>NW_023601653.1:75317917-75917917 GCF_014898055.3 Talpa occidentalis
GAGAGCCAAACCAGAGAAATCAATAATTATAATAGGAGGCAGTGTTTGCTATGTCAAATAAAAATGATATAAAGTCTCAAAGAGCTAAGAGGACCAAGAAGTCAGGAAAGTCTTCCTGGAAGAAGTGGTCCATATTCTGGGCTTTGAAGATGGGTAGGATTTAGGAATTCAATAGCTGGAGTTGGCTAAAAAGCCATTTAAGGGCCTCCTTGGTGGCGCAAGGGGTTAAGCACCACACTATGAAGCAATCCGGAGCCTCTGCAGCATGAGTTCGATCCCCAGCTGGCCAGGGAGCTACCCACATGGCACAGCAGACCTCTCCTGACTCGCCCACTGCTCCCCTTAGCAGGGTACTTCCGTCAGTCTGCCTGTTCTGTTTCCCTATCTGTCTCTGGTGATTCATCTCAACCCCCGCATCTCTGGCCTGTACCCCAGCTCTTGTATACATAAATAAATAAATCTTAAAAAAAAAAGCCATTTAAACTGAGCACTGTGAGTAAAGGCACAGTCTAAAGACATCAAGGTGACTGTAGTGTGAGTCTGGATACAGGAAAGGGAGCAGGGAGGAGAAAAGGGTCATGCAATTGAGAGTCAGAGCCGGGGAGCCTTCAATGCTAAGTTATGAGTTTGGACTTTAAATTTGAGAGCAGAGGGAGGTCCTGACGTTTATCTCAGTAGGAGAAATATGTGACATTTCTTGGACAACTTGTGATTCACTAATGCTGATGTGCAGGCAGGGGAAACGGAACCTTGGAATAGCCCAGGCAGAAGTGAGACAGGTTGAAATTAGGGGAAGCAATGGAAAGGGGCAGGCCAGCAAAGAATTGTAAAATTATAAACTCTTTGGACGTGGAATTCTGGGGACACCTCACAGACATCAGAAGATGAGTTGGGGTCTGGATGTGTTGATGCTGGTGCTACCAGAACAACCAAGGAGTCCCCAGAAGCGTGGGTGGAGCTCTGGAGGAATAGCAGGGAGGCCAGTCATTCCCAGACAAGTGTGAATGGAGCTGTGAAGTATGAACATGAGATATCTGGAAGAAAGAAAATATGTAGAGAAGAGAAACAGGCAAATTTTGAGTCCTCTTCAGGGAACTGGAAAAAGGAGACAGAGCAAATCTAAAGATAGAATAAGTATAACTGATGTTGACTATTATGCTCCAGGAACTATTCTTAATGTTTTATTATTAATAGTGTTAATTTCTTATTCTGCCTAATTTATAAATTAAACTTTATCATAGGTATGTATAGAAAAAAAAGTCTCAGGCATCCACTAGGGGTCACATCCCCTGTGGATAAAGCAGGGGACTACTGTATTCATTCATTTAATTCTCACAATAACTTCATGAGGTCTGTACTATTCCTTGAAGAGACTGAGAGTCTGAAAGGTTAAGCAACTTGTCCAAGCTCACCCAGCAAGGTTCAGACAAGCATTGAGTGTCTGACTCCAGGTTCTTTTTCTAAAGCCTGGGAAGGACTCCTATGAGGCGGGGTCACTGAACTCAGAGGATAAAGAAGTTTCAGGGAGGGGGTGGTCAAAAGTGCCAGTGTTGATGACAGGTCCTGGAGAAGGAGAATCATCACCACGAAGCGAGAGAGGAAGGGATGTTCTAAAGGAGGCTCTGATTTCACAATATCATGTATGTACAAGCACACACTCCACACTGGACTGTTATACCTGCCCAGCTTTCTTCAACAAGGTTGATCAAGCATGACAAGAAGGTTTTCACTCATATGGTTGTTCTGGAAACAAGGTGGCTAAACGCATTAGTCACTAGCCTTCTCTGTCATCATCTTAGATCCATTAAGCCCATTCAACCTGCCATTCAGGTGGCTGGAAAAGAGTGTAAGGCCGACTGTCCACTGAGCAAGCCTTTAATGAAAGGTCAGAGCAAGCTAATGAAAGCATTGGCTCTCCTCTTTAGCTGAGGCCAAAGAAAGGTGGGGAAAGGGATATTATAATCAAGGGAATTTCAATAGGGCCTAAGTAGCACTGAGAGTTCTATTTCCCACTTATTAGGATAATAGTCTATTGCCCTACAAGGACATTTGAGGACTGTTGAGCTTTTAGGTACATTTCTACTGGAGCATTGGCTTGAATTTTTTTATTTTACTCATGTGTCCTTGTGTGGAATTCAGGTATACCTTCTATTTGCTAGGCAGAGTTCAATAGCTTCTATTATTAGCAGGATAATTTCTGACCAAGGTAACGAACCCATGAGTCTTCTCAACTGTACTCCAGAGGCAACTCATCAGCCCCATCTTAAATTCATAGGTATGTGCCCCAATTCTTCAAACGCACATCTTTATCTTGCTTGACCCTGTATGTTGTTTACATCATATTCTATAATATAGAATGTGGCCACTACTCCTTTCTCCTTAATGCATTTGTTATTCATATAACAAATATTTATTGTATACCTACTGTTTGGCAGACACTGTTATAGCTGGAAAACATGCACAACGATCAAATCAAGACATAATATCAGATGGTTATAAGTGATAATGGAGAAAAATAAACCAGTGTAAAGAAATGGACAGTGAAGAGAAGGTTGATGCGTTTTATTTACTTATTTATTTTAAAGACTTATTTTATTCAAAGGACAGTTACTTGATGCTTTGTAAATGGGTGTGTTAGCCCTGGACTTGCTGCTAAACTGCATGTCTAAATATTCACTTATTTATTGACTCAAACTCAACACATTCACAAACACTTCTCTCCCTCTCACGTCTGCTTTCTTCTCTCTGTGTCTGAATTTTACAGAATCATTTCTCTGCCGACCCTATTGTTTACATATCAGAAACCTAGGAATCATTCAATAAATCCCCCTTTTAGCTCCATGTACCCCTGATTTTATTTTCCTTTACATCGCCTGAATGCAGCTCTTCCTCTCCATTCTTACCTTCATTGTGGCTTTTATCATCCCATTGTAGATTACCTCCACAGTCAATCTGTCCGCTATCCAATCTGTCCTATATCCGAACACTGAGAGTTTCTAAAATGCACACCTAAGTACCCCACTCCCCTATGTAAAACCTTTTGGTGACTCCCTACATTGCTTAAAGATGACGGTACTTAGCTTAGCAATAAATAAGGTCCTTGTCAATCAGATCCCTGACAATTTTTCTGGAGTTTGTCCAGACATCTCATTCACAGAGCTTCCACCAGTCTAGCAGCAAGTCCAGGGCTAACATACCCATGTAAGAAGCATCAAGTAACTGTCCTTTGAAGGCCTGGGAATGGGTGAGATCATCCAGGGGGAATGCAGAAAGAGATGTGGGTGGAAACAGAGCCCCTGGGAGCAGCTGTTGATGGACCTTCATGGGGGTTGTGTGAGAGCCAAATGCCCATCTCTTTTATGGATGGTTGTTCTCAATTCTTCTGGCTCTGTTGACACTATTGCTCTCCATTTTCTTCCATCTCGATTTTTGACAACTTTCTAAAAGCCTATGCAACTCTTACTTATTATTACCAATTGCTCATCTGCTACCTGAAAGCATTCCGCGGTGTGCCCTCTGCTGCCAGTTCCCCATGCCCTATGGGCAACACTTTGTTCCTCATAAGGAACCTGTGCAGGTAGCTCTCACGGAAATTAAATACTTCACTGTAGTTGTCTGATTTTTTTGTCTGCTTCTCCAGCTACACTGAACGCTCCTTGGGGGAGGAATTATGATATATTTGTCTTAGAATCTCCAGCATGTGTTACAGAGTTTGGCATTTGAAAAAGATTGTTGAGAGGCCTCCCTGGTGGCGCAAAGGGTTAAGTTTCAGCACTATGAAGCTATCTGCAGCCACTGCAGCACGAGTTCGAGTTCGATCTCCAGCCAAGGAGCTAACCCACATGGCAGAGCAGATCTCTCATGTCTTGCCCGCTGCTCCCCTCAGCAGTGTATTTCAGTAGATCCGCCTGTTCTGTTCCCCACTGTCTCTGGTGAATCCTCTCACACATACCCCGCACTTCTTGTATGCATAAATAGATAAAATAAATCTAAAAAAAAGAAAGATAAACACTGTTGAATAAATGACTTTGCTTGGGTTCTAAGAGATTTGACAGGGTAACCACACATCCCAGGGTGGTCCTGGTTTTACACCTGTTCTTCTGCATAGTTGTTAATACTGAGCCCTTTCGATCTCAAAAGTTCCCTGGGTTGGAAGATTAAGTATATGGTTACCCTATTTATGGAACACCCAATTGTTCTAGTTGGTCCTAACTTTAGGTATATGTCTCTGTTCATAAGATTCCTGCCAGAGAAGCCAGCTGACACAACAGGATCTGTTACTAGTTCAGTCACTATTAGATCATAGGAACCACTTCTCTGAAATTATGAGGCTGAAATAAGACACCAGAGTTTTGAGAAAGAGAGGGAATTCAGGCAGATCCTCACATTAATAAAACTTCTCTCAAAACTAGCAAGTGAGGGCCTCCCTGGTGACGCAAGGGGTTAAGCCTCAACCTATGAAGCTATCATCAACCTCTGCAGTACGAGTTCAATCCCCAGCCGGCCAGGGAGCAAACCACATGGTGCAGCAGACCTCTGCTGACTCACCTGCTGCTCTCCTCAGCAGTGTCTTTGGTCCGTCTGCCTGTTCTGATCCCCACTCTGTCTCTGGTGAATCCTCTCACTCTCCTGCGCCTCTCGCCTGTACCCCAGCTCTTGTATAAAAATAAATAAATCTTAAAAAAAATGAAATGAAATAGAATGAAAAAGAAGCAAACCACAAACTGGGGGGGTGGGGGATCTGTAAAACATATATCTAAAAGATATCCATTAGTTACAAAGGGAAAAATAGCAACTTTGCAGTGGAGAAATCTGGTAGTTTCTACCGTAGCTAAATGATAAACGTTATCATCACTAGTAGTGGGGCAAGTGGACATCATTTATCTCTTGTTATGTAAGATGGACTAAGAAGGCTCCAACTTGATAAGATATGGTATTCCTATAAAAAATGCATATCCTAAATCTAATCATAGCAGCAGCAAACAAATCCCAAATAAGGGAAATTCTATGAAATATCTGTTCTGTACTTTTCAAAAGCATTGAGGTTATAAAAGATAAATAGTGAGCCTCCCTGGTGGCACAAGAGGTTATCCACAGCCTCTGCAGCATGAGTTCAATCCCCAGCCAGCCAGGAAGCTACCCACATGGCTCAGCAGACTTCTCCCGTCTCTCCTCCTGCTCCCCTCAGCAGTGTATTTCAGTCAATCTGCCTGTTCTGTTCCCCACTCTGTCTCTGGTGAATCCTCTCATCCCCCACACCTCTGGTCTGTGCCCCAGTTCTTGTATGCATAAATAAATAAATCTTAAAAAAAAAAACATAAAAATAGAAAGAAGCATTACACCAAAAACAATATAATCTGATTCCATTAGGTGAAGTTACAGAATAGCAAATCTTACATGGGGTGAAAAAATCAGAATAGCAGTTGCTTCTAAGAGGGTGGACATTCAGATTGACTGGGAATTTTCTAGAATAAGTGTAATATTCAATATGATTGCAGTTTGAGTTACAGAAGCTCATTGTAACACGTAAGATTTATTCCACTTAAGATTTATTTATAGAACACTTAAGATTTATTCCACTCTAAATTTTCCCTAAATAAAGAGAGTCATAAACAACTATTGAATTCCAGTTATCAATGCTTGTTGAAGTGTTCAGAGGTGAAGTGTATTGATGATAACTGCAATTTACTCTGAAATGTATCAAAAATAAGATCAATTGGGATATAACTAGATTTATAGCTAGATGGCTAAATAACTGATAAATAACAAACAACATATTCATTAGAGAATACTGTACAATCATTTTCTGTTTGAAATGTTTTTTTTTTTTTTTAAATTTTTTTTTTTTTTTTTAAGAGGCACGTATTTTATTCATTTATTTATTTATGTCAGAAGCACGGGAGGGTGAGAGAATTCACCAGAGCCAGAGCGGGGAGCAGAGCAGGCAGACTGAAGTACACTGCTGAGGGGAGCAGCGGGCGGCAGGAGAGGTCTGCGCGCCATGTGGGACCCTCCTCCGGTGGCCGGGGAGCAGCCGGGGATCGAACTGGTGCCGCAGAGGCCGTGGGCAGCTTCGCAACCCAGCGCTCAACCGCTGCGCCACCGGGGAGGCCCTGTTTGAAATGTTTTTATAAACAAAACATTAGGGGGGAAATTGGGAAATTGTTCTTCTTTCCACTCTACTATGCTGCCTCTTTTTTCTAGTCGCCTCCTTAGCAAGCTTTAAGTGTTTAATCCTCAGACATGTTAAAAGTCTGGCCAGATTAACAATAAAATATGAAGGAAACATGACAAGTTTTGCCAGAAAAATCCTCCATGAAGTCAAGGACATCAGCAAATAAGCACTTCAGTCCCCCAACTTAATGAAGGCCCAAGAATGCACCAAAAATCTAAGTGGAAAATATCATCAAGAAGGTCCACATGCCTTGAGGGGGACAGAGTGTGGGGGGTGGGGGGCAGGCACAATGTGCATGGCGTCACATAGCTGACATAATTCCAAACTATGTAAAGACACACAGTACCAAGATAAGGCTCTATTAGGTTTTCTGTTTGTATGACTCCCGCCTCTCCTGAGCCTCCTATCTAATTTCTTTAATAGTTTCATCAACCCCATGCTTGAGTCATACTGACTTAACAAACAAGACAAGATTCCCAACAAGAAAGGTGCAAGAACACAACTGGTTCACCTGCACGGGAGCAAGATGTTTTGCAATTCCATTCGCTGAGCAACACAGGATGACTAAGAGGAAAACACACGAATGCTCACTATGTAGTAAACAGGACAGCAGCCGAGTGAGCTGTCCACAGAAGCTCAGCTCGCGAATTCTGAGTAACTCTGAATTACTCCTGTCAGGGCAGTAGGCAAACCTGCTTGGCCCGCGTGACACCATAACAGAGGCATCTTTGGGGAGCTTCCGCAGAGGTGAAAAGGCTGTGCTACAAATAGCTGCCAATATTGATTCAGGTTTTCCTATGGCTGAATCCAAAAACCAAAGGGCAGCCAGTCTTGACTTGTTTGTAGCCACAGAAGGTTAGTCAGGCCTCACTGGTCTGCCTATGATAGTACAAGTGTCGACTTGGAAAATTAGGCTGCACAGAGGTAACCAGGTAATGTGCAGGGACATCATCAAACACAACACATCTATAATCCGAAATTCATCTTTTTTTTTTTTTTTATTTATACATCTTTTTTTTTTTTTAAATTTACCCACTGCGCCACCAGGGAGGCCCCCGAAATTCATCTTTTAAAATTTAAATTTATAGGGTCTCCCCGGTGGCGCAAGGGGTTAAGCACAGCACTGTGAAGCTATCTGCAGCCTCTGCAGCACAAGTTCTATCACTGGTGGCCAGGGAGTTACCCACACGGTGCAGCAGACCTCTCCTGTCTCACCTGTTGCTCCCCTCAGCAGTGTATTTCAGTGGATCTGCCTGTTCTGCTCCCCACTCTGTCTCTGGTGAATCCTCTCACCCCCCCCCCCGCACCTCTGGCCTGTACCCCAGTTTTGTATGCATAAATAATAAATCTTAAAAAAATAAAAATTCAAATTTATAAAAGACTTCAGTTTGGCTTTTTAAAAATACTTTCTGATAAAAAGAATACGTTCTTATATAAACAACTGGAAAAATAAAACATTGAAAAAATAGAGATATCCTTTTAATTGTTTGAGCTTACAAATACTACGTCTCTACTGTAAATGTTATTTAAGCTCACTGTGAGGGACTTGGGAAGCAGAGAAGTATAGAGAAGTGTAAGTCGGGATTATGCTCATCAGAACTCTTCACTGCAGCATTTCTTTACATTCTACATCTCTTCCTTCAATATTTAAAATATGACAGTCTTTTCAAGAATGTTTGTTGTCCTTTTTTTTTGCAGGTAGAGTATACAGCAAATAAATGACTAATTAAATAACATTTAAAGGTAGTATTGTTAGTCCTGGTTTTAACATAACAACAGTAGCTTCCAAGTTCCAGCTCCTTAATCAAAGAGAATCTCAAAGGCAGACACCCTGGTGAGGTCACAGAGGTGTCCCCAGGGTGCTGCGTACTTGGCTTAACTGGTATACCTGAGAGGCCAGTCCAGAGCCGCTGCCCTTCGTGGCCTCCTTGTCTGTGAGGACTTGAGCCAGTGATAGAAATTCTGAAATTCTCCTCTGGCGCAATGTGGAAAAACACCAGCTCCCCTTCTTTGTGCTCCTTAACGCGCAGCTGGAGACGACTAGGAATTTACCAAAGGAATCTTTCTGAAAATTAAGGGAATCAAGCAAGGAAACTCAAAATTAACAGAGTTAACAGCCAGACAATGGGTTTCTGAGCTGACAATAGCTAACTCACTTACCATGCCATTTCCTGTTTTGTGAGGGCTGGGGAGGAACCTGCCCTTACCACTGCTGGTTGCTCCCCCTCAGAGAGGTGGCATTGGGGTGATTCCAATCTCCTACCTGTTTCTAAGAAAATCACAAGGAGCCAGAGGGGCTGAGGGTTCATCCCTTTCATCTTCTTAGACAGGAAATACCCTCTTTCTCCTCCCACCTCCAGAGTCAAGAAATTTTTTGTGTGCTTAGTGTCTCATGTGACGAGAATGTCCACACTCCCAGCTGTGTGAGACAGAGGGTGTGATGTCATGAGTGGGCCTTGAAGTCATTTTCTGGCTTTTTTTTTTTTAAGATTTAATTATTTATGCTACAAGAGCTGGGGTACAGGCCAGAGACGCAGGGGGATGAAAGGATTCACCAGAGACAGAGTGGGGAATAGAACAGGCCGACCGACCAAACAAAGTACACTGCTGAGGGGAGCAGTAGACAAGAGAGGAGAGGTCTGCTGCGCCACAATATGGGTCGGCTCCCTGGCTGGCCAGGAATAGAACTTGTGCTGCAGTGGCTGTGGATAGCTTCATAGGTTGCATCTTAACCCTTGCGCCACCAGGGAGGCCCCATTTTCTGGCTTTTTAATGCTTCCAGGAGGTGTGCTTGAGCTTGCTCATGCTGTCTCCCCACCTCCATTCTGTTGAGATATCATATCACACGGTACAATTCACCTATTAAAATATACAATTCCAGGGCCTCCGTGGTGGCACAAGGGGTTAAGCACAGCGCTGTGAAGCTGCCCACAGCCTCTGCTCCCCTTAGCAGTGTATTTCAGTAGAAATACACTGTTCTGCTCCCCACTCTGTCTCTGGTGAATCCTCTCACCCCCTGCACCTCTGTCTTACACCCCAGTTCTTTTTTTTTAAATATTTTTTTTACACCCAGTTCTTGTGTGCATAAATAAATAAATCTTTGGAAAAAATTCCTCATAGACAGGGAGAGCAGTGCACTCATCTCAAAGTGTTTTGTGAGGATTACACGGGTCCCTGCATGTAAAACAATTGGATAATGCTTAGCATAGGGTGAGCGTTCAGTAAATGATGGTGAAGTATTTCTGTTCCACAGCAACAGAATCTAGATCACCCAGAAAACACTTGTTTCTAGATGCTACAGTGTAGGAGTGTCTGTTAGAGAGACACAGGATGGGAAGATCCCGTATTTCCAAATAACATGCAACTGCTGGTTCGTGGAGAACCACCTATTGAAGACTATTTCCTGCTTCCTTCTTCTTTAAAAAGTCCACTTTTAAGTAGATTCTCCCTCAGTTTGTAGCATCTTCCTGACTTTGTTTTATGCAAAGGCTGGGAAAGCTCTATTCCAACTGTTTTTCCATTATACCAAACATCAAGAAAACCTGCCTTCTTTGGATATACTTCTTGTCGGTTTATGAATACTACACACATGTACATATCCATGTATTGGAAATGTTTTAATATAGGATGGTTTAAAACCATTATCTAACTGTGTTTTGCTCCGTTGGAAAAGTGGATTCATCTCCCTGAAGGCCTATCATTTCATTTTGATTACTTATTTTACTCTTTCAAATATAATTGAGATACAAAAATAGTAACGAGCAAAGTACATATACAAAAAGCTCTCTATGAAAATAAACACTCTTGAATAAAATTTTGATATAAAATGGTGAGGCTACCCCCAAACTAGGCCAAAAGTCTCCAAAATGCTGAGTTTCTGGTAGATAACTCTAGTGACAAGGCTAGGGGGATTTGAGCTTGACCAGCTCTCTAAAGCAAACAAGCAGTTCTCTTACCTAGGGGTTTCAAGAAGCCTGAAATTCTATGGTGAGAAACTCATTTTAAGGGCTACCTTGTAAAATACAAATGGAGAGGCCTCCCTGGTGGCAGAAGGGGTATGCACAGCACTATGAAGCAATCCACAACTGGAGTTCTATCCCCTGTGGCCAGGGAGCAACACACATAGCACAGCAGACCTCTCCTGTCTAGCCCTCTGCTCCCCTCAGCAGCATATTTCAGTCAGTCTACCTGTTTTGTTCCCCGCTCTGTCTCTGGTGAATCCTCTCACCCTCCACACCCCTGGCCTGTACCCCAGCTCTTGTATGCATGAATAAATAAATCTTTAAAAATAAATAAATAAAATGCAAATGGAGGCCTACTTCAAGACGTGCCTGTCATAGTATGTACTGCTTTGTAACACAATGTCTTTCTGACTTTTAGAGGGAAATAGAGCAATTTGAAGCTATGGGGTGCTTGGAGAAGAGGGAAGCAGGAACCCATGTTTAGAAGAAAGTTTGCCCCAGGGCAGCTCTGGATGTAAACAGAAGTATTCAGTTTGAAAAGGGAATAATACCAAACAGACGTACTTACAAATTTCTGTAATTTTTTATTAGTAAATTCATTTAAAAGAGGAAACTTTTGTACAGATATTAATGTAGGGACTGAAAATTTTGGTCTAATTTTCAAAATGTTCCAGTTAGTAACATTTTCAGAATGCACACATACTTATTTTCATTTGAGTATGTATATATTCCCAAAATATTATGAACAGTTTCTGAAGATATTCCAGAGCAGGAAGGTACCAAGAATTGCAAGCCAATGTTAACCTCAATAAAAAGTACATATATATTTTTATACATATACATATATTTAATATATATATATATATAGGGTTGTCAAAAAAGTCATGACTTATTTTTTCTTTTTTAAGCAAAAATGCATCATCACTTTTCTGACAACCCAATATATAGTTTTTAAAAAAGAACTAAGAAAAAAATCAGAACATGCATCACCTAAATTGATTAAATTAACAAAGCCACCTTTAAAGTGCTTCACCCTAAGCTGACTACAATTCTGTTATTTTACAACCTCTGCTAATCTTGGTGCCAGCATACAGAAAACAACTTTCTGACACACACGGAAGAGAAATCTTTAAAGGGAATATTATTAATCCAAGCGTCTCACTTTACACTTGAAGATCTTGAGCATAAAGTGAACAGATTTATTTAAGGTTATTTCCTTAGTAAATAACAACTGGGGAACTTGAACTTCGTATTCCTGATTCCCATCCTTGGACTTTCCAAAAATACTTTGTTGCCTTATGAACAGAAAACTGATTTTGTGTTTTTATTAAGAACATTATAAGTTTATTTAAAACTGTTTGCACCTCAGCATGCATTTGTTTGTAATTGCTATATTCTTATCCCTTCCTTGGCGGAGATTGCTGGCTGTTTTCCAATATCCATTCTCTCTTTCCATTATAACAGAACCCCTGATTTTTTTGCTAGGTACAAGATACTCAAGAATAAAGAGGTTATTCCAAGCCTTCCTTGTAGTAGGTTGTGGTCATGAGGCTAATTTCTAGCCAATAGAATGTGAACCAACATGGTGACTTAACTTCCTGAAAGAATCCGTAAAAGGAGGGAGTGAACCGTTTTCTCTCCTCCTCCCTCCTGATGAGAACCAAGCTATGACTAGGGGTCATGAGACAGAAAGTGTGTTGAGGATGGTGGAGCCCGTAGCAGGAGCCTTGTTTCTGTTGACTGCAGAACCTCTGTATCTGTCTTCCTTTGGACTTTCTTCCTTTGTGAGAAATCAACTTTGTGTTAAGTCATTTTGTTGCGATTGTTACCTGCAGGCAACTTTCTCATGAACCCAACTATCACAGGACCACTGGCACTCCCACTTGAGTCTCTGCTCCAAGTGCCCCCTGTCCAGCTTGGAGCCCAAGACCTAGTCCTCTACTAGATCTAGATCTAGTCTGTCTCAGCTGGGGTCCCTAAGTCCTAGCGCTCTTATTTCCTGTCCTCAATTCTGCTATTACAGAATGGGGCACTGTGGAGCTGGCTATTCTGATCCCCACCAACCCATTCACCTTTGGACTCTTCTCCATCCTGTGAAGTGACGCAAGATGCTGACCTTATCACGCAGCTGTGTGGGTTCATTCACCAAGAGTCGAGGAGGTGAAAACAGAGTGTTTCTTACTTTGCCCTGTAGCTTAGCTCTGGCACTGCCTGTTTTTCCATGACCTGGCTCAGGCAGTGAGGCCCCTCCTCCCTGGCTCACTCTCTCCCTCTCTCTGGCTTCATTAACTCTCTGGCCATCTCTGGCCCATTGAGGCGTGGTGACAGCTGTCTGCCACTGCTGGCTCCTGAGGGCCTCAGCACCTGCCCTTGGTTCTGAGACCTTGCCTTTTAACCTTGTCTCCCCTGCTGTAAGACGTCCACCCTGTCATTCTCTTCTTTTTTTAAAAAAAGGATTTATTTATTTATGCATACAAGAGCTGGGGTACAGGCCAGAGGTGGGGGGGGGTGGGATAAGAGGATTCACCAGAGACAGAGTGGGGAACAGAACAGGCAGATTGATTGAACTACACTGCTGAGGGGAGCAACGGGTGAGTCAAGAGAGCTCTGCTGCGCCATATGGGTAGCTCCCTGGCCAACCGGGGATCAAACTCGTGCTGCAGATGCTGTGAATGGCTTCACAGCGTTGCACTCAACCCCCTGCGCCTCCATGGAGGCCCTCGAATGGCATTTTAATAAAATCTGTAGATATAAAGCCAACGTTCATTTTTCTCCAGATCTTTGGATTTGGATACCACTGACTTAATCTACTCTTTAATTTCTTAGAAGACTGGAGGGAATGAGTTTCTCGCTTAGGGTAAAATTTGGGAGTTTCAAAATATAGTAAGAGCTCAAAGGACTTCAAACTACACTAGAGGTTTTTTTTTATTTCTTTCTTATTTTTTTAAAGATTTATTTATTTTTATACAAGAATTGGGGTGCAGGCCAGACACGTGGGGGGTGAGAGGATTCACCAGAGATAGAGCGGAGAACAGAACAGGCAGACGGACCAAAGTACACTGCTGAAGGGAGCAGCGGGCGAGACAGGAGAGGTCTGTCCCGCCGTGTGGGTTTCTCCCTGGCCAGCCGGGAATCGAACTCGTGCTGCAGTGGCTGCGGATTGTTTCATAGGTTGCGTCTTAACCCCTGCACTACCAGGGAGGCCTGCACTAGAGTTTTTTTAAATTAAAAAAGAAAAAGTGAGTCAAGGTTGTTCTTAGCAAAGTCCCCATATTGGTGTGTATGGGAACTGAGCAACCCTGAAGCCTAAATCGCCAGTATAAGCAGAGAGAACAGACTCCTAGAGCCTCCCATGCTCTGAGAGGCTATGGACCTGGATTAAAACCTGCTTTATCCCATAACCCCGTGTGCTCACCCCTCCTGTTCTTTTTCTGCCGTCTTTCCATGTAGCCGCAATGGTGCTCATGAATGCTGATGCTCAGGAGCATCACCAATGCTGAAAAGAGAGGCAAAAAACGCCAGTTCTTAGTAAGCCATTCTCTAAAATCATCATCCATTTTCTAACCATGATGATGAGGCATGGCTGCATTGGTGATTTGAAATTATTGATGAGGGACCTCCCTGGTGGCACATAGCCTTAAGTCACAGCACCGTGAAGCTATCTGCAGCCGCTGCAGCCATGTTTGATCCCCGGCCATGAAGGTGACCCACATGGTGCAGCAGACCTCTCTTGTCTCGCCAGCTGCTCTCCTCAGCAGTGTATTTCAGTCAATCTGCCTGTTTTGTTCCCCACTCTGTCTCTGGTGAATCCTCTCACCCCCTCACCCCCGGCACCTCTGGCCTGTCCCCCAGTTCTTGTATGCATAAATAAATAAATCTTTAAAAAAAAAAAAAAAAAAAAAGAAAGAAAGAAAGAAAAAAAATCATTGATGAGCTGGGAAAATTGTTGTGAACCTCACAGGCAAGTTAAACAATTGTGCAATGATCAGTCCCAGATGTGATGTGCAGCTCAAAGATCTAGAAAAATGGCAGAATAATCCGCTTCCATCCTGTCAGTTTTGTTTGGTTGTACTGACAACTCAAGCTGGCATCGTGGAACTTAAAGAAGCAAGACAAAAACGCACAGAGGGAAAATACTGGGATTCTTTTTCTGGGGATGTAAAACGTGCAAATAAAATGCCTCAATGGAAGAAAAAAAAAATCCTGCTTTATTTACTTCCTATGGCTTAAAATCTAAGAGGTGTCTTCAACTCGTCCCTATCCTTCAGATTAGATCGCCAAGTCAGTTTCCTGATTCTATCTTTGAAACGTCTCTTCAACCACTGCTTTGCCTTCCCAAGCTAATCTTGGTTCTTAGTACCTCTGTCCTGCCTTTTACATGTATCCTAAAATAGCTCCACTGATTCTCTTAAGTCCTTCCTGGCCCCGGGCAACCTACCTAAGCTGTTTCCCAATCCTCTGTGATAAACATGGACTAGACCATAGATAGCCGGGTCTCGTCCACCTCACACTTACTGCTCAGTCCTGTCTCTGGCTGTCCCTTTACTTGTGTTGTTTCCATTTCTGAAAAAACTTCCTGCTTCTTCTCTGACTATCTAAATCTTCCCCCTTAGTTCAAGTTCAGCTCAGACTGCGCTTTCACCAGGAACTTTTCCTCCAACAAGTTGAAACAACAATAAGTCCTCCCTTCAGAGTCAGCCCATAGCACTTAGCCACAGAACCAAAGAGCTCAAAGGGACCTTAGCAAATAAAAAAATCAAAGCATACACTCTTGCATGTCTTTATTCACTCAACTAAAAAGATATGCATTAAATGCTACCTAGGTGCTAGCTTTGCACAGCTTGTTATATGAGTATGGGTAAAAAAGCATTTCAAGAAAGATGAATTTGCACCCAGGATTATCATACAATAGACAAGAAACTTGTAGAGGTGTGCAGAGCAGGATGAGAGGTCACCTTTGACATGAGTCTTGAAGGACAAATTCAACTTCACCAAGTACAGGAAAAGGCGAGGAATTCTAGGTAGGAATCAGAGTCCCAGACACACTGAGGCAAGGGTGCATTTAGGAACCAACAGGTGTCAGGACTGTTTGTTGGAGAAAGTTCAAGGCTGGACAAGTAGGAGGAATCTGCTCATAGAGAGCCTTGCATGCAAAGCTAAGGAGTTTGGACTTTGTCCTATAGACAATGGGAGTTAGGGGATGTTTTCAAGCAGGGAAGTTATAGGACAAGGTATTTGGAAACAGTGGGAAGATGACATGGGAAGATTCTGGAGCACGGAAAGCAGGTGGGATGCCTCCCAGGCACCCACGAGGAGAGGGGAGTGGCACGTGGACAGGGTGGGAATAGACAGAGGCAGCTGAAGTGAAGAGATATTTCCTCCCAATTATAAAAGTTGTACGAGAGAAACAAGTCTAGAAGAACAAGTACAAAAAGTGTCAACAGTGAGCTAGGAGTAATAGTACAATAGATAGTTTTTCTTTTTGACTGTGCTGTTTTTTGTACTGAGATCTTAAATTTTGCACATATGTATCTATATTGCATATATATCTACATTGTTATTCATTATATTGTATGTACTACTTAAAAAAATAATATGCACAGTATAGAAGACTATAGAAATACAAGAATATATATACATGGGGAAAATTTTATTAATCACCCATAAAATGTTAGAACACTAAGGGGGAAAGGGTTCAAAAGTAGATATGTGATCTCATTTTTAGTTAAAAAATATTTCAGGCCTCCCCGGTGTTGCAGTGGGTTGAGCACAGCACTGTGAAGCTGTCCTGCAGCCTCTGCAGTGTGGGTTTGATTCCCGGCCGACCAGGGGGATACCCACATGGCACGGCAGACCTCTCCTGTCTCACCCACTGCTCCCTTCAGCAGTGTACTTTGGTCAATCTGCCTGTTCTGTTCCCTCACTCCATACTTCTGGCCTGTACCCCAGTTCGTGTATGCAGAAACAAAAATAAATCTTGGTGCTGTGGGGTGTGACGGAGCCTGAGAGGCGTGAATTGTGGGGCTACCAAGAAAAGGAAGAATAATGGTCGTGCCAAGAAGGGCTGCGGCCACATGCAGCCCATTCGCTGCACCAACTGTGCCCGCTGCGTGCCCAAGGACAAGGCCATCAAGAAGTTCAACATCCGGAACATCGTGGAGGCCACGGCTGTCAGGGACATCTCGGAGGCCAGCGTGTTCGACGCCTATGTGCTTCCCAAGCTGTATGTGAAACTGCATTATTGTGTGAGTTGTGCTATTCACAGCAAGGTGGTCAGGAATCGTTCTCGTGAAGCTCGGAAGGATAGAACACCCCCACCCCGATTTAGACCTGCGGGTGTTGCCCCACGACCTCCTCCAAAGCCCATGTAAAGAAGCTAGAGTAAAGCCATGTAACGACTGAAGGACAACTCTGTGGAGAAATAAAATGGAAATTGTACTTTAAAAAATAAATAAATAAATAAAAATAAATAAATCTTTAAAAATTGCTTTATTAAGATATAATTTATATGCCATCAACTATTACTTCTATAATGATAAAATATATTTAGACAAAAAAATCACATTCCACTTAGATTCCCAGAAAATAATCATGTTAACATTTTGATGCACTTCTGCCTTCTGCAGAGGGACGCTGTCCTCTGTAACTGAGATGTTGTCGTCCTAACGGAGACCCTTTCCAAGGTCTCAGAGAAAGGGACAGGACCAGAGCGCTCCCTGGAAGTCAGTGACAAGGAGCAGAGTGAGGACTAGCGCAGGAGTGGGGGAGAGGAGCAGGGAAAGATGGCAACAGAAGTCAAGGTCAGGGGAAGACAAGTCATGGAGGAGACCACCAACACCTCTTTTTCTGCGAGTACACGAATGTCTGCTGAGAGGGTTCCATGTCTGTTGGGTGGGGGGACAGGGTCCCGAGTAAGTAGGAGCAAGTTAGAACAGCTGCCACCAGAATAGGAGAGACCCTTAACTAACAACTCAAGAAAAGACTCGTATCATCAGATGAGGCTGAACAATCACAATTGTTTTTGGCAGAGGCAATTAGCACACTTAGCATGATTTTCTTTCTGCAGCAACGACAATGCAATATAGCCTCATTAGCCTCTTCCTCTAGGTTCTATTTTAAAATGCTTTTCTGAATTTTTTTTTACATTCTTTACAAGATACTAACATGTGACATCTTTATTTTGCCAGCAGGAAAGGTAAATCTTCTAGCAGTAAATATAAAATTGTATAATCAGTTTCCAAAACTGAATGATAGAAAAATAGTTGGAAGAATCCTTGACCTGACAATTAATTTAAGATTTTGGAGGTTTCAGTTATCATTAGCTCAATGAGAACCAACAGTATGAGGAGCTGCCAAAAGGCTAATGCTAACATTGTTATCATAATATAAACATGCTTATCAGATCAAGGGAGGCAACATTGGTGAAATCACTTCTTTTTTTTTTTTAAAGATTTATTTATTTATGCATACAAGAGCTGAAGTGTAGACCAGAGGTACAGAGAATTCACCAGAGACAGAGTGGGAAGCAGAACAGGTTGATCTACTGAAATACACTGCTGAGGGGAGCAGCAGGGAGACAGAAGAGGTCTGCTGAGCCATGTGGGTCAGCTCCCTGGCTGGGGATCGAACTCATGCTGCAGTGGCTGGAGATAGCTTCCTAGTGCTGAGACTTTACCTTTTGTGCCACTAGGGAGGCCCCTTTTCATCACTTTTTTTTTTTTTTTTTTTAATGTACAGTCCCAAGAAGAACCATGGCGAAGAGCTTCGATGGGACTTTAAGAAGTCTTAAATCCATGTCAAGTGAGCCAGTAAGAAGGAAAGAACCATAGCTCTGTCCTTAGCCCTCTGCCCTGCACCCATCTCATATGCCCCTGAGGCAATCATACCAAAGTCGTACACACACTGATGGTTCCCTCAGCTGTATCTCTCCCAAGACCTTCTAGCTGGTCTAGTGCTTGCTGGAAGTCCACCCTTAAATGCCCAGAATCTTTCGAGGTTACTCCGTGTAAACTTCTCTGCATCTTCTTTCAAGAATTTTGAGCCCTCATTTCAGGCAGGAATATCATCACTTGCCCAGACATTCAAGTCACCCAGAACATCTATTTCCCAAGCACCACACTCATCAGTCCCACAGCCTATAAATCCTAAGCCTGCAATGTCTTCTTCAACATTCTGCTCTCCATTCCTCCTGCTACTGCCCGAGGTCAGGATCTCTTGCTTCTGACCTAAATTACTGACTTCAGAGTTTGTGACTTCAGTTTATTTTCCCACTAGACTTTGACTTCTGTTTATTTGTTTCCTTTGCTTCCTCAAGTCTTCCTCACTCTCCATGATTCTGCCAATTTTCTACAGATAAAGATCAGTTGATGCCATTCTCTTGCTTAAATCTTTCAAGGTCTTCTCCAAATGTTTTAACAAATAGCTTCCCTGGAACTTAGCACCAAACGCCTTTCAATGATCTGGCTCCAGGTTCCATCCCGAGCCCCCTTCTCCTATCACCAACCAAAACACTTCACGCCACTTGGCTGTTTTATGTCCTGGTACTTCTTTAAAAAAAAAAAAAAAAGATTTATTTATTTATGCATACAAGAGCTGGGGTACGGGCCAGAGGTGTGGGGGGTGAGAGGATTCACCAGAGACAGAGTGGGGAACAGAACAGGTAGATTGACTGAAATACACAGCTGAGGGGAGCAGCAGGCAAGGCAGGAGAGGCTTGCCGTGCCATGTGGGTAACTCCCTGGCCAGGGATCAAACTCGTGCTGCAGTGGCTGTGGATAGCTTCATAGGCTGCGTCTTAACCCCTTGCGCCACTAGAGAGGCCTGTCCTGGTGCTTCTTTGCTCCCCTTCTCCATCCAGCTTCAAGCCCATGAAGCATCTCCTTGCCCAGGAGGGGTTCTCTGGTGTGTGACTTTAGTTTGGATAGTGATCATGTGTGCTCCATACCACATTGTGCCAATATTGAAAACTGTGACCATTGATTTATTTGTTTGTCTTCCTCTCTAGACTTTAATTGCCAAAGTGCACAGACCCAGGTTTATTGAACTTCATAAATCTGAATCTGGAGCTGAACACCAGGCACGGTGCAGAAAAGCCCTTCAGCTAATGATTTTTGTTTTGGTTTTATCTTGGTTTTACTTACTACACCTGAGTCCTGCTCTAAGTGCTAGACTTACGATAATGAACAATCCAGACTTGGGTTCTGCCCTAAACAAGGGCCCAAATAAATGAACTGGGAGTATATTTTTGGAGAAGAAGGAAATCTTGGAGTGGTGATAAACTGAGTCTTCAAGGGGCTGGTAGATAGACGAGAAAGACTACATTTTTACCTTGCTCTTAAATTAAGACTCACTGAGTAAAGTTGATAAAGAGGTAGACTTCACTTCTTTGAATAACTAGAATTGATCAAAACTGGACAGTCAGGCTGATGATATAGTGACTCCCTTCACCCTCCTGTGATTGGAAAGTGATTGAGACAAACTGACACCTTCCTCAGCTGGAGGCAGCGGAGGTTGACACAGAAGGCCCCCAGGCATCTCTGGACCTGGATCTCGAGTCCTTGATGCACTTGGAACTTCCATTCCTTCCTCACTCCATCATGCTAACTAACTGCTATGCACAGAGGTAGTCATTATCTCACACACACCTCAACGTCAATGACATCATGAATATAATTTTTTCCTTTGCACTTTATTTTCTTTCATAACCTGTCCTTATTATGCATAAGCATATCTAGAAGCTCATTTATACTATTTACACCCATCCCCAGCTTATCTGATTCTATTCTCCTTGACTCATCACTAACAATTCAGGCAGTCTTTATCTCAGATGATGCTGATGAAAGAGCTGAAAGAACACAGCTGGGTATTTCCTATCCCACTGGGGTTGACAGCAGTTGGGAATCATCCTTTCATCTCAGTCAATTGGGTTGGAAAGTCAATGAGAAGGAAATTCATTCAGAGTCTTGTAGTATCATTTTAGAGGCCCACAGCTACCTAAAGAACACACTACAAAGCACAGCTGCCCACTCACCAGTAAGCAACTGTAACCTTAAGCCAAAGCCCAGATATCAGGAGCAGTGCCAAGCAAACAATTGGCACGGTTTCTTCCTTTTTTTTTTTTTTAAAGATTTGTTTATGCATACAAGAACTGGGGTACAGGCCAGAAGGGGGTGAGAGGATTCACCAGAGACCGAGTGGGGAACAGAATAGGTGAACTGACTGAAACACACTGCTGAAGGGAGCAGCAGGCGAGTCCTTTTAGATTTTCAGCTGTATTAAGGCACACCAAGCAGGCTCTCCATTGTTGAGTGAGGCAGGAGAAGAAGGGAGTCTTGCTTAACTTTTAAAATAATGTATGGGGCCTCCCTGGTGGCGCAAGCCATTGAGCCCAGCGCTGTGAATCTATCCGCAGCATCTGCAGTGCCGGTTCAATCCCCGCCAGCCTTGGAGCAACCCACATGGTGAGCAGACCTCTCCTGTCTCGCCTGCTGCTCCCCTCAGCAGTGTATTTCGTCAGTCTGCCTGTTCTGTTACCCACTCTGTCTCTGGCGAATCCTCTCACCCTCCCGCACATCTGGCCTGTACCCTGGTTCTTGTATAAATAAAATAAAATCTTTAGGGCCTTCCCGGTGGCACAGCGGTTGAGCGCTGGGTTGCGAAGCTGCCTGCAGCCTCTGCATCGCCGGTTCGTTCCCCGGCCACCAGGCAAGGGTCCCACGTGGTACAGAGACCTCTCCTGCCTCCCGCTGCTCCCCTCAGCAGTGTGCTTCATCAGTCTGACTGTTCTGTTCTCTGCTCTGGCTCTGGTGAATTCTCTCACCCTCCTGCACTTCTGACTGTACCCAGTGCTTGTATAAATAAATAAATAAATAAATCTTTTTTAAAAATAAATTAAATAATATATGCTTCGATATAATAGGTTTGAGGTCATAGAATTTTCGAAGTCCTCAACTCTTATTGAAGAAATTCCTGGCGCAATCAAATCAGACACAATGTTAATCTGAGTTTTATTCATGAAAAGTAGAAAAATTGGAGGAGGGGGTTGGTAAAAGAATAAGGTTAGCTTAAATAGGGTAATAGTCTGATCTTGTATTGTAATAAAATGAATTGTTTACTGTGACTGTTGAAAGTTACATCAGATTATGTAGATGTTTATTCTTTATTTTTTTGTTTTTAATTATGAGGCATTTCTAGTAAAACATGGCCAGTCCAAAAGCTACATCAACAAAATATTCACTAATCTGATATGGCTGGAAAAACATGCTAATGGGAAGGTGTATCCCTACCAGACTAAACAGCAGTCAACAAACTTCTTAGTTAATGTTCAGGAGACAAATCTCCAGACACCATACTTAATGCAAAGGCTAGAAACTCTGAAAATATTTCTAACAATTCTGGGTCCCAAGTTAGTTCCCCAGCCATGTGTCCTTTGGCAAACACAAATTCCAACGAAGATTCTAGTTACAGGCTGGATAGTAAATGGTAATTTAATTACATTTACTTATTTATCTAATTTTTAAAAAGATTTATTTATTTATTTATACAAGAACTGGGTACAGGCCAGATGCCCCGGAGGGTGAGAGGATTCACCAGAGACAGAGTGGGGAACAGAACAAGCAGACTACCTGAAATACACTGCTGAGGGGAGCAGCGGGAGAGTCAGGAGAGGTCTGCTGTGCCATGTGGGACCCTTGCCAGCCAGCCGGGATCCAACCAGCGCTGCAGAGGCTGCGGACAACTTCGGCGCTCAACCACCTGTACCAAAAGGGGAGGCCCTTATTTATCTATTTTTAATTGAGGTAATAAATATTACAATCTCCCCAGCTGTCACCACTGTAGTGTACTCACCACCAAATTACCCACAATCCTTCCCCACAGTCCAGTCATGTTCCATTTCCTCTTTGTTACTCTTTATTCTTAAAAAGTGAAGACAATCAAGGGAAATAAATTTCCCTATTCCTCTTTTTAAAATACTAAGATCCAAATATCAAGAGCAAACCAATATATGGCTGTTACAGTGCTGGCCAGTAAAACGTATTTCACCCTTTTTACTTTACATTTTCTTACTAAAGATGCTTGAAAATATGCTGGATGGGGTCTCCCTGGTGGGGCAGGGGTTAAAGACAGTGCTATCAAGCTATCAGCAGCCACAGCAGCACAAGTTTGATGCCTGGTGGGCCAGGGAGCTACCCACATGGCGCAGCAGACCTCTCCTGTCTCGCCTGCTGCTCCCCTCAGCAGTGCATTTCAGTCGATCTGCCTGTTCTATTCTCCACTCTCTCTCTCTCTCTCTCTCTCTGGTGAAACCTCTCATCCCCCCACACCTCTGGCCTGTACCCCAACTCTTGTATGCATAAATAAACAAATCTTTAAAAAAAAAATTTTAAGCACTGAATGAAAATCACCAATTCTAGAAACCTCTTTCTCCTGAAGCTGCCCCCAAACACCCCAGCTTGCAATATTTTCTTCTCTGAATACCTTTATTAGGCTAGATTATTTCTTATTCCCCTTTATAGCTTTAACACTCCATAGAGTATTTATGTTCTATACATGGACAAGGTTAGCAACTGCATTAGAAGTTCCTTGAAGCCAGGAGACTGAATTTTCTATCCAAATTTACAATGTAAAATGAATCATATTGGAGAGACAACTCAGGAGTTTGAGACCAGTTGTGTATAACCCTGGACACCTCATAAACCAAAATAATGTGACCTTTAAACTGGGTAGAAATGGTTTCAGGCCAAAGGAATGACTCAAGGAGCTAAAATAATTAAAAAGAAAGTTAAAGAAATTAAAGCTTGTAGTCCTTTTGAAAAGAGATTAAGGGAAGAACTCGTTAAGATTCACCAGCTTTTGAATGCCTCTGAGAATTGAGATGCTACAAAGATATTTGACCTGGTGTCAAGAACAAGAGCAGATGCCACAATAAGATAGGCCAGAAAGGGACACTCCAGGAATTCAGAGAGGAATTTGGGAACAGAACAGCCTAAACATGAACTAAGTAACCAAGAGACAGCAAGAGGGCCAGTTCTTAGTTTCTAGAATAGATTTGAAGAGGAATTCTGTAGCAGTCAGTCAAATCTGGTGAGGATCTCACTCCTAAATTAAAGAGGAGGCGCTGGTGGAAGGGAATCCCTCCGTCCCCTTTACGGTCTCACCCACTGAGTACTAAGCTAACTCACTTTTGCAATAATCTCCTTTATGGATGCATGTGGTGTTAAAACAGTATTCTTTCAATTGCAGCCTTCAGTTCTGGTCTAAGTTGGTTTAAACCAGAGCAGAGAGAAGCAATACTCCAGAAAGCAGAGGCCTTCTCCTCTAGAGGTCCAACCACACTATCACCACTATGGCCTAAGTTTGATCCCCAACCAGGGAGCTAACCCACATGGCACAGCAGACCTCTCCTGTCTCACCCGCTGCTCCCCTCAGCAGTGTATTTCAATCAATCCACCTGTTCTGCACACCTCTTGCCTACACCCCAGTTCTTGTATGCATAAATAAATAAAATAAATTTAAAAATAAAAATAAAGTGGGGAAATGAAGTGGAAATAGAAAATCAGGTTTATATGAAAGTATTCATAAAATTCTATGGTTACATAGCAAGAGCAAGAATGTTGACAACTTGAAAAGGATAATCCTTGTTCACAATGGATAAAAATATATATGGAATGACTAGCTGGTACTTCTGTGAAGTATTGGTAAAGTGCAGTACCTTTATTTTACAAACATTCCTTTAGGATCAGTTACTTGAGACTGCTCTAAGAGGGCAGTCTTAGAAATAAAGGAGCCCAGTCCTGCCTGGTGGTGCAGCAGGTTGAGCGCAGCGCTGTGAATCTGTCCACAGCCTCTGCAGCACGAGTTCGATTCCCGGCCAGCCAGGGAGATACCACATGGCAAGGCAGACCTCTCCTGTGTCGCCCGCTGCTCCCCTCAGCAGTGTATTTCATCAGTCTGCCTGTTCTGCTCCCCGCTCTTTCTCTGGTGAATCCTCTCATCCTCTACATCTCTGGCCTGTACCCCAGCTCTCGTATGCATAAATAAATAAATCTTTAAAAAAATAAAATAAAATAGTGAGATGAAAAGGATCTGGGTAGAGGTGGCGACGCATTATCAAAGGAAAGGGGACACGGCAGACGCCATGAAGGGAGAATGAGTGAGCCTGGAAACAAGGAGAGGAGAACTTCATGGGTGAAGCTGAGAGCCTGGGAACATAATTGTTCCATTAAAGGGTTGATGAAGTTGGTAAGGATGGATGAGTTGGAGAGTAAGATACTGAGCTGCTTTTTTCTTCTCTTCCTTTTAACATATTGAGTTTAAGGTGATAGTGTTAGGGGGAAAAGGCTGTCCTAAAGCTAATCCCATACAGGCTTTGTGGACTCCACCCCCACCCCAGGCCAAAGCCAGACACTGGGAACTCCAAATCCCATCACCACCAAAGGGAAGGTGGCTGGGACCTGAGGGTGGGGTTCAGCAGCCAGGTTGGTATAAAGCCAGACACATGGGCTTTGGAGGGGTCCCCCATTTTGGCTCTCCGCCAGCTCGCAGCGTCCGGCCAGCTCGGAGAGTGACGTTGGGTTTCCAGGTTGGCGGATCGGGTAGGGCGCGTTAAAGACTTTATTTCCCTATTTTCTCCCTGACTTGTACATTTTCCTTATTTCCTTTTCCCTTGTAAATAAACCTTTTATTAACCTTTTGTGTGTGTCTGTAGTGGAGTATTCATAAGTCCCTTGTAAGCACGCGGGTGAGGACCCACAGCCAGGCAACCCGTTCAATATCGGGGCTGCCCTATAACAACAGGAAGCATTCAATTGGTATTTGGAGCAATGACACTGGAGCTCAAGAGAGAAGCTAGGCTTAAGATGTGTGCTGAGAAAGGCATGAGCTTTAAGACTTTGTGAGTTCCAAGAAAGAGAAATCAGAAAGGCAGAGGAAGAAATGAAGCAAAATAAACAAGTCCACACCAGGCATTTAAAGGAGTTCTGAATTTCTTATGGTTTTATGCCATCAATTACATCATCATCACACAATCAAGTGAATCATGTAATTACTGCATATTAGGAAAGATCTCCCCCCTCCCCAAAGTCTAATCTGGTTAAGAAGAAAAAGACTCTCAATTACAGTAAAAGATTTAAGCAGCACTTCAAAATAAATAATAGAAAGATGACCCAAGCAAGTGCTTGGTAAGTGAATCATACAAACGGTAATTTCTTGTGTAAGAGCACCTGGAGAGAGACTGCCAAGCTAGGGTGTTTCAGGAAAGCTTTATAAAGGAAGTGAGTTTTGAGTGGGTCATGATCTGAGAATCTGAGCTGTGAGTCTTTCCAGGCAATTGAAAGGATGTGATCAAAAGACAGGAGGCAAGAAGATCCAGGTGGGCGAGGGAACCAGTCTGGCATGAAGAAAAGAATCTTTGGTTGGATGGGGTGGGGGTGGAGACAGCCGATAGTCTGGAAAGGCAGATCGAAGCCAAATTGTGGCAGGTCCTGAAAAAGAATCTATCAGGAGGTTGAGAGGTCCAGGAAGAATCTCATGCTCAAGGTAACAGTCATTGAATTTTGAGCAGGCGAATAAATAACATGATTGAGTTAAGAATGTTAGAGTATCAATCTGGCTCTATTTTAAATTAAGAATTAAGAATGTTAGACTATCAGTCTGGATCTATTTTATTTTTTATTTTAATTTTTTTTATAGAGGCATGTTTTTATTTATTTATTTGTTTTTTTTGTTTGTTTGTTTGTTTTGTTTATACACGCACTGGGTACAGTCAGAAGCGCGGGAGGGTGAGAGAATTCACCAGAGCCAGAGCGGGGAGCAGAGCAGGCAGAAGGACCGAAGTACACTGCTGAGGGGAGCAGCGGGCGTTAGGAGAGGTCTGCGCGCCATGTGGGACCCTCCTCTGGTGGCCGGGGAGCAGCCGGGGATCGAACTGGCGCCGCAGAGGCAGCGGGCAGCTTCGCAGCAAGCCAGCGCTCAACCGCTGTGCCACCAGGGAGGCCCAGTTTGGATCTATTTTAAAGGACAAAGTGATAGGGGCCTCCCTGGTGGCGCAAGGGGTTAAGTCTCAGACCTATGAAGCAATCTGCAGCCACTGCAGCACAAGTTCAATCTTGGGCTTAGGGGATCTTTCCAGTCTCGCCCGCTGCTCCCCTCAGCAGTGTATTTCAGTAGATCCACCTATTCTGCTCCCCACTCTGTCTCGGGTGAATTCTCTCACCTCCCCCCCAAACCTCTGGCAACACCCCAGTTCTTGTATGCATTAATAAATAAATCTTTAAATAATAAATAAAGGACAAAGTGATAAAACTCAGGGACCATTTAGTTCTAGTGGTCCTCCCAAATGATACACAGAACAATGAAGAGTCTTTTCCAAGAACAAACCTCAATTTCCTGGATACTATTCTAATTCACTTTCTACAACTTACAAAATGTGTAAGTTAGCCGGGCTTACCTCCCTCTTCAGGAATGGGTGCTTTGTGGATTGCAGCTCACTAATGAGAAAGTTGTATGTGAAGGGTGTCAAGAACCTGTGAAGTATCTGGACTTCAGTTATACACAGGCAACCAACACAGTGAAAAAAACAATGATTTTATTCCCCTCCAGCTCCAATTTGATGCTAGGAGTATCCAGGTCAGGATGGTTAGGCAAAGGGAGAGAAAGGACACC
Organism: Talpa occidentalis; assembly: GCF_014898055.3. Taxonomy (NCBI): domain Eukaryota; kingdom Metazoa; phylum Chordata; class Mammalia; order Eulipotyphla; family Talpidae; genus Talpa; species Talpa occidentalis. The sequence goes on from NW_023601653.1 coordinate 75,344,717, forward strand.
TTAGATAGAGGAGAGATGCAGCATGATCCACTGGAGAGAAAACTAGAGGAGTAGTTAGAAAATCTGGGCTCTAGTCCTGGCCAGCAATGGCTATAAAGTAGCCACCGTTTTCTTTTGTGCATCCTTTCCAAGGTTCAAATAAATCGGGGCATAAATATCTTGTGCTGGTCATTTGGAATTTGCCACGTATTTCCCAAGAAAACTGTGTTATAAAATAATGGTTACTTTCCAGGAATCTATAAGAATTCCATCGCTGAAATTATTGCATATTTTGCAAAGAGGCATATAAATATTTTTTGCGACACTGATGAATGAGCAAAACAGATTGGCCAAAATGATTATTGTATTTTTTAATGGAAAACATTTGATCAAAAGAGGATATGGAACGTAAGATTGTGGTTAATAGGAAAGTGAAGTACTTCTTGTTGCCTCAGGATCATTTGTGAGGTTAATGGCTCACAAAGAAAAAAGTGCCAAGAGAAAGGGAAAAGAAAGTATAAGCCGCGTGTTTTTAAGAAGATGAGGATGACAACTGGTAAAGTGTATGAAAAAGGGTGAAAGGAGGAGCCGGTCTGGAAAAACCAGGAATGAGCCAGGCAGGAGTGAGCCACACTCAGAATCAAAGCGAGAAAGGAGGGCGTGTCAAAGTATAGGGATAAGGGTCATAATCTGGATTCCAGGAGACGTGGCTGTTAGTGAGTCCAGAAAATAGATCCAAGGCAGTAAGTCCCAGGGGAAAGGTGAAGTAAATGTTCAAGGCAGGTTCAAAGATTCAGGGTATCAGTTTCAACAGAGGCAGAAGCAGGGGTCTGAGCTGGAGCTCAAACTCCCAGGCCACGCTTTCAGACAGATTCAAGCTGTAGAAGACTCCTTAGCTCCTGGGGCCAGTATTGGTTCCAGACGGTGGGCAGAAGCGGCCGTGGGTGGATGGAAGGAATCAAGCAAAACCCAGAGGGACAGAACCAGAGCTAAAGAAGGATAGAAAGGGCCTCCCTGGTGGTGCAAGGGATTGGGACGCAACCTATGAAACTATCTGCAGCCAGGGAGCTACCCGCATGGCGCCACAGACCTCTCCTGTCTGGCCCACTGCTCACCTCAGCAGTGTATTTCAGTCAATCTGCCTGTTCTGTTCCCCACTCTGTCTCTGGTGAGTCCTCCCCCCCACATACCTCTGGCCTGTACCCCAGTTATTATATGCATAAAAATAAAATAAATCTTTTTAAAAAAAGGATAGAAATAAATATTTAGGGCCTCCCTGGTGGCACAGCGGGTTGAGCGCCGCACTGTGAAGGTGTCTGAAGCCTCTGCAGTGCGGATTTGATTCCTGGCAGCCCCGGGAGAGACCCACATGGTGTGGCAGACCTCTCCTGCCTCACCTGCTGCTTCCCTCAGCAGTGTCTTCCATCTGTCTGCCTGTTCTGCTCCCCGCTCTGTCTCTGGTGAATTCTCTCACCCTCCCATGCCTCTGGCCTGTGCCCCAGTTCTTGTATAAATAAATAAATCTTAAAAAATAAAAATAAAAATAAAGAAATAAACATTTTTAAAAGTCATGTGCCTGATCATCTGAACACAGATCCTCAAAAGAAACAGAAGCACAGTGGGTGGGTACAGAGCCTGGGAAGTGCTGAGAAAAGGCAAAGGGAGGCAGTCTCTGCCCGCCACCAGGGGGCGCCTCCAGTGCCAGGACAGCTTTGTTGACTCACAGACTTGGCAGTGGTGTGGCAGAGGGATGAGGACAATAGGCCGTCAACAGTTCACCACTTCAAGAGCATGTGTGTGTGTGTGTGTCTGTGTGTGTGTGTGTGAAGGAGAGAGAGAGAGAGATCAGCATGTCAAACACACAGACTAGTCCAATCTCTCACCTTTCTGCTTCCTGGTATTGTTAACATTCTAAGCACTATTATGACCAGCTTGGCTGGTAGTGACAAAGGAGGGTCAGGTAAAAAGACAAAACAATGATAAAAGATAAAGGCAAGATTGAGTTGGGAGGAAGAACAGGATCTAATGGATTAGAAACAAATGTGAAGAAAAGCAGGAACCCTTAAAAACAAATGAGAGAGGAAAATGTGTGGAGAGTCAAACTGATCTGTGAGGAAATGTGGAAAGACAGGAGAAGAAAGTCCAGAAAACATGTAATTCAGGTTATGTGATTAATTCCACTGAGGCTTGTCACCCTTTTCACATCTCATCTATTAATAGCCTCTCCACAGAGAAGCTACGCAGCAGAAATGTACCAAAACGTAGACTTTGCTCTTTGGGACAGCTATGCTCATTTTTGGTAAAAGATTTCAACATATGGAAGACTTTGAGGATGAATGTAAATCATTAGATCGTTCCAATAGATTGTTCCAGGTAAAAAAACGAGCGAAACTGCAGAACATTTGGGCTCTTTTTATGGAGACAGTGGAAGTTAAAGTGTTTAGAGACTGATTCATGAAAGATACACTTAAACCTACGATTTAAGTATTTGGATTTTAAACCATGCTGTCTTACAAATAAACAACAGGTTATTTAAATGATCAGAATAGGGGCCTCCCCAGTGGCACAAGGGGTTAAGCACCGTACTATGAAGCTATTCACAGCCACTGCAGCACGAGTTCGATCCCTGGCCAGGGAGCTACCCACATGGTGCAGCAGACCTCTCCTGTCTGGCCCACTGCTCCCCTCAGCAGTGTATCTCAGTCAGTCTGCCTGTTCTGTTCCCCACTCTGTCTCTGGTGAATTCTTTCACACACACCCCCCCCCCCCCCCCGTCTCTCTGGCCTGTACCCCAGCTCTTATATGCATAAATAATCTTAAAAAAAAAAGATCAGAATAAAGTGAGGGAGAGTGGAGGAAAATCACACAGTCCACTCTAAAATTTATCACTAGTCAGTTCATCGTGTTTGTCGCTGACTCTAAATTTCACCCAGTTTAAAGGTAGAAGAGGATTTGGATTTAACCCTCCAGCACTTAGTGACCATCCCTGCCTTTCTATAAGTACTTGATTAATGTGGGGAAAGTGTGTGTGTGTGTGGGGGGGGTGTGCTTCCTGAGAGGGGGACTAAGCACCCCGCTAAGGCCTTCTGAAATCTGAGAACTCAGAACGAAATAGGTAGGTGCAGCGAGGGGCGCAGAAAAGCGGGCCGGCGATGTAGTTTTTGCAAACTTCGACTGCTTTTTGACGTGATGCGTTTTCCCCTCCGATCGAGCAGAAAGCGACCGCTCCCCGGCGCTGCCTATTTCTGAAGCACACGCCCCAGCTGCCTCCCGAGCACGCTCGCGGCGAGGCGCGCAGGTCTCCACCCCTGCAGCTCGCCCCCCGCGCCCCTCCCGCCCTCCCGCCACATTGTGCGCGCGTCCCGGCGGCGGCCCCGGCCCGGCCGTCGCGGGCTCCGAGCCCGGCTCCTCCGGGGCGCTCACACGTGTCCATCCCCTGGGGGGGCGGTGGAGGGGGGCCCCCCCTCTTCCCTCCCGGCCGCTGATTGGTGCCTCCCCCTACCCCACCCTTCCCGCCGCGCGCGGCCTCCATCCTATTCGGTTCCAGCTCAACCAGCCCCACCGGCTTCTTCCCTGGAGGAAAAGGGCCACTTTGGAGCTCCGGCCGGCGCCGCTCCGGGATGGAGCCGAAGTGTTCACGAACAGGTGGAGCCCACTGAACTCCCCCGGCCTCCCGCGCCGGGGCCGCCCGCCCGCCGCGCCCGGCCGCGGCGAGAATAACTGAACTCCACACGTGCGCCCGGCCCGGCCGCGGCCCCAGCACCACCCCGCGGGCCCTTTAAAAGGACGCGACCACTCGGGCCGCGCGGGGGGGGCGAGACCCTGCCCGGCCTCGGTCGCCAAAGTCACTGGACTGCCCCGTCCCAAACCCCCGGCGAGCGCGGGGCGCCCCGCCGCCGCCCCGGGGGCGCCCCCCGCTCCCGGCGAGTCCCGGCCGTCGCCTGGCCCGGGGCGCCCGCCCCCGCTCCCCTCCCCCCGCGCCGGTGCGGCCGTCCGCGCGGGGTGGGGGAGGGGGCGGGGGTTGTTGTTGTGGTGCGGGCAGCCCCGCCCCCGCCTCGTGGGCGGCCCCTCCCCCCGCGCCCCTCCCCCCGGCGCCCCATCTGTTTCCCCGGGCGGCGATGATTATATTGTGCGGGGCTGGGGGCGGCCGCAGCCGCAGCCGCGGGATGGGGCGCGCGCGAGGACCCCGCCGGCAGCCGCCGCCGCCTCAGTGACTCGGGCGCGAGCCGCCGCCCCCCGCCGGCCGCCCGCCCTCAGCTCATGCGCCCGCCGAGCGGCGGCAGCAGCGGGAGGAGCAGCCGCGGCCGCCGCCACCCCCGCGCGAGGAGCTGAGGCGCCGGCCGAGGCGGCCGCGGAGCGCGAGGCGGCGCGGGGCGCGGGGCGCGGGCAGCGCGGGGGGCCGGGGCGCGGGCTCGGCCGCCGGCGCCGCGGCCGGAGATGTGCCCGGAGGAGGGCGGCGCGGCCGGGCTGGGCGAGCTGCGCTCCTGGTGGGAAGTCCCGGCCATCGCGCACTTCTGCTCGCTCTTCCGCACCGCGTTCCGCCTGCCCGACTTCGAGATCGAGGTGAGCGGCCGCGCCCCCGCCCTGCCGCGGCCCGGGGGTCCGGGGCGCCGGCGGGCGGCGGCGGCTCTGGGGGCGCGGGCGGCTCGGGCGCCGCCGGGACGGGCGCGGGGCACGAGGGCGGGCGCGGGACGGGGCGCGGGGCCGGCGCGCCCGGGGGGCCCGGGGGGCCCGGGGCGTGCGCTTTTGTGGCGCGGGACGGGCCGGCGCTCCCGGGACCCCGCGCGGGCGGGCGGCGGGGCGCGTGGGGGGCGCGCGCCCCTCGGGTGCCGGGGAGGCGGCCGGCCAGCTGCTCGGGCGGGGACGGGGTGCGGGCTGGGGAGCCGGGGCGCGCGGGGAGGCGGCGGGGCCCGTTGGGGGAGGGGTTCGCGCCGGGGTGGGGGGCGGCGCGTGGGGCTGGGGGGCGCCCTGGGCGCACGGCCGGGGCCCCGCAACTCTCGGGGCGCGCTCCGGGTGAACTTCGGGCGGGCGGGCGGGGAGGGGGGCCGGGGCGCGGGGGCGCGCGCTCCGTGGGGCTCCTCGGGGCTCCTCGGGGCTCCGCGGGCCCCGGCGCCGCGCGGGGAAAGTTTCGGACTCCGTTATTCTTCGGCTGCGCGCTGCCTCCGAGCCCACGGCCCTCTTTATGCCGGGACCTCGGGAGCCCTTTGAGTTGCTCGCGCCACCATTATCCCCCCGGGCGAGCGCAGAGGGAAGCGCTGGCCTCCCCGGCCAGGCCGAAGGTGCCTCCGCGCCGAGGCTTTGTGATCCGCGGGCCGGAACCCGGGGTGGTGGGCGCGGGGCCGGCGGCGGGGCGCGGGGTGCGCGGCGGCCCGCGAGCAGCTCGCCCCTCCGGCCGCCTCCTTTCTTCTATTTTGATTTTCGGAAGGGGGTGCGAAGTGCTTGGCTGGTTGGCAGGTTGAATTGCTCGCTCTCCTCCGGCGGGGCGGGGAGCGACTTAGCACCTTTTGCCTTTGGACAAAGGTAAATTGGAAACTGTTGGTCAGTGTTTCTTGCCCGGGCGGCCGGGGAGTTGGCCGGCGCAGTCCTCCAAATGAGAATCGCCCTTTTCTGTGGTTCTTGGGGAGGAACGAATCGCTCCTGCGGCCTCCCCACCCCCCACGGGGCTTACTTTCTGCCATTTCCAGATTGATTTTAATTTATTTACTTCTCACGTTTTGGCCCCGACCTTTATTTTGAGCGTCAGGGTGGTTGGCGGAAATATCATTTGCTTCTCAGATGAATGAAGTGTGGGAATTTGATCTCGTTGCAGTTACTGAAATCGGGAAAATAAATAGATCAAAGGGGTCGGGTGGGAGAATGAAGAGGAATGTGGGCTGATAAACTGGGGCCATTCGCTGGCTTTTGGCGATTCTTGTTTCTCACATTGATTAAAGCAACATGATTGAAATCGTGGATTTCAGTTTTTAGGAAAATATAGTAACTTGGGCGCTTTGGTCGCGCCACAGCGTTGGTTTCAAAGTGACTGTATCAAGTATGCTTTTTTACTGAAAATTGTTGGGGGACAACTTTTTGTGTTGATTGAGGAAGAGGAGCAGGAACACACGAACGAAAGGCTGGGGAATACTGGAAGTCAAGTGATGTGCAGCGATTATTCTCAGAGTCCTGCGTTTTCTTTACTTTGGTATAAAGTCTCCAGTAGTTCAGCTTTATCCTGCTGCTCAAAATGGTGGCTGTTGTGGGAGGTGTTGCTATGACAGTGCCATCTTGGGTGCTGGCAGTTTAACCCCTAACCCATTTTCTTGTACGATAACAAAATTGAGGTGGTGCTGGAATTACAAGGTTAGCGTCGAAGGACCTATCCTAAAAGTACTGTGGGGAAACTCGTCTTTGAAAATCCATGTATTCCCATTTTGTTGATGGAAAAAGAGAGGTAACTAATTTCACCTGACGTTGTTAACAGCCTATGTAGAGTAATAGCTTGTGAAATAAACTGGTTTCTAAGTATTAGTATTTCCACCAGGTTTAATTCCTAAAGGAAATCAGAGAGGTGATTGTTACAGAAATAAAACATCATTGTTTTTACAAGGCGAATCGTCAGGGCCTATCTGAGTTGACTTTTTTTTTTTAATTGACCTATTGAAACTGACACCTTGTTTAGTTACCTGCTACTTGAAATACACGCAAGAATGATCAGTGGAATCTAATGTACACAGTTTCATGACTATTCACACCTGGTTTTATTTGGAGATGTTTAATAGGTGGATAATAAATAATAGTGACTTTTTATCTCTGCAGTTCTTGGTAATCCTTCTCATGTTCGGTGTGTTATTATGGGGTTCATGTAAATTTTAACTTAAAAGTTTTCAGTAGTTAACAAGTTAAAATTTTTTGCATTAACTTTTTTTAGGCTTCTAACATTCAGTCGACACTAAGTGACAGTGCAAAACTTAACTGAAAACATCCGTTTTGATTCTAAGTATAAATAAGTAAATTTACCTTTACTTTGCTTAGGTGACTTATTAATCTAAGAGCAGTCTTCTGACATTTTGAGAAAGTCTCTTGGTTAGAGTTTATGATGCAGTGGAAGACCCTTCTTAAAAAAATCTAATGCTGAGTTATACCTGTTTGGCTAACTGGAAAAGCCATCCAGTCTTAATTTTATAGCAACTGTAAAGATAAAAAAAAGATGAATAGTACCAGGTGGTAGAAGTTAGGGGGTAGGTATCAGCTTTTTTAGGAAACCAGCTTTCAGCTGTGGAAAAGATCTCATTTAACCCTTGACCACCAAGCTGAACTCATGACTTTGTAGAAAATTTTGGGAGCAGAATCCTCAAAGTACTTCCATTTATCTAAAATGAAGCAATCTTTCATGCGAAGGGCTGAGAATTTGTGCTGCAGTTCTACAGGCGATCAAGACCTCCAAAACATGAATATTTTTATTTTTGTATGTAATTTTTTTTTTTTTTTTTACTTTGTTAATCAGCCGTTAGTTGTACAGTCAGTATATTTGATCCTTGGCTTTAGGGTCTATTTAAGGATTTGTGTGTTGCTAGGACATACCCCCAAATAAGGGTCCAGTAGTCAGTCATCAGACCAAAAATCTGTGAATGTATAGGTAATGTGTTATATACATTGAATTTCTGGTTTTAAAAAGAAATGTGTAAACATTATTTAAAACTTGAAAACTAGCAGCACATAGGTAAGAGTATTAAAACCACCCATAATCCCACCACTCAGAGATAAAAACTATTAACCTTGTATCCAACTCTCAGGGATAAAAGCTGTTAACTAATACAGTGTTTATGTGCCATAGAGTAGGGGTTTTTATTTTTCAGACCACAAGGTTGAAGTGTAACTGGACAACCGTGAATTAATGACACTGAATTCAATAGTTGTTGTTATTAAGCACCTACTATTAAGTGCTTAATTTTGGACAAGGATACTTACCAAAGTACCTGATGATTGACTAGTTTTCTTTATCTCAGTAGATTATCTGTTAATATTTCAGAATTGGTAATTGTACACCACTTCATTTAAATCAAGTACAGAATGTTCATGATTTATGATGGCTTAAGATTTTTCCTACAGTGGTATGGAAACACTGGACTGTGTGCTACTAGGTAATACCCTCTCCTGAAGCTGGGCAGCTTCCAGTCAGCCCCATGGTCAGGAGGGTAAACAACCCTTCCTGTGAACTGTTTTTCACTTCCAGTGCAGTATTTAACATATTACACGAGGTAGTCAACACTTTATTATTGAAATGCCTTGTAGGCTAATGTATGTGTTCTGAGTATGTTTATCATAGGCTAGGCTAAGCTGTCATATATATTATATGCATTTTTCAGTTAGTCATATTTTCAGTTTATGGTAAGTTCATCAGGACATAGCCCCTTCCTAATCTGAGGAAGGTCTGTATTTTATAATTGTTTAACATTCCAGTGGATTAAGCTGGTTGAGTTTGGTCGTGATTTGTTGAGAAATGAAAAGCAAATTGACCTTCCCAAATATTTAATACAGATTTTTTTTTCTTCGCCAGTTGCTCTTTACAGTAAATATAATATCTTATTTCACCAGAAAGTAAGGCGAGGGAGGATAGAATAATTCTCAGTGATCTGCAGTTAGCCCTAGTAGATGTGGAGTTGGGGACAGAAATCCCATCCCAGACATTTTAGGCATGTTTTTTCTAGCGTGCAGACTATTTGAAATCCTCAGGTAGAAATGCTCTGACTTGTATAGTAGCATCTCCTTCCCTCCCCCCCCCTGAACTTCCTGCATTTTCATACTTATTTTGCCTGCCTTTTATCTATCTCCTTCCTGGATGTGGTTGTATGTGGCTAAATAAGAATAATCTGGGGGCAGTATCTTTACCTCAGATTCCTAAAGTCAGCTCTTGGTGTTTCCATGGATCCAACCCCTTGAAAGCACCAAGGCAAAATTATTAGGCATAAAATTGTTCAGAGTAACTTAAAAGCTACATCAGTTACACCAGCAATTCCTAAACCTGAGTGGGCTGCATGGCTGGGCTGTAGATGGTCGGCGTTTGTATATATGCACACCTGTGCAGGAGAGCGCCTACTGCTTTCGTCGAATTCTGAAAGAGGCCCCCAACCATACAAAGGTTAAGAGGCCCTGAATTAGATGAAAGGGTAAATTGGCCCTGAATAGGGGAACCAGGAGCCTGATTTCATGACTCTGAAGATTCACTGGACTAGGAGTTAGGGAACTTTAATTCTTAGTCTAATTGTGCCACTGTCTAGCTCTGTGACTTTGACAGGTTAGAACAACCTAATGATAAATGATGCTTATATAGTGCTTTGTACATTTTCAGAATGTTCTCTCATTTTATCCTTAGCCACCCGTGACTATCACCATGAGGGTAGGAGTTACCCTCATTTTACAGAGTAGAAAATTAGAAGAGATGAGGAATTTAGAGACTTAAGTTGCTGGCACATAGACTGTCACCTGGACCTCAGATTTTTGGATTACAAATTCTGTGTTGTTGCTACTATATCACTTAAAAAAAAAAAAAGATTTATTTATGCATACAAGAACAGGGGTACAGGCCAGAGGTGCGGAGTGGGGGCGGGGGGTTGAGGATTCACCAGAGACAGAGTGGGGAACAGAACAGGCAGATTGACTGAAATACACTGCTGAGGGGAGCAGTGGGTGAGCCAGGAGAGGTCTGCTGTGGGTAGCTCCCTGGCCGGGTATCAACCTCATGCTGCAGTGGCTGCAGATCGCTTCATAGGTTGTGTCTTAACCCCTTGTGCCACCAGGGAGGCCCCTATATCACTATTTTTTATATCACATTATTTCATACTTCATTATCTGTAAAACAAAGGGCTGAACTTAATGAACTAAATACATGCATCCATCTGTTTGTTTCAACTTGTTTACTGAGCATTTGCTCTGTGCTAGTTGCCCTTGTACTGAGTGTTCAAGGTAAAGATGTGAACATAACACAAAAATACCCGCCGGTTTTACAGTGAAAGAAGACAGTAAACAAATTGGCAAATATCAGAGGAAGAGGATAACAAGAAATAAAGCAGGGTGGAGGCCTCGTTGAGGGCTGGTTTGTTGGAATTTGAATAGGGCCATCAGGTCTGGCTTCACTGAGATGACTTTTGGGCAGAACCAAAGAGGATAAATGGTTTCAATGATTTAAAGTTTGTTTGACACACTAGTCTATTTAATGTTAGATGCCAGGTAATAAATACTGTCTTTTAAAGATTTAGGCTCAGACCCCCTTCTATGAACAGGAAAACCCAAGAACTGGATGTAAATTACAGAGATGCAAACCTTAATGCAGTTTGAAATCCTGAAAGGGAAGAATGTTCTGGCTGTAAAACTCTCCACAACTGAGTATTGAATTCCTCTTTGGTTTATGCCAACATCTTCAAAGGAAAGGTGTTTTTGCCTGCTATGTGAGGTTTCATAGGCAGGTAGTTGGGAGCCTCTACATTTGTTTAGAGGGCAGTACCCTCTCTTCTCTGAAGGACAGCCCTTGTTAGCTTCTGGCGTGGCTTACGGCAGAAGTTCAGTTTGGTCTTGCTTAATTTTCTGGAACACAGGATTGCCTAAAATACAACTTGGCAGCATTGGGTACAACTGACCGTATGCCCTTTGATTAGGAGAGGCTCAGTGTTGGACTCTTGCAGTGTGTTGAGGTTCGAATGAGGAGCCCCGGCAGAGTGCTGGAACAGCAAGTGCAAAGGGCGCTTCATGTGAAAATTCAGTGTGAACAGAGCCAAGGGGGGCAGAGCTCTGGCCTTAGGTCTAATTGATGGGACTTAAGTTTTCAAACAGGATCAAGCAGAGAATCTGAAACCTGGGTTGTAGCCTCCCCACCTCTGTCACTAACTTGAGTTGTGATCTTAGGCAGATGACTCTTGGTTTCAGATGTGCTGTCTATAAAATGGGAATTTTAGACTAGATGGTTAGATTTTCATAGGTCTAAGTATTTATGCTTCTAGAAATGTTTCTTGGCTCACACAGCACTGTTAACTGATTCAGGAAATCCCTGACCTTACTGGTTAGGGTCAAGGTCGTGAACTTTGTTAGGATACGTGTCCTACAAATTAATTATGTGCCAAATGAAACTTGCAGGCATATAGTTGATGGCTTATATGAACTTAGAGCTTATATGAACTCGTCTTTCTGCAAATCCACTACTTTGAAAGTAGCTTTTAAGGCCTGATGGTGGACATTTTCATTATCTTGGAAGGTCTTTCACTATCTTGAGGTAAGAGTCCGTATTGTAAGATTATGAAGAATTCTGGAGGGTGAAGGTCTTGAATTACATTTTTCTTCATTTTTGTTTCCTCGCTTTTATTTAACATCATTAAGTACTCAACTTGGAAAGAAATTAAGTTATAGCATCTGACTTGTGGATCTGTTCAGATAGCTGGTCAGATTGCTGTGATGACCTTCCTTTGTATTTTCTTACTTCATTGGATGCCCTTCCTTGGATACTTAGGTATATATCTTCTTTAGATTCAAGTCTAGCAATTATTAAATTATTAATTACATGTGAGAAAGTGCTCCCCCCCACCCCCAATAGTAGTTAGGATTGGGGAAGGAATTGTTGGTAATACTGAGCTCAGGATTCTGTGGGTTTTTTTTAATGCTCAGGGTTACTCAATCTCAGCACCATTGATGCTTTGGGCCACATAAGTCTTCCTTGTGGGTAACTGTCATATGTAAGTTAGGATGTTTATCTGCAGCCTTGGCCTCCTAGGTGCCCAAAGCATCATCCTCTCCATTCCCTCCCCCCTTATGACAAGTGTTATAAAAGCGTCTCGATACTTTCAGATATCTCCTGGGGGTAAGGGCAAGAGTGTCCTATTTAAGAGTCACTACTTTAGAGTGTAGGTTAGGGAGGTCTTTTCAGTGTCAGAATACTGTGTGTAAGGTAGATGAGTGTTTTCTTCTGGTAGTGATTCCTCCCCCACCCCTTGCAACCCTTGAATATTTTTGTTTATAGAAATTGAAGGAAGTTCAAGTTTCTCCCAGTTGTGCATGTCGCTAGCAATTGCACATGTCAGAAACCTGGGAAACAGATGTTTTGTTAATTTTTTTTTCCTTTCCTTGGGGTGTCGTTCAAGGAAAGCAGTGGTTTGGGGGCAATGGAGAGGGAGTTGTGAAGCTGACTAGGTCCTTTAAAGAACAGCCTCCCTCAGGCAGGACTGGAGCCTGGCACTGTTGTGGAGGGGAGGGGTGCTGTGCTGAGGCCTCGGGCTGACTTCCTGAGCTGCCACTGCCTGTCAGGGCATAGGCTTTTTCTTGACAAATCTCTTGAGCATTGCTCAGTGGTGGACTATGGGGGTTGGGGGACTGTTATGACCAGGTCAAAAGTTCATTGGGACTGAAGTTGAAGGGGTGTGTGTGTTCTCTCATGTACGTACGTGTGTACATGTGTGTGTGTATTTGTGCCGTATACATATATGAAGTTATATACAGTTTTTTATTCCATCAGAGTTTTCAGTTTAAAACATACCAACCACTGAACCTTTCCTGAGGTCGGTCACTCTGCTTATTTTTCTTGATTCTTTCACTGATTTCTTAGGCAAACATGGCAAAGTATTTTATGGATTTAAATAGATTTTCGTTTTGCTTTGGAGAAAAAATTGTATTGTGGTGACTTAGGCAGCAAGAGTGTACAGTGAGAGACTTGAACTTCTGAGAAGATACTTTGGACCTTCAAGGGGGTGTTATTGTTTATTTGTGGCTTCTGAAGGTGTCTTGTTCTATCTCAAAGTCCCATCTTTGGCATCTGGGGTATTTGGTCCCCACAGGGCCCAGTGCCTTATTTTTTTGTTCTTTATTCCATTTGGTGGGGAACTCTGACCCGACCACACTGTTTTTCCTCCTCACCTCCGTTGTGCTTGTCTGCTGATGTATTGAGGTTTGTTTTGGGATCTGGTGGAGGAGGGCAAAAAATACCTAGTCTGAGTCAGGTCATTAAATTTCAGAATATGTGTAAATAAATTGATGAGCTTAGTCAGTCCCTTCTGCAGCCAAAAGTGGTTTTCTTCTGTAGGACGGGTAACCCCTCAGTGTAATTCTCTTACTTGTTTGCTCATTATCCACATGCTATTTAAAATTTAATATAATGGATGTAAAAAGACATGGCAGACAGTGTTCTGTTCTGTTTAAAGTCCCTGACTTTCGTGCTTGGTTTAAATGATGTCATGTTCTTGTAAGTTTCATACTGTAATGATTAAATTTTGGATCTGCTTCTATAGCTCAGAGTTTTAGGAGCTGCATTTGGGTCTGTGTTTTCCCTAGGCTGGGTTTGCGAGAGTGACTGCCTGATTTGGCAGTGTGTCACTGAGGCATGTGGCCACCTGAATTAAAATGTGTGTGAATGGTTGTCACAACAGACTGCCTGTGCATCCTTCTGTGCCCGTGCCCCTCCCCCACCCATAACCTCCCCAAATAGATGAAAATAGAGGAAGTGATAGGTTCACAATCACCCAAACCACTTCACTTTTTGTAATGTTGAACTTTTAAATCACTTGCAATTAATAATTTCTGAGAATGGGATATATTCTCACAACTGAGAATACTGTTGAGTTGTCTGTTGATTGCAAATGGGTTTTTTCCTCCTGGTCAGTTCCTTGTAATGAACATCCCTTCCCCAAGTATTCATTGTTCCAGTAACAATGGCAGTGAGGACAGTTGATTTGCTTGACAGAAAATGTGTTAAATTAACAGATCTACTTCTTTAGCAAATCTTTCCTCTTCCCCCATTCCCATTGTGTCTCTTCCCTCTTCCTGAAAGCTCATGTTTACAGATTCCTTTAGGTGTGGGAAGCAGTTTTTATAACCAGTGTCCTGGAGTTCTTTTTTCAGGGAACACTGTTATGGGGGAAAGATGATTAAAATTTCATCTGTTACCATAATTAAGGAATCTAATTTGGATTTCCTCCCACCCATAGACTAGTATTGAATTGGTTTAGTATCCTATACACATTTACTAAATTTTTTCTGCATTGTTTCTGAAAGACTTCCCCTCCCCATTTTCCATTGTGATGTTAAAGTAGGTACCCATCCTCTTTACAGGATGTTGGTCGGGGAGGGGAATGCTGGAATTGATGTTGAGGATACCGCTGTCCATATAGCACTAGATTTTCATCACTTTCAATGATGTAGCCCAATTTCATTACCTGTAACTATACTTGGATTTCTCTAATATGCCAGTTTTAAAAGTAAGAGTAGAATTAAAAAGCACAAATCTCAAACCCCAAACTTTTTCGTTATTAATATATTAAGTTTGCTATTCTCTAGCTGCCCTAAGAGAGTATTTAAAAAAAAAAAAAGTGTGGATGGGTGGCAGTAAAGGTGTACAAGCTATGTTACATGCTACCTGAGTGATAAAGCAGGTGTTGATGATTGTAGGCTTTGAGCAAGTCCTATAGCTAGATCAGAGACTTCTTCAGAGGGCTAACAAAAATTGAAGTTGAGCGCCTCCCCGGTGGCACAGCCATGCCGTGAAGCTCTCCGCAGCGCCGGTTCAATTCCCGGCTGGCCAGGGAGAATCCCACATGGCGAGGCAAACCTCTCCTGTCTCTCCACTGCTCCCCTCAGCAGTGCCTTTGATCTGTCTGCCTGTTCTGCTCCCCACTCTGTCTGTGGTGAATCCTCTCACCCTCCTGCGGCGCTGGCCTGTACCCCAGCTCTTGTATAGAAAAAATTTTTTAAAAATCTTTAAAAAAATGAGGTTGAGAGAGAGATTTAATACGTGACATTGCGGCAAGTCTTGAATGCCAAGCTCACTAGTGTTAACCATTTACGGTTTTAGAAAAGAATGACAACAAAATTTTAGGCCATGAATGTCTTGAAATATTTTAGATTAAAACTGGTATTGCCTGGTATTGGTGGCTAACATAAGAGTGAAGGGAGGAAGTCTAGTTTAATTATTGGAGTAGAATGGGTGTAAAATGCTGAAGTTAATGAGAATAGGTAAGGACATTGTCATTGATAGATTAGAAGAATAGGTAGGATTAGATGACCTGTGATGTTGGGGTGCATAAAGAAGAATGTATCAGTTCAGGATGTTTGGGACTGCAAGTCGTAGAATGCTGTCTAAAAGTGACTTCAACGCCGGACTGTCCTGTAAGATGCAAGCTAGAGGAAGGCTCT
Organism: Talpa occidentalis; assembly: GCF_014898055.3. Taxonomy (NCBI): domain Eukaryota; kingdom Metazoa; phylum Chordata; class Mammalia; order Eulipotyphla; family Talpidae; genus Talpa; species Talpa occidentalis. The sequence continues at coordinate 75,359,840 of NW_023601653.1, forward strand.
GTGGTAAGTAAGGCAGCTCAGTGACAATTCATAAGCACTCAGACGGGGCCCTCCCTGCGCATGGCGGAAGGTTGGATTCTGCAGCCTCTGGGTTCCCCCTGCTGAGTGAGGAAGAGAAGCTGTACAGGAGTTTATTGGTAAGAGGAGGAGGGAAAGAGACTAAAAACTACATTCTCCAGGAATGAGCAAGGAAAAGAGCTCTTGAGGAAGCATAAGAGAATGGTGATAGAGAAAAAACTGAAAAGAATTTTTTAATGTGTGTATTAATACTATTATAATAAGAAATTCCAGTTACTATATGGTTAACATTTTAGTGTTGTACTGAAAAGGTCAACGGTAGGAAACCCCACCTGCATCCCCACACATACCTGTTAAGAAAAACCAGACTGACTGCAAATTCTGTTCCATGTTTTATACCAGCAGTCGTCTTCTGTTTTAGCCACCTCCGCTTGTCAGGAGGTGTGTGCTAGGGCGTGTGTGCGTGGCATTATCTCATCCCAGGACTTTCTTTTGCTCAGAGCTATAGTTTCTTGTTTAGTAAAATGAAAAAGATCTGGACACAGAAAATGCACCCTTTTAATCATAAGAACTGTAGATTTACTCTTGCTTAACTGTTGTTTGGTATACTTTTAAGTATTAAGTATTTAATGATCTGTAAAGACTACCACTTAAGGATCACAGAGTCCCCCATTTTGTATACTGGGAATTTATGTATAGTAGAGATAGTTAGGTGTTAATGTTGTGTTTTCTGTCTAATGACAGGTTCCATGTGCTGGAAGAGTTACAACTCAACAAAAAAAGTGTTTCCTGTTTTTATTTGTTTGTCTTACCTCCCTACTGGCTCTACAAAAAATTTTGGAGGTTATTTGGCAGATCTGCCTGCCTCTCACCTCTTCCTCCTCCTAACCATCTAATACTATCTTGCAACAAAGATGAACTGGGTCCATTAAATTCCATTCTTGGGAATGTAACCTAGGAAATACAAGGATTATCTAGTTACTGTTGAAAAGTTGCAAAAGGTCACGGTGAGACGCCTTGATGTTAGCCAAAATCTTGGATATGAAGAGCCAGAAATGGAAAAAACCAGCAGTAGAGGAATTAACAGGAAGGCTCCAGCTCCAGTCCATTCCTTGTACTGCAGGAAGGCTCAAGCATCTGAGGGAATCTCTATTCCTTTGTCCCCCAAAGAATCTAGTCCCTCTGTACTTCACTGTGCATATATTAATTGCTTTATATATACAGACTCACATGTTTACATACTCTCCAGACTTTTTGTTTTAGTCACCAATACTACATTCCAGAGAATGTCCTTTTCATGGTATACATTATGACTTTATAGCTGCAGAGTATTCATACTTTATTTAGCTGTGAACATGTAGGTTATTTTTCGTTGTTTGCTATTATAACCATGAAGACATCTTTCCATCCAAGAATGGTTATGTTTATAATTATTAGGCAAATAGTATTACCTTCTAAGCTTGAAATTTTAAGTTTTGAATTTTCTATATAGTCACTTTTTGTCTGTTTCATCATAAAAGCTAACCTGAATTTGGTGCCCACAGTACTCCAAGCACTGCTTCAAATGATTCTTAAGTATCAACTCACTTATTTTTTAAATCTATAATTGACATGTAACTTTATTAAATTTCCAGGTGTATAACGCAACGATTCCATACTTCTGTGTATTGTGAAATGCTCACCACAGACCTTAACAGCCATCACCACATAACAAATATATTTTTTCCTTCTGATGAGAACTTTAAAGATCTGTCCTCTTAGCCACTTTCAAATATGTAATCCAGTATTGTTCACTGTAGTCCACCCGCAGTACATCACACCCCTAGCATTTATTTACATAATAACTGGAAGTTTGTACCTTTTGACCACCTTCTACCTGACTCCCTGCCTTTGGTAACCACCAATCTGTTTTCTGTATCTGTAGGTTTGGGTTTTTATTTATTTAAAATTCTACATGTGGGCCTCCCTGGTGGTGCAGGCGGTTGAGCATGGCGCTGTGAAGCTGTCCGCAGCCTCTGCGGTGCTGGTTCCATCCCCACCGGCCTCGGAGCAACCCACATGGTGAGCAGACCTCTCCTGTCTGACCCGCTGCTCCCCTTAGCAGTGTATTTCCCCAGTCTGCCTGTTCTGTTCCCCACTCTGTCTCTGGTGAATCCTCTGACCGCCCCCACCCCGCGCATCTGGCCTGTACCCCGGTTCTTGTATAAATCTTCTAAAAAAAAATTCTACGTGTTGGGGAGATCATATAGTATTTGTCATTCTGTGTCTGATTTTTTTCACTTAACCTAAAACCCTCAAGGTCCATCCGTGCTTTGTGATGAATGCCGAGATTTCATTCCTTTTTGAAATGAATTTTTCTTCATCCAACAGTGGGCACTTAGCTTGTTTCCATGTTGCAATATTGTGATTTTTCAAGAAAAATAATTTATGTTAAGCCTTCATCTTTGGTCGGTAAAAGGTGTCTTTTGTCACGTTAATGGTGACTTTTGGAAAGCCCCTGATTGGGGGCTGGTTGCCAGTGAAGCCAACCAGTGAGTAGACGGTTAGAACTTTCAGTACTAATTCCTGACCCCCGCGGAGGGAAGAGGAGCTGGGGGCTGAGTTCAACCACCAGACCAATGAATTAATAATCAGTTATATGCTTTTGTAATAAAACCTCCATAAAAGCTCAAAAAGATAAGGCTTGGGCGCTTCCAGGCTGGTGAACTCAGAGTGGCGAGCCTGGAGAGCTCAGGGACGCTTCCGGCCCTGTCCCCATGCCTTGCCCTATACTCTTCCACCTGAAATACAGCCTTTTATTTAAAAAAAAAAAAAACAAAAATCCAGTAATCTGGTAAGTGAATTTTTTTCTCTGAGATCTGTAAACTGTTCTATTAAGTTAGTCCAACCCGGGGAGGGGGTCTTGGAACCTGAGATTTGTAGCCTGCCTGCCAGAAGAACTGGTAACAACCTGGGCTTCTGAAGTGGGGGGAGGGATAGTCTTGCCCATCTGAGCCCTTAACCTGTGGAACCTGATGGAACCTGAGTGAAATTGTAAAATACCTTGCTGTCTCTCAGCATTGCTAACCGGGGCGGGCAATGGAAGCCTTACCTGCACTCCCTCCCCTCTTCCCAACATCTTGATGGTAGTGATGCTTTTAATTTTTTTTTTTCCTCAGGGATTTCCAGCTGTTACACATAGTGACTGCACCCGTTTATAGCTCCATCAGCAGTGCACTAGGGCCCCGCCCGTTTACAGCTCCATCAGCAGTGCACTAGGGCCCCGCCCCCCATCCTTGCCAACGCTTGTAATTTCTTGTTTCGGTAACAGTCATTCTCACAGGTGTGAGGTGGTGGTTGGCTGTGGGTCTGATTTGCATCTCCCTAACCATTAGTGGTGGTGAGCACCTTTACTTACTCCTTTGACCACCTCTATGTCTTTGGGAAAATGGACATTCAAATCCTCTGCCCATTTTTTAATCAGCTTGTTTGGGCTTTTGCTGTTGACTTGTATTTATACTTTTAAATGCTCCCAGGAAGTAGACGACACTTTTATCCCACTTGTGGATGAGGAAACAGGCGCCCCAAGCTTTTCCATGTCACTGAGACAGCAGGTGGCAGAACTCAGACCTGAAGGCAGGCAGTCCATCTTTAGGAAATCTTGAAGGGATTTATTAATTAAGGAACTGAACAAATTGGGTGGTGAGACCAAGTTTTAGCTCTCATGATAGCATTAAAAAGCAGTCTTTTTTTTTTTTTTTTTAATAGAGGCATGTTTTTATTTACTTGTTTGTTTGTTTTGTTTATACAAGCACTGGGTACAGTCAGAAGCGCGGGAGGGTGAGAGAATTCACCAGAGCCAGAGCGGAGAGCAGAGCAGGCAGAAGGACTGAAGTACACTGCTGAGGGGAGCAGCGGGCGGCAGGAGAGGTCTGCGCGCCATGTGGGACCCTCCTCTGGTGGCCGGGGAGCAGCCAGGGATCGAACCGGCGCCCCAGAGGCCGCGGGCAGCTTCACAACCCAGCGCTCAACCGCTGCGCCACCGGGGAGGCCCTAAAAAGCAGTCTTAACACTATGGACAGCACTGGGTCAGGAAACACATTGTAGAAGTGAGAGAAAGCAACTTTTATGGGCAGAATTTGTCAGCTTTTTTTTTTTTTGGGGGGGGGGACCCTCGCCGGTGGCCGGGGAACAAACTGGCGCTGCCTCACAGCCCAGCGCTCAGCCTCGCAGCCCAGTGCTCAAACCGCTGTGCCACCAGGGGAGGCCCCAGAATATGTCACCTTTTAAGAATTAGTTGCTTTTGTTACTTTCCTACTTTACTGTAACAGGGCGTAGTCATCTCGTTAATGTGAAGTGGTACCTCAGGATGGTCGTGGTTTGCATTTCCCTGATGATTAATGATGTTGAACATCTTTCATTTGCTTCCTGGCCATTTGTGTATCTTTTTTTGGGGGAAATACCTGTTCAGCTCTTTTGCCCATTTTAAAATTGAGTTGACTTTATTATTGAGTTAAAAGCATTCTTTGTATGTCCTATATAGAAATCCTTTCTCAGATACATGATTTGCAAATATCTCCCATTCATTGGGTTGTCTTTGCACCATTCTGTTGATACCCTTTGAGGAACAGAAGTTCTAAAATTTAACAAAGTCTAATTTATCTTTTGTTGTTCATGCTGCTCATGTAATCGCTAAGACTCCTTTGCAAATCCAGGGTCATGAACACCCCCCCCACCCCACCCCCCTCGCCCCATGCTTTCTTCTAAGGGTTACTGTATTGTAGGTCTTTAGTCCATTTTGCATTAATTTTTTTATGTGTGATGTGAGTGTGGGAGCCCTATTTCGTTCAGCTATTTAGTCCCAGCACCATTTGTTGAAAAGACTCTTCTTTCCGGTTGAATGATCTCAGTACTCTTGTTGACAATCTGTTGACCATGGACATGGATATGTATTTCTAGACTCTGAATTCTGTTGCAGTGACTTACGTATCTGGTGTGCTAGACTGTCTAGAATAGATGATTACTTTATAGTGAATTTGAAACTGGGCACCTTTGTGCTTTTTCAGGATTGTTTCGTTTTGGTGATTTTGGCTTGCTCTAGAAATAGTTTTTCAGTTTCTATGAAGATTTCAGTTGGGATTCTAAAACGCATTAGATTAATCTATAGATCAGTTTGAGGGGTCTTGCTGTCTAAACAATATTAAGTCTTCTAATCTGTGAACATAGGATATTTTCCCATTTGTTTAGATCTTTAATTTCTTGGAATAGTGTAATTTTCTGAATACAAATTTGCTGCTGCTTTTGTTAAATTTTATTGTGAAATATTTAATTTTTGATTGCATTATAAATGGATTGTCTTCTTTCATTTTCAGATTGTTCAATGACAAACTGGTTTGAAATCAGTTTTATTGACGTCTAAGTATAATAAGAGGCACCCTTGTTAAGAGTGTAGTTTGACTTTTGACCAAGGCATGCACCCTTGTAATTAACACCACTTCAGTTAAGATGTAGAACATTTTTTTCATTCCCCCAGTTTTTCTGTGTCTCGTGGCATTCTACAACCACCCGTCACACTGGTCTCAGACAGTCACTTATCTGCTTTCTGCCTCTGTAGATTTGCCTATAGATTGCCTTTTCTAGAACTCCATACAAATAGAATCTTACGGTATGTGTTCTTTTTGTGTCAGTTGTCTCTCAGTAAGCAAAATGTGTTTATGATGCAACCATTTTGTGTGTGTCATTGGTTTATTTCTAAAATTGCTAAATAGGTTCTCCCTGGTGGCGCAAGGGGTTAAGACGCAACCTACGAAGCAATCCACAGCCTCTGCAGCACGAGTTCGATCCCCCAGCCGGCCAGGGAGCAACCCACAAGGTGCGGCAGACCTCTCCTGTCTCACCCGCTGCTCCCCTCAGCAGTGTATTTCAGTCAGTCTGCCTGTTCTGCTCCCCACTCTGTCTCTGGTGAATTCTCTCACCCCCTGTACCTCTGGTCTGTACCCCAGCACTTGTATGCATAAATAAATAAATCTTTAAAACAAATAAAATTGCTAAATAGTATTCTGTTCTATGTGTTTTTTTTTTTTTTTTTTTTAAGATTTGTTTATTTATTTATACAAGCACTGGGTACAGTCAGAAGCGTGGGAGGGTGAGAGAATTCACCAGAGCCAGAGCAGGGAGCAGAGCAGGCAGAAGGACTGAAGTACACTGCTGAGGGGAGCAGCGGGCAGCAAGAGAGGTCTCCACACCATGTGGGACCCTCCTCCGGTGGCCGGGGAGCAGCCTGAGATCGAACCGGCGCTGCAGAGGCTGTGGGCAGCTTTGCAACCCAGCACTCAACCACTGCACCACCGGGGAGGCCCTGTTCTATGGTTTTTTAAAGTTTATATTCCTATTGATGGACATTTGTCATGTTTCAGTTTCGTATTGATGAACCTTTTAGGTGTTTCCAGGTTTTGGTACTTATGAATAAAAACGCTAAGTATAAGCCTTTGTGCATATTGATTTTCAGCCTTTTGACTAAGATCAAGTGTGAAGTCTTTATATAGACATGTTTTCAATTCTCTTGAGTAAATACCTAGCTGTGAAAGTGCTGGATCTTATGTAAGCTTATGTTTATTACCTTGATAAGAAATTGCTAAATTATTCTCCAAATTGTTTTTATTCTTTTAAACTATATGTAATTTTACATATATTAACCCCTTTCTCTTTAGTGTACATTTGTATGACATTGCAAAGTTATGTAACCATTAACACCATCAAGGAATAGAACAACCTCACCGCCCAAGAAATTTTCCTTAAACCCCACTGTAATCAACTCTTTCTCCTAGCCCTTGGCAGTCACTTGTTTCCTATCCGTAATTTTGCTTATGTCATATAAAAAAACAGAATCATACAGTATGTAGTCTCTCGTGTGATGTCTTTTTCTTGGCATAATAGAATGCATTTGAGATTCATCCATGCTGTTGCATGTAGCAGCGCTTACTCCTTTTGATGGCCAAATAATATTCCAAGGTGGGGACAAACCACACATTTATCCATTCACCAGTGGAAGAATATTTGAGTTGTATCTTGTTTTGGTGATCATGAATAAAGTTGATAAAGCATTCACATACAGCTGTTCATGTAATTACCTAGTAATGGAGTTATTTAGTCATGTAGTAAATGTGTGTTTGGTAAACAGTTTTGTGGTTTCTGATATTCCCACCAAAGAGTTTCAGTTCCTCTGTATTTTTTGTTACTGTCAAGTGTTGTGTGTGTGTGGTTTTTTTTTTTTAAGGTTTTCCTAATAGGTGTGTAGTGGTATCTCATTATCATTGGAATTTACATTTGCGTAGTGATTAGTAATAACAAATGTCTTTTTCATATGCTTGACCATCTATACACTGTGCGAAATATCTTTTAAAATCTTTTTGCCCATTGAAAAAAATCTATATATTTATTTTTTTAAAGATTTATTTATTTATGCATACAAGAACTGAGGTGTCAGCCAGAGGTGCGAGGGATGAGAGGATTTACCAGAAGAGAGTGTGAGGAGCAGGACAGGCAGATCTACTGAAATGAACTGCTGAGGGGAGCAGTGGGCAAGACAGGAGAGGTCTGTTGCTCCATGTGGGTCAGCTCCCTGGAGGCTGGGGAATCAAACTCCTGCTGCAGTGGCTGGCTGTCTTTAACCCTCACGCCACCAGTGAGGCCCATATATATTTCTTAATACTGAGTTTTGAGACTTCTTCATATTTTCTTAATATAAATTGTTATCAGATACATATTTATCAAATACTTCCAGTCTGTAACTTGTCTTTTTATTATCTTAACAGTGTGTCTAATTGTATAAAATTTCAATTTATCTAGTTTTTCTTTTCTGGATCAGATTTAAATAGTTTTGCTACCCCAACATCACAAAGATTTCTGTGTGTATTTTTTTTAAGGTTAATGGTTTGAATGTTTTTGTTGATAGTATGTAAAACATATTTTCATTGTTCTTCATTTAATACCTAAGAAATAGTGGTATTTACCTATTTTTATGGAGCAGTTTGTCTGAGGCAGTCCTATTAGCCTAACCTTGAAAGGCAAAATTCTGACTTCTCTTCCAGCTCAATTTTGGAACAGAAAGTACCATTTTACATTGGAAAGACAGATTGTACAGTTGTTAGGGGGAAAAGGGTGTCCTAAAGCTAATCCCATACAGGCTTTGTGGACTCCACCCCCACCCCAGGCCAAAGCCAGACACTGGGAACTCCAAATCCCATCACCACCAAAGGGAAGGTGGCTGGGACCTGAGGGTGGGGTTCAGCAGCCAGGTTGGTATAAAGCCAGACACATGGGCTTTGGAGGGGTCCCCCATTTTGGCTCTCCGCCAGCTCGCAGCGTCCAGCCAGCTCGGAGAGTGACTTTGGGTTTCCAGGTTGGCGGATCGGGTAGGGCGCGTTAAAGACTTTATTTCCCTATTTTCTCCCTGACTTGTACATTTTCCTTATTTCCTTTTCCCTTGTAAATAAACCTTTTATTAACCTTTTGTGTGTGTCTGTAGTGGAGTATTCATAAGTCCCTTGTAAGCGCGCGGGTGAGGACCCACAGCCAGGAACCCGTTCAATATCGGGGCTGCTCTATAACACTTTTAGGTTTATTGAAAGGGCATGTTCCTTAGAGGGCATATCCTTGGAAGTTGGTTGCAGAGAGAGGTGCTGCTGAAGCATCAGTGTTACAATGCTTTAGATTTGCATCCATTTCTTCTGGGATCCCAACTGGAATTTGATGATGAAATTAAAGAGCAGTTGGTTGAAATAGTTGGCGCTGGATAATTTAGAATACAAATACAATCAATTTTTTGTGTATTTCATATTTCAAATATTTAGGAATATACACACGTGAAAGTTCAAATGAAACTGGGGAAATCTGAGTAACATCTGTGGGGTGGTGGGATGGTATCAATGGCAATACCCCCTGGTTGTAATACAGTTTTGCAAAATGTTACCTGTAGGGGGTATACTGGGAGCTTTCTGTATTCTTACAACTGTATGTGAATCTTCAAATATCTTTTTTTAAAAAAAGAGTGATTGATTTATGCATGCAAGAGCTGGGGCACAGGCCAGAGATGCGGGGGGTGAGAGGATTCACCAGAGACAGCAGGGAGCAGAACAAGCAGACTGACTAAAATACACTGCTGAGGGGAGCAGTGGGCGAGACAAGAGAGGTCTGCTGCACCTTGTGGGGTTGCTCCCTGGGGGTTGGGGGGGATTGAACTCATGCTGCCATGGCTGCGGATAGCTTCATAGTGCGTTGCTTAACCCTTTGTGCCACCAGGGAGGCCCGAATCTTCAAATATCTTAATGAAAATTTCATCTAATATATTGATTCAATTTAGGAAGTAAGGCTGTGTTCATGCTCAAAAGATTTCAGGACCACAGTCAAGAAAATTTGGACTGAATACCTTGCTCAAGTTTACTTTGCTGGCTTCCAGGATGTTTATACTTTGCCTCTTGTGCCATGTGAGCAACAATACAAGATGTAGACAACAAACCAAGATATAAAATAGAAGCAGAAACTTAAAGTGGAGAAACAGTAGATAGGAAAGTCCTCGTGGCCTTTGAGAACTTTAGATACAGAGAGTAGCAAGCTGTGGACTACTTAGCTGGCCTCACAGTTCCTAATTGTGTAATTGTAGTTTCTTTCACTGCGTAGATTGAACATTGCATCTAAAGCTGTTTAAAATGTGCCTGAGTGTATCAACACAGTCAGTTCAATGACGAAGAACTTAGTCAATTTGTTGTATAAGGAAATCATTTATTTGATCATATGAATTTTTATTTTTGGCTTGATTTTTATTTTGAAAGATTTCAAACAAGGAAAGGCAGAAAGGCTGCCATGAACGCCCACATACTATCTTACCACTTTTGTTTGTGTGTGTTTGTCTAGAAACACAGATAGTCACTTGAAAAAATACGTTGCTGAAATAATATTGGTTTATAATGTAGTAAAGATTTCAAGTGCACATTTATAATTTGACATATGTATATACTGTATTTTGGGTGCTACCAAGTCTTGAATCTGTTATCCACTTTTCCCACTTTCCTCCCCTTCTGTTTTGTTCTGAGTTTATAAGAATTTGTTTTGTTTTGTTTATCTTCCACATAAGTGAACTCATGGTTATTTGTCTTCTCCCATCTGATTTGTTTCGTTTAGCATAATACCTCCAAGTTCCATGTTGTTGCAAATGGCAAGATTTCGCCTTTTTTTGAATGCATATATTTTGTGTATGTATTGCTTTAGGGTAAGTTTAACCCTTTTTTAAAAAGATTTATTTATACAAGAACTGGGGTGCTGGCCCGGAGGTGCAGGAGGGTGAGAGAACTCACCAGAGAGAATGGGGAGCAGAACAGGCAGATGGGCCGAAAACACTGCTGAGGGAAGCAGCAGGGGAGACCGGAGAGGTGTGCTGGGCCATGTGGGTATCTCCCTGGCCAGCCAGGAATTGAACCCGCACCACAGAGGCTGCAGACAGCATCACAGTGCTACGCTCAACCCGCCTGCCGCCACCGCAGAGGCCCTAAGTTTGTCTTTTAAAAAATGTTAATTCTTCCAAGCTAGGAGGAGCATGGAATATCTTTCACTACTTTGTGTCATATTGTACAGTTTAAAATAATGCCTTACAGATTTAGGTTTCTTCCTGCCCCACCCCCCTTTTTTTTTTTTGAGATTTTATTTTTGGATAGAAGAACTGGGGTGTGGGCCAGAAGTGGGGTGGGGCGGGTTGTGAGAGGATTCACCAGAGTAAGAGTAGAGAGCAGAACAGTCAGATCTACTGGAATACAGTACTAAGGGGAGCAGCAGGCAAAACAGGAGAGGTCTGCTGCGCCATGTCAATTAGCTCCCTGGTCTTGGTGGTAGTGCTGAGCCTTAACCCCTTGGCCACTAAGGTGGCCCTACCAGATTTCAGTTTCTTGGGTGAATTTATCCCTAGATATTTTATTCTTTTTGATGTGATTGTAGTAGGATTGTTCTGTTTCTACTAGTTGTTTTTTCTATAGACATGCAACCAATTTTTGTACGTTGATTTTGTAGTCACTACTGTATTTGTTTCTTAAAGTTTTTTGTGGAATCTTTAGGTTTTCCTATCTGTTTTATCTTGTCATCTGCAAATAGTGACATTTTTACTTCTTTACAAATTGTATATTTCCTTTTCTTTCCTAATTACTCTGTCTAGGTCTTCCAGTACTAAGTTGAGTAACAGTAATAAGTATGGACATCCTTTTTGTTCCTGATCTTAGAGAACAAGCTTTCAGTTTCTCACCATTGAGTAATATGTTCTGGGTTTGTCATTTATGGTATTTTAACATTGACATACACTTCTTTTACTCCCATTTTACTGGGAGGTTTTTTGTTGTTGTTGTTGAGCGCAGCACTGTGAAGGTGTTCACAGCCTCTGCAGCACGGGTTTGATCCTGGCCAGCCAGCGAGAGTCCCACATGGTGGGGCTGACCTCTCCTGTCTTGCCCGCTGCTCCCCTCAGCAGTGTATTTCGTCAGTCTGCCTGTTCTGTTCCCCGCTCTGTCTCTGAATCCTCTCACCTTCCCGCGCCTCTGGCCTGTATCACGGTTCTTGCATAAATAAATCTTTAAAAAAATAAATCATTAACTCTTGCAAATATGTTTTTTGCTTCTATCAAAATGATCATGATTTTTATCCTCTTCTGATGCGCTTTTGCATAGGTTGACATCATTGCAATTCAAAAACCCCCTTGATTTTGGTGACTGTATTGTAGAATTTGGCTTGCTGGTCTTTAGTTGGGGATTTTTGTGTAAGTGGTCATCAGAGATACTGCTCTGTGTGTGTGTGTGGAGGGGTGTCTGTGTGTGTGTGTATATGTGACATCCTTGTCTGGTTTTGGCATCAGGGTAATGTTGGTATCATAAAAAGATGTTGGAAGCTTTTCCTCCTTTATTTTTTTGGCATTCTGGTATTGAATTCTTTGTCTGATACCAAGGCGGTGTTAGACCTTTGAATGTTTGGTAGAATTCCTTAGTGACTTGGCTTTTGTTTTTTGGGGAGGCACTTGGTTATTTCATAGTAAGTCTGTTCAGATTCTTTATTTCTTCCTGATTCAGTCTATGGAGGATTTGTATTATTCTAAGAATTTGTGTAATAATTTTAGGTTGTCCAATTTGATGGCATATAAATGTCCCCAGTAATCTCTTGTGGTCCTTTGTATTTCTGCAGTATATGTTGTAATCTCTCTTTTTTCTTAGAGCATAGTCAGTTTTATTCTCCTTAAACTACTAGTTTAAACATCTCTAGTTTTAGTCCTGCCCAGAGGTCCTGGCTTGGGGGTGAGGGGCAGTTAGTAGCTAGAATTCCTGAGGAATTCCTTTAAAATGCCAACTGCCCAGGTTAAAACACTTGAAGCAAGGTGGTTTGGTAGCTGGCACCCATGTCAAGGGGGATAGGGACCCAGGCCTCAGTGTCCCGGTTGCATGGAGCTGCACAGTATTGTCTCCCCAGGCCCTACAGCCTGCCCAGAAACACCATGGCCACCCCTGCATCCTCCAGGCCTACAGGGAGTGGGGAGGTCTGTGCAGGTTAGCTGAAGGGGGCCAGTGTGTAACTTAACCCTTTCATGATTGTTTTTATTTGTAAGTTCTCAGTGAGTCTAGATGAAGGTTTATTGCATCTTTTCAAACAACCAGCTTTTGGTTTTATTCATCTTTACTATCTTGTTCTTCATTTACTTCTGTTCTGATTTTTATTATTTCCTTCTGCTGCCTTGAGTTCTGGTTTTGTCCTTTTTTTCTATTTCCTTTAGGTTTAAGATTTGGATTATTTGTAATTTTACTTGTTTCTTGAGGTAGGTCTGTGTTGCTATAAACTTCCCTGTTAAGACTGCTTTGGTGCATCCCCTAGGTTCTTGTAGCCCATGCCTTTGCTTTCACTGTCTCCAGGGACAGAGTATTTTTTGATGCTCAGTAGCAGGTTGTTTAGTATCCACATATTTGTGATATTTCTGTCTTGTAGTTGATTTCTAGTTTCATGCCATTGTGATTCAGAAACACTTGATAATGATGTCAGTCTTCAAAAGTTTAGGGAGAGTTTTTTTTTTTTCGTCCCAAAATAGGGACAATTCTTGAATGTGCATGTGCCACTTGAGAAGAATGTATGTTCTATTTTTTGGATGGAATATTCGGTATATATCTATTGTTCATTTGGTCCTGTGTGGCATTCATGTAAAACTTTTCCTGTTGATTTTTTATCATTGATGTAAGTGGGGTATCAAGTCCTGCTATTATTTTGTTGCTATTCCTTTCTACCTTTAAGTCTGTTAATACTTGCATTATGTCTTGGCATTTTGTTGTTGTTGCATGCATGTATTAATTGCATTAATTGTTGCATGCATTTAATAAATGTTATGTCTTGATGGACTGAGTCCCTTTGTCGTTAATCATTTTTTGTCTGGATGTCTATAGTCATGTGTTGCTAAATGATAGCGATATGTTTTGAGAAATGTGTCATTAAGGGATTGTCATGCACATGTCATTGAATGTTTGTTACTCTTCAAAATGTGATTCTCCATTTTACTCACACTAATTCAGGAGGGTATCTTGGAAGAGAAGCTGAGTCATCTATGACTTTTATTTTTCTGTGCTTACTTATATTTTAAGGCCTTGGGATTCTTACTCTACCAGATGCCAAAAGATTATGATTTTAGCCTGAAACATTGACCCCAATTAAGGCTGTTATCCTCTCTTTATAATCCTTGTACACTGATGTTAACTGATCTCATGGATGCATGTCCTTTTAGGCATTCATTCCAGAATAGGGAGTGTCATCCACATTGACGATTTACTTTGACAAGTGATTTTCCGCCACACTCATCTAGAATTTCCAAAATTTTTTCACCTGACTTCTATAGCAGAACTCACAGACTTATATCACTCACTTTCACAGTATGTAGTGATGTTTCTTGGGTTATTTAGATGCCCAGAACTAGACCCTGCAACCAGGCTTTTTTGTTGGTTGTGATGATTAGGGAAAGGCTTTCTGAGTCTGGCATTTAAATCCAGGTCTTTTGAAGTTTGTCCATATCTAATATAGGCTTTTTCCACATTTTTATTAGTCTCATTGCTTTCAGTGGAGCAGATCCTTTTAACAGCCTTTCGCTTTGTTCTTCATTATTGATGCCTGACTGCCAAGCAATAACCATCATTGATTTTCCACTTTCATAGTTCTTAATCACTTTTAATTTCATTTCCAGGTCAATCACTGAATGTGGCCTCTCGGTGGCAACAGTAGCAGTGAACTTTGTATACTTAGGGGCCAAATTGAACAAAAACAACACAAGATTAAATCAAGCACAATAGAATATGATGCTGTCAGGAAACCTGTTAAACATAATGTTACAGGGCAGGGTGAGGGGTACTCCAGAGCCCCAGACCTACCCACTCTAAATAGATTCTGCCATCCACCACTCTAGTGTGTAAGACCTTTCTTTAATGGAAAGGAACTTTATTTAATACAGTTAGTGTGCAATACAGAAAAGACAAAGAATAAAGTTTCCAAATCAAGCACCTGAAGTTACTCATCCCCTCATGGGTAAATGCCCAGCCACATAGGGTTGGCCCCAAAGCAAGGCCACTGAGACCCAACGCAAGTCTCTCTGCTCCATGTGCCTCATCCAGATTTCCTCCTTGTTCCTCATCTTCCTTCCTTCCCCAGTCTCCTCTCCAGCTTCTCCTCCTCCCTGCTCAGCTCAACCCTTCCTTGAAACATGTTAATAGTTCCCTTTCCCTGAGATGTGTGAAGTTGCTGCTGGTGTCAAAAATTGTGATGGCTATTATGTCACTAGGCTATCGGTATAAATTATTTCACCAGCATCCCTGGTCTGTTGTTGATGAAGTGTCATTATGTGGTGCATGATTGTATTTTATTTGATTATAAGTAAAGGTATTCCTGCTTTTTGTAGGTTCCTTTTCATTTGGAGAGTTCTCTCCTTTGACTTTAAACCTATTTGTCTTTAGAGATAGGTGGGTCTCTGAGTTGATTTTTTTTTTTTTTTGAAGATTTATTTATATAAGCACTGGGTACAATCAGAAGTGTGGGAGGGTGAAGAAAGAATTCACCAGAGCCAGAGCAGGGAACGGAGCAGGCAGACTGATGAAGTACACTGCTGAGGGGAACAGCGGGCGGCAGGAGAGGCCTGTATGCCATGTGGGACCCTCACCCTACGGCCGGGGATCGAACCAGTGCTGCAGAGGCTGCGGGCAGCTTCACAACCCAGCGCTCAACCACTGTGCCACCGGGGAGGCCCTGATTTTGTTTTTGAATTCATGTAGTCACTCTACCTTTTGACTGATGAATTCAACCCATTTATATTTTAAGGTGATTTTATTAATATGAGTTCTTGGTATTTGCCAGTTTGTCTTTTTTATTCTGGTTGTACTATGTTTGCATTGTCTTTTTTTTTTTTTTTTAAAGATTTTATTTATTTATTTATTTATACAAGCACTGGGTACAGTCAGAAGCGCGGGAGGGTGAGAGAATTCACCAGAGCCAGAGCGGGGAGCAGAGCAGGCAGAAGGACCGAAGTACACTGCTGAGGGGAGCAGCGGGCGGCAGGAGAGGTCTGCGTGCCATGTGGGACCCTCCTCCAGTGGCCGGGGAGCAGCCGGGGATCGAACCGGCGCCGCAGAGGCTGCGGGCAGCTTCGCAACCCAGCACTCAACCGCTGCACCACCAGGGAGGCCCTGCATTGTCTCTTTTTCGTTGGGTTTCTGCCATCTTATTTAAGTGGCTATCTAATTCTTTCACTCATTTTGCTTAAATGTTTGTGTGCTTTTATTTCAGAAAGAAGGGTATAGCACTTCCCTTAAGGAAAGTACAATATTGGTGAACCACAGCTTTTGTTTGCCTGTGAAAGCCTTTATTTCACCCTCATATCTGAAGAATGCTTTGTTTAATGGAGTTTTCTTGGTTAGTTTCTATCTTTCAGTATTTTGAATAGACATTTCATTCTCTCCTGGCCTGTAGAGTTTCTGTTGAGAAATCTGATGATAGGCTGATAGGAGTACTGTTTTGGTTACATAATATTTCCCCTAGCAGTCTTTTAATAATCTTTATTTACTTGAGTATTCACTAAAATGAAATGATTTTCCTCCTCCTTCTGCCTGAATCATTTCTGGATTTCTGCTAAACTCAGATTCTTCTACATGAGCTATTTCCAGTGTTTTCTGTTGCATTTTTCATCTCATTTATTGAATTTTTCAACTTTTGATTCTTTGTTAGTTTCAGTCTTTGGTAAAGAATTTTTTCAGCTCATTAATTTTTATTCCTCAGCTTGTTGAATTGCCTTCTGAGTTTTCTTGTAGTTTTTCTTCAGGACAGCTGTTTTGAGTTTTCTGTGTGCTAGATCACAATCACCCGTATCTTTTGGTTTGGTTTCTGGGAAATTGTCATTCTCTTTTTGCAGTGATGTTACCTTGAATTTTATTGTTGGTTCATAGTCTATTCCTCTATATATGTATTTGGTTTGGATAGCACCCTTTTTATTACTTTGTCACATTTTTCTTTAATTCTAATACAATAGTAATTAGATGTCCCCCCCCCCCACTTACTTTTTTTAAACTAAGTAGATGATAGTATGACTTTTCCTTGCTGCTTTTTGCTGCTGCCATTGTCTCTATGTGTGTGTGTGTCACTGAAGTGACATACGGGTGGTGGATGCAGCTGACAGACCTAGCTTCTGCCACTGCTTGGGGTGGGGGTGGTTATGGAAGGGTTAACTGCTGCTATGTGTGGGAGTCTTTTTCATGTGCACAACCCCACTGCTGTACCTTCTCTTTGGGATCCTGAGCTTGAATCTGCTGTTGGTATCCTTTGGGATGCTGGTACTGACTTGATGGGTGGGGAGATATTGGGAGTTTTAGTCTCACTTGCCTTCACTGCCACCTTTTTCACTGGGGATCCCAGCTCTGTGGTGCACCTAACCCCTACCACCTTGGGGTCACTTGGCCCAAGGTTATGGGACTCTACATTCTCTTTACCCACCCCATCTGAGGCCACAGATAGGACTGGCAACCCAGCTGCTTCTGGTTCCCTGAGCTCAATCGCCTCCACAAGACTTAACAATCCACATTCAGAGAGACATCTGAATCTCTAAACATCGTTGATTGAAGAGCAGAGGAATCTTTGTTGATTTAAACTGATCTGTTGGAAGCATTTTATACAACTATGATATTGATGTCATGCCTGCATCATTTTAATTGAGGAAAAAAGCATACTTGTTATTTACACGTCACTCTTAAATATTTCATCATACGTTACCTAAGTCTATAAAATAAGATTCTTCTACATAACAATACCATTAGTACATCTAAGGAAATTAAATTTCATAATAGAAATATCTGATAGTATTTCATAAAATCCAAACTAATATTTAGTTACCCCTATTTACAAAATTATCTTGGTTGGTTTTTGGTCAAGAATCTGATCAAAGTTTTAAGCTTTACACTTGGATATTATTTTCTTTTCATCTAGAAAATAAAGAACCCAAGTCATTGTTCTCATAGAACATTGTAATTTGGATTTTTCTGTTTCCTGAAGATTACATTCAATTTAAACATTTTTTATAAGACTGCTTTATTGGTTGTTGGGTATTTATATGGTCACATCAGAAGATGCACAATTTCAGGTTCAAGTTCAGTCACTGTTAGTGATACTTGTTGGGTCACTTGGTTAAGGAATTTTTTTTTTATATATAATTCTTACATCATTTTTCATTTTTGCACAATGTATGCATTTTCATTTTGGTTATACTTCCCATACAATTGCCCCTCCCCCCTATTTTGGCCCTAGTCCTTCTTCTTCCCACCGCTCCCCAAGGAAATTTTTTTGATTTAGAGGATTTGGTTTCTCTTCTCACTCAAGTTACCCTTGTGCACTATACACTGACAGATAAAAGAGAGTGAGGTGAAAGGACATGGTCGCTGGCCCCAACATTTAAGAAACAGCATGAAAACATTTTTGAGATAATTGTTCAGATAGACTGCTATAGAACAGTAAGATGTTTGTTTCAGTGGAAATGTGCAAATTAATTGAAGAATCAGCTAAGCCTCACTTGGGGAGTTACAGAAGGTTTCAGAGCATGTGTGTCTGGGTTCATAGCAAAGAGCAGATAGGTAGAGAGGGGGTCATTTGGTGGAGGTAAAGCCTGTGCGAAAAAATGGTGCAGAGAATAGTTACGAAGTATATTGCAGGAGCATTAGCTGGAAGGCTCACTGATTAGCAGGCTCTAAGGCTATGGAAATAGTGGGGTAATGGTTAAGAAAAGTATTTGATTAATTTAGATTACTATCCTGAAGGTTGATTGGAGTTTTTAATTGTAATGTCACGGATGGCTCTAAGACAAAAATTTTTTGCAGAAACTCAATTTAGAAAGCAGATAAAAATAAGCACTGTTTGAAACACTGCTGTTGGATATGAGGAGCTATTTGAGAAGAAAAGAATGATGTGATTTTGAGTTTAGAACAGACCTGATAAAAAAGTTGTGATTGTGCATGTGTATAATATATGTATGTATTATGTACACACACACACACACACATTTTTTTACAGCATTTTCAGGTTCAGAGCAAAAGTGAGTGAAAAGTACAGAAAATATATTCATATTTTTTGCTACCACATAAGCATCAGCCTCTCCTATCAACATCAGCACCATGTAATAATCAGTGAACCTGCCTTGAGGCCACAGTTTACATTAGGGCTTATTCTTGGTGTTGTACATACTATCAGTCACTTTTTAAGATATATTTATTTATGCATACAAGATCTAGGGTCATGGGTGTGGGTGGTGAGAGGATTCACCAGAGACAGAGTGGGGAGCAGAACAGGCAGATTGATTTACATACACTGTTGAGGGAGCAGCGGGCAAGACAGGAGAGGTCTGCTGTGCCATGTGGGTAGCTCCCTGGCCAGGGATCAAACTCATGCTGCAGTGGCTGCAGATAGCTTCAGAGGTTGTGTCTTAACTCCATGCACCACCAGGGAGGCCCCAAGTCACTTTTTAAAAAATTGTTGTAACTTTGGTTTACAGCACTATAAACCAGAACCAGAAAGACAAGTTACAAGTGGCTAATAAGAGAGTAATATTTTTGCACGGTGCTAACCCTACACAAGACTATCTCACCCAAGGAGTATTAGGTGATTTTGTGGAGTAATTTTTGGTCGCAGAGATTAAATTGGAAGGCAGCGTTGACATTTAGTGATTGTTGGACCTAGATACTGCACCACGTACATCCCAGCAAATGAAGAACTCACTCCCATAAAATACTGATGTATATTGATGAAGATTTACTTAAATCTAAAGTTATATTTTATGTATAACAAGCACAAAGTAATTTTTTAACATACTGTTTTGTGTTGTTGTTCTTATATTTCCCATACAATTGCACCCCCCCCTTAGTTTGGCTCCAATCCTTCCTTTCCCTGCCCCCCCCCCCCAAAAGTGTGTCTCTGGTTTATAGTTGTTTGTTGATTTTGATTTTTTCTTTCTTATAGTTATTCTTTTTACTGGTCCCTTATTTAGGTTTTCTAGATTATTCCTGCTATGAGTGAGACCATCCGGTATTTTTCTTTTTCTTTCTGACTTATTTCACTGAGCATGATCCCTTCCAGCTCCATCCATGTTGCTGCAAATTGCATGAGTTTATCTTTTTTGATTGTTAAGTAATATTCCATGGTGTACATGTACCACATCTTCTTGATCCAGTCATCTATTTTTGGGCATTTGGGTTGTTTCCAAAGCTTAGCTATTGTAAATTGTGCTCTATAAACATAGGGGTGCAGGTGCCCTTTGGAATTAATGTTTCTGTGTCCTTTGGGTAAATACCTAGGAGTGGAATTGCTGGATCATATGGAAGCTCAATCTTCAGTAGGTTGAGGAATCTCCACACAGCTTTCCATAGTGGTTGGATCAGTTTGCACTCCCACCAGAGTGCAGGAGAGTCCTTTTTCTCCACATCCTTGCTAGCATCCTTAAATTTTTTTTTTTAAGATTATTTATTTATACAAGCACTGGGTACAGTCAGAAGCGCTGGAGAGTGAGAGAATTCACCAGAGCCAGAGCGGGGAGCAGAGCAGGCAGAAGACCGAAGTACACTGCTGAGGGGAGCAGCGGGTGGCAGGAGAGGTCTGCGCACCATGTGGGACCCTCCTCGGTGGCCAGGGAGCAGCTGGAAATCGAACCAGCGCTGCAGAGGCTGCAGGCAGCTTCGCAACCCAGCGCTCAACCACTGCGCCACCAGGGAGGCCCTCAGAAGCTTTCTTGTTTGATGTAATCCCATTTGTTTATTTCTGCTTTCGTTTCCTTTACTGTTGTTCAGAGACATCTCTGAACCCAGTGTTACGGGGTGTTTTGCCAATGTTTTATATGTATTTTATGGTTTCAGGTCTTACATCTGAGTTTTTAATTCTTTTTGAGTTAATTTTTATGTATGGTGTGAGATAGTGGTTTAGTTTCATTCTTTTGTATATGGCTGCACAGTTTCCCCAGCTCCATTCATTATAAACTTCCATTTTATGCTCTTGGTTCCTTTGTTGTAAATTAACTGTCCATAGAAATAAATATAGGTTTATTTCTGGCTCTCAATTCTATCGCATAGCAGATCTTTCCTATTTAAATGTAGTTTCAAAATACTTTCAATTGTTTTCTACACTCAGATTTAGTGACTTAGGGAGAGCGGTTTGTGTTGTAAACAGAAAGGTATGTGAGAAGTGGAGAGCTTAGTGACAGGTAAACCATTGACTCTGGTGAAGTCGGTGGTCTTCAATGGATAGTAAGTTGGAAAGTATGGTGAAGGTGCTTTTGGGGAGCTGACTGACGTTCAAGTAGTTAAAGATACCACCCTCAAATTCTCTTTTTATTCTCTAGGTGCCCCTTGAGAAATATCCTGTCTCTTTCATGTCATTTTGTTTTGAAATCCTTGTTGTAAAAGAGGGCTGCATTCTGACTCCTGAACTGGCTGCCTTTTCTTTTCTCCCAGGTTTAGTAGCATAAGGAAGGATACCAAGCCTGAGGGACACAGGCATAGAAGAGGGTTATTTTAAAGAGGGGAAAAGAAGGGTGGAGGCTTGTTTTGTAAACAACCTGCTGCTTATCTGGGTAATTGTAGTATCTTCTGCCTTTGTAAACAGCAGAGTCTTGTCCTTGCCAAATAGTTTTTAGAGATCTTCTAGAACCAGTGTGACATTGGTTTAGAACCCATCTCTACCCCCAAGGAAAAAATATTCTGGAGGGGGAAAGGGGTAGATGACAAAAACTGACAGCTGAAGAGGTTTTGTCAATGAATTAGGCTGTTTATACCACTGCTTGATATTGAAAGACCAAAAGAGTATTTTTCTAATTTATTTTGAAAGCAGCTTTATTGAGATGTGACATAAACTGCCTATATATACATATTGTACAATTTAATAAATTTCAATTATGTGTATATACCTGTGTACCGTCGTCACAATAAAAGAAAATGAACATGTCCTTGACCCCCCAAGAGTTCCCTTGTGCCTCATTGTAATCGGTATCTTGTCTCCTACCCCTCTTTTCCCCCTTCTGCTTTCTGTCAGAGTACGTTAGTTTGAATTTCCCAGACTTTGATGTAAGTGGAATCATACAGTGTTTACTTTTTTCCCCCCTCCTCTATTCATCCAGCATAATTAGTTTGAGATTCATGGCATTTAGCCTGGGTCAGTTGTTTATTTGCATCATTGCTGAATCCTGTTTTACTCTGTGGATATGCCACTATCCAGTTTACCCAATGACAAAATTCTGCTTATTAGTTTTTGAGCATACGCTCTAATATCTCTTGTGCAAACCCCTAGAAGTAAAATAACTGGAAGTATGGTAGGAGAAGCTTTTCTATTTTACAATCATTTTAGGTTTACAGAAAAGTTACACTACAGTACAGAAAGTACATGTGTATCCGGGCTCAGCAAACTACACCTGTAAAGGGCCAGTTAGTAAATATTTTAGGTTTTGTGGACCCGGTGATCTTTAATGAAGCTGTTCAGCTCTGCCAGTGTGGTAGGGTGAAGACAGGACTAAATGAATGTGTGTGCCTGTGTTCTCAGTGAAACCCCATTTGTGAAAAAATAAAACAGGTTGAACTTGACTAGTAGACTATAGTTTGCTGATTCTTGTTTTATACCCTTTATCCA
The DNA here is from genome assembly GCF_014898055.3 of Talpa occidentalis. NCBI lineage: Eukaryota > Metazoa > Chordata > Mammalia > Eulipotyphla > Talpidae > Talpa > Talpa occidentalis. The sequence goes on from NW_023601653.1 coordinate 75,382,028, forward strand.
GCTTTCCTAATTTTTAATCTTATACAACCAGCAAAATTGTCAAAACTAAGTTATTAACCTTGGTACAATAACAGTAACTAGAAGACCGACTTTATTTGCATTCTGGTAGAATCCCCTTCTCCCTTTTTTTCATTTTAGGTTTCAGTTCTTCATAGCACCATCGTTTAGTTTTCTCCCATCTCCTAATTTTGTTATTGCCATCAATACAGACTTCATGAATATTTATTTGTAGGGCTTTAATCTGCTAATCTGATTATTTCATTACTCAAGTTCTAGATTTCATTGTTGGGAGTACTTTCAGGTTGGCTCTTGTATCCTTCAGACATCTCCTCATATTTTCTTTTCTGAAAGCTTTCCTTCTGACCAAAGTGTATTCCATTGTATACATGATGTCCCTTTTGTTTATTCATTCATCAAGTGTGGTGAGTATTTGAATTATTTCCACTCTTTGTTACACTTAACATTCTCAACAAGTTAGGAGTTGCGGTTTTTCAAAATCATCAATACTTGATTTTGTCATCATAGACATTCTAGTGGATCTGAAGTGGTTTTGATCAATATCTTCCGAATGCTGATAATTTTAGCACCTTTTATTGTAATTGTTAGGTTATCCTATATCTTTGAAATTTCTGTTAAGATCTTTTGATCATTGGAAAAATTGAATTGGTACAAGAGGTGGGGAGTTGAGATGCCAATATTAGGACCGTTCCTGTCTTCTTCCAAGTCTTTTCTCAGCCTGTTCCTTACACTTGACCCTACTCTTAATCAGGAAGAAGCAAGCAGTTTAGAACGTGGGTATGAGAGCTTGCAGGCAGAATCCATGGTGGACTGTACCTAAAAATCTCCTTTCTCCATTGGTATTTTACATGGATGAGCACCATGTAAAGGAAGAGCTCATCTTTGGTCACCTTGACACAGACCTTCACTGCATTGAGGTGCACAGCCATATCTGCATTCATTGGAGAGGTGTTTCACAGCCACAGGTAGGACCTGCTTCACGATAGTTGGGCCTCGTCATGCAGGTAGCTGTTGGACATGATCTTTACAGGGGGAACTGGGACTTCAACCCCTGATGTAAGGTAGAGAAATACACAGTAGCTCACCTGGCCCTAGCCCCTGGTGACCTCTCCACCTTGGCAGGTCCTCACTAGAACCTGACCTGGTTGGTAGGACTGACTCTTAGGCTTTCTCGCACTTGCCCTTTACCAATTACTTGGTTGGTCTGGATTCAATTAGATTTCACTTTGTGCGTGATAAAGTACTGAGATGTGAGAGGGTATTTTGGTGAAAAACACGTAGGTGTTGATGGAAGTTTGAATTTGTGGCCCGATCTGGTCCCTCAGGCCTGCTAGGCAGATGTTTGAGAGATAAATGTCTCCTAAATGTAAGAAAGTATTCTACATACAGGTAAAGGTATTCAATAAAATAAATGACCCAGAAAACTAAAAACTATAAAATTGAATTGCTTATCTATTCAGTTATTTTTATATTTTAGATACAGTCTTTATCGGAAGTAAAACTTAATTTTTTTAATCAATCAGTGACGTGTCTTTTCAGAAATTTAAATTTTTGATGAAATCGAATTTACCAAATTATTCTTGTGCTTTTGTTACCGTTATCTAAGAAAGGTTTTCTTAACCAAGTTTACCAAGGTTTTCTCCTAAAAGTTTTGTTGTTTTAGATTCAGATTTTATATTTAGGTCTAAGATCCATTTTGAGTTGATTTTACATGTTTGTATTAGTAGAGCTGCAGTTTGTTGCTGTTGTTTTGCATATGTTCTAGCACCATTCCTTGGAACAACCATCCTTACTCCACTGAATTTTCTATGTACTTTCATTGAAAATCATTTGCCTATGTATGTGTGGGTTCATTTTTATTTTTTATTTCATTCAGTGCTCATTAGGGTAACTTTGTAATAAGTCTTAAAATCAAGTCTAGTAAAAGTTCAACTTTTAGCAGACACCTGTAACAAAAAGAGGTCCTTGAGTAATGTGCTTTTGTTCAGTTGAGGGATTTCTTTTCAGTGGTAAAACAAAATAACATTTGAGGACCTGCTACAATGTTAGTCCTATTACTCAATTGTTCCTTTTTAGTTTCTTCCACTATTTTACATATTTGCATTTCCTTATCATTTTTAGGGTAAGTTTATCAGTTTCTACTCCCAAAAGTCCATTGATTTTTGTTTTTTTGATTGGGGTTGTGTTGAATATGTGATTAATTTATGGAAAATTGGCATATTTACCGTATTTAGACTTCAGACCCACAGGTTGTTGGTGTCTCTGTTTAGGGTTTCTTTAATATTGCACAGAAAAATTTATTTTCACGGGGTTTCTGCCATCTTTCGTGAGATTTGTCCTGATTTGATACTTGTGTGTTTAAAAAAAATTCCAATTGTTATTTGCCACTATATAGAAATGCCATTGAGCTTTATATACTGAGCTTGTATCTTGTAACTAACTTGAAATCACTTCTTTATAGTTTCCATTGAATTTTCTAATAGATCATGATATCTGTGAATAGAGACAGTTTTTCTTCTCTCTTTCCAAATTTGGATACCTCTAGTTTCTTTTTCACGTCTTACTGCATTGCCTACCACTTAACCATAAAAATATTAAATAGAAGTGGCCAGAGCAGAAATCCTTGTCTTCTTCCCCATCTGAGGGGAAAAACATTCAGGCTTCCACTGTTTCCTTTTGATATCTTCCTAAGTCTGTGGGTTATTTGGAATTTTTCAGAGAGCATTCTGTCATTGGTTTCTAATTTAATTCCATTTTGGCTAGGTTTCTCAGTACACTGGAAAGAATGTGTATTCTACTATTATTGGCTTAACTGTTCAGGAACTTTCTATGCAAAAGGGGTGAAATATGAAATATATTCATTTCCCTCTCTCCAAATTCATGGCATTAGCCCTTGGAAATCCTGCCAGTTCAGAAGCTGAAGAGCAGTCTCCTGATTGGAATGACAGCTTTGAACTAGAAGACATTATTTCATTAGTGCACTAATTGGCCACAGAGATTACCTGATTGGCTACTTAATAATTAAATGAAGTTACTTGTAATCTTTGACCATATACAAAACTACTTAAATAACCCTTTATTCCCCAGTATGCCTGTGTTATTCATTCTCATGTGAAAATGAAGGAGCCTAAAATCCTTGAAAACTCTGTTGAGATAAAGAAGCAGATGTTTCAGGCAATTTTAAGTGAAGCACCTTATTTAAAGAGGCACACTAAGTACAGATAAAACAAAAAAGTACAATTTTGGAAACAGTAGTCCTGTGAGTTCTCCTTTATTAACAGTGTTCTTGAAGTCTTCATGAAAACGCTTAAAAAAAAAATTTATACACTAGGAGGAGTCAGAAGTACAGGAGGGTGAGAGAATTCACCAGAGTGGGGAGCAGAACAGACAGACTGACAAAACACAATGCTGAGGGGCGCAGTGGGCAAGACAGGAGAGGTCTTCCACATCGTGTGGGACCCTCGCCGGCAGCCAGGCGGCGGGGGATCGAACTGGCACTGCAGAGGCTGCGGGCAGCTTCGCAGCCCAGCGCTCAACCACTGCACCACCTGTGAAAACGCTTCATGAAAAGCGTTTTTATGAAACACTTTTATACCAGTACTTCTTTGGGATAGGAGTTTAAAGTGAGTCCTCTCCCTATAAGTTTTACTCTTTTGAGGGGATGTCAGTGTGAGAGTAGTTCCTTGGTTATTTCATTATTTTCTTGCGACAGCCTGATGTGAGAGAGAGGCTGCACTGGATTATAAATTGTAGGTAGGGAATGAAAAATGGACTTATATGAATTGGAAAAGGCTTTAAAAAAAGGTAACCTTACTTTAACCTCTCGTTTTGTAAATGGGCAAACTGATGGTCGAGCAAATTAAGATACAAAAAGTGATTCTCAACAGGCTGATCTGCCTCTCAGATGACTGGATGTGCTTTTGGTTGCCACAGCTTAGCATGAGGTGAGAGAGACGTACTACTACCCAGCAGGTAAAGGCCAGGGATATTGCCAACTATTCTATAATGCATAGCCCTGGTTCCCAATAATCAAACAGTCATCTGGCTCAAAATGTCACTACTGCCAAGCTTAAGAACCCTAGCCTAATGCCAGTTTGTCTTGAGCTTTGATTAGAACATGAATCTCCAAAACTTACATTCAGTGGCGTATGTGTTCATGCCATCAGCTGTTGGTAATCACCTCTAAATTACGATCTTTTATTCTCTTCAAATTCATTTTTTTAATTGACGCATAGAACTCACATAACATTTACCAGTAACCATGTTAAAGTATACAATTCAGTGGCATTTAGTAAATCCAATATGTTGTGTAATTTTTGTCTCCAATTCCAAGATAATTTTTATCATCTGAAAAGTAAACCCTGTATCCATTAACTGTCACTCTCCGTTTGCTCTTGCCCCCAGCCCCTGGCAACCACTGTCTCTATGGATTCTAAATTATTTTTTTATTTTCTTTCTCGTGGTGCTTTGGAAAGAAAACTGGACAAGAAGTCAAGAGAGTGGGCTTCATGTCGGCATTTCCCTGTTCTTTCTCTGACTCTGTGGTTCGAACAGGTCTTCTGTCCTAAGTCTCAGTTTCTTCTTTATGTCACAGTTTCTGGGGTTGCTTCAATGAAGAGCTCTTTAAATGAGATCTTTAAAATCTGAAATTCGGCCCACATTGTTTGCTCAGAATTTTTGTTAGACATCTGCCATCATTTTCAATTCTATACTAATTTTCTCACCCAGGGTGTTTCTGAGCTGCTTTTCTTGGTACTGAATTAGTCGGTGTCGTGGATTGATATGCTTGGAATTAGAAACCTTAATATCAGCAAAAATAATTAGGGAGATAAAGCTGCCTCCAAAATATAAACTCAGTCACGTGACTAAACAAATATATTTTGGGTTACCTAACTTAGCATGTAACTCATATGACTTTGTAATTAAAAAGTCCAAACCAAGTATATTCCTGTATTTTCTTTCCTGCTTAAAACTATGATTTCCAATTGCCTTTAGAAAAATTCTGAATTCCTTTCCATTGCTTAGTAAGGTACCCACAAAACCTTTCTGCTTCCATGGCCGGCCTCGTACTCTTCTGTTTCTAGTGCATGCTCTACTCACACCAGCTTTTTATTATTACTGCTATTATTAGTCTCTTGAAGGCTCTGAGCTACTTGGGGCCCTATGTACTGCTTTCTCTATCAGAAGACATGGAGGGACATACCCTGTCACTAGTTTCCATATCTCGTCTCAATGAAACCTTCCATCATCACCATATCTATGTGGTTAATTTTAGAAATTTAAAATAAATACTGTAGAGAGAATTAAATACAGTGAATTCCCATCATTCAGCTTCAACAATGATTAGCATTCTGTTCGTGATCACTCAGTTAAAGCAGTAGCCCACTCCCTTCCCAGCCCAGCCACTCTAGGTCATGCTACTCCTCAGTTTTCTTTTCCTGAAGTTATTTATCTCTTTCCCTGATTTTGTTGTCTGTTTCCCCTCTTCTGAGGCTGAGTTTCCTTAAGCAAGAATCTTTTTCTGTTGTAAGCAGTGTTGAATCCCAAATTGTTTGTGTACATGTAGGTGCTTCCTAAATGCTGAAGAAATGAGTGAAATTTCTTAAAAGCAGGGACTATGTTTATGCATATTTATATTCTTAATTGTGCTTCATAAAGAGCTCCTTCACACATAGACATTCAGTAAAAAGTACGACTCCCCTCTACTGACATTAGATTTGTTTCCATAATAACCCTCTTCAGGCTTTCTCTAATGCAAGGGAGAAAAGTATACTTTTTGATCACTCTGCTTATATAAATAGGAACAGACTTCTTATTGATTGCAGTATTTTTTTTTTCTCTTGCCAGATTCACTTGGTTTTTAATCTCCCCTGTTGTCTGCTCATAGGTAATTCGTAAAACATTCTGGAAGTGTACATTTATCTTTCCTATCTCTGATCTATTGTTTCTAGAACTACAGAAAGTGATAGCTGGAAAGGATCTTGGAGATAATTTAGGTTTAACTCATAGTTTTACAGATGAGGACATTGCCCAGGGCCACATAGTAAGGTAGTGTTGAATTGGGATTAGAACAAGAAGCACCAAACCTAGCAGTTAATAGTAGGTACCGACTTAATCATTTACTCATTATTTCATATTTATGAGTTCAGTTTTACCAATTGGACTCTTAAGTTTTTTGTTATCAGGGACCATGTATTACATTCTCTTGGTATTTTCCTTAGCTTTTAGACGAGGCACCGGGTAATATATTTGGATTAAGAGAATAATGTAAAGGCATTGCTTTATTTGAGAATTTAATTTAGTTTTATATTTCTACCTGCCTTATGGGAAGAGACACCTGGAGGGCAAATCCTGATTGCTTGTGCAATGGGTATATAAAAAGAACTGGGAGTGGGACAGATGAGATGGAGAGGATTAACAGAAGGCTGCAGATGGTGACTTAGCACTTTGGAATGAGTCCATCAGTTCCTGCTGTCCAATCCAGTGTGAAAGATCCATCTGGGCCTCCCCAGAGTACAAGAATGTGATGTAATGGATGTAGGATGTAAAATCGGGGTTTGCTGAAAGTTAATTGTTAGGTTGGATCAACAGACTTGAAAATGTTAGCTACAGAGACAAGCTAGGACAAACTGGAGGCCTGAGCAAGGGGAGTCCTTACTGTGTGACTTTTCCATTTCTCTAGTGAAATCCTGACCTCTGGCACGTTGGTTCTTCTTACCAAATTTTTATCAAAAAGAAAACTTAAATGTTAAAATTTAATAGAGCCTCTCTCGCAAGATAGTTGATTGTAAACATTTTAGAAAGTCAGAATAAGCAAAATCAAAATTAAATAATAAATTATAATTATATATTTTGAGCCTATATAGATCTGAGTAAAAAATAAATGAACAGTAGCATTATAAAATTATATTTTGTGTCCTTTTAGATGTAACATGAACTTTTTTGTGTGTTACTATTGCATATTAATTACCATTATAATAATTCAGATATGGCTGTGTTATCATTTGTTTAACCATTCCCCTATTGCTGAACATCTAGGTTTTCCCCAAAACTTCCATCTAAGTTTTTTCTATAGTAGTGCTAAGATGTTGTCTTTGTACATGTGTACATGACCTTCCTTGGGGTAAAATTAATAGACTTTTGTGCTCAAAGTTATGTACCTTTTTTTTTTTTAAAGTAGTATTTCTGATTATCATGGCTAATGTTCTAATAACCTGCCTCATTTTTTCTGCTTGTCAAATAAATGATGATCCATATCGGTGACTGCAGTCCTGGTGTTCTTACCCGATTATAACCAGAGATGCTGGGGGAGGATAATTTCTATTTATTCAGTCTGGTTTTCTAAAATAAGGTAATAGGAATTGTCGTCATTGAGTCTTAATAATATGATTAAGTTTAGTTAATAAAATCATTCTATTATGTTCTTATAGCTACACTTCATTTTCTGTTATTAGTTTAACTTTCCATTTTAATTCCCTGTCTCCCCATACTCTTCAGCTACTTGTATATGTGCTGAAAAGCAGGCCTGGCTTTTAGACTTAGTTCCCAATCTTAGGGCCAAAGGTTCTCAGTTGATAATTCTGTAGAATCTGCTAATTTCCAAACTTGAGGAAGATGAAGGCTATTTCAACCCCTTTGCTAAATAAAGCTTTATCTTCAATAAAGATAAAACTGATAGAGGGACACTACTTTGATGGGAACCCATTTTTCCCGAGGTTTTGCTAAATGCTTATTCAGGAGTTTTGAGGTTGGGAAAATTGTCTAGACAACCTTCAGCATCCCTGTAAAATCTCTTCGAAGTAAGAAGCTTAGCCATGACTTACACTGGATTCATGGGGCACTGTGTCTTTATATATATGAAGATGTCTTGTCAGGTGAAAGGGAGGATGGATCATGCACCCCCTTTCCACGAAACAGCTTCCAGAAGTGCCTTCCTTTCTCCTGGCATTCTGGCTGTAACCAGTGTATTTGTGCATGTAGTTGTCTTTTGAGGATATGTTCTTTTTTTTTTTTTTTCCATATAGCCTGAAGCTTGACTTTTGGTTAGCCATTGTTAGTTTCCTTCAAGAAATGCCTGACATCCCTTTTTAAAACTGGTCTGATGTGGAGAGTGTGTGACCCCAATCTCCTCCACCCTCTCTTGGGGCATGCAAACCTTTCTCTGCCTTGTAGGAAACACACCTTTTGCAGAGTCTGCTGTTAGTTGTAAGCTTGGTCTTACTTACATGAGGGATTGTGGATCTATTGATGATTGTGGACCTCCTGTACAGGGATCAGAATCAGAAAATCTCTATTGTGGGGAGAACAGGTTGGAAAACAAAGAAAGCATGTGTTTATAGTGACGACTTTAGGTGATAGTGAAGGAAATCAGGCATACCTGTAGCAACAAAGCGGGTATGCTTGCTTCTTTGCAAGATTTGTTTCCAGCATATACTCTTAAAGTTCTCAAGTCAGACATTTAAGGCTGTAGTGTCTCTTCTGGCTTATATTTTGCTTATAATTCTCAAGTATGTATCAGCTGTGATTGGCAATTTTAATTAAACTCACTATTCCTATAGTCAGCTTGCTTTCAGGATTGTTCAAACCTGTGTATCTATCAGTAGGAAAAACGAAATTTCAGTAATCATCTTTTCTGTTGGATCTTAAGTCCAGTTTCTCATTTGGTATTTAGTCTGACATTTTGGACATGCCGTTCTCGCCAAATGATTCTGTAAGCTAGATATGTGGTCCAAATTTCACGTGCATTTGGAAGATGAACATTAGACTCACTCAAGATCCATAGGAAGATCAGAAGTTCTCCATGATGATAAAGTCAGTGCATGTATTGCAAATACTTTGGGTTTTTTTTTTTTTTTGGTTTTTAAAAAAAGATTTATTTATTTATATAAGAATTGGGGTACAGGCCAGAGGCACGGGAGGGTGAGAGGATTCACCAGAGACAGAGTGGGGAGCAGAACAGGCAGAAAGACCAAAGACACTGCTAAGGGGAGCAGCAGGCGAGACAGGAGAGGTCTGCCGCGCTGCTGTGGGAATCTCCCTGGCTGGCCGGCTATTGAACCTGTGCCGCAGAGGCTGCGGACAGCTTTTTAGCGCTGTGGTCAACCCGCTGCACCACCGGAGAGGCCCTGCAAGTGCTTTGTTACTGACAGTGAATACCTGAATATCGGTAAATGATATGCCAAAATAACTAATTTGAAAAAATGCAAGACTGTGCTTGCAATCATCACTCTTATAGTTTCACATGCTGTCATCATGGGAGAAAAATTGTTGGGGTTAGGAGTTGGAACAGATGATAGTGTAGGCCAGAACCTGTGTATAATTTACAGTTAACCTTTTTTAGTTATGTACCCATTGGAACATGCTTATAAAGGATAAAGAAATGTAGTTGCAACCAGTAGTTCCTAAGGTGTGGTTTATAAAGTGAGAACTTGCCTACGTATGTTTAGATTTTTTTTTTTTATTGTCTCTTATTTGGAGGATAGAAATGTGTATATAGGCTGTTATTTCATTCACTTAGAAGCCATTTGTGTTGTTGCCTGTGGTGCCTAGAAGTAGGCATTGAGTGTTTGAATAGGTGCATGAATAAATGAGCGTTATTTCATTCTTCACTGTTGAACCTTACCTCATAAGACATTTGGCTTTTAGTCTAAGTTACTAACTTTTGTCCAGTTTCTTTCCTTCTTGGTGCAGCATTCCACACTCCCCTTTTAGCCCAGTGTTGTCATTGAACATGCTTTGGAAGTAGGAATATTAAGTGAACTGCTTTCTGCTGCATTTCAAATAAATTTTTTTAGGAGCTCACAAAGATTTTCACAACTTAAAGCATAATTCAGGTGCAAATTGGTAAATGACTGCTGTTGTGTGTATTATTCGTTAGAATACTGGCAGTATCATATGGCCCATAGTTTCTTTCCTATTTTATGCGTTCCTTCAGGGAAGTACCCTTAGATAGACAACATTTTCTGGATGATTCCAGGGTAGTAATTTACAACCCACATTTCTACAAAACCCTGGGTTTCTCCAGTTAATTCAGGGTATTGTGAAACTCACAGCACTTAATGATAAAATTTTAATTCACCTTAAGAAGTAATTCCACATAAAATTAATACAAGGTTAAGTGTTGTCCAGTACCTGAAATAACTCCTTTTATCCTGCCCTAGAGAGACGGGAAGATGAAATATTTGTACACGTCAAAAGCCAGGTCAGGTTGTCTTGTCTCTCTCCCACACATACTAGCGTACATAGTGTTACTGCTGTGAAATGCTTGGAATTGAAATTGAAATTAGATAATTTAGTGGCCAAAATGCACCAGAACTCCTGGAAGTAATGTGATGTATGACTCACCCAAGTATCCTAGGAGGAAAAAACCTGAAAAGTCAGCATTTTGTCAGCATTTTGTATTTCAGAAAATCCCGAGGGTAAGGCATCTGTGTGCCAACTACTTAGTGGACGTAAAAGATTCTTATTTTAATACATCTTGTTGGTGGATTGGTAGAGTGCATTTATTAGAATTTAAAAAAATTTTGTTGGTGACATAATTGTGTCACCACAATTATGTGTCACCACATAATGGGAAAATACATCTTAAACCGTTCTTGATGTAGTTGCCATTTTATGTAATGCAGTTTGGAACTTAAGTACTATGTTCAGATGATTATCTCAAATTATTTGACTTTTAATTTGATACATAATCTATGGTGGCCTTGAGCCAGTAGCAAAGTTGTAGTAATTGTAGTGCAGGGACACCACCAGGAAATAGAAAGTAACCTGAACAAGGTGAAAACAAATGTCCCATTTTGTTTTTGTTTTTTTTTTTAAAGTCCTTTTCTTTCCTTTTTTTTTTTTTAAAGATTTAGTTAGTTATTTATACAAACCCTGGGTACAGTCAGAAGCACAGGAGGGTGAGAGAATTCACCAGAGCGGGGAGCAGAACAGGCGGACTGATGAAATACACTGCAGAGGGGAGCAGCGGGCGTGGCAAGAGAGGTCTGCGGGCCATGTGGGACCCTCCTCCGGTGGCCGGGGAGCAGCCGGGGATCGAACCAGTGCTGCAGAGGCTGCGGGCAGCTTCGCAACCCAGCGTTCAACTGCTGCGCCACCGGGGAAGCCCAATAAATTCTCCTTTACAAACCATTTCTGTAGCACTGAAGAATTCTTACCTCTATGTATATTTGTGGATATTTCTTAATAAAGGATTATTTAGTCAGCTATTTTTCAATAAAGTAGTACCTGAGTACACTGTCCTATTAGTTCATTTAAATTATTTTGCCTTTTGGGCCTCCCCGGTGGCGCAGCGGTTGAGTGCTGGGTTGCGAGGCTGCCCGCGGCCTCTGCAGCGCCGGTTCGATCCCCGGCCACTTGGTGAGGGTCCCACATGGCGCGCAGACCTCTCCTGCCGCCCGCTGCTCCCCTCAGCAGTATACTTCGTCAGTCTGCCTGCTCTGCTCCCCGCTCTGACTCTGGTGAATTCTCTCACCCTCCCGCGCTTCTGACTGTACCCAGTGCTTAAATAAATAAATAAATCTTTAAAAAAAAAAAAAAAATTATTTTGCCTTTTGAGGTTGAAATGTACCCCATGCATAGTATTTAAAAAAAAGGGAGTTGTCTTAAAGTAATATAGATTAGCTTCCAGCAGTCGGGAAAATCTGAACCTGGGCCAGGGTGGGTTAGCAGTTAGCTGACATTTTCATTAGGCCTTCCTTGATGGGAGTGACTTTGCCAGATGGAGGGTTTGTGTTTATAGTTGAGTCAGAATTTGCAGCTAAAAATGTTGGCCATAGCAATCTCAGTTTACCTAATTGTTCCTTGCTTTATTCTGCAAATAATTTAGCGCTTTTCATCTATCAGTCAGTCCATCATCTGTAGCATTCCTGGGAACGGGTTTGCTTCTTCCATTTCGTGTTTTGTTCACTGGAGATTTGAGGTGTCGTCACTACTTTCAGAGGCCCAAGTTCCTAGTATATTGGTAACTTCTGGGAGGAAACAGTTTCTAGGGTGGTTTTGAAATGTTTCCAGACCTTTCCCGTTTGGTGATAGAGTTTGAAAACATGAGATGATGAAGGCGGTAGTTGATGCTAAGGGAATTTAGTGTCATGTTTTCTGAACTATCTTTAACTAGTAGTGATGGAGTTCAAGTAAAATACTTAAACCCAGGGAACAAACTGTATGTGTAGAGTGAAAAATATGCCAGACACACAAAACCACAATAATAGTGTTTTTTATATTTATTACTGCTTCAAAATAGCGAATAGTACCTAATTAAGATTTTTTTTTTATATTTTGTAAGTTAGAAGATGGAATATTTATCCTTTTGTTTCAGTTTCCTAAATCAGTTGTCTAACCATTTTTTATTTCTTTGGTTATCAAATATTGATAATTCCTTCCCCCTAATTCTGTCAGTGATAAAATGGATGAAACCAACATAGTATGTTGGTTAAGAGTTTGGACTCTACATTTAAGTTGCCTGGATTCAAATCTTGATCATGCTATGGATGGATCTTGATTTTATCTAATTTGTCCTTTAATTTGGTTCTTTAGGTCTTTTCGGTGAAGCTCTTTTTTAAATAAAGCACATATGGATTCTTGATCCATATTTGATAACAAATATGCATATCTGTAATTACTTGCATATCATAAATACGTAAAAGTGCCAAAGGTGTGAATCTTTTTTTTTATTTTAAAATTTATTTACACAACCACTGAGCACAGTCAGAAGCTCAGGAGGGTGAGAGAACTCACCAGAGCGGGGAGCAGAACAGGCAGAAGGACGGAAATACACTGCTGAGGGGAGCAGTGGGCGCGGCAGGAGAGGTCTGCATGCCATGTGGGACCCTCGCCTGGTGGCCCGGATTGAACTGGCGCTACAGAGGCTGCGGGCAGCCCTGCAGCCCAGTGCACAACCGCTGTGCCACCAGGGGAGGCCCAAAGGTGTGAATCTTTTAAAGTCTCTCAGTACATAGTCATGCTGACTGTTGTCAGATAATGTCCTTTGACAATAGAGGAGCATTTTTTATCCTTAAGAATTTGAATGCTTTATTACAGAACTAGTAGTTTGGTGGGTGTTTCACCCTTGCTAATTCCTGAAGAAGAGACTTTTTGATAGGCTTTATTACATGTCTTCAACAAGTTTCTATTGTATGAATTTTAGTAGAAATAGCATTTGGATAAATGAAGACCTAGGAATAGCCAGTGACTGGCATCATGTTTTCTTGGAAGGTCACCTTGATAATTCAGTTTTACTTTATCAAATGTGAATTTTTCTGTACTTTGTGATTACCTTTAGTTCTGTGAAAGGAAAAAATAGCAACTTAAGTTGTGGTTAGTAAAAGTAATATTATTGGTGAAGTTGAACTTTTGCAAACAGGGAGGGAAAAAGATGCAAGTGTTATAGCTACAATCTCTGCTTAGTGTGAACAGTACAATTGTGGCTCTGGAATTTCCTTGGAGGCAGAACTTCTGAACAGTGGAAATGTCCACATAATGCAGAGTTTACCACTGTTTACACTTTATGACCTACTTACCCATTTTGAAAAGAAATCTTGATGGAATATGTTTCATTTCTACTTTACTGGAGTATAATTTACATAGAATAAAGTACACAAATTTTAAATACAGTGTTGAGTTTATCAACTTGATACACCTGTATACTCACCATTCAAGCAAAATACATGGCTTTAATCCCACCCCCAGAAAGTTCCCTTATACTCCTTTGTGTCATCCCTGCCCCCTCCCCCATACACATGCCCTGTCCATACAGTCTTACAGTACAGTACAGTCATATGTAAAACTTGGTCATAAAGATAGAAATTACTGGAGCTAGATAAAAGTATATCTCGTATACTATGTGAGATTGGGAAGGACATGGAATAATACATATTGTATAATTCTAACTTTCAAAAAAAACAAGGAAATCTTAGCTGCAGTGATGAAATCCCTAGTCTGGTTTTCCTATCTTAGAAAATATAGGATGAATGCACATAATCTGTGTTCAGTTACTGGATTGCCGGGAAAGTTATGACATATTTTTTGTTTTTTTCCAAGCAAAAATGCATCATGATTTTTCTGACAACCCAATATTTAGCAAAATAGTGACCATGGGTTCCTAATAAACATGGCAAATGTGCATCTGTTTATGGGAGTGGTCTCAACTTTGTACATTTCATCCCTGCCTCTTTGGCCATCATCCCATCCTCCACTCTTATTTCATCCCCTGATTCTCTAAGATTTTCTCTCAGCAAACTTATTCTTCATCAACTCTTGTAGTTCCTCACACAATTATCTCAGTCCTTCCCTGCCACGAAACGCCGCCCAGTGCGCCTGTCTCGCAGGCTGTGATTGATTTCCTCTCCTCTCGTGCCAGCTTTCTCTCTAGGCTAGCCTGCCCTCTGAGATTTTACTCCTAGAGAAAGAAGCCTAAATTGTACTTTGTGCAGGCTGACTTGTTTCTCAACATCAAGCTTCTTTGAAAAGACCCAGTGAGGAGGAGAAGAGCAAGTTTGCATCGTTCTTGTGGCTGTCACTGCAGCCTGTGCTGGTTTTAAAGACAGCCTCTCACTGCTTGGTTTTCAGATGACCCTGGAAACAGTTACTTAGGCTGTATAAATTGTACCATTTATAGAGGTCACTGCCCATTATTTGTAATTATTTAGCATAACTAATGATAATGCATGTTGTTAAATATATGTGAGGTTAACTGTTAAGTTTATTTGACCACAATCCCCTCTGTTTATAAATGCTGTGTCTCTGTAGTTGCTTGTGTTACTTAAGTTCTCACAGTTTAAGGAGAATCCTGCTGATAGTATTGATGACTTTTTATCCCTAATGGTTAATTTTCTAGGTTCCTGAATGCTACATCTGTTTTTTGCTAAAGCGGGCAAAAAGAAATGAAAATTTGAATGACTAGTTAATGTGAGGCTGTTGTTATACTTTGTTTCAGTTAGCTCTTAAAACAACTCTGTTATGTAGGTAGCATTACCAGTATTTTCACAGATCAGGAAACTGAAGGTTTAGATTAATTAAACTTTTTCTTCTGGTCTAGAGAATATTTGCTTTTGAGCTGTTTCAAAGAAGACAATGATATCTACCTTGCAAGGTTGTTTGATTACAAATAGTATATATATAAAGCATCAAGCATAGCATCTGGCACAGAAAATATCATAGATTTGTTTTCGATTATCAGTAAATTTATAGTCTAAAACATCTTCCAAAATAATCTAGCCTTTACTCAAACTTGTTCGTCTCTAAAGGTAGTCTGCCTACAGCATAAAATTATATAGAGAGTTTTATTAATCACCACTAGTACTGTTTTGCTTTCTTACACTCTGTTCACCCTGAATTTAGTGGATTAAAGTATGAGCATTGGAAAGCCATGTTTTAGAACTAAATCAATTTTAGAATGTTTTTCTTCAATCCTAGAAGAAACCCCGGTCCTTGTGGGAGTCACCCTCTACTCTTCTCCCTTTCCCCTTATGCCTGTTGTCTGGAATAATATGCCGTTGTGTGGGTATACCACATTTTGCTTATCCTTTCATCAGTTAGTGGACATTGGGTCATTTCCATTTTGCCTTTTATGAATAATGCTGCTGTGCTCATTCATATATAAATTTTTCTTTGGATGTAGGCTTGCATTTTTCTTACAGAACTGCCGAGTTTTCTAAACTGGCTGCACCATTTTGTATCTCCACCAGCATGTATGAGGGTTTCCATCTCTCCACATCCTTACCAACACTTTTTTTTTTAAGATTTTATTTTTGTGTAGAAGAGCTGGGGAACAGGCCAGAGGTTGGGCAGGGGGAATGAGAGGATTCACCAGAGACAAAGTGGGGAGCAGAACAGACAGATCTACTGAAATGTACTGCCAAGGGGAGCAGCGGGTGAGACAGGAGAGGTCTGCTACGCCATGTGGGTCAGCTCCCTGGCCAGGGATCAAATTCAGTTCATCTCTGTGGGCCTTTGCAATGGTTAAACACTGAGACTTAACCCCATAGGCCACCAGGGATGCCTCACCAACATTTATATTTTCTGTATCTTATTGATAATAGCTTTCATATACTTTTACATATTACCTGGATGACAGATGCTTTAGTGATGTCTGTAAATTTGACACAATCTGTATGGTGTTTTCTTGGTACCTCTGACACCTAAGGTCTGTAATGATTTTGGGATGGGATGCTTTGTCTCATCGACAAACTGGAGAGTTGTTTGAGTTGATGTGAGTGATGCCACTTACTGGTTAAAGTCAATATGTATATGAAGGTCTAGTATTGTATCTAAAAAAATCTTTAGAGCTTGTTATGTGTAGTTTGTTTGAAGAGTGGTTTGAATAGTAGTTGATAGATTTTAATAGGAATGTTGTTACTGTAATATCCAGTTTGGGGAAAGTTTACATGTAGAAAACTGATGAAGGTGTTTTAAACTTTGTCAGTGAACATTTATCAACTCAAATTATGTATTGATTTGGTCAAAGAAGTTAAAATTCACTGTTGTTAAGCACTGGATTATCAGTCTTCCTTTGTCACACACATAATTACTGTTAATATCCAAATACTGTTGAATGCTGTATTCTCAAGCATTTTCATTTCCCCAGAGAGGTAAAAACTTGTTCTATAGGGTATGGAGTCAAAAAAAGAAAGTCATAGCTGTTATAGGAGATTTGTGCCCATTTAAGAGCACAGTATATAAGTTAATATAGTGTATTTATGTTACTAAAATTTCATGCTTTGGGGGTAGTTAAGGAGAAAAAATAAAGGTTCCTTGGGGGGAGTGGTAATAAAAAGACAGGTAGAGAAACACTTTTGCTAGAATGTTGTCCTAGAGCTTGGTTAGTCAGACCTCACTGTGCAGTTTTTTTTTTTTTTTTTTTTTTAGAATATTTCTTTTTTTTTTTAATTTTTTTTTTTTTTATATATAGAGGCATGTTTTCTTTCTTTCTTTATTTGTTTGTTTTTGTTTATGCATGCACTGGGTACAGTCAGAAGCGCGGGAGGGTGAGAGAATTCACCAGAGCCAGAGCGGGGAGCAGAGCAGGCAGAAGGACCGAAGCACACTGCTGAGGGGAGCAGCGGGCGGCAGGAGAGGTCTGCGCGCCATGTGGGGCCCTCCTCCGGTGGCCGGGGAGCAGCCGGGGATCGAACTGGCGCCGCAGAGGCCGCGGGCAGCTTCGCAACCCAGCGCTCAACCGCTGCGCTACCGGGGAGGCCCCTCACTGTGCAGTTTTAAGTAAGGAAATGAAGTGAAATAATTTACCTCATTGAAAAATTGAGTGCCTACTATGTGCCAAGCACTCTGCTAACCAGGAGGATAAAAAAGGAGAAGACCCTCTGCTGCTCATGGGAGAAGACTTATTGGAATGATGATCTTCATTCACTATGAGGGGGAAATGCAGGGGAAGGGACATGGAAGTCAACTTGGGAGAGATGGGAAAGAATCCAGAATTGTGTACGTGAGAGAGCTCTGAATCTTGACCTGTCGTTTTAGTCAGCTGTAGTAGAGTTTTGTTATCTTTCTTTTTTTCCCTGATCTTTCAAAGTTGAGTGTGTTTTAGTACTACCATGCATGTTTAAAATGCAGCTTCTGAAGCCCACCCCAGATCATCTGAGTGGGGACTGGACTGGGTTCTAAAGAGCTTGTAGGCTTTAGGGCATTGTTTTGGGGGAAGGCGCTGCCTTATATGGTGGCAAGAGGAAACTTTCAGGGGCAAACACTGGTATAATTTGGTTTTGTGTTCATCGACTCTAAGGTGACAGCCTTTTAGCCCTTTTCCAGCAGCCTGGAAATATTCCCCATCCATGGATTAAAATTTTTTCTAGCTTAGTTTCCTCTGTTTCTTGCCTCTCATTCAGGCTTGATGATGTTCTCTTCGTATATAGGGGGGTTTTGTAGTGGTTTAGGGTGGTGGGATCCTTTGTTGCTATTCAGAATAAGCTCAGTATTAGTCCTGTTCATTTCTGACTGGCTAGACAATAATTGTGTTCTGTCCTAGGTACTGTCGATGAAAGGATAGTGTCAGGTCAGGGAGCATTTGAGAGAGAGAGATTAATTATCATTATCTGGCACTGGTGGAAAAATAGAACAATGTATATTTAATTTGGAAAACAAGACATTCTGGGCATTGTCCAAAAATAGGTTAAATCACCGCTCATGGAAGTTGTAAAGCTCAGTGTCAAAACTCAGATACTTTTAGGACCACACAGGTTATTTTGTGAGGAAGTGGGCATGCTGCACAGTAGGTAAACCCAAGGGTTAGTCCAGAGCCATTAAAAAGGGGGAAACCCCATCCATCCATTAGCACCAGCTGAGTGAAGAGCCATGAATCAGACCTTCAGATTGAATTTTTTAGGTGAGAATCAGAGAAAGCAAGACAAGTGATTTATCTACATCTTTATGTAAACTCTCCCAGATTGTTTAAGAAACAATACACAAATAATTAAAATAATAAAAACAAGGGCCTCCCCGGTGGTGCATCAGTTGAGCGCTGGGTTGTGAAGCTGCCCACAGCCTCTACAGCACTGGTTCGATCCCCGGCTGCTCCCCGGCCACCGGAGGAGGGTTCCACATGGTGCGCAGACCTCTCCTGCCGCCCGCTGTTCCCCTCAGCAGTGTACTTCGGTCCTTCTGCTCTGGCGCTGGTGAATTCTCTCTCACCCTCCCATGCTTCTGACTGTACCCAGTGCTTGTATAAATAAACAAATAAATAAATCTTTGGGGGAAAAAATAAAAACACGCCTACAGACAGAAACATTTCCATATGCTCCCAGTTTGCAGTGATCTGTGTATCACTGGAAATATTGAGAAAGCAGGTAGCCCACAAACAGGATTTACTTATTTATAGGCCCCAGAACTTCGAAAGCAAGATTGTAGTACAAAGGCAGAATTTTAGGCATAGGGTTGTATAATTTGTATTGTTGTTTAAAATAGTTTGTCTCACAGTGAGAGTCATGATGCAGTGACTCTGCTTATCTCCACTTTAGGGACCCTTGGAACCCCTTTAGAGCGATGTGTCCTAAATTAGGGAAAATTAGTGAGATGTATCACAGCATCCATTTTTGTTTAATCCAGTGGAAATTCTGGACAGACCATTAATATCTGTAACCCAGAATAGACTCAGTGGGTCTCCTTTTACCCCCCATGAAAAATTAAACTAATGGGAGCAGGACCCTTCAGCTTAACCCAGCTAAGCAGTTATCTGTTGGTTGTCCCGTTAGATTGATTATGTATTAGATATTCTGAAATGCACTACTGTAAACTATATTTGGGACCATAGATTATGAAATACCAGTAATCCTCAAATAGGACTGGGCTTCAGAAAAGGCTCTGTCGTCTGCTCCCACCCCCCACCCCCCCAATCCTGCGCTTCTTTACTTTCTTGGTCTACAAATTGCAGTTGGTTTTATTTATGCCTGATTACAGTCAAAGCTGAATTCAGTCATTTTATATACAATAAAACAGTACTTTAATTATACCAATATGACCTGTTTCTGGTTCATCACAAAAATTTGGAATGGCTTAAATAACAAGACTTGAATCAATTAAAATTTTTTTAGATGTTGCTCGTTTGTTTCTTATGTATTTTTTAGTAAACTTGGCAACATGTGTGTTTTAGTAAACTTGCTTAATGGTTTTTCATTAGGTATATAAACAGTGTCCCTTTTGAATAATTAATGTCCCTTTCTAAATTACTTACTTTGTAACTTATTTTGACAAACCTATATTTGTACCAATAGTTATTCTGACAACCCTTTTCTCAAGTTGAAATGCCTTTTTATAGAAAAGATGAATTCAGTTTGAATCATTGTGTTCTGTTAAATCTTAATTCAGCCAGGTTTTCATGTACCAGCGGCACTGCTTATTTCCAGATCTTTAAATTGAGGTGCCTTCTTTGCCTGCTTCTCAGTTTTGACTCAAGTTTGTCACCACGGAGTTTTCAAACCCAAACAGGAAAGTCTTGGGGGACCACTCTCCGTCCTGGTCAGACGAGCTGGTATAAATAGCTGTGCGCCTGCGCTGGAGGAGGGAAGGGGATGAGTCCTCAGTGTTGGGCCAAACGTGGATTCCTGTTTTTGTTTTAGGGTCATTCATGTTTCATTGAATTGCACTAAACTTTGGGCTCTTCTTCTGGCCTTCAGCTCTGAATCTTCAGTACTAGGCATCAGGTTGAGGGAGCTGAAGATTTTTTTTTTCCTCACCCCCAAGTGGAGTAACAGGAGAGCACTGTGTTTTTATGCTTGGCCTTGAGGTTAGAAAATGGGTTATGGAAGGTGGGAACTTTCCCCCTGGTGACTCCCAGAACTGTCTCCCGTGATGCTTGAGTGACTCCTGTTCTTAAGAGATCCCGTTGGGATTTTTGGTGGTTGCTTCTAGGTTCTCTGGTTGAAGGTCTGTGCCTTAAGGTGGTCTCGCTCTTGCCAGCCATCCTGTCCCCTTCCCCCTTGGCCTTCTAAATTAGATCCATTCCCCCCTATGCTTCCAGACGGCTCCATCTCTCCTACCCTGACAGAGCAATCATTTATCAAGTTGTTTCACGCGTTGTCGGGAGGGGGGCCCCGGGGACTAGAGTTTGTTTCGTCCCTTTGTTGAAGCTCCACAGGATCGTCCAGCTTCGTCTCCAGCCAACTGCTGAGAGTTGCTGGACTCCAGGAGCAAATGTTAAAGGGGCCGCCTTTCATCTACTTGCTGCTGCTTCAGTCTTTTATTTTAAAGTCCAGCTTATTGGAACTTTAATTACCCTGTCCCCACACACACACGTTTTCTGGATATGTATGTGATCATGAGAATTTTTATATTTTCATTCTTTTCCCCCTCCTTTTCCCCAAGTCATTGAGGATCTAGAAATGTATTTTTATTCTTTCTCTTTGTTATTCCTTGTCCAATTTCTGTTCTTTATTTTTGCTTCTGCACCTTTTTTCAAGAGATAGATTATTGTGGGCAGATTTAGTAAGTGGGAGTTTCTGGTTTTATAAGACATCTTTGTTCCTGTTTTAACTTAATAAGGTCCCCTTTTTCCTGATGTCACACACACCATTTACCCTTGGTCGAAATATCTAAATTGTATAAGGATGAAAAAGGATTTTAGAAATATAGATAAAATATCATTGTTTGTTCCTGGGAGCTATGCATGTTTTCCAAAGTCGCTAAAAAGGTAAGGAAAATTGTCCTTAGACTAGAAGTGTTTAAATGCTAACCAGTCTTCATTGACCATGAATTTGAAAGATGGATGCTGACCTGGAATTTAATCATTTAAAGGGGTGTTTATTTATGGGGTAATAGAAATCAGATGAACTACGAGGGGCATTATTTCCCGTGATTTGGAGTATTTCATCCGAGTATTTTATTATGAAAATATCACATGAACAGGAAGGTTGAAAGGATTACCCATTATATTTGAGGCTTAAAAGTGTAATTTTTCTTTACATAGCTGAACAAAACACAGTAGTCAAACAGTGTGTTCTAAAGTTACTCTTGGAAGCAAAATGAGAAAGTACCCCAGACGGCATGTGTTATAGAGTATGAATTCTAAAATGAACTTGCTATCTGGCATTTATTGTCAACAAGCCAAGCCCAGAACAAAACCCAGAGGTGTGCAGTTTTGCTAATCCTCAAGTCTAGCCGGGAAATTGTTCCCCATCTTCATTAGATCATTAAGGTTGAAAATACTTCGTCACCTTCATCAGACTTGTGAAGTGAAAAAGTTTTTAATGACTAGTAAATTGTTTTGAGTGCTGTGATTTGGCGCCTGTGTATGAGGTCTCTAAAACAAATTACTGACTTTGACATCAGTCAGGCAAAGATGCTTTCCCATAAGATATGTCTTCATTATTGGGATCTTTTTCAGCTACAAATATGTAGTGCATTCTGATTTTCACAATAAAACTTAATGAAATCGTACATTGCTAGTAGAAAGGATTTTTTTTTTAGCTCTAGTATTCAGATAGTTCCAATACTTAGCTATATTTCAAGTTCAGATTATTAAAACAAGGAGTCCTTACATTCATTCTGAAAATCTAACATCTAATTTGTACTATTTACTAGATACTGTTTTAGGCTGTTGGACTATAGCAATAAATAAAACAAAAATTCTCGGAGCATAAAATCTATGGTGGTGGTAAGATAGGCATATCAAGTACTGTTATTTTCTTGTCATTCTCTCATAAGAATTGGTGAGCTTTTGTAAAAGGTCAGCTTGTTGCAATTACTTGTCTTTGCTATGTAAATGATTAAGCAAGGCTATGTTTCAGTACAACTTTATTTATAATAACAAATGACAGACCATAGTGTGTTGGCCCCTGTTCACGAAGGTGTAAAAGAAAGACAAACATTAGATAATGAAAATTTTTTAACATTTGTTTAAACAAATATATAACAAAAGATACCATTAAGTCCGTGGACAAAGGTTTAGCGGAAAAGGATCTGCAAAACTATGCCACAGAGGTGATATGATTAATAATACCAACATCCCAGTGGAACAATTGGCAAAAGGTATGAAGAGGCAAGTCACAAAAGAAATCTAAATGACCAACAAATATCTGAAAAGATGCCCATCTAATTGACAGAAATTGCAAGGATGGTGATAAAGGTACTCTCCTACATTGGAAGATGAGATTTGGAAATGGAAAGTTAGATTTTTTTGCCTTTTTGGAAAATAATCTGACATCTATAAAGATCTATTTCAGAAATTTATCTCATGGGAATTGGGAGGAGTTTTTCAGTGTTTTAGACTGTAAAATATATAACAGAAGTGAACAGCTCATTGGTACTAAATACTTTGATAGTGTTGTGCAGCAGTCACACCGCCTGCCTTGTGTCGCCATAGCTCTTCTCATCTTGTGAGACTGACAATATCTGTTAAGCAGTTGGTTCCCATTTTTCCTTTCTCCCAGATCCTGGTAACTACCATTCTACTTCAGTGTCTATGAGTTTGACAATTTTAACTACCTCATATGTGTGAAATCATACAGTCTTTGTCTTTTGTGTGTGTGACTAGCTTGTTTTGCTTAGCATAATGTCTTCAAGGTGCATCGGGTTATGGTGTGTGTCGGAGTTCTTTCCTTTTCAAGGAAGATAATAATCCATTGTATGTATATGCTTCATTTTGCTTATGCACTTACTTCTTAAAAGACACTGGTTGCTTCCACATTCAAGCTTTTCTGAATATTGCTGTTATAAATGTAGGTGTACACACCACAAGGTTAGAAACTCAGAAGTGGAATGCAGAATCATACTGTAATTATTTTTCATTTTTTGAGAAACTGCTACAGTGGCTGTTCCGTTTTACATTTTCAATAACATTGTACAGGATTCCAGTTTTTCCACATCCGCTCCAAAAATTTTTGTTATATTGGGTATGATTTTACCGTTGTAGTTTTAATTTGCATTTTCCTAACGATTAGTGATACCGAGCATTTTTTTTATGTGATTGCTGACCATTTGTGTATATTCTTTGTATTCTTTGGGGAAATGTCTGTTCCTGTCCTTTCCCCATTTTTAAATTGGTTTGTTGATTTTGTTGTTGAATTTTGGGAATTCTTTTTATATACATATTCTAGATGGTTATCTCTTAGGTGTATGATTTACAAATATTTTCTCTGACCTTGTGAACCACCTTTGTACTCAGTTGATGATATCTTTTGATGAACAAAATTTAAAACATTTTTCTTGAAGTCCAATTTGTCTTTTTTTTTGTTGTGTCTTTGTGCCTTTGGCCTGAGAAGTCATTGCCAAATCAAATGTCATAAAGATTCGCCCTGTGTTTTCCTCTAAGAGTTTTAGATCTCACGTTTAGTTTTTGCTTTTTAAAAAAATCTAGTTTGAATTAGTTTTTGTATATAGTTTTAACAAAAGGCTCAACCTCATTTATGCATGTGGATATCTAGTTGAAACAGCACCATTTGTTGAAAGACGGTCCTTTTTCCATTGAATGGTCTACATATAAGATCATGTTCTTTTTTCCTTTCCTGTTTGGATGTCCTTTTTTCCTTTCCTTTCCTGTTTTTATTTCTTGTCTAATTGGTGGCTGAACTTTCAATACTGTGTTGACTAGAAGTGGTGAAAGTAAATGTCCTTGCTTTGTTACTCTGATGATCCCTCTTAGAGGTTAAGTTTCCAGTCTTTTACTACCCCTGAAATATTTACCCACAGGTGCAAAACCAGTAAGAACATATGTGTAAGTAAGTTAATTGTGGCAAAATTACTTATTATTTTGGCAAAAATAGAAAACCGTGAAATCCCGTTCTATTCAATGGATGAATAGAATTTTACCACCATATCATGGAATATTAGGTAGTCTTTAAAAGAATATGTACTTGATATAGAGAGTAAAGGGGGAAAAATGACTGTATACATAAAACCCCAGAATGAATAGTTCAGTTATTCTTAATATTTCTGTGAAGCGTGTACCTATGTATGTAGGTATGTATTCATTTATAGCATTTTAAAAAGGGCATCCTAGCACCCAAACTTGATGTCACAATATTCTCTCATCTTTATTGTATGTGCTGATTACTCATCTTTTTTGCTTTGTTGACTGAAAATGTCTCAGAGAAACAATGACACTCTGGATCACACAACTGGTAACTGACAAAATCAACATTCAAATTGATTCCGTACCTGTTTCTGTACCTCCCCTGTATGCTACAGTTCTGTTCCTTGTCTCTGATTCCTTTGGGTATGTAGGCACTATTGATCTGGTAGCTGGTTTAACACAATGTAGCTTTTCCTTAGGAAGAAGTAAAAGGGAAGGCTACATAGTAAAGAGTTGTAAGAAAAAGAAGACAAATTTTAATTCTGTTGTCTCTCTGAACAAACTTCTTAGGAATGGAATAATACTTGGTCATTCTCCCTCCTTACACTCCCCTATCACTCTGGGAAAGAGAAGCCAACGGTGGCTTGAGCCTCACTTCTTATACATTAATTTCTGGGTGTGTTTTTATGCACCTCTAGTCTTCCTTGGCACTATCTGCTATGTTTATATCTTGGATAAGCCCTGAAAAAACAAAGCTACTTCACTTGACAATTACACGAATAATGGAAGCTTACCCTGTGTTTTCTGGCATATTTACTTAGTAACCTAATATCCAAGAAATTAATACTGTATATCTGTTGATTTTGCTTCTAATTGCATAGCTATTTAGAGGATTAGCAGGTCTTAGCACTTGAAAATGCCATGTGTTGGGGTAGCAAGCATTAGTTTTTGGGAGTCTAGAATGACTTGTTGTTGGTAGGAAGCTGGAATGATGCTGGATGAATAAGACCTTTTTGCTGCTGGCAGAGAAACGATGTGTGTGGTGGAAGGCACAGGTGTGGTTGTGTCCTTAGATGATCATCTTAATACATAATAAAGTCACGTAATTTTATTTTGGCTTACTAAATATTTGTGCTGCGGTACACCTAAATTAAACCAATTACTATTATTTGTATAAAATAATGTATCATTTATTCAAACCTGATGAAAGTTTTCTTTTAAAGAGTTGCCTGGGGAGAGTCACCACCGTCTTAATGGTTTTCTGTGTCTTATTCTGTGACCGTTTTTATTGTTTTGTGTTTTGTTTTTTTTTTTCACTCTGGGGATGGGGGGGACGGACTTGAGTGAATGTTCTTTTTGAGTATATTGCCAGAGGCTATGTTAGATAGATGCCTCAGTACTGGATCTTTGAATGGGTTATTTTCAGTCTTTATAAATTATCTAAGTTGAAGAATTGTATGCGGAAACAAGGTTAAGGATAGATGGTAAATAATTGTTCGATTTAAAGTGCTTTATAAAAGAAACTTTGCAGAAATATGATTGACATAATTCACCTTGACGTAAGAATTTCATACAGTATATTCAAGTATGAAACAAATGGAAAAGGAGATCCCACCAGGCTGTTGAGGCTGTTATAGTTTGTCAAAAGGAAAGGAAAAATTTAGAGGCTCTAAACCTATTTCTCTGCAGAAAGGAAATTGCAGGCTTATTTTTTTATGGTGAACACCTATTTAGAATCAAATTCTTACCTCTTTAAAATTATACAAGTTCAGGAAGTTAAATTCAGAAGATGATACAAGGAACGAAAAGCAGTTTAGAAAAAGAACCCCAAACCAGAGTATATTGGAAGAATTTGGTCACCCTTTGGCACTATTTTCTTTGATGTTAATGTGAACCACAGTGAGGGAAGTTTTTTAAAAGTGAAGGTCATTGGGCCCCGGCTGAGACATTCTGATGGGGGTTCAATTTGCATTTTTAATAACTATCCATATGAGATGATTCAGGGCTATAGTCCAAACATTGAAGTGTATTTTTCTAAAACATTGCGTAAAGTTTTGAGCTTTCTAAAAAAGGAGGGGTGATGAAGGTCTTGGCTGATAGAGGTCTTAGACTAGAACACAGATATATAAACTTCAGAGACCGAAAGTAACGGAGCCACCAAACTAATCACTGCAGTACTGGTGCTAAAACCTAACTTTCCTGCTAATATTTCCAGAGTTCTTTTGAGTATACTAATAAAATCTATCTCCATGTTCAGTTTAATACTTTCTGTTCATAAAATAACATTTTCTTATTTCAGAAACATGGGAAAGCTATCAATACAAGCTGTAGTGGAACTACTTTTTTCCCCTTTAATCTTGTGATGAGGGACAGCAATTTTTTTTCATGTCACTTCATCTAAGATTATTAGGATTTTTTAAATACTGGGTTTACAAAACAAAGAGACTCCCTACTGATTGGGAGAAAAATTTTGCGCTCCAT
Organism: Talpa occidentalis; assembly: GCF_014898055.3. Taxonomy (NCBI): domain Eukaryota; kingdom Metazoa; phylum Chordata; class Mammalia; order Eulipotyphla; family Talpidae; genus Talpa; species Talpa occidentalis. The sequence continues at coordinate 75,408,762 of NW_023601653.1, forward strand.
ACAACTGATAAGGGATTGATCACAAAGATCTACACAGAACTCACATGACTCAACAAAAACAAAGTAAACAATCCAGTGAAGCTAACAGGACATTTCTCCAAAGAGGAAATGCAAATAGCCAACAGGTATATGAAAAAAATGTTCAGTATTCCTTATAATCAGGGAAATGCAAATCAAAACCATAATGAGATACCGCCTTACACCAATGAGAATGACATATATTTACAAAAAAAAGCAACAACAAATGTTGGCGAGGAACTCTCCTATACTACTTGTGGGAATGCAAACTGGTCCAACCACTATGGAAAGCTGTGTGGAGGGTCCTCAAAGTACTAAAAATGGAGCTACCATATGACCCAGCAATTCCACTCCTAGGAATCTACCCAAAGGACACAAACATTAATTCAAAAGGATACCCACACCCCTGTGTTTATTTATACAGCGCTATTCACAATAGATAAGATATGGGGACAACCCAAATGCCCAAAAATAGATGACTGGATCGAGAAGACGTGTGTGTGTGTGTGTGTGTGTGTGTGTGTGTGTGTGTGTGTGGAATGGAATGGAATACTATTCAGCAATTAAAAAAGATAATCTCATGCCATTTGCAACAACATGGAGGGAGATAAAAGGGATTATGCTCAGTGAAATAAGTCAGAAGGAAAAAGAAAAGTATCAGATAGTTTCACTTATGGAGGAATATAGAGGAACCAAATAAGGGATCAGGGGAAAAAATAGTAAATTTTAAAAAATTAACAGGCAACTATAAATCAAAGACATTGTGCAGGGGAGGGAAGGGTACAGGGTGCACAGGTGAATTGGTGGTGGGAATTCTATGGGGCCTAGACCTCAGGAGAAAGCAGATTTGTACAAAAATGAACAGTGATATAAAATATTTATAAATAACATAAAAATACATACTGGGTTTAAAGAACTTCATAAATCCCAGACAGCCATTTGTTCTATGTTGCAGTGTTTTGTTTACTGGTTATTTGCCTTTACATTTCACTTGAGGGCTATGGCAGCCCTTTCATGATTTCATCTTTTTTCTCTAGTTTGAAATACCACCATGAGGTACATTAACAGGTCTGTATGTACCTGTATGCTTTCTTAGGCCAACACTGTACTTGATTGCATTATAATTTTATATAAGAGATTTTTATATCATGTGCTATTTACCTGATATTATTCTTTGCATAGGATAGTTATGTTTTCATGTGTGAATTTGTTTATAGAAGTTGTAAAGTGTTTTTTTTTTAAATTACTAGATAGAATAGTAATTCATGGTATTGCTATTCGTAGTAATGCACAGTATAATTAAAATTTTTGCCTAATGACTGACTGAATCATAATTGTTTGGGATTTTGCTGATATTTTCTTAAGGTTTTTCTTCTTTAAACTATCTTGAAAATTTTTTCCCCATTTTAAAGAACTTCTTTTCCATTCTTCTGGAATTCCATTTAATTGCTGTTTAGGCTTGCTTTCAGCTATGTATTCCTTTGTGCTGTCTGCCTCTGAGTTTCCCTTCTTTAGCTCCCTTTCTTAAAAAACAAAATGTCTCCCAGTTATTTTACAAATCCTTATAATCTGCAGTACAAGAGAAAACAAAGCAGGTAGAGAAAGTTGACATTAAGTTAGAACCTAAGTTACTTTAGGTTCAGGTGGATTAGTTTAGGCTAGTCTTACATGTTTTATTGTAGCACTTAGTCCTGTTCACAAGGTAATTGAAATTCTGCTTGACTGTAACTTGTTAGTAATGGTAATCATTTTAAATGGTTGTATTGTCTTTGAAATCAGTCTTGGACAATTCATAAAATGAAGGGCACAGTCCCTTTCAGCAAACAGAAGATTCCCTGGGAGCCTAAGGCAGATGGTGGAAAGACATGGATAAGGGAGTAGAAGATTGTATTCAGTCCTTCGTGTTTACTCACTTGTCATTTTGACCAAGAAAAACAAGAAATTTCAGTCGAAGAGACTATTCCAGCAGTATGTTCCTTGATTTGGCAGCAACTTCAGGTCTCAAAATGAAGTGGTGATCAGGGAGTCTTCTTCCAGCAGCTTCTAGAGGTCTGTGCCCCTCTCCTCACTTTAGAGGCTGGTGGACTCCCCACTCCTCCCAGTCTCCTTTCTGGTTTAGCCTGCCTCACATCTTCAGGCTTCATGCCTAACCCCAGTGGGCCTATATCCTTTAAATTTGGAGGCTCTTGACTGGCAAGCCAAGTGAGTATAGGAGCTAATATACAAAAGAGGTTGATGGAAGCACAAAGATTCAGGCTAAGAAAACATTTTGAAATACGTGGCAAAAGCCAGCAAGAGTGCTACAGCCATACTGTCCAGTAGAACTTGATGATGAAATGCAATGTTGTTTGGATACTTCACCTGTTTATCTTTGATCTGCTAAAAGGTTGGCTAAACCCTTTAGGCTTCAAAGTCATGTCCTAGGTACTTGCATGTGTAAGCATGTAAACTCTCACCTTGCTGTACTCCTTTAAGGACTGACAGCGCAACCCCGCTTCCAGATACATGGTCTTTCATAGACGTGGGTTTTGCCTGTTCCTTTTGTTAGGGAGAAAGGATGTCCTGAGCTAATTCCATGCAGGCTTTGTGGACTCCACCCCCACTCCAGACCAAAGCAATCAAGACATTGAGAAAGACAAATCCTGTCACCACCAAAGGGAAGGTGGCTGGGACCTGAGGTTGGAGTTAAGCAGCCAGGTTTGGTATAAAAACCAAACACGTGGGCCTTGGGGGGCTCACTCTCTCACTCATCTCCTGGCTTCACGGCTCCTGGCTTGCGGCCAGCTCTCAGAGTGCCATTTGGGATTCCAGATCGGCGGATTGGGTAGGACACATTTAAAACTTTGTCTCCCACTTTTCTCCCTGAGTTGTATATTTCCTCATTTGCCCTTCCCTTGTCAATAAACCTTTTATTAACCTTTCGTGTGTGCCTGCAGTAGAGTATTGATAAGTTCTTTTAAGCGCACAGGACCCACAGTCAGGCAGCCCGTTTTGTATCGGGGCTGCCCTATAACAGTTTGGTGCCCAACGTGGTTTCCAAGTTACACCCTATAACACTTCACCCTATAACTCCTTCAGACCCTGGTGGTGGTTTTTCTCCATAGTTTACTTGTAGACAGTGAAGTTGTTGCTTCTATCTAATACAGATGGCGTTAAATTTTCATCTGGCATCCGAAGACCAGGTGATGCATAAATAACCAACTCCTTTAGGTAGCTAGGCTGGTAAGGATACCTCAGGATAGCTGTGACTCCCACCATCACTATCATAGATTTCCCATAAGAGGTTTACATGAAATGAGAAACAGCAATAATATCCTCTAAAACCATGCCTCTTTTTAGGTAGTTATCAACTATAGTTGATAACTCTATTTATTGTATAATTGAAATTTGCTAAGAGTAGAATTTAAATATGCTCATCTCAGAAATGGGGGACAAATGTGTAGAATGATTATAATAAATAGCGTCATTCATTGTATTTTTGTTTTTTTTTATTTTTTTTTTTTTTTTTTTTTTAGAGGCATGCTTTATTTATTTGTTTGCTGGTTTGTTTGTTTGGTTATACATGCACTGGGTACAGTCAGAAGCGCGGGAGGGTGAGAGAATTCACCAGAGCCAGAGCGGGGAGCAGAGCAGGCAGAAGGACCGAAGTACACTGCTGAGGGGAGCAGCGGGCGGCAGGAGAAGTCTGCACGCCATGTGGGACCCTCCTCCGGTGGCCGGGGAGCAGCCGGGGATCGAACCGGCGCCGCAGAGGCCGCGGGCAGCTTCGCAACCCAGCGCTCAACCGCTGCGCCACCGGGGAGGCCCCATTGTATTTTTGCCTACACCAAAATCCTAAGAGTCGTCTTAGCCTCCTGCTTTTCCTTAGCCTCACACCTTCATATCTGTCAAAAATTCTGTTGGTTTTGCTATCAGCATAGATCTTGAATCTTTCCACTTCTGCTCATTCCTTGCCCTGTCACTACTCAATTTACCATGATCCCATATCTGGATTTTTGTAGTTCCCACCTAACTTAATTCCCCTGCACATCTTTCCCCCTCTAATCCATGCACCACCAGTGGGGGTAGAATGATAAACATACTAAGACCTTATTTTTGTGTTTAAGTTTTCCGTTGTCGCAGAATGGAGATTTCTCCTTTCAGCTTGTAAGACCCTTGCATAATCTTGACTTATCTCATACTGTGTTTGCCTGGGCTGACTCCTTTTTCACTTCCTCAGGTCATTAGCATTTTCCTTTACTTTCTGTTCTTCCCAAGAAGTCAGCTGACACCTTTATTGCTCTGGGGATTGCACTCAGGAGCTCTTGGTGGGGTGGGTCCTCTTCCTCCTCACTATCACATGCTTCTGGTTGGCAGTGCATGTGGTTGTCATGTCTGGGCAGTACTTGTTCTGGAGGTTCATGTGCTAGACACAGATTAGGGTGGTCTGCATGTAGGAGGAGACAGGTGCACACTGGCCATATCGCCCTTCTTGACCACCAACACAGATTTGCTCCACACCTATAATCTTGTAGTGAATCAGCTCATTATAGCTGAAGGAGCTGCAGGCCTTGATTATTGGGCTCCTCAGTTGATGGGTTCATGAAGAAGCTGGAGCAGTTCCATGTGACCATCCATTGCAGGTGCCCGGATTTGGCTGCTGAGGTGGGACTGGGGTGCCAGGGTTGTTAGAGAGGTACCAGGCAATGGTGACCCCCACACGGTGGCCAGACCCCCTGCCCAGGGCTACTTCCTTAAAGCTTTCAACTGGTTTCATTGCCTGGGAAGCCTTTCTAAGACTTTTTGTATGACTGGCTTCTTCAGTCCTTTAGTTCTCAGAATAAATGTCATCTCAGCAAGCCTTTTCCTCCAGTTACTTCCATATTACCCAGATTGTTTCCATAAAAAATATTTGGGATAGGGCAGTGAGCTAGGAGTAAACGTGTGGTGATGTAACGTGGAAATGCTACATTTTGGGTAAAGGATACCAGGGCAAAAGCCAGGTGAGGGTTTGAGATGCTAGTGAGCTAACAGTGGAAATGGTAGGAGTTGAAACTCAAGCTTGGGGGAAGGCAGATCATTTAGGAGTTTGTGTGCCACCACAGAAGGTTGAAATTTATTTGGATTGCAGTTTATTCTGATAGCAGTCTTTTAAAGAGTTGTGTCAGGAACATGGGATCCTTTTAAGAATCTCAGATCGAAGAGGAAGATGGGTGGCGGCACTGGGTGTGTTAAGTTCTTGATTGAGTAAAGAAGCAACAGGATTTTGTTGGATTGAATGTGGGTGTGAGAGAGGAGTTGAAGATACTTCTTAGATTGTGTCCTGAGCAGCTGAACAGAGCCAGGGTGAAAGTGCCCTTTATTGAGGTGGGAATGACAAAGGAGGAGAGATTTCCTGGGCTTATGGTTTGTATTGTTCATTATTTGCCTATCACAGTCCTGGGTACTTAGTCTTAAAACTAAACCTTTCAAAAGAACAAGAAGAATCTCACTTCAGGGGTTTTAAAAATTTCACTGAAGTTAGTAAGTTTGAATAATAATGACTTGTAACTGTGTGAAAATGTGCCATTAACTACAAATTACTCCTCATCTGTATCAGTTTTGAAAGAAACAATTTAACGCAATTTAAGCAGAAGAGAAACATCTCCATCATCCTAAGAACATTTACTACTTCCAGTAACTTTGAGCTACATGAAAATTTTTCGAGAAACTGACCAGGAATGCTAAATGGACTTTGCCGTAGAAACATTTTTTCCCCCCTCTACGAAGGTGTGTTGTCTAAAGCTGGTTTTCTTCCTATAACCCTTGTCATATAACAAGGTAGAACTCAATTTATGTTAGTTAGGCACAAATCCTAAAAATTAGTTTTGAGATTAGCTTTCTGTTGGATGCTGACAGTTATAGTAAATCCAGCCGTGTTGACAACTCAGACTCTTAGCGAACTTCCAGGGTCACTCCAGGCTTATATTTTAAGACACAGCATTTCAGAGCCTCCTGTTTCAAACTGCTAAAGTACAGGGAAAAGGAAGGCTAGAAGAAGAGAAAATGGAAAGCCACATATAATCAAAATAATTACTGCTGCCCCTTGACAGGCACTTCAGACTCTTAAACTTCCTCAATACTGAAATCCATTATCAACCCTTCACTCATTTTGAGTCTTCAGTGCAGGAAACCTGGCTCCTCGCATCAGTTACACAAATATGCCATCTAAAGCAAGTCTTTCCTGAAGCACGTTCTGGAGAAGCATCTCACCTTTTCAGGTTCTTTAGCAGAGCATGTACTGTTATAAACTCTCCTTATAAAGTGCATGTACACTTGAAACAACTTGGTGTATGTTTTTCAGGTGTTTCTCAGGCTATATTGCCAAGGGCACAGAAGGGCACACATAACTGAGACAAAATGGCAAACAAATTTTCCTCCCAAAGAAACAAAAACTATACCACTAGCACCTACTCCCTTTATAATTCTCCATGTTTAATGCAGTGAAGGTCCATGGGGTGTTTTTATGTAAATCACCAAACCACCTGTTTCACCCAAGGGTTGTTCTTGTTTATGGGCATAGTCTACGTGCTCTACCAAATCCCCAGGCTTTCTGGAAACTGCTCCTCAGATGTTCTTCCTGTAAGATGAGTCCCCACTCTCTGCTTACTCATTTCTCCTTTCTAATTCAGACCTCTCCTTACTGCAGGGGAGTGAGAGAAAGAGGGGAATAATTTTTCCTCCTCTCTCATACTCCATTAAACCAGAATTACGCTCCAGCAGTACAGTTTTATTTGACTCATTTATTACTTTTTAAAATTTTATCACTATGGATCTATAAATATTTGTTTTATATTTTTATACTTTCATTAATTCAACAGTTTATTGTTTCGGCTTTGGCTATTGGCTGTGGGGTAGTTTGGCTTTGTGTGCTTTTGAGTATTTCCAGCTTTGAACACCAAAAGCTCCTCCTGGTTCATCTGTATATTTCCTGATCCAGTCCTAGAACCAGCCGCTTCTCAAAGAAGCTCTGGCTCTTCCTATTGGAAAATGGCATTAGATACTGACATTTCCAGGAAATGGGTGAAGGTGGTCAAAAAAAAAAAAAAAGAGAAACATGAAATAGAAAATAAGCCTTGGGTGTAATGTACTGGTGGCTGTAGTTAATCGTACTGCATTGCAATTCCAAGTTGCTTAGATATAAAAAGTTGTCACAAAGAGAATCTCACCCCTATAATTATGGTAATGGACATTGACTAGAATTACTATGATCATTTTGCAAATAGATTCAATTAAATGACTTCTGTAACCACCCAAAATTGATATTGATTGAGGTTTTTTTAAGGCTATTGTCTTCTCTAATTTTCTTGGAAAAACATCCTGGCCATTCCTGGTTTGTCCTGTCTTTCCAGATTTCATCTCTTAACTGGGTTTCAGGCATTTTTGAGATTTTCAATCACATGTTCTGTATAGATTGGTTGTTTCCAGTGGCTGATAGCTATTGTTTTTCTCTGTGACGGAGAATTTCTTTAAAAGAACTGAATGTCTTGTAATAAAAGAAATTCGGTATTTATCTTCAAGGTAACTGTTTTGCAAGAGATAATTTATGAAAAAACCTTTGCCTTGGCCCAATGAAATCACACCTGTTTGTTTGCCAATTGCACGTTGTTTGCCAATTGCACGTAACATAATCACTCTCTTGCCTGTTTAACCTATATCTTGGCTCTATTTCCAGTGCTTTCAGAATACAGTTCTGGTCTTCACTTTTGCAGGTTCAAAACTGTTATAATATCAACAGACCCAGAGTCTCAGAATAACGTTTTTGTTTTTTTTTTTAACTTGGATAGGTAACCTTCCACAGTCATTACATTCATACCTGCTATTTAGCTCACACCACCTTCCAAAGACAAGACCAACCCTCTCATCAAGGATCTGAAGAGAATGAATTAGTCTTGAGGGGATAATTTCTTCCAAGCCTGATGAAATATTCTGGCCCTACAACAAAGTATCAGCAGTGTCTCTCCCCCAGGATTGGACTGGATAAACATTGCAAATTCTTTATCTTGGGACATCTTTCCCATTAATGGCAGCATACAGGTTATCCCCTTTGGGTTATAACGTCCCCCCCCCTTTTTTTTTTTAAATGAAAACTCAGTTCTATTTTCTTGGGATCATATCCTGGCCATTCCTGGTTTGTTCTGTCTTTCCAAATTTCTTCTCTTAACTGGATTTCAGGCATTTTTTTGAGATCTTCAATCACGTATTCCTTATAGATTGGTTGTTTCCGGTGGCTGATAGCTTTTGTTTTTCTCTGTGAACATTCTCTGAACACTTAGTCTGTGGAGCCAGTTGACAGTACCAGGGGGTTCAGCACGGCTCATTATTATGACTTCCTTTTCCACATTCAGCTGTTAGAGAAACTGTGTTCTGCTGAGAACCTTACTGTTCCTGCCCCTGTGTGTTTTGGTCACCCTTCAGCCTTCATTGATCTCTACGTAGCATTTTGACTGCTGTGCTGATCATAATTGTGAATGGGAATTTCTGTTATTGTTTGCCTTTCCCCCCTTCTAGATCTCACACTACTTGAGAGTGAGCATCTTTCTCCCCTGTGCATTCCCATCATTTAAAGAGAGCCTGACACATAGTATGTCTTCAGATACCAGGGATGCCTTTTCACTGGGACATCCACTGTCATAGTCCATAGTGGGAATGTGATTGAATTGATTCATCAAAGGTTCTGTCAAACACATTGAAATTATATATAGTTTTCTGTGTATGTACATTTTTGCCTTTTTCACACATGAGACCCGGATACAATCAGATACGACCAACAGAATCAGGATACTGCAAGATTGTTTCCCACTTTACACTCCTGAGACCTTAACTTGAACATTGAGTTTTTGTTGGCTCTATCCTCCTGCTGGCCTCTAGCTTCCATTCACCTCTGGTCTTCTGTTTATCAACTGAAGCTACCATAATATTTGCAGCAGGGGACACAATTAAAATTTGTTATGTAAAAATTTCTTATCCGTCCTCGCCCTGCCCCCATATGTTAGTTGCAGATATTTGTTTTAATTGAAGTAATACTGCTTCACTATAACACTGAATATGTTTCAGGGAAATAGGTCCACATCTCCCCAGAAGCATTCACCACACTACACCTGCCACCAAAGCACCCACAGTCTTTCACAGAGACCACTGGGCCCCTCCTTTCTTTATCTCCACATCCAGTTGGAAAACTTAGACTTCTGCTCCTGAAATTCTCTCTTCTGTGACAGGGCAGGGAGAAGGGCACCCCAGACCCCATAAACCTGCCTGCTCTAAATAGGTTCTGCCATCTGCCACATCAACACAAAACATGAGACTTTAATGAAACGGAACTTTAATACAATTAGGAAACAATAGAGGAAAGGCAAAGAATCTAGTTTCTAAATCAAGCACCCAAAGTTACCCGTCCCCTCGTGGGTAAAAGTCCACCCAAGCAGGATTGGCCCAGAGCAAGGCCCCAAAGCCTGCCACAGGTCTAAAGCATCTTCCAGTGGGGACCCACAGAAAAGGATCAGAAACCACCAGGCAAGTCTGGAGGGAAAAGAGCAAAATCAAAATCAAGACAAAAACCGCCATGGTCACCTCCCCACGGGTCTCTCGCCCACATCTGTGTCACCCAGTCCACGACCAAAAGGCAAGCACAGTTTCTTTACATGTCTCTCGGCTCCATGTACCTCCTCCAGGTCTCCTTCTGGCTCCATCCTGCTTCCTTCCTTCCTCAGTCTCCTCCGCAGCTTCTTTCCCTTCTCAGCTCCACCTTCCTTTTGGGTGGGGCAGGAAACCTGGAACCTCCCCCTTTCCTGGGGACCCCCCTGTTACACTTCCATCTCCACTGTCTTCCTTCTAGTAGGGGCCATCACTTCTTTCCTCAGCTAGTTAGGGGTCTTCACGCCCACTCACCTCTCTCCCTAACAGTGTATCTTGCAAGCCACATCTCCATCACCCTTCCAGGTCTGACTCTTCTTTCTTTTCCCTGTTCAAAAGCATTCCTTGTCCTTTAGCAGCTCCTTGATACCTAAAATAACCTCCAGCTAGTCCAGCAGTGAGCTACTACTGTTGGCAAAGAATGAAAACTGCATAACCTCAGATCGAAAGCTGTAGTCTGAAATCGCGCCAAGGAAAAATTGTCAGATGGAAGTCTCCTGTTTTATTTGTTAATTTCATGCAAATGTTTAACTTGAAAATGTTTCCCTAGAACAAGCAACAACAATGAAAACAAACCAGAAAAGTCAGTATAAAACTGACTCTCTAGGAAACTGTGCCATTTTTATCTGGCGGTTTCCTGTGTCCAGGCCACACACTGGGGGGCTGAGCAACAAGCACCCTAATTAGAAAGCCTTGGTCTGAGCGATGCAGTCTAGACTACTTGACCTTGTATCTGAGGCTGTGAACAGTCTGCGCAGAACTTGCTCTTCCAGATGTCTTCTCTGCGTGGCCATGCTTGTCCAGTACTAGCCTCATAGAACATTTAAGAAGATTGTCAGCTTTTTCACTGCTCAAAAATTGTTTATAGATCATGGGCATTTCTTATGGGAGAAGATCGTTGAAACTTCTAGAGCCAGTTTTAATAATTCTTCTAGATAAACTTATTTATTGGTGTTTTTAGTATTTTCCAGTTAATATAATATTTAATATCTAATATCTTAGGGTAGCAGTCATATTTGAGTGCAGGAGCTATTTTGGTTTCCTTTATGTTGTTATCCCATATCAGCCCGTGACACAGCTGTTCCATGGACTATTGAGAGGAATGGTATGGCTGCAGAAAACAGCAGTACAGACCTGCTAGCCTTTGGGGACTCCTGGGAGAAATCGCTTGGCCAACTGAAAGTGTTATAATAGCCAGTTTTGGATCCCTCACCATTATACCCACTCGACCTGATTTATACTTCACAGTCTAAATTGGCATGGGACAGACCTTTGGGATTAAATTAATTTATACCAACTTAGAAGGCATCAGCTGCCAAAATCAGGGGTGCCTTCTGGAGGCTAGTGTGCTGATTTCTTCCTGTATTCTGAGCCCACACTCCAGGCATTCTCTCTTGGGTAGCAGCTGGGGTAGTCCTTCAAGAGGGTCTGCTTTGCATCTCTTTTGTGTAAGCACGTTTTTGGGTCCTATACAGAAACCCGGATCTTTAAATGAGACTTTCACTTATATTGCCATTGGCCCTTGTGCAAATTAAGAAGATTGGTGACCTTCTAAACTCAGATAAACATATGAATTTTTTCTTTTGGCCTTTCTTCCTCTTTTGGTAACCTCAAAGGAATAGTGCCTAAACCACGGTGGCACAAATCTGTGATCTTTTGGATGCTTGCAAGTTGAAGAAAAGAAAGTTGTTCCTCTCTTTACCACCTTCTATAGAAAAAGAATAAAGAAAATTTCTAAAGAGATTAAGCATGTATCCAACAATAAACAGTACTCCTTTTGGGTGGCTACTGTACATTAAAGGAATTAATTAGTCATATTCTGTCCTTTGACTATCTCCAGTCTGGAAATTATCTTTATTAGGGAAGCAGATTTCTTAAAGTGAACAATTGTAAAGTTTTCCAAGATTTATACTACAGCCGCTATTTATTTCTCTCCATTGCCTGTCAGCTTGGAGTGTTCCCCTTGTTCAATTCTGAGTTCTCTTCCCAGCAGCCACTGCATGATGAAGGATTTGTTCTTGAGGGTGGAGGAGGTGGAACGATGTTAAACAGACTTGTCTCTGACAAAGTGTGACGCCAGCTGCAGAGAGGGCAAACCCTGTCATTCCCTCCAGCTCCTCTCGGAAGCTGCAGAGGAGCAGCAGGAACAGGTCCCTCTTCTCTGCGCTGTTTACTGAGTTTTCTGCTCTCCCTCCCCTTCCTCTTCTGTCCCAGAGCATTTTGGCAAAGTTCAGATTTCTGTGCTCACAGTGAAAAGGAAATGCAGAAGGGGAGGAGAGAAAGTAGAGGGGGATAAGGTGGGGGTGGGTTTTTAAAAGAAGGTATTCCTTGTTGCCTAAGTCTAAGACTTAAGCTCTGGATTGAAGGCAAAAGTAGTAAAGCTTTGAAAACCTGGATTTCAAATAGTTCTTCAAGGATCGTTTCATTAGCTCATGCACATGGTAGGTCCTATATTAAAGGGATTTGAGTTTCTGTTGTTGAAAAGCCTCCAAATTTTGAAAAGATCAGTTTGTGTCTCTTCAGTCTTTGCTCTCCCCCCCAACACACACATAATGATTGTAAGGAAAATGAAATAATTGTAATATTAGCATTTTATAAAGCATTTATAATTTTTAAATTTATAAAGCCTGTGTGCCAGGCTCAGCTGACTTTTATAAGCATTGCCTCATTTTAGTCTCTACAACACCACTTGGAGGTAGATACTTTTAATGTGAAAATATTTTTTCTAAATGTGATGGAAACCACTTAACATAAAAACTTAGCATTTTAAAGTGCTAATAAGTTTTATTTAGTAGTGCTAAGTTTATTCATATTGTTGTGAAACAGAGCTCTAGAACTTTTTCCCCTTGTAAATCCAAAACACTATTCCCATTAAAATTGAAAAAAAGTTAATTGATGAGCCAGTTTTTATGTTTAGCAGCATTAAAATTCCTCTGTCTTTCTACAACATTCTTAACCTGTGTTTTCTCATGGGGTGGTAAAGACTGAGGCCTGTATTAATGGCCTTGACTTAATGATTTGATAAAACTGCTGGGTTAATAGTTCCTAAGGGGAAAAGAGGAAAGTTTTGCTGGGGGTGGGGAGCAAGAGGGGTTCATCACCTATTCTTCATCCTAATCTTTACTGATTCTGCATTTTAAGTTTTCGGAGCTACAGGGTGAAAGTTTCATGGTAACTTGGTCACCTCACAAGTTAGCATGGGCCTGCATGATTTTTGGTGGATTATCTGGGTAGCTTCTGATTTATGAAGCATATCATAAGAATACATTTAAAAAGCAATTTTATAATTTGAACCCATTTTCTTACTGATTTAAGAGTTACTGTAGTCCATGATTGGTAGGCACACAGGACTGGGTTATATTTATAAACAGCACAGAGTGCCTCTCACTGTCTCTGTCACTTGAAAGATAATTCAAGTCTGCTTAGTTTTAGTTGGAAATGCTGATCCAGCATCCTTGATGTTCTGCTCTTCTGTGTTTACTGCTCTGCTCTTGGCCAGTTGCTAACTCAACAGATCATAGTCACGACATAAAAACAAACCCAGTTGCACTGGGGAAAAGATTTTACCATTCTACCACAGTTGGGTAGAACAACAAGATCATTTAATATATCTTTTCAAAGTAAGAGTGATGTTAGTCTTCTGTTTCTGCTGATAGTATTTTAAAAAACTGTGATTGAGTCACCAATGAAGCCTGGGCACCGAAGCAGGAAGAAAATACAGTAAAACAACCCTTCTCTCTTAAACCTTAGATGCGCAATTTTTATTAATCATAATTCTTGATTCATGATACATTCTCTTCGTGGTCTAATACTGTGTTGCTTTTATTCATTCATTTGTAATTATATTAATCTGCAGAAATAGCACCAAAACAGATCTCGAACATCAACGGCATTGAGACTTCTCTCCCATCCAGTGTTCTGACTACCGGCACCCATGGAAATTGTTTTTAATCCTGCTGGTGATTATAAAGTTGCCTTAGATTTATTGAAGAAAATGTAGATGTGTTATATAAATTAAATTCAATTATTGGCTTTGAATCTAGATGTGGTGTATCTACACTATGGAATACTGTACTGTTCAGCCATAAGGAAAGATGAGATGTTGCCATTTATGGCAACAAGAGGATTATTTATAGCTAAACAAGTCAGAATAACAAAGACAAGTTCTGAATATTGGCATAGCAGACCATTCAACTAAATAAATTCTTATAAAAATTAGAGCACACCGGTAACCACATTGAGGTTTCTGAGGTTGAGAAAGAAAGGGCCAAAGGGGTAGAGGGAATAGAGGTGGGGGAGAAATACTACATAAAAGCTAGGTCGGTAGGAGAGGGCGCCCCTGGTGTGGGGAACTGCTTTCCAATTCTATTCTGAAATGTCTGCAGGGCGAGAGCAGTTTGCAATAGGGACAGGTATCCCCAAAAGTGAAAGTTATCCATAAAGTGAAACCAAAATTCCTTATTCACTCCTGAGAGTGAATGGGGCGGCCAGAGTACTGTGGAGCACACAACAGGTGAACTTTCTGCAGGCAAAAGTTTCTGCATTCAAAATCAGAAAGTTTATGCTTAAATAACGACAGCATATATAGAATCTAGAAAAATAATGAGTAAAGCTATTCACGCTCTTAGGAGAAGACACTCAATTTAGATGTTGATATTTTTTCTTTTCCTTTAATTTTAAAGTTATTTTTTTCAAAGTGATAGGGTACAGGAAATCAGTGTCTAAAGAAAAAAATAATCTCTGGTATTCTCACTTCTCCCTGGGGTTAGCTAGTCTTCAGGAGCAAAGTTTATTTTCTCTGGAAAAAAAAGTTCTGAATCTTTATGACCGGTGGCCTGAAATTTTGTAATTGAATAGAGGTTGTGCAAATATTACCAAAAGTTTTTAATTTGAGCATGTATTTCAAGATAAATAGTTCTTAGATTTTGAATCTCTATATACAATTGATTGGCCAATTTTGATTTTTCACTAGTTGCTGTAAGTTAACAAGTTGTCAGTAATTTCAGACTTAGAAAACTCAATTTACATATACTTAAAATGTGGGCTTAAGGACATTTTATCTTTTGGCTAAGTCACTCTTTTGGAGGTCTTTCTTAGTTTTTATTTGGTCATTGAAAGTCTTGCTCTAATTACTGCGATTCTTCTTGATGACTGCTTGGGAACAGTAGTAATAAAGATACTGTTTGGAGAACATTTTAACCAGAAATTTCATGATATGTCCTCCCCATTTTACCGGTTTTAATAGATTCGTTGTTAGAAATGACCCTCTTCTATAGAGAGTAAATAATCCACTCTTCACCTGTGACAACTCATCTGTATTGAAGTAGATTGCTTAGTGTGCATCTGTATCTCTGGATTACATTGGATTCTTCAGTCTGTTTCAACAGGCTTCAGATCCACAGGAAGAAAACTTCATCTGCATGATTTCATTAAAACTATATATTAATATTAATGCTAGTGTTTTTAGACAAACAGGAGGCTTTGGCTGTATTTGAGATTATTATTTGAGAGTGGGGTTACAATGGGGTTAGCATTTAATTCAGAGTCCTTATTTAAGAAGTGAAGTTGGCTTTCGAGAGTTGCATATATCTTAGAACCCTTTTTTAGTCTTTCTTTAGTATTTTGTCTTTTGTTCATCAACCCAACATTTATTGATAATTCATATTCAAAGCCTTCCCTTCTGTTTCCACAGTTGCTGCTTTATTTAATTCAGGCTCTGACCCTTTATGTCTAGACTAGCACCTCCAAATGAATCTTGGGGCTTTTGTTAAAATGCGGATTCTGATGTTAGTAAAATTTGTCCTGGGACCTGAGGCTCGGTGCTTCCAACAAGTTTTCAGGTGATGTGGATGCTCACAGTGTTTCTATTGCTGGTTCCCTTCCAGTCATTCCACAAACTGCTGTCAGAACTGTTTTTCTGAGACACTTGATTATGCACAGAAGTAAAATTCACAGGTTAGTGTAATTTTCAGAGAAGACCTGAAGGAAGAGACCTTTCCTGTTCGCTGCTCCCCATTTTCACTGTGGTGTTCCCTACAGATGCCCCCGGTCTTTCACAGATTCTTTGTCACTACACACCTGCCCCGTAAGATGCTCCTCTTGAAATCCCTAGGGAAATCTTACCTCCTTTGCAAAATTTCATTCTTTCCTCAGTTTCTGTTTTATTTTCCATTTCCCCATTGTGTACCTTAATAGAGTATCACATTTTCATTCTTTGCCACTACCCAGTTAAGAAAACACTAGAATGTCTGTTCTGTTCTACATCAGACATTGTAGAAGTTGCTGGGACACAGCAGTGAACACAATAAAAAAATAAGTAAAGATGTCCCCAATTTTGGCTTATATTTTAGTCATCTTTCATTCCTTTCCTTCAGAAACATGCTGGGACTTCCTTGTTCACCTTTCTGTCTATTGTGTGGCATAAGTGGGTGAACACTACATATTTTTTGAGTTAACTTGACAGCCAACGATTTGCTGACTTCTGTGCTAATGTTACAGGTAGGGCCCTAGAGGAGAAACCCAGGAATGTTCCTTTCCCAGAAACAGAATATGAGGAAGGAGGTGAATGAAACTAACAGATTGCATTTTGGGTTTTTTGCTTGCTTTTTAAAGAATATAAAGGGCAATCAGTGACACTATTGCTACAACATTTTATTTTTGCCTTCTCAGAGGACAATATTATAAGCAGAAACTAGGCATAAATTTAGCTGTAAAACAACCTTTTCTCTCTTAAATCTCAGATGGAAGGGAATGATAGGAAGGGAATCATTTTGTCAAGCCTAAGCCAGAAGAGAATGTCTGTGGGTAGGAGGCAGGTGATGGAAAAGAAAGGGAATTAGCATTATAGCTTGAACTTTTTGCTATAAGAGTGACTTTTTTTTTTTTTTAAGAATCCCAGCTAAAAATTAATGCAGATTTTGCTGAACAATATGATTGTTTAGTAAGATCAGTATTTTTAGTTATTTACTATAGAACAAAAGTGATCTACTGGTATCCTACGATTTTTACAAATACACACACACGCACACACACACACACGCAGTCCTGTCCTTGGCATAGTCTTTCCAGTTTTTAGCTCTTCAGTTGTGGCCTTTTTCACAGTTTATCTTGGCACTTCCCTTCTTTAAAAACACAAGGAAGGGCTTCCCTGGTGGTGCAGGCGGTTGAGCGCAGCACTGTGAAGCTGTCCGCAGCATCTGTAGTGCCGGTTCAATCCCTGCTGTCCACGGAGCAACCTACATGATGAGGCAGACCTCTCCTATCTCGGCTGCTGCTCCCCTCAGCAGTGTATTTCATCAGTCTGCCTGTTCTGTTCCCTGCGCTCTGGTGAATCCTCTCACCCTCCCACACATCTGGCTTGTACCCTGGTTCTTGTATAAATAAACCTTTAAAAAAAAAACACTAGGAAGCCTCAGTACGAACTACACCACCTTTGATCAAGAATCGTACTGTGCTCTGTGGTCTACACTGATAAGGAAGAGAAAAGAACACCAGTAGAAATGTGTAACCATTTGTAAGCATAATACAGTGCTAAGGGATTGCTGGTGCAGCCAACAAAGTGGAAGGTCAGTTAGGAAGATTTTGCATATAGAAGTGTGTGTGTGTGTGTGTGTGTGTGTGTGTGTGTGTGTGTGAACTAGAGGCTGGGTGATCTGAGTTTCACTTGACTTTGTCATGAGTTTGCTGAGCATAGTTGAGAAGGTAATTAACCTTCTGGTCCTACTTTCTTGAAGTTTATAGAGTTGAAATGATCTCTAACTTAACTTCCAGCTCAAGCATTCAGTAATTTGGACTTATCTATCAAACAAGATGATCTGGGACTTTTCTTCAGGGGTTCGGCTTCTGTTATGATTGCAGTTCACCTTTGAGTCTTGTGCGTTGCCTTCCCTCACTCACTTTAATCAGATCTTGAATGCATGCCTTTCTCTTGCTATCTCTCTCTTTCAGTAAGTCCTTCAGAATCTCTCCTGAGCTGTTGCTTGTACTTACATTGCTGTGTCCCCCAACCACACACGCACCCTGTGCCACTAGAATACACCAAATACACGTAGTAGCTGGATTACCCTCACGGTGCCTCTCCTCTAAAAATAACTGTAGTGGATCTCCATTGTCTTCCAAAGAAAGGCCAAACTCATTAGCTTGGTATTCAGTATCGCCTATCAATCTTGGCTCACATTACTCCCTCACTTAATCTACAGAACAGTTCCACTGAACCTAATATCCTCCTGGTGGCTCCTGCACCTAGTGATCCCCTGCCTCTCCCCTATTGTCACAGACATCAATTTCCCATCTCGGCTGCCCCTGTCTTCTTGCAACCTCTCAGGCTTCCCACAGCCACAAGTAATCCTTAACTCCCTAAGCACCTGTAGTGCTTTTTCTGTACCTAATAGGCCAGTTACATTGTGTGCGTGTGTGTATACTGTCTTATCTCTCCCAACTATAGTAGAATAACCTACTTAGTGTTTAGGAAGTGTACTATATTATCTTAAACAAGGAGGTGTACAGTAAATATTTGTTGAATGAGTGAATTCTAATTATAGCTTAGATCCCTGACTAGTAAGGTATCTTGTATTTGGGGATAATCACTAACTATAACGTAGAAAGAACTTTGCCCACAAGAATTAATAAGCTAATGTAACATGTTTTCAAGCTTGTACCTTTTTTGCTCAATATAATTTTAGTTTCAGCTATACAATATGATTTGATACTTGAATATATTGCAAAATAATCACTATAATAAATCTAGTTAACATCTGTCATGGTACATACAAAAAAATTGTAAGTGTGGCATAGTGATGGAGTCTTGCCTTTTAATTTTGAATTTGATTCACTTGGGTTTTCAAAGCCATGTAGGTTACTGATGGCTTCCTTTTCGGCCTCAGTATTTTATTTGTGTCAGTGTGCCTAACAATTTTTCTGTGATATTTTTAGAGCCAGTGTTTACAGACTTTGGACTTTTCAAAAATAAATAATAAATGGAACAATTAAAATAGTTTACAAAAGAGCTTTACTGTTTTCTTGGTAAAAGTAGACTGCCCTACTTCATATCCACTGCCGTGTAATTGGTGTTAAGGTCAGAAATTGCATCTTATGCACACCTTGTTTTCAGAGCCATCACTGGATCCTTCAAAGTTTGGTTTTTCTGTGATTATAGCTTCTGGTTATGAGCTAGTCTGAGCCTAGCAGGCCCTTGGAAAGTAGTTTGCAAGCAGATGATAGCATCCTGATTGGAAGATGCGAGCAAACTATATCGCAAGTGTTGATGAATCAGAACATATCAGCTTATTGGGAGAGATTAGGAAGGGAAATAGGATTTCCAAAAATTTTCAAGTCACTTTTTGTCCCGATAGATCTGCTCAACTGACCTTTGTTTAGAATACCATGCTAAGGCAAAATAAATCTTTGGTAATGTCTGCCTGAACCCCAAGGAAAGCAAATACATCTCACCTAGGATTAAACCATTAACATAGACATTACCTCACTACTCTCCAGATGATGTAAGATTAATCTCAGTTCTAGCAATCTTTTATCAGTCATACAGGTACAGTGTTCTCAAAAGAAAAACTGCTGCATTGCTTCCTACATTGTCTCCCTCCACCCCCGGAGTGTTCTTTCAAGCTTTGCAGATGGTTTGCCTGTTGATAAAGAACACTTTTTAATTAATTACGTATTTACTCCTTGATTCTCTTAACATTAAAGTAGAAAGCATATATTTATGTAAGTTAAGCTCTTTGCTATTTATAAAAAGAGACACGTGTTAAACTCATAGTGTGCAGATAAAAGGTCTGGAGCAGCAGTGGTAGAAGTGAACCCTAGGGAACGCAAGTCTGAACTCTAGATTCTCTGCCACAGTAACTTGAAGGGCAGAGTCGATCCACAGTGAGCTTTTTCTGCAACTCTCTATTCATTTGCCTGGGGGGGGGGGTGATGGTGGTGGAGGGAGGAAGGGGTAGATGGATTTTAAAAAATCTGATCTCACAGTCTACTTTTCCTTATCTTCTCAGGAGTTAGAAGCAGCTCTTCACAGAGATGATGTAGAATTTATCAGTGACCTGATTGCCTGTCTGCTTCAGGGCTGCTATCAACGAAGGGATATTACGTGAGTAATTCTGATCTTACTAAGTATTTCTTGCACAGAGATCTAAACAGTCATAGTGATTTTCATTCTGTAGCAAACTAGAACTGATCATTAGATACTTAGTAAGAGTGTGGACTGAGTATTTACAAATGGATTTTAAAGCCCTTTGTTTGGTTCCTTCTGCAGTCGAATTTTAATTTCGTTATAATTCTTGACTCTCTTTTACTCTTAGAAATCTGGATCCATCAGCTAATATTCAAAGTACAGAATTTCTGCCTCTCAGTATATGCTTTTCGATCTGATTTTTGTTTGCAGCATTTGTAAAGCGTTGCCTAACAAATTAAAACTAGATTTTACTGCATGTTTGACGTTTGAGTATGTTCATCTGTTGTTCACATAACCAGTAGCATAATTTGTATCATGAAGGAGCTTCTAGCCTCCCCGCCAGGGAAACAGTTCTCCAATGCATTTGAGATACAGAGAAACTTAGAGCAAAATTTTATCTATGTAGACAAAAAAGAGATTCTTGATCCAATTTTGTCTCATATTAATCCTAACTTGGTAGACATTTTCTTTACTACGTTTCTATACAGAATTATGGGGCCAGTGCTCAGAAAGCTGAGGTAAGAGGGGTTCCCAGAATCTGGCCCTCCAGTGCCATGCAAGGGTTTGGGGTGTATTTCAGTAGATCCACATGTTCTATTCCCCACTCTGTCTCTGGCGAATCCTCTCACCCCTGCACCTCTGGCCTTTACCCCAGTTCTTCTACGCAAAAAAATAAAATAAAATTGTAGTTAATAGGTGAGTAGAGTGGCGAGATGCCTTTTTTCCAGGTGGAAGTCTGTGTTCCTTAAGGGAAAATTATTTCTCTTGGATTTTTCTCTAGAATACCCAGGGTTTTGTGCTAAGCGAGTAGAAAGAAGAGGGGACACCATTATCCATTGTCTCGACCACTGAAATGGAGCCATTAAGTTTTCCTCTCTTTGTAGAGGGACTTTATTTTTTTTTTTTTTAAGATTTATTTATGCATACAAGAACTGGGGTACAGGCCATAGATATGGGGAGTGAGAGAGGATCCACCAGAGACAGAGTGGGGAACAGAACTCGCAGATGGACCGAAGTACACTGCTGCGGTGAGCCGCGGGTGAGACAGGAGAGGTCTGCCGCGCCATGTTGGTTGCTCCCTGGCCAGCCAAGGATCGAACTCATGCTGCAGAGGCTGTGGATTTCTTCATAGTGTGGTGCTTAACCCCTTGCGCCACCAGGGAAGCCCCTGTAGAGGGACTTTAAAGAGATATAGACTTGCAAGTTTTATTGTTTTTAAATAGAATTGTGTAATCATGTTCCGTATAAATTCACATCTTGCATTTTTTCACTATAATTATTTTTCTTACAACTACCTTTTCTTTAAATATGATTTCAAATAATCCGATTTGGTAGGTTGACATTTGTGTCTAGCTTTTTGCTGTTACGCACATGCTATAATGCTTAGCCATGAACTTAAAAATTTGCATATTTAGTGAATTGCCTCCTTGGTTTAATTTCTTATATTCTATAAGCTCTTCTAATTTATACTTCTAATTAAAATTGATCTTAATCTTGTCAATTCATCCAGAAAACAATTAAATAATTTTGTCATGTTCTAGAAGAAATCCCCTTATTTTGGTTAGAATCAAATAAGCCTATTAAAAAGTTGGGCAAAACTGACTTTACAATATTAACATTGCTCTTTTATACATGTCCTAATTTATCTTGCTCAGTAAAAAGTTATAGTAAGTCATTTGGGTAAATTCCTGGGTATTTTCACTTTTATTGCTATTAAAAGTAGAATCACATTCTTATTACAAATACTTTTGGAAATTTATAGTATATTGCTCAGTTTTTATCTTGAATTGAACCAGTTTATTAATCTTAATTTTTTTTAAATTTTCTTTCGGTTTTCTAAGATTATTATCCCTCTTTTTTTAGGTATAATCTTTCATTTTTTTTTTTTTTTCGAAGATTTATTTATTTATTTATACAAGCACTGGGTACAGTCAGAAGCGCAGGAGGGTGAGAGAATTCACCAGAGCCAGAGCGGGGAGCAGAGCAGGCAGAAAGACAAGTACACTGCTGAGGGGAGCAGCGGGCAGCAGGAGAGGTCTGCGCGCCATGCGGGACACTCCTCTGGTGGCCGGGTCGCAGCCGGAGATCGAACCGGCGCTGCAGAGGCTGCTGGGCAGCTTCGCAACCCAGCGCTCAACTGCTGCACCACCAGGGAGGCCCTGTCCCTCTTTTCTTTTAGCATTTGTGCTCTTGTTTACCTCATGCTGTATTAGTCATCCACTGTAATAAATTACCGTAAAACTTAAAACAACAGAAATCTGTCATAATTTCTGTGGGTCACAGATCTACGTGTAGTTTGGCTGGGTGTGTCTTGTTTGGGAGACTAATTAAGATTCCCACCGGGACTGCAGTCATCTTGAGGCACTGCTGAGGGGACAAACCATGTATTTGTTTTCTGTTGCTGCATAGCAAACTTCCACAAGCTTAGTAGTTAAAAAATATGTTCATTATCTCTCAGTTTTATGGGTCAGAATTCTAACATTTCTAATCTGGGTCCTCTGCTCAGATTGTGACGGTACCGGAAGGAAGAAAGGTGTGATTCTGGCTATATTCTCATCTGGAGGCTTAGCTGGGGAGGAATCCAAGTTCATTCACATTGGTAACATCATCACCTTTGAGTTGTAGCACCAGGAGCCTATTTTTCTTGCAAACTATTGACTGGAGCTGCTGTCAGCTCCATAAGTCACCCTCCATTCCTTTGCCATACAGCCCACTCACACCATGACTATTTGCATCTGCAAAGCCAGCAGGAAGTGAGTCTTAACACCATGTAACATAACCATGGGACTGGCATCCCTTTATCAATACTATCTGTTAAAAGCAAGTAACAGACAGATTCTACCTACAGATTCTACCTATGAGGAAGGGATTATACAAGGGTGTGAAAACCAGGAGGTAGAAATTATTTTGGACCTCTTAAAGGCTGCCAGCTATGTGTGATTTTAATTTTACTGACCACATCTTCCAGAACAAAATTAAGTAATATTGGTAAGATGTGTGCTTGGTTAGACTTACTGAAGCAACTTTCTATGTCTCATCTCTTGTGATTTGCATGTTTTAGAAGTAGGGTTTGCAAACTTTTCTTTAAATGACTAGAGAATAAATACTTTAGGCTTGGGCGGGGGGGGGGGGTGTCATATGATTTGTCAGTACTACTCAACTTTCATCATAGTGTCAAAGCAGCCCTGGGCAATACTTAAATGACTGATAGTGGCTGGGTTTTATTGGAACTTTATGGACACTGAAATTTGAACTTTTAACATTTTCATGTGTCATTCATTAAATAGTGTTATCCCCCAACCATTTTTAAAAATGGTTTTTACATTCTTAGCTTACAGGCTACTAAAAAAAAAGACATTTGGTCCAGATATGGCCCATGCACCACAGTTTGGTTGTCCTGTTTCTATAAAGTTAAGTAGGTTACTATTTAGAATAGCTTCACTAACTCTGACCTTCAAACTGTCGTATCAAACTCACATTTCTTTTTAATTCTGCAAACTGAGATTTGCACCCTAACAGGACAGCATAGTCGTATTTCTGTGTCTACTTATCTACCCTTAATGTCCAGGCACTGCTCTGAGTGCTTTTCAGGAACTCCCCTTTAACCCTGTAACAACTGTCTAATATAAAGGACTCTCTCACCCACCTATCAAGGAGGGAGGAATGTGAGGCACAGACGGGTTTTTTAATTGCCCAAAGTTTCACAGCTGGTGATTGATAGAGGCCAGATTTGGCTTCAAGCAGTCTGACTTTCGACCTACAACTCCTAAACACAGTCCCATCTTATGAATTAAAAGAGAAATGTTTCTTTGGGCCTCCCCTGGTGGTGCAGCGGTTGAGCTCTGGGTTGCGAGGCTGCCCGCAGCCTCTGCAGCGCCGGTTCGATCCCCGGCCACCGGCGAGGGTCCCACCAAAAAAAAAGGTTTTTAAAAAGCTTTCCTCTAAAACAAGAATTTCGTATTTTTGTGCTGTGTACTTCTTTGGCGTGCTTATGAACTCAGGACTCCATCTAAGAATATGGTTCAAAATCACAATATAAAAAATTAAAATTATAACAGAACCCACTGTACTTGAGTATACTTAAAGATAGTAAAAGAGAAATGAATTTTTCATACAGTATTATGCTATATTAACTCATGAAATTATATTCTCTAGCAGCTGGCCTAATTTCTCCAGATTACTATCTTAAAGTATTTATTATTATAAATGTTATTTTGAGATATCTGTAATATATAAAAATATTTGATTTTTGCTGATGATAAACTTTACTGTATTTTTGTTGCTTGAATTCATAATTGAATAGAATGTAAATTTTCAGTTTTAGGTTAAAAATCTTTTCTCAGACAAGTTCATGAGCCACATAAATTGTGTCTGCAGATCTCTGCTTAGGTTTTTCAAGTCTCAAACTAATCTGCAGTTGAGAACCAGCATCTTAGAAGTGAAAGGAGTTTTAGATGTCATCTATTACAGTTTTTGTTTGTTTGTTTGTTTTTAATCCTGTGAGGAAACTAAGGCAAGCAGCCAGGCCAGATCACCTGACTCCCGTTTCTATACATTCCACCCTACTCTGCTGCGGTCCTCAGTCTCACATAAGAGTCAGTGGTTTAGCTTGGTTTTATTTTGTCAAGAATTTGTTGTGCCTGAGAGACATTAGAATAAAATGAAGTCTTAGTTCAATCGTTTTTCAGGAATACACTCATTTGTTGCCAAAAATAATGGGTAGTGGTTATGGCAGTTGGATCTGAGATGACCCCCATGACCCTCCTGGAGCCTTTGTGCGTTTGTGTAGTGTCTTCCCTGACTGTGGCGTCCTGGCCAACAGAGGATGGCAAAGGTGATGATGGGATGTCACGCCCCTGGTAGTTATATCACATCTAACTCCATCTTGTCAGACGCTCTAGAAAGTCCCCGTTGCATTAATGAAGCTGCCAGGCTGGGAAAGCCCACATGGTTGCAAGCTTAGCGTCTAGCGGTTGAAGGCAGGCTTTCCACCACTGTATTTACCACCATGAGTCAATCAGCCCAGGAAAACAGTGTGAATAAGTCAAGTCACAGAAGCATACATAAATTGAATCAAGAAATGATTGACATAATTCAGGAAAGTGATTATACCTGCTAAGACAGGAAAATACTGTAGCTAGGAATAAACTAACATCTAAGGAAATGATTCTCAAATCTTGGGGAACATCAGAATCACCTGAAGGGCTGGTTGAACAATAGAATGCTGGGCCCCAGCACCATCTAATTCAGTAGATCTGTGGGGCCTGAGAAGTTAGGATGTGTACAAGTTCCAGCCCATGTTGATACTGCTTGTCGGACCACTCTTCAGGCTCTGTGAGCTGAGGTAATACTGCTTTCCCATTTCTTACACTTGACAGTGGGCAAATTCTGTTTCAGTTTTGAAGATTGTGCCCCTCTCCACCCTCAACATAAAAACTTAAAAGCAGGCTGGAGGAGAGCTAAGAAGAAAGAGGGCAGGAGGCACAGTGGACTGTGGTGGTGGTCTATGGGTGAGCTGGTGGGGGGGTCCGCTATGATGGTGATTCCTGATGGGGGTGTCCAAATATTACCTCAATTAAAAATTAGTTTTAAAAAACTTTAAAGCAAGAATTTTGATTTGTAAGTAATAGAGCATTTCGTGGCTCTCACACTGCCTCCTTTCTGCTGTTTTTGCCCTGGAATTGGAATTCTAGCTAGTTGGTTTTATGAGTTTATAGTCAGTAAAAGTACTTTTAGTATTTAAAATAATTCATCAGCTATTTGCTCTTTACAGTAGTATTTTTCTTCATTGGAAAGTAGTTTAACTTAATTAAGCACTGGATTGGCTATCAGGACTTCAGGTTTGTTTTTAGTTATCAAAAACAAAGATAGGATTGAATCACTGTCTTGATTGGTAGTTTAAGTGGTATGTTAATACCTCCATCAAATGGTCATTGTAGGATATTTGATACCAAAAGATTTTTTCCCCTTTTCTCATACTTTTATACAGCTTAATTAATTTATGTTTCATTATGATCTTTGCTTCACTTAAGATTTCCACTGTAAGCAGAAATTCATAAACATTGTAAATTAATTTCTCAGCGTTGCTCATGTATCAAACATTGTATAATCTCTAAATTTACTTAAATACAAATATATTTAGTATTTTGTGGTCCCATCTGCCCCTATTATAGAAGCATTATTTATCTTTAGAAATTATGACCCTTCTCTTAAATATTTTCACTTATTTCATCTATAAGATATAAGATATAAGCTAGATACAAAGCACACAACTTAAGTGTACAGGCTAATGTTTTTTGACAAATGTATGTATACATTTGTAGCCACTGTAAGTTAAATTTTACCATATTCGGGGCCTCCCTGTGGCGCAGCAGTTGAGCGCTGGGTTGCGAGGCTGCCTGCAGCCTCTGCAGCACCGGTTCAATCCCCTGCTGCTCCCCGGCCACCATAGGAGGGTCCCACATGGTGCACAGACCTCTTCTGCCACCCGCTGCTCCCCTCAGCAGTGTACTTCGTCATTCTGCCTGCTCTGCTCCCCTGCTCTGGCTCGGTGAATTCTCTCACCCTCCCGCGCTTCTGACTGTACCCAGTGCTTTTATAAATAAATAAATAAATAAATAAATCTTAAAAAAATATTTTTTTTACCATGTTCTAGAATTTTGTGTGAATTGGATCATATGATACATATACTCTTGTGTGCAGCTTCTTTCAGTCAGCTGATAATAATCATATATACTGCTGTTTGTATCAGTAGTTTGTTCCTTTTGGGGGAACAGGGAGTCTAAATTATATTCCAGTGTAAAAAAATACCAGTCTGCTAGTCAATGCTAGTTATATTACTTCCAGTTTGAGGCTACTATGAATAAAGCAGTTACTTTGTGGACAAATGTTTTTCGGACAAGTTTTCCTTTCTCTTGAGAATTGCTGGATCAAACCGTAAGAGCATAATTTAAGAAACTGCAAACCTTTTTCACAAGCAGTTTCAACATTACACCTTTAGTAAGTAGCAACATACCAATAGTCCAGTTGCTTCTTGTCCTTGCCAAATTTTGTTTCTAGTTTTGCTGTTTCATTTGTTTTTTAAGGATTTACTTTATGTATACAAGAGCTGGGGTATAGGCCAGAGCTGGGGGCTAGGGGAGTGGGGGAGCGATGAGAGGATTCACCAGAGACAGAGAGACAGAGTGGGGAGCTGGATCTACTGCAATACACTGCTGAGGGGAGCAGCGGGCGAGACAGGAGAGGTCTGCTGCGCCATTTGTGGGTTAGTCCTTGGCCGGGCATTGAACTCAGTCCTTAGCGGTGACAGTGCTGAGACTTAACCCCTAGCCCATCAGGAAGACCCTAGTTTTGCTGTTTTTCACTATAATGATTCTGTGTATGTGATGTGATAACTCGTGGTTTTAAATTACATTTCCCTGATTACTGCATTTATAATGGGTTATGAATATTTACTCATATATAGCTTTCCTTTCTGTTTGACTGTTTAACAATGGAAAGTTAATATTGTTAAAGGTCAAATTTACCCCTTTTTTTTTTTTTTATAGAGGCATGTTTTATTTATTTATTTTATTTGTTTGTTTGTTTTGTTTATACATGCACTGGGTACAGTCAGAAGCGCGGGAGGGTGAGAGAATTCACCAGAGCCAGAGCGGGGAGCAGAGCAGGCAGAAGGACCGAAGTACACTGCTGAGGGGAGCAGCGGGCGGCAGGAGAGGTCTGCGCGCCATGTGGGACCCTCCTCCCGTGGCCGGGGAGCAGCCGGGGGATCGAACCGGCGCCGCAGATGCCGCGGGCAGCTTCGCAACCCAGCGCTCAACCGCTGCGCCACCGGGGAGGCCCTACCCCTTTTTTTGATGGTGTATTTTCATATTTCTGTTTCCTCTAACAAATTGGGACATTCCTCAATGTCAAGACTTCTCTTCTGGGTTTTCTTTTATAAGTTTTAAAGTTTTATTTTACTTCTTTTGTTTGGCATTATGATGCATTTTAAGTTAGACTTTGTATTGGGCATGATGAAGTAGAAGTCGGTATTCATTTTTCCTTACGAACATCATATTCAGTTCATTTCTGGATTCCTTTGTCCTGTTGCATTGATATATGTCTTAAACAGCTACCCAGATTATCTTGAAATTGAGTAATGTAACTATGCTAAGTCCTTTTCATTTCTAAATAAATATTAAAGAAGCTCCAATGGTGGTGGTGGCGGTGACAGCGACCGACCCCCCCAGAAGTTGCTTGCGGACAGTGCACGTTGTAGGTGAATCAAACAAGTCATTATTTTATGGCCAAAAAATATTCTATTGTGTAGCTGTATATTCGTCACTTCATAAATGTCTGTACCTTTTGTGTGTGTTTTCATTTCTCATGGGTGTATGCCTGAGGGTGGAATGACTGGGTCATTGTAGTTTTTGAACAACTTGCTAGACTTTTCCAAATGACTGCACCATTTAAACTCCCACCAGCAGTGTATGATGGTTCCAGTTTCTCCATGTCCTGATCAACCTGTAGTTTTTATTTTCACTATTTTAATTGGTGTGATGTGGCATCTCATTGTGGCTTTGATTTGCAGCTCCCAGGCAGTACCTTTCCTGCTTTATTTTTGGGTTATTTTTTTAAATAGTTCACTTTATTTTTTTTATTGGCTGTGTATTCTGTGTGTGCATGTGTTTTAATGATTCTAGGGTTAGTAACATGCTTTTTTAAGTTATCAGAACTATTCAGAATTCTTACTGTCCGCTTTCTCATCTTTTGTCTGACAATTCTGGCTGTCCAATTCATATAAATAGTATTTAGGGGCCCAGGAATTTTCTTCTTGTCTCTTTTCTCTTTTTAAAGATTATGCCTGTTGACTGCCAGTTGCTTTATCACTTTGTTAGTCAATGTAACATTCATTAATACATGTAAAAATGTTTCTGTACTAAAACATGTATTTTGTATCTTAGTCATCTTTCCCTTTAATTTAAAATTGCCATGAGTTTAGCCTCCCTGGTGTTGCAAGGGGTTAGGCACCACACTATGAAGCAATCCGCAGCCTCTGCAGCACTAGTTCAATCCCTGGCCAGCCAGGAAGCAACCCACATGGCGCAGCAGACCTCTCCTGACCGGCCCGCTGCTCCCTTCAGCAGTGTATTTCAGTCAGTCTGCCTGTCCTGTTCCCCACTGTCTCTGGTGAATCCTCTCACCCCCCCCCCTGCGCCCCCCCCACGCGCCCCCCTCCCCCCCCCCCATCTCTGGCCTTTACCCAGCTCTTGTATGCATAAATAAATAAATCTTTGAGGAAAAAAAAATAAAATTGCCATGATTTTAACTTATCCTGGCTTTCACAATAATTTCACACTGTCAGTGGTAGCCACTGTCAGTGCAGTAGTTGTTTTGAATGTGGCTGCCCTGTGCACGTGTGTGTTTCATTTGCTTCACAGACAACGGTGACAATTGAGACTCTGAACTGTACTTCCCCGACGTCGTTGTTTTGTGGGTTTTTTTTTTTTTTGATTAGTCTTTTTTTAATTTTTATTTATGCATAGAAGAATTGGGTTGTAGTGTAGACCAGGTGTGCGGGGAGTGAGAGGATTCACCAGAGACAGGGTGGGGAGCAGAACAGGCGAATTTGCTGAAATACACTAAGGGGAGCACCGGGCAAAACAGGAGAGGTCTGCTGTGCCATGTGTGGGTTAGTTCCCTGGCAGGAGAACAAACACAGGCTGAAGCGGTGAGACTTAACACAGGCTGAGACTTAACCCTTAGGCCACCAGGGAGGCCGCTGATACCATATCTTAATTGCTCCTGTACAGGTAGGTTATGGGTACCCTTTCATGACTAAAAGAACTCACATATGCCTCAAAAGAACTCCAGAGTTGTCTTTTTATCTGTGATCTTCTAAAACAAGATGCAGATATTAAAAATTTGTAGCCCTGTATAATAAAGAGTTCTGCCATGTCCAGCCAGCTGAGACTTGTATTAAATAGTTCACTCGGGTCATGTCTCCCTTGTCATTATTGGTCTCACCAGTAGAAGCATGTCTATAGCAAACTGAGAAATTTTCTGCTAAGGTTCTAAGAAATGGCAAACTGGGAGTTTGGAAAGGTGGTTCTGTATCCCCCCACTGCACCCCCCACATACACATACAGTTACAAGGGAAAGAGGTAATTAAGAGCTGTTCATTTAAGAACATTTGGAACTTTTTTTTTTTTTAAGATTTATTTATGCGTTTAAGAACTGGGGTGTAGACCAGAGGCATGGGGAGGGGAGGCAGTGAGAGGATTCAGCAGACACAGAACGGGGAGCAGAGCAGGCAGATCTACTGAAATACACTGCTAAGGGGAGTAGTGGGCAGACAGGAGAGGTCTGCTGCAATGTGGGTTGGCTCCCTGGCCGGGCGGGGATCAGGCCATCACAGTGATAGCGCTGAGACTTGACCGCTAGACCATCAGGGAGGCCCTGGAACTTTTTTCAAATATAGACCTGATTGTGTTTAGACTTCAGTTGGTTTGATCTTCTTATTACCCAAATTCTACTGAAATATTTTGCTATAATTCAGAAAAATGAGAAGCATTTATGTAATTAAAAGAGAATTGCACTGGGCTGGATAATCTAAACTTTAGAGAGGCAGTCTGAGAAATATAAAAATTATACATGTTGGTAGCAACATAGTGCCATCATACTTGTCTTTAAGTAGCAAAATCAGAAAGTGCTAGCAAAATTGGTCAGTTTTTGGAGAGAGAATATATGTCCTGTAAAAGGTTAAGATCTTTAAGTAGAAATTAATAGCCTAATCTTTATGTCCTATAAAAGGTTAAGATCTTTAAGTAGAAATTAATAGCCTAATCTTTTTGCTTACCTGAACCTTTTTGTTTCAGGTACCCTAGGCCAGTTTATCTTTATTCTTCAAAAAATTTATTTTTCCCCCCTCTCATGAATTTCTGATATTTAAAAGAATGGAATGTAGTTTTATATGAGGTTTATCTATGTGCAAGGAAAATTAATTGCCTTGAATTGTAAGCCCTCAAGTATCTCTTGGTAAGGTGGTATGGAGTTGCCTTAAGAAAACTTTTAGCGTAAGTGATGTAATTGAAACTGAGTAGGATAATAGGGCTATTGGAAAGGAATCTCAGACATGCAATTCTTTGAGACAAGTAGGGGCTTTCAGACAGAGTGTAGACACAAAGAACAACACTGTTTATACACATAGAGTGTTTGCTAGACTGGTATGCTTGTGCTTTCTTTTGCATCATGTTAGAGTGAAAGGTCTCTCTGGTCTGGCCCAGCTGGTCTCCTGATGCATCTTCGAGCTATGCTGCTATTCTGGTGAAATGATCTTAATGCTTCTTACCACCACTTTGAACTACTCTTTGCCCAGCTCCACCCTCCCTTGGGAAGCACCAGCTTCGCAGACAGTGGCGAGGAAGCCAGTGCAAACCCACTAAGGTTCACGTAGGGACTCACATGTCACTGCTCATACTTTATTGTGAATGCTGATATGAAATGAAATCTGTCAGAACCCAACACAGCTACGGTGCTGTGTTTTGATACTCACATTTTCTTCAGTGAGATACCAGTAGTAAGAATAGAAAGTTTCTTCCCTCTCTGAAAAGTAAAATGTTTACTTTCTCGTTTGCATAAGGTCTGATGATTTTTTTCCCCCATGAATATTTTCTCTGACATTTTCCACAAATAAAACTACTATAGAATATGGCGGTTTGGTAAATACATCTTTTTAAAATTATATTCACCTATGATCCCTCTGCTTAATGAAGGGGAAAAAATTAAAAATCAAGGTTTAAAGTGAAATTTTACCCAGTTTCTTTTTTTCTTAAAGATTTATTTATGCCTACAAGAACTGGGGTATAGGCCAGAGGTGGGGGAGTGGTGGTGAGAGGATTCACCAGAGTGAAGAGCAGAACAGACAGATCTCCTGAAATCCACTGCTGAGGGGAGCAATGGGCGAGACAGGAGAGGTCTGCGGCACCATGTGGGTTAGCTCCCTAGATGGGGATCACACTCAGGCCTCAGCGGCTGGTGATTGCTAGATAGCACTGAGACCTTAAGCCCTGCACCACCCATATTCTTTAGTGGTTAAGATACAGAATAACCTCTGGCAATTAAACAGCCCTTTATTATGTTGGCTACTATAAGGTAACAATCTAAAATGCAGTGGTGGGATTGCCCAGCTCTAACCAAAAAAAAATTTGTTTCCATCAAGCGGTCTTAAATTTTCCTATGGAAAGCTATCTTCACAATTTAGAATTTATTTTATAACATGCCCTAAAGTTTACATTTAATAGAATATGAAATTATACTTGCATTTTGGAGTAGCTACGTATAGGCTGGTGAATATTTCCCATCTTTGCTTCTTAACCTGAAGTAGAAATGAATAAAGGTAGGCAGACTGAGTTTCTTTTTTGTTTGCCGTCTAAGACTGGGACCTAATTTTGACCTCAACGTCCATCCGATTTATTATATGTGTCTCCTTACTCTGTGGACGGAGATAAGATTGGTGCCTCAATTTTATAACTTAGACTGTTGATGATTAAAATTTTTGCTATTTCACCAAATGTGCTGTTTATGGCTTAAAACAACCTGTTCTCTGAGAAACCCTCTTAATAGCTTTGCCTTCAGGATTTCCCAAAATATAACTATCCATGTAACAGTGTAGAGACACGAAGTGACAGTGTAAAGTGTAGAATATTTTACACTAAGTGTAAAGACTAATTCCTGTTAGTGTTTTGTTTGTTTGTTTTCATTTCCTGCTCTCCAAAGCTTGTGAACTATCAGACTATCAGTTCTCCCCTGTCCCCATCCATCCTCTATATTAATGTATTCTTGTGTTTGGGGCCATTTGGTCAGGCCTCAGACATTCCACAGCTACCTAGAAGACATCATCAACTACCGCTGGGAGCTTGAAGAAGGAAAGCCCAACCCTCTGCGAGAAGCCAGCTTCCAGGACCTGCCTCTGCGCACTCGCGTGGAGATCCTGCACCGCCTCTGTGATTATCGGCTGGACGCGGACGATGTCTTCGATCTTCTCAAGGTGCTCTACCTGGCAAGCCCTTTTCCGAAGCCAAAAAAAAAAAAAAATCAGGATATTAATCTGAAGATACTAAGAGAAGCCCAGTTTGGTTTTTATTACTCTGTGTTTATACATCATTTTGGTTTAATTTCTGGTTGGTTTTTCTCTTCCTTTACATGCATACCACTGAGTCTGAGCTAACAGGAACAGTTCAGAGCCCCTGTGTGATCTCCTTGTCAGCAGCCAAAGTTATAATTGGCCACTGAATTGTATTTCCCAAGAACTTTAACTCATATGCAAGTGCAGTTCATCCCTACTGTATATACATTTTACATACATGTTACAAAAATTGTTTTGGGGAAAGGAAGTAAGGACAGCTCTTCCCTTCCCCCTTATTCTACCTGTTTTAGAAGTCTATCTCAGAAGGAGGGTGTGGACTATTGCTTTTCATTCCTAAGGGGGTAGGTTTCTAATCCTGTTCAGTCAGAACCGATTACATGTGCTTATGGCTTCTCAGTTCAGCCATGCTCATGGACACATTATAAAAATCATCGGGGGCGATTTAGCAAAGTCTATGCTGGGAATTCAAGGACTTCAGTAGCAGAGGCAAGGCCAGTACAGGTCAGACCCTGGGGTAAATTGGGAGCTGTATTGCTGGATCTCAGCTGGAATAAGAGATTGCTCTGGGTCATTATGGAGCCAGAGTAGAGGATCACGTGGGACCACACTCACAGCAATGTCTCTACTCTGTTGTAATTATCTTTCCCTGTTAACAGAGGCACATATAAAACAACACTGACTCCAAACCAGATCTACAATATGTTCATCAAAATTCCTTTTGGTTTCTCTCTTTCTCTCTCTCTCTCTTTTTTTTTTTTTTTTTTTTTTTTTTTTTGGTAAAAAAGCAGTGATGGGAATGGGAAACATTTGAGCTATTCCCTATCCTGTTCATCAAGGAAGATAGCACTTTGGCATTCTAATGTTTCCTATGCCCAAAGGGACCATAACATAAGATGCTTGGGCATTTTAAAATAGGAGTATCTGAGTAAA
Organism: Talpa occidentalis; assembly: GCF_014898055.3. Taxonomy (NCBI): domain Eukaryota; kingdom Metazoa; phylum Chordata; class Mammalia; order Eulipotyphla; family Talpidae; genus Talpa; species Talpa occidentalis. Next base: position 75,442,673 of record NW_023601653.1, read on the forward strand.
ATGTTGAATCTTCAGTTTTCCCCTGTTTGATTTTGTTTCCCAAACCTCTTTTTCTTGTCCTTCGACTTAGGGTCTGGATGCAGACAGTCTCCGCGTGGAGCCACTGGGTGAAGACAATTCTGGGGCACTCTATTGGTATTTCTATGGGACACGAATGTATAAGGAAGACCCGGTACAAGGAAAATCCAATGGAGAACTCTCTTTGAGCAGGTACCTTTTTCAAGGTCGGGGCTGTGATGGCTACTGTAGGACAGTGTCATTAAATTAACTACATTGGAATTCTGCAGCCTAGTGGTTTGGTTTTTCTTCTTCTTCTTCTTCTTCTTCTTCTTCTTCTTCTTTTGAAGGAATTAGTTAAAACAGCACACCTGCAAAGAGATGTAAATAATTATTACATGCAGGAATTAATGCATAGCCTCTGCCATTAGGATGTTGAAAGGTGGTATTCTGATATGTGGTTCTTGAGCTGAGGTTTTTGCAGAGGGCCATGCCCCTTACCGTGGGTGATCTGTGCAGCATACTTCTCTCCATGACCAACGTCTTGACTGCAACAGTTTTCCTCTTTACAATTCCCCAGGACTCATGTTTTTACTGGAATCAATGTTCTGTTCCCTCCGTGTAAGACCACCTTAGTGAATAAATGAAAAGTAAACCTCCTGAAAGCTTCCCAGAAAGGAGGAAGTCTCCTTTCCAGAAGAAAACGACCATATTGTTGTATTTAGACTTTTTTGCTGCTTGGAGCAGTGCTCACGCTTAGTGTCAGTTGGGTCTTACTCAGATTTTAATACTACAAAATGTCGGTTTTCCCTGGTTCTGCATTCTGATAAGGAAGACAGGGCGTCGGAAGTTTTGCTGCCCTTTGCCTGTGATTACTGCATCTAATCCTCTTTGTAACCTCATTGCTAGAAAAACTGTAACTACTGATTTAAAAGTCATATGGTACATGTCAATTCTGCTCAAGAAGACTTCTGTTTAATATACTATTTCTTAGGGAAAGTGAAGGACAAAAGAATGTCTCAAGTGTTCCTGGGAAAACAGGAAAAAGAAGAGGAAGACCCCCGAAGCGGAAGAAACTACAGGAGGAAATTATAGCGAGGTAAGAAAAATATTCTGTGATGGTCTAGACCCTCAGGCTAGAAAGGACCTTGGTTTCACTACTTCCTCCATTTTCACTTGAACATGGGAAAGACATGGGACTGAGTTTATGGACACCTACCTGATCAGTCGTTGCGAAATGATGTTGTGCGCACTAGGCAGTCAGGAAGCCCAGGTTCTCAAAGCCCTCTGTCTACCAGATACCTCCCGCTAACCCTGTTTTTTTATTTGACTGTGGGGATACTAGTAATGACAAGAATTAAACAAGACAGTGCATGTGGCAATGAAAAAAAATATAAAACCAATCATGAACCATAGTAGCTGCTCAATCAGTAGTACTTAAAATTCATTATACCACAAACATTTTAATAGCTATGTAGAATAAGTTAATTCTATGGTTAAGTGTTGACTAATAATCAGTATTTTAGTAGAATTATATATCATATCTGAGCTTAGAAGTTTTCTCAATTAAGAAGATTTTAGTCACAAACCTGCTTTATTTTATTTAGAATACTACTTCCTACAATAAAAGATCCTAAGCATTTTATGTTCTTTTATACTATACCAAATAAAAAAGATTCTGCTACATTTGGGCAGTTTTATTTTCTACACTATTATCTTTTAGGGAATTCCACCCTGTAAATCTTGATATAAGAGTTCCCCTATACTTAAAAGGCAGGCCCGTCATTATACACCTAAGTTCAACCATTTTTTTAATAACACAAAATAGCTTCTTTCTTTCTTCAAAACATTGCAACTCCTAAAAAGTGTGAATGCTGGCACTTAGGCAAGGTTTCACTGTATTTCTATTAACCACTAAGAAGTATGTCTAGGAATTACATTATGAATAAATAAGAATTTTGTTTTGTTTTGTTTTTTTTTACTCTGAAGAATCAGTGTTCCACTTAACTTTGCAGAAATTTGACTACAGATTGTAGCTTTCTTCCCAGCAGTGGGAAGAAATAATATAGACATAGACAGAAAACTTCTCTCATAGTATAGATAGAGAACTATTTTGTACCTGTCTCCTTTTCCCTACAAAGTACAATAGTGCTGGGAATAGAGAATCATTTTAATAAGCATATGTGGACTTCTGCTACCCTCTACTGGTGATTTTATTCTTTAGAGCAGTGTATCCAACACAGCATTTAAATATTTTTAAATTAAATAAAATTTTAAATTCCTTTCCTCGGTCACTCTTGGCCACATTTCAAGTGTTCGGTAACTACAAGGGGGCTTTGTGGCTACTGTTCTGGACAGCAGCAACACAGAATGTTTTCACTCTTAGAAAGGTCTATGGAATACTGCTATTATAGATATTTGACCTCAAACCAAAAAATCCACAGAAAATGTCATATTGATTCAGGGATACAAATGATAGTGATACTTAACAGTGTTATGCTGAACAGGTTTATTTTTATTTAATCTACAATATTTATATAAAATAGACATTATTAATAGTCTCATTTTATGGTAATTAACTTCTGAGGTCAAATGGTAAGTGACACACCTTGAAAAGGGACAGTCTTGACTTCAGAGCTTATGTTTTTAAAATCTGACTTACATGAGATTAAATTAAGTCTTCAGCGTAAGCCCTGAATCAAGGGGAGATTTGCTTGGCATTTAACTGTTAACACCTAAGTATGGTTTATTCCCCAGCATCGATGTTGTTACCATAGCATTGAGTTCCTATGTATAGGTTCTTCCTCTTTATACGAGTACACCTACACCCTTGATCAGTAGAATTGTTCCTTCTCCTAACCTTGCCCCCTTATACACACACACTTCCCCGTCCTTGTTTTAAGTTAATTGGGTCTACCTTCTAGGGGAAGTACAGAACAATTTAGACATGTCTTTGTTTTAATTGATGCCTCCTTTTCCTGTGTTTCAGTGAAAAGCAGGAAGAAAACTCCTTGGCATCTGAGCCACAGACAAGAAATGGTAATAATCTTTGCTAGAGTTTAGAAAGAATTCTGTAAACTTTGTTCATTTGTATTATGATGGTGACTCTATTGTTTCCCAGAGTCATGAAATAAGACTGTTGCAGGAGCCTCCTAAGTAGCCTGCCTTGCCCCTGATCTGTTCTTCTCACTTTCTTCTGGGCCCATCTCTTTGATGAACAACGTGAGATCAGCCTAGATCTTTCTACTTGTCCTGTTCATTACTTGAGCACGGTATAGTAAACCCCAGACATTTGAATGAATGAGCATCTTTTAATCTACTTCATACGGGAGTACACTGGTTTCTTACCTAGACTTTAGTTCTGTAATCAAAATAGCATGAGTTGGAGGGAGGGGGGTTATCAATGTATTGTCTTTCAATATAAGTGAAACCAGGAAAACTGCAAAAGCTCAAGTCAAGCCATTTGCGTAGAAAAGTAAACACGGGCCTCCCTGGTGGCGCAGCGGTTGAGCGCTGGGTTGCGAAGCTGCCGGCAGCCTCTGCAGCACCAGTTCGATCCCTGGCTGCTCCCCGGCCACTGGAGGAGGGTCCCACATGGCGCGCAGACCTCTCCTGCCGCCCGCTGCTCCCCTCAGCAGTGTACTTCGGTCCTTCTGCCTGCTCTGCTCCCTGCTCTGGCTCTGGTGAATTCTCTCACCCTCCGTGCTTCTGACTGTACCCAGTGCTTGTATAAATAAATAAATAAATCTTAAAAAAAAAGTGAATGTTTAAAAAAAAAAAAAAAAGAAAAGTAAACACACTTAAGCATTTCTAGGGTATTAACATTTCTGTTAGGCTAGGGTGTTAGCATCTGTGAGGATCACAATAGTTGCATTTGTACTAGTGAATAATGATCCTAATAGGAAAATCAAAAGTAAACATTTATCAACCCTAAAATAAAAAATTGTCTCCTTTTTCTCTGTCCCCTGGTTTTAGTCATCACCTAGGGTAAAAAACAAAATTGAGAACAGTAGGAAAAGGGTCCTTAGAGGGCTCTGTTTAATGAATCCACCCCTCTTTTATAGGGTCCCAAGGGCCAGGTCAAGGCACTTGGTGGCTCCTGTGCCAAACAGAAGAAGAATGGAGACAGGTCACTGAGAGTTTTCGGGAGAGGACCTCCCTTCGAGAGCGGCAGCTCTATAAGCTCCTCAGTGAGGACTTCTTGCCTGAGATCTGCAACATGATTGCCCAGAAGGTACGCAAATGGGTGATCCTTCCTTTATATTAGGTATGAAAAGGCATTATTTAAGGATTGTTAGTTTCTGAATACATCCACTCTCCTGTAGATGATACAGGCCTCATCTCCTCTGATGTGGGTATAAAAATGGGACGTCATGCCTCATACTCTCTCTCCTTCACTGCAGGTTACAGAATATTCTTACTCCAAGAAGTCTGAATACCCACCTTCTCTAACACTTACCTAGCTTTTCAGGATCTGAATCAACTTTTTTTCTCCCATAACATTCCTTGGGAAATGTTCCCTGAGGCCCTGTGCATATCTACCTACACCCTTCCCCCCATACCTCCCTCTGTACATACCTTAGTTTATCTTTTTAAATCATTTTCTATGGTCAGTCTCTCCCCTCCTCAGCAAGATATTTCTCTTTGTAGTTCTAGTGCCAGCTCCTTGCTGATTTAACTGAAAACTTTGTGTCTTCTCCAACTTCAGGGCAATGTATGCTTCACAGACCATGTCTTATATTTTCATGCATATGCACCCTAATTCATGACAATTCCGAACATCTTCCTCCTCTTTTTCCCTACCCATTTGAATAAGGACTCTCTCAAAAGTTACATTTTAAAGTCATCATCTACATGAGCTGTCCCATTTTACTAAATTTCATCGTGAGTCATTCAGAGTTCTCCAGATGAGGGGCCATGTCTTACTCATCCCTTTTAACTCCCACACTGCCCAATATAATCCTTTTCCTGTGGTGGGTGCTCAGTAATCATTCAGTATGCCTGTTTCTTTACAACAGTGTAATACTTTGGATTGTTAATGCATGTTACTAGATGACAGAAAAATGTGACCACCAGGCAACAAAATCTGAAGAGCAGGTATTTATAAATGATTGCTGCAGTACCTTCAGAGAAGTATCAAGTAACAAATATATTACTTAATTTTTTGTGAGTCCAGTGATATTTCTAACTTTTAAGTAGATTGATGCTGTAGGAAAAATTTTAGAAAGTCACCTTTCACTAGTAGTAGGGACTTTAGTTCAACAAGAATTGCATTTTCGGGGCCTTCCCGGTGGGTTGAGCACAGCGCTGCACGGGTTCAATTCCCGGCCTGCCAGGGAGAAACCCACGTGGGTGGCAGACCACTCTTGTCTCGCCTGCTGCTCACCTCAGCAGTGTTTTTTGTCCATCTGCCTGTTCTGTTCCCCGCTCTGTCTCTGGTGAATTCTCTCACCCTCCCATGCTTCTGGCCTGTACCCAGTTCTTGTATAAATAAAACAAATCTTTAAAAGAAAAATTGTATTTTCATGCATGAACAAAAAAAAATCTGCATTTTTCCCCCCTCAGTATATTTATAGAGAAGAAAAATATGAAACAACATAAACCTTACTTATAGCTCTCCAGAACCAAAAAATTAGAAACTAAAAGAAGTAATAATGCATTGCTATTTTGAAAGATATACAGTGTTCTTAATTTGTAGACTTCAATGAAATGCATGTTGTATTGATTACAAAGATAAGAGAATCTAAATTGTACAGGAGGAAATCTTAGCAGAGCAGTAATTAAGAAGTGTTTTCACAAAAGGATCTCATCAAAAACTCCAGAATCATCTGAATTTATTCACAGGTAACATTTTCTAAGCATTCAAGAAAGGATAATTTGCCAACACTTCAAAAATTAAAAAAAGAGAGAAGCTACCCTGTTCATTCAACTATAGTGTCTTAGATCTGTATTCTTGGTAAAATTAAATACATTCATTTCTTTGAGTAATATGTATGTTAAGTCCTTAATCCTGACAAGTGAAAAGCATCTATCTTCAACAAAGAAAAAATACAGTGTAACCTATGAAGTATTACTGGTAATGTCAGAATGAAGTCTTGTCAATGTGACATAACAAAAAAAACAGTAAGTGGCAACATTTTTAGAATGTTTTGCCTGGAGGAATAAGAATTCACTTATAAAATATTAGAGTTTAGTAACTATAGTTCCTATAACAGAATCACCTTGCTTGCTAATTAAAAAAGATTGGATAGAAAAAAATCTTAAGCTCTCTGCATTTACATTGCAACATCTCATTTAAAAAAACAAAACTTGAGGCGCTCTGCACACATGGGTTCAGCAGAGCCGCCTCTTCTTTGTAGGGGCCAGTGCTTTCTTCAGACAACACTGAAGGGCGAAGTGAACATGTTGGGTCTATTTGGGCCTGGTCACCAGAAGCTGCTTTTAACTCTGGCAATGTATGTTGTGCCATCAGTGGCCCCTCCGTTGACTTCAACTGCATGGTCTACATGTTCTAGTGCAGTTCCACCCAGAACAAGTTTGGCAGCACAGTAAAGGCTGAGAATGGGAAGATTGTCATCAGTGGAAAGTCCATTGCCATCTTACAGGAGCAAGATCCAGCCAGCATCAAATGTGGTGATGCTGATTGTATAGTCCATTGATGTCTTTGCTACTGCCTTTAAGAAGGCTGGGACTCACGTGTAGGGTGAGGCCAGAAGGGTCATCATTTGTGCCAATGCCCTATGTTTGTGATAGGGATGATCACATAAAATAGGACAACTCCTTCAAGATTGTCAGCAATACCTTCTGCAACACTGACTGCTTGGTCACCCTAACCAAGGTTATCCATGACAACTTTGGCATCATGGATGCACTCATGACCACGGTCCATGCCATCACTGTCACCCAGAAGACTGTCTACAGCCCCTCTGGGAAGCTGTGGTGGTGACCGGCGGACTGCATGGGCTTGGGGTAAGGTCCTCCCCAAACTGAACTGGATCTCACAAGCGTGCCTTCTGCATCCCCACCCCAATGTGTTGGTTGTAGATCTTACCTGCCACCTGGATAAAGCCACCAAATATTGATGTAGTAACATCAAGAAAGTGAAGCAGGGGTTGATGCTGGAACTGGTATTCCCTCAGTGATCAGTTGTTCAAGTTCATCTCTTGCTCTGTGAATTTGGCCACAGCATCAGGGTGGTGGACACCAGCCTGAGGATGAGCACAGAGGAAGAGAGGCGCCCCTCAGCTGCTGGGATCCCTTCCCCACCCATCTGTCGCAGGTGCATCCCAGACCCCCTGGATAAGGGGGGTTGCTTAGGTAACCCTGCCATGTACCATCAATATAGCACACTGTACTCAAGTCCCCATCCCCCAAAAATAAACTGAACAAACAGATGAAGTTTTAAGAGGACAATTTGTGTGGAAGGGTCATATGGTTGGTGAGTGGACATACATTTATACATTAAGTTAAAATAATTGCTTGAAATGTATACATCTTTCAAATTCCTTGCTTTTTTTTACTGTGTTACCCTAATACTGCCTACCTATCCTAATTGTATTAGTCAAGAGTTTTGTTCTAATGAAAAAAATGCCTATGATTCAAATGTGACCATTAAAACATATATCAGTAGGACATAATGAGATACAAGTAGACACCATTACATTTTAAACCAATTTGTAAAAGACAGCGCCAACAAACTTGGACAGTGGATGGACAAAGGGTTAATGTAGTATAAAGAGTCATAAGCTTTTGATCTTTTCTTTCAATTTTGAATTATAGAGCTTCCCTTTTCTAGCTATCTCTAAGTTTCTATTTTCTTGTTAAAACCAAGTGCCATAACTTTACAATTTTTCTGGAAATTAAAAGAATTCATTTCTGTGTACCTAGCTTATTACTTAGCAGTCAGTATGCACCATTGTTTATGGTGATGGATCATTGAAGCAATAGCTTCAAAGAAAACTGAATCCACATTTCTTAACAAAATAAATATAAGTCCAGAGAAGTAGAGCAGATGTGCTAAGCCTGTGGAGATGTGATAGGCGGCTAACCCTTGAAACAGTAAAAGAATCAGAAGATAACAACTGTTTGGATCACATAAAAGGTTATCAGTGTTAAGATTTGGATAAAAGGGAATGTAGAATGGTGAAAGTTTACTGCTAATGTAATGTTACAGGTGGTAATATTTAGACAGCTTATAAACTCTAGGTCTTTAACAAATAAATTGACTAAGGATATATAAATAATATACACAAAATAAGATAGTGAAGTATGAAGGGAAACACTGATCTTCTGTATCAGGAATGCCACCCTCCTCTTTGATAACTTTTTTCTGATTTGGCAAAGTTGAAGTCAAACTGGTATTGGCTTCTGTTGCGGCTAGCATGGTAAGTAAACTGGCACAGTCTCTTTGAAAAAAAGTTCCACAGTGTTTTCATTTATTTAAAGTTGAAGACCTGTTCCTTTTGGGTTCATGAGTGTATAAAGGAGCTGTGTGCAGGCATATTTAGGGAAAAGACCGTCTGCACACCCTTTGATAGTTGAGATTGCATGTGCACTGAGACTTCTAACAGGAAAACTCTCTCACGTTTCCATCTTACTCAATCCATCACTAGTGTTCAGCAGTGTGAGTTGTATAAATCACTCCTTACTGTCATTAAGTCTTATTCTTTGTTATCATGTTGATTCAAGGCTCAAGATTTTTCCATTAAGTGGTACTAACACCAAATCTGAATAATGCCTATACTGAAGCCACAGAAATTACTCATTTTAACTACAGTGCCCTTGCTTACCACCTTTAAACACTAGGTGACAGTGAAGCTATGGAACTCATTCCACAACAATTTCAAAACTTGGGTTGGCCTGCAAAATAATTCCCTAATTTCACATAGCTCTCAAACGCCTTTCAGATTTCTTCAGCAGTCACTTTCAAGCCTCTTCATTTTCTCAGTGAGTCTTCTCAGGCCCTCTGATTCCTAATCCCTTAGTCTTTTCCCCCACTCATCCTTACTTGCTGTCCAGCCTAAGCAGCTTCTCTCATTCTCTCTACTGCCACTGAGCTGCCTGTAAAGGGGAGGTCCACCTCCACCTGCTCACAGTGCCCTCTTTCAGAGCCATTTTCTTTAGCTAACTGTGATAAAACATGGCTTTCCCTTAATAATTTGAAACAAAACCTTTTGTTTAAATAGTTAAGGGAGTTTCTTGCCAGTGTTAAAGATTGATAAAGAGATATTTAGTATCTATAAATTTTTATGGCTCTGATTTTTTTTTTCTTAAACTGGCTTGGTATCTTACGGAGATGAATAGTCATTTTCACTGACTGTCCTAAGGATACCATTGTCCCTCATTGCAGATAAGGCCATCACCTATGTGCCTTAAAGGCCAATCTTCTACTGGCAGCTGCAGCAGCAGTAGCTGAGAACGCCCTAATCTATCTTTTTCCTTTCTTTTCCTCACTTCTAACTGTAGGGAAAGCATCCTCAGCGCACAAAGGCAGAGTTGCAACCTAGGTGTATGTCTGACCACCTGTCCGCCAAACCCATGAAGCGAGAGGTGAGTATGTGTGAGAGTAGAGAGGAGCCAGAAGTGTTCAGAAAGGATGGGTCCACTTTATTTCATGTACTTTTGTTCACACTTCTTTCTTTACTTTTAATCTCAATTTTTAAAAGCTCAGTTATGGAACGGTCTAATGTACAATACATTTCTAGAAAGAAAAGGAATTATAAAGACTTTTTTTTTTTTTTTTAGAATTACAGACACCAGGCATAAACTCATCCATATTTAATGCGGCTAAAGTTTTGAAGGGGGATGGTGAGGATAGAGTTTGCAAGGCCACTATAGTAGTAATAAAAACAAAGCCAGAGCCAGGATGTAATATATAGTTAGTGAGCTGGGTATATTTGGATGTGGCTGTCATATAAGGTATGTTGTAATATACAGGCGGAAGAAAATGCTTGATTAATGAGATTTTGAGGTCCCCTGACTATTAGCGTATGTCTTCAGTAGGCAATGGGAAGGGAAATGATGTCATTAGAACTTTGTTTTAGGAACATCTGTCTGGTATCATCTTGATAAATGACTTTGGAAGTTAAACTAATGTAAGAAATCAGTGAATGATATTTCCAGGAAGAAATAGCAGTAGAATCCCTGCTATTGGAAATACTGATCTAGAGTGGAGAAGTTGACCTTTGAGAGGGGAAATAACTTCATTAGAGAGTGGTAGGTACAGGGATCATTTTGCAAGAGGTTGAGTAGTGAGTGAGAGAGGAGTTCTTAGGACCTTGACTTTGTCCTTTCTGAGAAGTGACTGAAAGAAAACAAATCATGAAAAAGTTAGAGGAAGCAGGATTGAGGGAAGTTTGTAGAAGGTTCCTGTTTTGTTTTTTAACTGGAGAGATAGTGTGGGCATGAAAGATTTAGGAGAGATAGTGTGGGCATGAAAGATTTAGGATGTGCCCAAGTCTCTAGTAAGACAGTGCTTGAGAGGCAAGGTCTCACCATGGAGTCAAACTGCCCACATTTCTAAGACACAAACTTGAGTGGGGACAGGACAATGTTGTGAATATCTGTTATCTGTTACTCTGTCCTCTGAAGGAAGTGGAGGCAGAATGTCAAATGAAAAGGGAATGTCTGGGGTAACATCTAGGTTTTCCAAGCTGTACCCAGGAGCAATTATGTTAGGGTATTTTCCCTTTGGGAGTTCAGTGTTAAGTGACTTTAGCATCGCTCTTGTAGGAAGGGACAAATCTGTTATTAGTAACTAAGATTTAAAAATTGGCAAGGTGGGAAAGGAATGAGACCTGAGGGCTCTAAAATGAAGGAAGGGGGCCTCCCCGGTGGCGCAGCGGTTGAGCGCTGGGTTGCGAAGCTGCCCGCAGCCTCAGCGGCACCGGTTCAATCCCCGGCTGCTCCCCGGCCACCGGAGGAGGGTCCCACATGGTGCGCAGACCTCTCCTGCCACCCGCTGCTCCCCTCAGCAGTGTACTTCAGTCCTTCTGCCTGCTCTGCTCCCCGCTCTGGCTCTGGTGAATTCTCTCACCCTCCCACGCTTCTGACTGTACCCAGTGCATGTATAAACAAAGCAAACAAACAAACAAATAAATAAATAACATAAAAAAAAAAAAAATAAAATGAAGGAAGGTAAGGACAAACAGAACGTAATAAAGGATGAAGCCAGGACTAAGGAGGAGGCAGTCAGAGTGAAAGTTCATACTCAATGCTGGCCAGTTCTCACAGCCGGTTTTTTAAACCATTTCTCTCCTTTTAGCATGTTTGAATATTTAAACAGTCATAGAAAGTCTCCTGTGTAAGGAGACAGTAGGTTTACTGTAGTCCATGCCTTTGGCTAGCCTGTTGCAGTACGCACCCTCTTAACTGCCTTGCAGTACTTACTTACTTTTTTAACATGATGGCACATTACACAGATCTTGTCATTCAGGTATTCTACATTGGGGTGTGAAAAGGAAAAAACTAGTTAGAAATTTTTAATTAATTCTTTAGATTTACCCTTTATGTATTTGTTTTTTCCATATCATAGAGGTGTCCTTGCCAAGACATAAATTGCCTAACATTTAATTACCTCTGGATTGGCAATTTTCCCTCCTGATCAGAAGGGTTATTGGGCTGATATAACAAGGTTTGAGGAAGGCACATAACACAAAAATGCATGAACACCCAGTCATCATCCTTAAAAACCAGAAAAGGATCCTGGATTGGCAGTTCCATCATGACTGACTTCCGATTGCCCCAGTCTCTTCTTGACCCAAGTACTCACTAATTTTGGAATGGCTTTTGGCAGTTGGTATCCAGCCATAGTTCTCAAATGGTTTTCTTGCTCAACTTGCCTCATTGGGTCCTCTCCATAATTTTTATTACCTTGACACTTAACTCCCCCATGAATCTTTGGCCAAGTCCCAAATACCATAATTTACATTCCAGATTTCATAGTAGTTTGAATACAGACCAAAAGGTTCCTTCTTTTTTGGTGCAAGTAAAAGCTTAACTTAAAATGCTAAAATGTCTTTTGGTTAATCTTAATAGTATTTCCTTTTCTTTTAAATTCTCTTATTTTAGATGTATGTAACCGTGCATGGTGTTAGATTCTGAATATGGTATGGTATCAAGTGTATGGTAGAAAACCTTAGTTGTAGCGTCCGTTTTGCCTTTTTGTTTAAACAGTAGAAATTCTATAGGCCCTTGAAATCTTCCAGGCAGGATTCCTGACCAGACTATTTTGGTCATGCATAAGTCCAATCTTAATGTCTTTTAAAAAATCTTTCAATTGTGGGCCTCCTCGGTGGCGCAGCGGTTGAGTGCTGGGTTGCGAAGTTGCCTACAGCTTCTGCAACACCAGTTTGATCCCTGGCCACCGGGCGAGGGTCCCACATGGCGTGCAGACCTCTCCTGCCACCTGCTCCCCTCAGCAGTAGACTTCGGTCCTTCTGCCTGCTCTGCTCCCCGCTCTGCCTCTGGTGAATTCTCTCACCCTCCAGCGCTTCTGACTTTACCCAGTGCTTGTATAAATAAATAAAATCTTTTTTAAAAAAAATCTTGCAATTTAATAAGAGGAAAATATATAGCAATAGATGCTCACATCAAGAAACAAGAAAGAACTCAAAGAAACAACCTAATCTCGAAACTCAAAGATCTAGAAAAAGAACAACAAAAAAGCCCAAAACCAGTAGAAGAAAAGAAATAATAAAAACCAAAGCAGAAATAAATGAAATCGAAACTAAAAAAACAATCCAAAAGATCAATGAAACCAAGAGCTGGTTCTTCGAAAAAACAAATAAAATAGATAAACCCCTTGCCAGGCTCACAAGGGCAAAAAGGGAGAAAGCACAAATAAATAGGATAATAAATGAAAGAGGAGAAATCACAACGGACACAGCAGAAATCAAAAGAATTATTAATAACTACTATGAACAGTTATATGGAAACAAGTTTAACAATCTAGAGGAGATGGACAAATTCCTACAACTCTACAATCACCCAAAGCTAGATAAAGAAGAAATAGAACACCTAAACAGACCAATTACAATTAGCGAAATTGAAATGGTAATCAAAAACCTCCCCAAAAACAAAAGCCCAGGACCTGATGGATTTACAAATGAATTCTACCAAACATTCAGAGACGAATTGGTACCTATCCTTCACAAACTCTTCCAAAAAATTGAGAAGGAAGGTATAATACCTAACACGTTCTATGAAGCCAACATTACACTAATACCAAAACCGAACAAGGACAACACAAAAAAAGAAAACTATAGGCCAATCTCCCTAATGAACACTGATGCAAAAATCCTCAATAAAATTTTAGCTATCAGAATCCAACAGTGTATCCATAAGGTAATTCACCACGACCAAGTAGGATTCATTCCAGGGACACAAGGATGGTTTAACATCCGAAAATCAATCAACGTTATCCAATACATCAACAAAAAGAAATATAAAAACCATATGATAATATCAATAGATGCTGAGAAAGCTTTCGACAAAGTGCAACACCCATTCATGATAAAAGCCCTTGAAATTCTTGGGATACAAGGAACGTACCTCAACATCATAAAGGCCGTATATGACAAGTCAACAGCCAGTATCATTCTCAATGGTGAAAAGCTGAAAGCAATTCCATTAAGATCTGGAACAAGACAAGGATGTCCACTCTCACCACTGCTTTTCAATATAATACTGGAAGTCCTAGCCAGAGCAATAAGACAAGAGAAAGACATCCAAGGAATCCAAATAGGAAAAGAAGAAGTCAAACTATCACTCTTTGCAGATGATATGATAATATACATAGAGAACCCCAAAAACTCCACAGAAAAACTAATTCAACTCATCAATCAGTTCAGTAAAGTGGCAGGATACAAAATCAACACGCAAAAGTCAGTAGCCTTCCTATATACAAACAATAAATCTGAAGAAGAAGAAATCAAAAAAACCATCCCTTTTATTATTGAAACAAAAAAAATCAAATATTTGGGAATAAATCTAACAAAAGAGGTAAAGGACCTATACAAAGAAAACTATAAAACACTGTTAAAAGAAATAGAAGAAGACACAAAGAAATGGAAAGACATCCCCTGCTCATGGATTGGGAGAATAAACATTATTAAAATGGCCATCCTACCAAAAGCAATATACAGATTCAATGCTATTCCAATCAAAATTTCAATGTCATTCTTCAAAGAAATAGAACAATTATTGATGAAATTCATATGGAATCACAAAAAACCCCGAATAGCCAAAGCTCTCCTGAAAAAAAAAGAAGGGAATGGAGGCATCACACTCCCAGACTTCAAACTCTACTACAAAGCCATAATCATCAAAACTGCATGGTATTGGAACAAGAACAGACATACAGACCAATGGAATCGAATAGAAAATCCAGAAATAAACCCACAGATTTATGGTCAACTAATCTTTGACAAAGGAGCAAAGACTATGCATTGGAGCAAAGAAAGTTTGTTCAATAAATGGTGCTGGGAAAACTGGGTCGCTACATGCAAAAGAATGAAGCTTGACCACTACCTCACACCATATACAAAAATCAACTCAAAGTGGATTAAAGAACTAGACATAAGACCTGAAACCATAAAATACATAGAAGGAAATATAGGCGAAACACTACGTGATTTGCATATCAAAGACATCTTTACAGACACATCACCCAAAGCAGTGATAGTGAAGGCAAAGATCAACAGCTGGGACTACATCAAATTAAAGAGCTTCTGCACAGCAAAAGAGACAATAACAAAAACAAAGAGAAACCCCAGCAACTGGGAGAACATTTTTGCACCCAACACTAATGATAAAGGACTGATCACAAAAATCTGCAAAGAGCTGATGAGACTCAACAACAACAAAGAAAATAATCCAGTCAAAAAATGGACAGAGGAACTAAAAAGAAACTTCTCTGAAGAGGAAATGCAAATGGCCAACAGGCATATGAAAAAATGTTCAACATCACTTGCAATCAGGGAAATGCAAATCAAAACTACCATGAGAATAGGGCCTCCCCGGTGGCGCAGCGGTTGAGCGCTGGGTTGCGAAGCTACCCGCGGCCTCTGCGGCGCCGGTTCGATCCCCGGCTGCTCCCCGGCCACCGGAGGAGGGTCCCACATGGCGCGTAGACCTCTCCTGCCGCCCGCTGCTCCCCTCAGCAGTGTACTTCGGTCCTTCTGCCTGCTCTGCTCCCTGCTCTGGCTCTGGTGAATTCTCTCACCCTCCTGCGCTTCTGACTGTACCCAGTGCTTGTATAAACCAAACAAACAAACAAATAATAAATAAATAAATAAGACATGCCTCTAGAAAATTAAAAAAAAAAAAAAAAAAAACTACCATGAGATACCATCTTACACCAGTGAGAATGGCACATATTAAAAAAACTAGCAACAACAAATGTTGGCGAGGTTGTGGAGAAAAAGGAACTCTTCTGCACTGTTGGTGGGAGTGCAAACTGGTCCAACCACTATGGAGAGCTGTGTGGAGATTTCTGGACCTACTAAACATAGAGCTTCCACAGGATCCAGCAATTCCACTCCTAGGTATTTACCCAAAGAACACAGAAACATCAATTCCAAAGAACACCTGCACCCCTATGTTTATAGCAGCGCTATTTACAATAGCTAAGCTTTGGAAACAGCCCAAATGCCCAAAAATAGATGACTGGATCAAGAAGATGTGGTACATATACACCATGGAATATTACTCAGCATTCAAAAAAGATAAACACATGCAATTTGCAGCAACATGGATGGCGTTGGAAGGGATCATGCTCAGTGAAATAAGCCAAAAAGAAAAAGAAAAATACCGTATGGTCTCACTCATAGCAGGAATCTAGAAAACTTAAATAAGGGACCAGGAAAATGAATAACTATAAGAAAGTGAAAATCAAAATCAACAAAAACTATGAACCAGAGACACTTTTTGGGGGTGGGGGGTGGGAGGGGAGGGATTGGGGTCAGAATGGGGGGATTGCAATTGTATGGGGAATATAAAAATAAAATTTATTAATTAAAAAAAAAAAAATCTTGCAATTGTTGCTCCTGGGGAAAAGATTGGCAAAGGAGACTGTCTCTCCAAACCCTGGGATTAGGACTGCGCTGGTTATTTTTGTCGGGAAACTGGACGTTGCTACTGTAGGAGCTCTTTGCAGTGATATAGTCTCAAGTGTGCTGCTGAAGTTGGCCAGGGTGCCAGGGAGTCTGATAACCTGCCTTGAGGGAGGGGGACATGGAGAGGGAGTCCTGGCACTCTGGTTGTAACCACAGATTCTATTTAGTATCCTTTAGTTTATTTCACAGTGATGTTTCCAATTAGCTTCTCTTTAAAATCCCTCAATTCTATCAGACCTATAAAGCATTTAAACACCTAATTCCACCCCATTTGCCAAAGTCTGAAACAGTCCTCTGTCCTCAGGTAATAAGTTGTGTCCTTTAGCAGTGGGTGTTTTCATTAGCATTTGCTTTACCAAAGGATGCAGAACATTAGTATTTCCTTAGTTTTTGTTAGTCACAGTCGTGTATAATATCCCCTTATACCGCTTAAAGGAAGAATATTTTGTATTTTCACCTGCTGTCCTTTGTCAGAGTGAGGCAGAATGCACATATATTCAACATTATATAACTTATGATTTCTATATATGCCTCCGCCCCCCACTTTTTCATTGTGTCAGACTGTAGAAAGCACTCATGCATTTTGCCTTGCGTGAAATTTGACAAAGCTTTGTTTTCCTCTGTCTCCTCCTCCTCTTCCACCACTTTGTCAGATGATGTCCTCAGTATCTGCTTAATGTAATTCACTATACAGCTGAGAAGCGCAGAAGGCTATTTATTCTTTTCTTTTTTTTCTTCTTCTTTTTTTTTGGTTTGTAATTCCATCATAACTTCTCAAATGGGTAAAGATGTTGCCCAAAAGCTGGAATAAGCAAGGACCTGGGGAGTGGGGCAGGGGAGAGGAGAGTGGTTAGAGGGTGATAGCTCGAGATGCATTCTTCGGAGGCTCTGTTTAGTGCCTGTAGCATCCGCATTTCAGAAACATCTAACAAAAACTGCCTGCTCTGCTTTTAGGATAAAGATTTTAGGAACTTTCATACTATTTGGGCTACCAGAACTCCTTTATGAGTACAGAATTACATATTGCAGTGATTACAATGGCTTGTTTTTCATTTTCATCTCTTATTCCAGATTCTTAGTTTGTAGGTAGTAAACTTTTAATATCAGACTCATAGAATTTGAGTGGTAAAAATGTTTTTGAAAAGGGATCTTCATTTTTTTCTCCCCATGATAAGGCCAGTTACTTAGTTTTCTTAGTAAAACATTTTTGGAAATTTACATGAAATGGAAGATTGTTCTTCCTATTGAAAAAAAAAAATCTGTTAAGTAAAACATTCCTAATTGTTTCACCTATAGTAGAATAATTGACGGTATCTTTACTGTGAGGGTGGACTGAATTCTCCTTTGTGCACACCTGATTCATCTTTCTGTGTCTCTGCAACTTAAGTGTTCTCCACTGCAGGCAACAGTTATTAACCTCAATAACAATATTTAAAACTGTTCTAGCTTTTGGGCCTCCCCCATGGCACAGCGGTTGAGGGCAGCGTTGTGAAGCTGTCCGCAGCCTCTACAGTGCAGGTCCGATTGCTGGCCAGCCAGGGAGATAGCCACATGGCATGGCAGACCTCTCCTGTCTTGCCCGCTGCTACCCTCAGCAGTGTATTTCAGTCAATCTGTCTGTTCTGCTCCCCGCTCTGTCTCTGGTGAATCCTCTCACCTTGTGCCTCTGGCCTGTACCCCAGTTCTTGTATAAAAATAAATCTTTTAAAAAATTAAAATATTTTTTAAAAAAAACAGTTCTAGCTTTTGTATCAGCACAAAGTCAAGGGGACAAATTGAAAATAAATTTTTATATATATATTTTTTATATTCCCCATACAATTGCAACCCCCTTATTTTGAACCCAATCCCTCCTTTCCCCACCCCCCACAAAGTGTGCTTCTGGTTCATAGCTGTTTGTTGATTTTGATTTTTTCTTTCTTATAGTTATTCTTTTTCCTGGTTAAGTTTTCTAGATTCCTCCTATGAGTGAGACCATCCGGTATTTTTCTTTTTCTTTCTGGCTTATTTCGCTGAGCATGATCCCTTCCAGCTCCATTCATGTTGCTGCAAATTGCATGGGTTTGTCTTTTTTGAATGCTGAGTAATATTCCATTGTGTATATGTACCACATCTTCTTGATCCAGTCATCTATTTTTGGGCATTTGGGTTGTTTCCAAAGCTTAGCTATTGTAAATTGTGCTGCTATAAACATAGGGGTGCAGGTGCTCTTTGGAATTGATGTTTTTGTGTCCTTTGGGTAAATACCTAGGAGTGGAATTGCTGGATCATATGGAAGCTCTATCTTTAGTGGGTTGAGGAATCTCCACACAGCTTTCCATAGTGGTTGGACCAGTTGAAAATAAATTATTTTAATCCTAGTTTCAGTGTTTTGGACTACAGAATAGCTCAAAATTATATTTGGAAATATTCACAGTAAAATTTTCATGAATTATAATGGTGATGGTCCTGCTTTCCTTTACTTCCCCCCGCCCCCAATTAGATTTCTTAGGTAATCACATTCCCAGTTAGCACTTACGGTCCTCCTACTAATGTGTTGGTGCTGGGAAGCAAGGGGAAATGCTGGCCAGTCTTGAGTAATTTTCATAAATTTCTGTGCATTCACCTTTGTCTCTTTTCTGTATCTTAAAACAAAATGGTAGCCCTTCCCACCAAACTCCAGATTTTATTATTAGTAAAATGTAAAAGTCATTAGCTTCAGAGTCCTGTGCATTATTAAAATTGTAAATTTTTAGTTTAAAGAAGGGTACATTTTAATATTTCTCTTTCATCAAATATTTTCTAAGAATGTTTCTCTGAATTGCCTCAATTTCTTATCTCCAGTCTAGCATAATCTCCCAAAAGAAGGTATTTGCAAACCATATCAGTCAAGAAGCTAATATATAAACAACAAAAATACAGCCTCATTAAAAAATGGGCATCTCAATCTAAATATGCATTTAACCAGAGACATACACGTGGCCAGTAGACACTTGGAAAGATGTTCTATATTGTTTATCATTAGGGAAATGCAAATCAAAACCATACCAGTTAAGATGACTATTATCAAAAAATCAAGAAATAAGTGTTGGTGAAAACGGAGAAAAAGAAATCCTTGTACCTGTTGGTGCAAATTCAAACTGGCATAGCTACTTTGGAAAAGAGTAGGGAGTTGTCTCAAAAAAATTAAAAACAGAACTGCCATATGAGCCATTTACCCCACTTCCAGGTATTTACCTGAAGAACATGAAAACACTAACTCAAAAAGAGATAAGCACCCCTGTGTTCAGTGTAGCACTGTTCACAACAGCCAAGATACTTAACAACCCAAGTGTCTAATAACAGATGAGTGAATTGAGTGTCTAATAAATGAATGTGGTACAATACAACATGACATCTTGCCATTTTGACCACATGGATAGACCTTCAGAGAATTATACTAAGTGAAATAAGGAAAAGGGGCAAATTCTGTATGATTTCATTCATTTGTGGAATATAAAGAAAAAGCAATCAGACGCTACAAAAACAAACCCTAAGACTCTGATATCAAATTGATGATTATGAAAGTGGGAAGGGTATAGCTTGGTGGTAGATGGTGATTGGGCATTTGGCAGTGAATATGTGAAATACAGTGTTGCTGAGGTGAGAGGCAACACCTGACCTCTAAACTACTGTTACTTCAATTTTTTTTTAAAAAGGGGGAAAAAAAGATTATTTCCCAGAGATTGTAGATGTTACCGGGCCAGAAACTTTTACCCTTTTTTAAGTGATTTAATATTAGTGTGCTCATGTATCTACACATTCCTTCTTTCAATGATAAAAGCAACTTGTGGTTATAAAAATTGCCAGCCTATTTAATAATATTTACTGTGCCTATTGAATAAAAATTAAATCTTAACTATCCAAAGAGGTGATCTTGTGTTTCTGTGTATTGACTCTTTATACTTTTTGGCTCTTCACAGGAGACACCTGTACTTACCAGAATAGAAAAACAGAAGCGCAAAGAAGAGGAGGAAGAACGTCAAATTCTTCTCGCAGTGCAGAAGAAGGAGCAGGAGCAGATGCTGAAGGAAGAGAGGAAACGAGAGCTGGAGGAAAAGGTCAAGGCAGTGGAAGGTATGTGTACTCTTTGAAGCACCATATGCAAGAGAATTAACCTCCTCGTAGTCAGAACTAGTCTTTCTCAATTAACTAAGTTGTCCTGACAGTTCCTATTGAGGTATCTTGTACATTGTTTTGTCTTCATCATCCAGATTGATCTAACTTTGCATTTCAGCAAGAGCACTTAGATTTGCTATTGTACTCTTGCTTCCATTTTCTGCTTGTTGCTCTTACCTCTGCTATGTCATTCACATAGAATAGGAAAAAGTAGGGAAAAAATTAATTTTCTAATGACAACTAATAGCACAAATAATTACAAACACATGAAATATCCTTTAAAAAGTCTTAGCAGGGCCTCCCCAGGTGGCACAGCGGTTGAGCACTGGGCTGCGAAGCTGCGTGCAGCCTCTGCAGCGCCGGTTCGATCCCCGGCCACCAGCGAGGGTCCCACATGGCGCGACAGACATCTCCTGCCATGCCCGCTGCTCCCCTCAACAGTGTATTTCATCAATCTGCCTGTTCTGCTCCCCACTCTGGCTCTGGTGAATTCTCTCACCCTCCCTCGCTGCTGACTGTACCCAGTGCTTGTATAAATAAATAAATAAATCTTTAAAAAGTCTTAGCAATACTTTATTAGATGTGCTATATAAATTTTAATAATATCATTAATGTTACTAGAACAAAACCGTTTTTTCAGACTTAGGTTCAGATCTCGTCTTGATATAAGGAGCCTTTTCTTTCATTTGAATTGAAACAAACACTCACCACTGCGCCTGGGTGTATGAGAGAGGAGCTTTGTATGTAAGCAGGCCTAATGAATCATGCCATAGAAGGTCACTTGATTTGGTTGAGTACAGACCAGTTTGTCTTTTCTTTTTAATAAAAGTATTGAATTTTTGAGAAAAAGGAGAAAAAGGAACTCTTCTGCACTGTTGGTGGGAGTGAAAACTGGTCCAACCACTGTGGAGAGCTGTGTGGAGATTTCTGGACCTACTAAACATAGAGCTTCCATATGATCCAGCAATTCCACTCCTAGGTATTTACCCAAAGGACACAGAAACATCAATTCCAAAGAACACCTGCACCCCTATGTTTATAGCAGCGCTATTTACAATAGCTAAGCTTTGGAAACAGCCCAAATGCCCAAAAATAGATGACTGGATCAAGAAGATGTGGTACATATACACCATGGAATATTACTCAGCATTCAAAAAAGATAAACACATGCAATTTGCAGCAACATGGATGGCGTTGGAAGGGATCATGCTCAGTGAAATAAGCCAAAAAGAAAAAGAAAAATACCGTATGGTCTCACTCATAGCAGGAATCTAGAAAACTTAAATAAGGGACCAGGAAAATGAATAACTATAAGAAAGTGAAAATCAAAATCAACAAAAAACTATGAACCAGAGACACTTTTTGGGGGGTGGGGGGCGGGAGGGGAGGGATTGGGGTCAGAATGGGGCGTTTGCAATTGTATGGGGGAATATAAAAATAAAATTTATTATTTAAAAAAAAAAACACAAAGTCAACCATCTTTCAGAAAGTAAAATAAATAAATAAAAGTATTGAATTTTTAAAATTTTGAATAAAACAGCATGATAAGGGTGTGACTTTGTTAATGCAGTGTTTCATTAACAATTCTACACTCACATTTCTAGGGTTTGTTTTGGTTTAGTTTTTTGTTTCTGTTTTACACAGAAGAACTGGGGTATAGGCCAGAGGTGCAGGGGGTGGAGGCCATGGTGAGAGGACTCACCAGAGACAGAGTGGGAAGCAGAACAGGCAGATCTACTGAAATACACTGCTGAGGGGAGCAGCAGGAGAGACAGGAGAGGTCTGCTGCGCCAAACATGGATTAGCTCCCTGGCTGGGGATCGAATTCGGGCCAAAACGGTGATAGTGCTGAGACTTAACCCCTAAGCCCCTTAAACCAGGAGGCCCCTTGTTTAGTTTTGTTCCTTAGTGTTGTTTCTTCGTGTTCCACATGAATAAGTCATCTGATATTTGCGTTTCTCCTCACTTTCTTTGCTTAGCATAATTTCATCCAGTTTCACACATGCCTTTGCAGTGGCAATATTTCATGTCTTTTTATAGTTGAGTCGTATTTCATTGTGTGTCTACACCACATTTTTAGCCACTCATCTGCCATTTGGGCACTTCAGATTGTTCCCATAGCTTGGTATGGTAAAATAGTGCTGCAGTGAACATAGGAGTGCATCTTTCTCTTTGAATTAGTGTTTTTGCATTCTTTGACTCTGTACCAAAGAGTGGGATTGCTGAATCATATGGTAGATCTTTTTATGTAGGGGCGAGACCAGTCTACATTCTCAGCAGCAGTACACAAGAGTTCTGTTTTCTCCACGCCCTCACTTAAGTCTGGGTTTTTTGTGGTACATTCTCACATATGTGAGGTGGTATCTCATTGTGATTTTGATTTGTATTTCCCTGGTAAGTGATGATAAGCATTTTTTCATGTGACTATGACCCATCTGTATGTCTTCTTTGAAGGAATGTCTACTTAACCCTTCTGCCCATTATTTGATTGGGTTGTTTTCTTTTTGTTAAGTTGTATGAGTTTTTTGTAAATCTTGGATGTTAGCCCCTTGTCGGATGTATGATGTGCAAATATTTTCTCCCATTTGGTAGGATATCTTTTTACTTTCATGATAGTTTTTTGCTGTGCACAAGCTTTTCAGTTTAATGTAGTCCCATTGGTTTATTTTTGCTTTTGTTTCCCTTGTCATTTGAATCTAGTCTCCAAAAACATCCCTGGAGTGTTTGCCTATGTTTTTTTCCTCTGTGTTTTATAGTATCAGGTTTTATATCCAATATAAAAAGAGTCCTAATATATTTTACAAAATGAAAAAAAATTGCAGTCAACTAGAAAATGGATTATTTGAGCAGCCAAATACTGTTCTTGAGTTATAAAGCAAAATTGTTAAGATTTGATAGTTTAGTAGTTACTTTAAGCTTGAAACCAGAATTCTCTTTTTAAAAGAAAATCTATTAAAAGTTGTTCATAGCAAAGTTCCTATAGTTTATTACAACAGATTAGATTATTTACAAGTAGAATAATCCAGAAACAGAAACACAAGTCAAATGGAACATGACGGGGAGAACACTGTTTTCAGAGTCATGTCATGCTCATAGCTAAGCAGGCACATGTGGTGCCTGTCCCTTGGGGATAAAAATAGAAGACCTGGGGCCTCCCCGGTAGCGCATTGGTTGAGCACTGGGCTGCAAAGCTGCCCGCAGCCTCTGCAGCGCTGGTTCTATCCCCAGCCGCTGGTGAGGGTCCCACATGGCATGCAGACCTCTCCTGCGCCCTCTGCTCCCCTCAGCTGTGTATTTCGTCAGTCTGCCTGTTCTGTTCCCCGCTCTGGCTCTGGTGAATCCTCTCACCCTCCCACACTTCTGACTATACCTGGTGCTTGTATAAATAAATAAATGAATAAATGAATAAATAAATATTAAAAAAAAAAAGACCTGTCCTGGTTTCTTTCTCCATCTTGCTGTCTTACAGTGTTCCTCATCTTCCTGCCTCCCTTTTACTCCTGACCTTCTTGTTCCCTGCTGGCAGTGAGTGCCCCGTCAGACCAGCAATGGAATGCCAAGTGTGTTTCTCATCGCCATGACTATGAGCCAGAAAAAAATTATCCCTCACTCCCAGTCCCTGCCAATTCCATTTGGCATCTTTCACTTGTTCCCAGCCAAACTTATTACTACCACTGGCTTGGTAGGAACCACTGCCAGTGGTGCAGGTGGGGGTGGGTGGGAAAGCAAAGACAAATGGGTGTGCATGGATGCATTTGTAAATTCAAAACCTATGTGCATATAAAATCCTGTATGTGTTTGTTTTGAGAGTCTGGATATTTTCATTTTTGAAAAAAAGATACAAAAGTCCTCAGGTCATCAAAGAAAAATAATCCTCCGTCTTCTATTTTTTCCCTTTTCTTCTAATTTTGTTTTCTACTTTCCCATCCAGCGCCTCCTACTGCCCTCATCCCCCTTGAACACAGTGTGACTAAGAAAGGGTGTCCTACTCGTTTCTATTTTTCATAAAGCAGCTATAGAAACATCCTGATTTTCAAAAAGAAGATGGCAAAAAATAGCTTCATGACTATTTTGTTCATATTTGTTCATTTTCTCAAAATTACTAAGAACATAAAATTATTTAAAGAATACTTAACTCACTTGTACACTAACACTTCGTGTTCCTTATAGATCGAGCCAAAAGGAGAAAGCTCAGGGAAGAAAGGGCATGGCTGCTGGCTCAAGGGAAAGAGCTTCCCCCAGAACTTTCCCATCTGGACCCTAATTCCCCCATGAGGGAAGAAAAAAAGGCTAAAGACCTGTAAGTATTTAATGAAACTAGTAGTAGCGGCCAGTGTCTTACCAAACACTCAGACATTGTGTTCGGGTACTATTCTCTCCTGATCCTTACAGCAGCCCTGTATGGTCAGCCATAGTCGGTGTTCACAAGCTCCTCATTCTGCTGTACGCTTTCTCGGTATTCTTTAGCTCACAAAAATGCACATAGAGTAAAATAAAACCTGAGGTAGAAAATGCTGTTAAATAACAACAATATCAGATCATAAATTAAGTTCCGGTTCATCTTGGCCATTCCCAACATTTTATATATGAGGAAAATTTTTTTTATTTTTTGCTAAAGGATGCTAACCTTTGCATTGTTATCCTCAGGTGTGTTATCAGTATCAGATGTCTTTTTTTTTTTTTTTTTTAAGTAAAGATTATTCCAAATCTTGATGCAGTCAATTATATGTCTGATTGAATCAAAAGACTTAAAAGAGAAGGTAGTCAAAGTTACTCTTCTTCTTTTCTGATTCACAGCTTTGAGTTGGATGATGATTTCACTGCCATGTATAAAGGTCAGTTCCATTTCCAACTGTTGTATTTCTGATAGATAGAAATACTCCTGTGTGAGTATTAATTAAGCTCTCTGTGCCTCTCAGTTCTAGATGTGGTAAAGGCGCATAAGGATTCCTGGCCTTTTTTGGAACCTGTGGATGAATCTTACGCCCCTAACTATTACCAGATTATTAAGGTAGAGATTTACTTTGCACTTATATATGCTACATCGTCTGTGTCTTTTTTAATTTTTGTTGTTTTTTAGTTAAAGTTCATCTATTACTCCTTGAGAGCCAGGGTATTGGAGACTTGTGAGCAATTCCTAATGGCATGATTCCTTTGCCTCATATGAGGTGTTGTGCCCCCATATATTATAGCTAAATGCTTTCCCGTTTAGGTCCCCATGGATATTTCAAGCATGGAGAAGAAACTGAACAGTGGTTTATACTGTACCAAGGAGGAATTTGTAAATGACATGAAGACTATATTCAGGAATTGTCGAAAATACAATGGGGAAAGTAGTGGTGAGTGGAGAAGGGTTTTGCTCAGGGTACACATTTTACTATACCATTAGCACAGAGCGTGAAGCATCTTCTCTTCGAGAAATACATGCCGAGAGGGCTCAGATTATTTCTCATTAACCTAGAAAGCCAGTCTGGGTCTACATTGTACTTTGTCTGGTAACCACAGACAGTTAACCACAGTCAAGACTGCGCCTGAATGGAATTGATTCTTAAATCATTTTGAGACGTGCACAGAGTAAATCTCTAGCAGTATGTACAACTCCGGGTATAGAAACATGGAATCATTTATTCAGTAGCTCAGTATGCCTTAGTTTTTTTTACTAGGTAGTTTCAATGATTGTATTAATTTTTTTTTTTAATTTAACCTTAAAAATTAAATTTTTACTGGTTTGGGTTAATAATGTTGGAATCACTGCATCATCAGCCATTCGGTCCAGAGCCCTTAGGGCAGAAACCATATGTGGTTTCATCTTGTATCCATAGCTCATAACAAATGCTCAAGTTGACTTAAATTTAGGATTTGCCCCAGTAGCTTCTTTATTGCTTCATTAGAAGAGGTCAACTCTTTTTTTTCTCCCTATAGAATATACCAAGATGTCTGATAATTTAGAGAGGTGTTTCCATCGGGCAATGATGAAGCATTTTCCTGGTGAAGATGGCGACACAGATGAAGAATTTTGGGTCAGAGAAGATGAAAAGCGAGAGAAGAGACGGAGTCGTGCGGGGCGAAGTGGCGGAAGTCATGTTTGCACCCGCTCCAGGGACTCCGAAGGGCCCAGCAGGAAGCAGCAGCCTGTGGAGAATGGGGGGAAGTCCTTGCCACCTGCGCGCCGAGCCTCCTCCGGGGATGATCAGAGCAGCAGCTCCGCACAGCTCCCTCGGGAGCTGGGGACCTCCAATGGCCGAGGCTTCTCCCGTCCCCCGCATTATGGTGGGATGCCCAACCAGGCACCCCTCTTAAACCAGATGGTAAGCGATGGCTTAAATTCTGTTGTGGTTTCAGTTGGCTTCACTTCTAAACTAACCTCTCTGTGCATGGTTGATTTCTTCTCCCCTCATTTGTCCTTCCTTTATTCCTCCTTTCTCCCAATCATTGGTATCTGCAGTCCCAGTGTGGGCAAAAATCGGGATTAAACAATCTTTCTATGTATAAAGTCAAGTAGGATCTGTACGTAAGGTACACCATAGCTGTACAGTTTCATGTTGGGAGCCATTGAGGGGAAATAGGCTGAAAAATGTGCTGAGAGAGGATGAAATAATGGGAAAGATTGAAGAGGACCAGATTGGTCTCACCTTCCCTGGAGAGGCAATTGGTGTCAGTGCAGGTGCTTCCTCACCTCAGCACCCATATGCTAGAGATCTCCACATCTTGGCCACTCTGTCCTAAATCCTTAGTGCATTCACCTTCAGGAAAAGTCCTTTCCTACCTAATACCTGCTTCCTCGCTCTCTCTTTTCTCTTCCTTTCCTCGCTTCTCCTCCTCCAGAGGCCAGCAGTCCCGGGAACGTTCGGTCCTCTTCGAGGGTCAGATCCCGCCAGCTTACATGTGTCCTGTAGAGTCCCCGAACCACACCCTGGAGAGCCTGCACAGCAGCATCAGCCTTTTGCCATGCAGGTAAGCAGCCTGCTTAGAAATACTCTCTCTTCCCTGATTAAATTCAATTCATTATCTCCTGTTCTACAGAATCTGTTACTATAGATTATGTGCCTTACAAGAGATGTTAATTGAGTCTGATGAACTCTCTTGTCTTTGTATCTTCTTGCCAGCCTCCCGTTGGAATTAACAGCCACCGAGGACCCAGGCTAGGCACACCTGAAGAGAAGCAAGTGTGTGGGGGTCTGACACACCTTTCTAACATGGGGTCACATCCTGGATCCTTGCAGCTTGGGCAAATGAGTGGCCCTACTCCGGATGGAAATATGTTTCCTCCAGCTCAATTCCAACCAGGATTTATTCCTTCCAGGCATGGAGGGGCTCCACCCCGACCCCCAGACTTTCCTGAAACCTCAGAAATTCCTCCCAGCCATATGTACCGTTCATATAAGTACCTGAATCGAGTACACTCTGCTGTCTGGAATGGGAACCATGGTGCTACAAACCCAGGATCCCTGGGGCCAGATGAGAAGTCCCCAATGGGGCCAGGACCCTCTCACCAGCCTCGTACTCTCGGTCACATGATGGATTCCCGAGTGATGAGACCACCTCTCCCCCCAAACCAGTGGACTGAACAATCAAGCTTTCTACCTCATGGAGTTCCTTCTTCAGGGTATATGCGACCACCCTGTAAATCTGGTGGACATCGGTTACAGCCACCTCCAGCCCCAGCACCAAGTTCGCTGTTTGGCGCGCCCTCCCAGGCTCTGCGGGGGGTGCAAGGAGGGGACTCCATGATGGATAGCCCAGAGATGATCGCCATGCAGCAGCTCTCCTCCCGCGTCTGCCCACCAGGTGTGCCTTACCACCCCCACCAGCTTACTCCCCCCCATCTACCTGGCCCTTTTCCACAGGTGGCTCACTCACCATCTGTAAGTGTGTCAGCCCCCAAGCCTGTCTTGGGGAACCCTGGGAGGACGCAGGATAGCAGTGACACACACGATCCTGAGAATGACCAAGGTAACTTACACGGCCGCGCCTGCCGCCTTTCGGCTCTTTAAGTTGTTGAGTCATGAGCAGTCTTTATACAGGACGCAAAACCCAACACAAACTGGTTTTCCGCTTTTTTTTTTTCCTCTCTTTGTTTTTCTTGAATAAGGGTTAACTAAGGGTCAACCAATCACCTAGTATTGTTTTTTATGCAAAAATTGAAAAGAAATTGTGATAATGATCGTTATACGGGTGAAGTGCTTACTGTGCTACTAGATACTGTTTTCAAGACTTGTGTATAGTATTTTTTTTTTAAATCTGTTTTTATTTTGGATATATATTTGTGATCTATTGAGAATGGAAGGTAGTGAGAGCTAGCAAATCTTGAAGGAATTTCTGAGAAGTACCATAAGAGAATAAAATGAAACTGGAGGAGAAAGATGAATAAAAGACAATTCATGTAATTAGTGCCTATTTCCAGGATAGATGTCTAACAGGTATTATGTTTAATTTTCTTCCGTCCATGAATAGAGAATGGGGACACCTGGAGTCTTCCAAAATGTGATGAATCTACTTAAAATTTATGTTATTTTTCAAACTTTTTAGGTTTTTTTGTTTGTTTGTTTTTAAGATTTATGCATACAAGAAGGTGGGGTATGGGCCAGAGGTTGGGGGGGGAGGTGAGAGGATTCACCAGAGACAGTGGGGAGAAGAACAAGCAGATTGTGAAACATACTGCTGAGGGGAGCTGCAGGCGAGCCAGGAGAGGTCTTCTGCACCCTGCGGGTAGTTCCCTGGCTGGGGATCGAGTTCATGCTGCAATGGCCGCAGACAGCTTCATAGGTTGCGTTTTAACACCTTGTGCCACTGGGGAGGCCCCTTTTTAGTTTTTTTAATGAGAAAAGGCCTACTTTGGGAACACAAGCTCTAGCAGAATTTCCTACTACTTATTTCAAGTAGTGTCTGAAATTCTAAGCTAGAAAAAGAAAGCCGCTTGTGGAACCTTGGATAAGCTTCTTTGTTGCCATTTTTTCTGTTTACTGAATATTGAAAAATGCAGATTTTAGTAAGAAGACTCTACTTATGGGTTGGTTCAACAGAAAGGTAAAGAATTGTGAGATTGTAATAAAGTATTTAAGTCTAATATTAGTTTCATTGGGTTTATTACATTTTTATAATGTGTTGAAGGTGCCTTTTCTGTTATATGATATAGGCATGTTTTCATGATAGACAGATAAAATGAATATTTTCGTTCATTCAACAGCTATTGAGTCCCCATTTGGTGCGGGTAGTGAGAGGATTATAGGGAACAAAGCAAGGCCCCTGTTGCTCCAGAGCTTATGCTCTGATGAGATAGAACCTTCTTAATACTCGTTATGCTGTGGGCCTTGTGTCAAATTTTAGCCTTCTGCCTGGTCTGCATTTGGGTATGGTGACAGCTGAACACCCTCCTGACACATTCCACATGCATCTGCTTGGAGTCTTTGTGCCATGAACCATTCGCACCCTCTCACTGGCCTGACAGTGACAACGCAGGAGGAAGACAAGAGTATCTTGAAAGGCAGTATGCAGGGGCCTCAAGTTCATGACCTGAAAAGGATTCTAAAAATGCCCGGCTGAGCTTGAATGTTCACCTCTACCCTGACTCCCTTAGCCGACTACTTACCATGCTCTCTGCATTACCACCTTCGTCAGCTATCAGCTATTGAATTATTTTGTTCTCTGTTTTCCTTGGAACAGATACCATGCCTGGTCTTGAGGAGAAACCACCAAGTGTTGGTGCTTCAGAGGGGGTGTACCTCAAACAACTACCTCACCCTACGCCTCCCCTGCAGACTGACTGTACCAGGCAGAGCTCACCACAAGAGAGGGAAGCAGAGGACCCAGACCTCAAAAGTGACTCTTCAGAATCTGGAGACAACTGTAAAGCAACAAAAAGCAAGAGTGCCTGGTCCTCAGATAGCAGCTATACCAGCCCAGCAGCCCAAGGATGCATGAAGGATGTCTCCACTCTGGCAGATAGAGAGTCGCTACCCGAAAATGGAGTGATTGTGGAAGTATCCCCTTGTGGATCACAGGTGAAGGGGCTTGGTGGTGGTGGTTCAGAAAAGCCACTCTGTCCCAGAGGAAAAATGCTGCAGGAAACCATACCATGTGCAGGACAGAACCCAACTACACCTCCCAGTGCAGACCCAAGTTTGATGGGAGGCACTGTAAACCAGTTTTCTCCCTTGTACATGCCTGGCCTGGAATACCCAAATTCGGCTACACATTACCACGTCAGTCCAGGCCTACAAGGCTTGGGCCCTGTCATGGGAAGTAAACCCTCAGTATCGCATCCTCAGCATTTTCCCCCTAGAAGCTTTCAGTCTAACAACCCTCATTCAGGAGTCTTTCCCCGATACCGCCCCCACCAAGGAATGAGGTATTCCTATCAGCCACCACCCCAGCCTTCCTACCATCACTATCAGCGAACTCCTTACTACACATGTCCACAGGGCTTTTCTGACTGGCAGAGGCATCTCCATCCCCCAGGAAGCCCAAGTGGCCCAGCTCCTAGCCAGCCTCCCCCACCAAGACACCTCTTCTCAGATAAGAGCACCGTGGCCGGTGTGCAAGGCTGTGAGACACTGAATGCTGCCTTAACTTCCCCAAGCCGAATGGATGTGGTGGCTGCTAAGGTGATTGCAAATGATGGGCAGAATCCTGGTCCAGAAGACGAGAAGCTGGATGAATCTGTGGAGAGACCAGAGAGTCCCAAAGAATTTTTAGACCTGGACAACCATAATGCAGCTACCAAGCGACAGAGTTCACTGTCAACCAATGAATATCTTTATGGAACTCCTCCTCCACCTCTGAGTTCAGGGATGGGATTTGGTTCTTCTGCTTTCCCTCCCCATGGTGTGATGCTACAAACAGGGCCTCCTTACACACCGCAGCGGCCCACCAGCCATTTCCAACCCAGGGCCTACTCGTCTCCTGTAGCTGCTCACCCACCTCACCACCCAGCAGCTGCCCAGCCTAATGGCCTCTCTCAGGAGGGCCCCGTCTATCGCTGTCAGGAGGAAGGCCTGGGTCACTTTCAAGCTATAATGATGGAACAAATTGGCACTGGAAGTGGAATGAGGGGACCTTTCCAGGAAATGTACAGACCATCAGGGTAAGATTTCATTAGGTTGGGTTTGTTTAATTGAACAAACATCAGTTTATAATGTTAAATAGGTTCCAGGTGTACAGCCTTAAACACCAACAACCGTATATACCACATTATGCTGACCGCCAGAGGTCTAGATTCCACCATCACCATACAGTTGACTTCACCCTTCTATCCAATTTACAAACGCCGTCCTCCACTTCTGGTAACCACTGTTTATTCTCTTATAGTCTTGTTTTTGGTGTGTGTTGTTTTCTTATCTACTACATATGAATGGAATCATACAGTGTTTGCCTTTCTCCTAACTTATTTCAGTAAGCATAATACCCTCTAGGTCATCCATGTTGCTGCTTTGTTAATATTGGAGGCATTATAGAAATAAATTAGCCTTAGAGTTCAGTTTTAAGTTAGGCATTATTTTCCCCCTCATAAAAATAAATTGGCATTTAAATAACTGGTTAAACTTTGATATTAAAAACAAAATAATCATGGATTAGGAGCTGTTGGCAAAGGCTTGGACATTACTGCTGAATTCATCCACCTTGAACAAAGTAAAAGAGGTCATTGGTAATATCCAGGTTTTACTCCCTGTCTCTCATTCCCCTCTCATTGAATGAAGAATCTAGATTCATCAGAATTGGAACAAGTCAAATCCTGTCCTCGTGAGAATTCTCAGTTAATAATGCTTTTAAGACCCACCAAGGTTAAAAAAAAGGGGGGGCTCTGAAACCTTATAAAAATAGTACTGCCCAACTTATAAACCAGCATGCCCCTCACCAATACCAAGCCCTTCCCCCTAACATGTTGCCTTATTTGTTTTATACCCTTCTAAAAATATTCCTTTCCTTTGCTTTGTTTTCTAAATCATTGAAAAGTAAGTTATAGACATCATGACCCTTTACCTCTAAGTACTTCAGTATACATCTCCTAATAGGGACATTCTCCCAGACACCATCTCAAAGTGTTACCACACCCAAGGAAAATGGCATCAGTGGTGTCTAAGAGAGTCCTTGTTTACTTTCTGCTGTTATCCCCAAGATGTCTTTTTTTTTTTTTTTTAAGATTTATTTATTTATGCGTACAAGAACTGGGGTGTAGACCAGAGGTGCAGGGGATGAGAGGATTCACCAGAGACAGTGGGGAGCAGAACAGGCAGATCAACTGAAATACACTGCTGAGGGGAGCAGTGGACAAGACAGGAGAGGTCTGCTGTGCCATGTGGGTAGCTCCCTGGCTGCTGGGGATCAAATTCATGCTGCAGTGGCTGGCGATAGCTTGATAGTGCTGTGTCTTTAACCCCTGCCCCACTAGGGAGACCCCAAGACATCTTTTTTTTTTTTTTTTAAAGATTTATTTATGCACACAAGGGCAGAGATGTGGGGGATGAGAGGATCCACCAGCGACAGCAGGGAACAGAACAGGCAGACTGACTGAAATACACTGCTGAGGGGAGCAGCAGGCAAGACAGGAGAGGTCTGCCTCGCCATGTGGGTTTCTCCCTGGCTGGCCAGGGATCGAACTCGTGCTACAGAGGCTGCGGACCACCTCATAATGCAGTGCTCAACCCCCTGCGCCACCAGGGAGGCCCCCCAAGATGTCTTTTATAGTTGGTTGGTTGTCTTTTTCCATCCAGCATCTAATCTATTTTGTGTATTTACATGTGTTTGCTATGTTTAGTCTCTTGATTTGCAACTTTTGTCCTATCACTGGTTTGTTTTCTTTGTTTTATAAGACTCCAGGCCAGTTCTCATATAGTGCATTCCAAATTAGATTCATTTCATTTTCCCTTGTCTTTAGAATCAGACCCTTGTCTTTAGAATCAGATGAATCGCTTCTCGGCCTTTTGGCTAAGATCAAGTGTAGAATCAGATGAAACCGCCCTGTGGAGGTGATAAATGCCGTACTTAACACATCACACCAAGAGGCACATGATGTCAGTGTGTTGATGATTTCAAGTTTGATCTCCTGCATAATTAAGGCAGTGTCACCTGAAAGCTGCTTGAATAGTGTCTTCTTTTGCAAGCTGTATCTTCACTAACTCTTCTCTGTTCCTGTCTTGTGACTCTAGAATGCAGGTGCAGCCAGCCCAGGCGCAGTCCTTATTCCCAAAGACCCCAACACCAGCAGCATCCCAGGAAGAGCTGCCCCCACATAAGCCCCCGACAATTCCTCTTGATCAGGTAAAAGTTATCAAAAATTAGAGTTTTTCTTATTCCTCCAGATTATAGGAAATTGGCCCATGACTTCATTGCCGTTCTGAAAAAAACCTTTGAACGTGTCCTGTTGATGAAGGGACTTTCCCTGGGAAGTGCTTCCAGTCCTGCAGGCAGTTGGTTGTAAGGTCTAGTCAGGCTCTGTGCTCACTGTGACCTGGCAGTGGGGAAGATTGGGAAAGGAAGACCTGGGAAGTAGCTTCTCTGCTGTTTGCCTCATGTTCCTTTTCCTGTGCTCATGGTAACCAGCTGTTTGGGGATTATTTAAACCTCATTTCCCCAAACTGGCTTCCAACATTTGTCATGATATGACACCTTGTCTGTTTTTATAGACACCAGTTTCATTTGAGGGATACCTGTCAATCAGATTCCAAAATAATACTAGGAGCTGCCTTCAAGGACTGCTTCTGCGCCAGCCCCAGAAACTCGTTGCTTCTCCATGTATGTTGCTTCTCCATGTATGTTTCCTCTCATCTCTTCCCGGACCCCCATAAAGAAATTGCCGTCCTTCTTCCCGAGTGTGCGAGAAGTCCTGCAGCCCCTAAGTGATGGGGCTGGGGCTTGAGTCAGAGATGGAGGACTGTAGCGTTTCACCCTCTGGAAGCAAACTGTGGCTGCTGGGGCTATATCAAGTCGTCTTCCCAAATACAGAGAAACAACTCTGGTTTGTTAAAACAGTTTGTAGCAAGTTTTTAATTTTGTTATACTGGTCTTTGTTTCCTCAGAGCTAGTCCATGGAGGAAATAACCCCCAAGGAAATGGAAAGCTGCACATGAAGACTGGAACACGGAGAATGTGGGGTGCGATCCTCCCATCTCTCTCCCTACCACCCGCCACACCCTCCACGGAGCCATTGCCAGGGCCCTAGAAGCACACTCCCCAGATCACTAGCGCAGCTCACATAGCACCTGGGTCAGAGCTGGATCTCTTGCATAAATAATAGACTGTCAAGAACAAACGAACTAGAAGTAGTGATGGCTTTTCAAGTCCTGAGGCTTGTCCAGGGGAATCATCTGAAGCTCGGGGGGGCAGGGGGGCATACTTGAGAATGGAGTGGTGCTTGTAAACTCTCATGAGCAGCTAAACTCAGGTATATATTTGGGGAGGGACTACTCGTAGTATTAATGTGTTTGGAGCTGGGTCCAGTTTACAGAATTTTCATGTTGCCTTTAAAATAAGTTTTGTTGTTGGTGGTGAATGTATTGTACATAGAATGGGAAGGGTGGGTGGGGATGTGGAAGAAATGGAAATCCTAACTGGTGGGCATGCAGCACTGGAGTGATCCTTACCTGTTTACAATCGTGTCACACTGAGTATCTGAGAGGCGGAGAAGAGGGTAGGAGAGGTTTCATCTTGTAACACATTAACTGTGTTTCCTCAGTGACCAGCTGGCCATTTAAGAGCTAAGGGCCTTCCTTCCAGTCAGCCTGAAAGAGTCCAGTTACACCGCCCCTACCCGTGTGGTTTCTCATTCATCATGGAGGCAGAGTGCGCTCCTTGGCACCGCCTACCAGAAGCTTCAGTCCGGAAGACGGGCTGCCCATACCCTGGATTCCAGAGAGCAATACCCTTCCTAATTTTGCCACCAGCCCTACCAGATAGTTGCAAGCCAATACCAGGGATTGGGATCACTAGAGTGTTTTGCTTATTAGAAGGTAAAATGCATCATCCTCTTCACAGACCTGCCAGGACTGTGATCTGGAAGGCATCACACAAAGCTTTCTGGCACGAATCACATTTTGTGGAAGTGACTACTCAGGTTTGTATATGTTAGTATCAATAAAGAAATTGCACAGTTTTGAATAGGAGAAATGTATTCTATAGATTTACAGTTTGAATTTAGGAATATTTCAGTATATATAGTTTTTATTCATTTTAAGTGGATTATAGTAAAAGAAGTCATGGTGATTTAAAATAGCTATCAGGAACAAGTTCTTGGAAATCATTTGTCATATCTGTGATAGGAAACAATTTTACAGTATTAAATTACTTTTTTACAGTTTTAGAAGTGAATTACACTGGATTTGCCCTGTCTAGCATTCTGTATTTGATTTTAGCTGAGATGCCACCAAAGTTAGGGCCCATGTCTTAAACTTCTGAATATCCCACAAAGGGGAAGAAGAAGAAAAAAAAAAAAAAAAAAAAAACTAAAAAATGCCCTGAAATTAGAGGTCTTTGTACAGATATTTTTAAGCATGTCTTTGGGATAGTAGGAAAACTTCCATAAAATATTAATCTGCTCTAGTTTCTTACAAATTCAACTGTTGGAGAGGTGAATAGAACTTTCCCAATTCCCGCATCCTTCATGACATGTGGAACTGTCATGTTGTAAATTGCTAGACATGTACCATCAGCAGGAAAAGAAACATGGGAAACATCAATGTTAGATGAATGGAGCCCCCAAGATTCCAGCTCCAGGGTCATGGAGACTCCCCGTGGATAAGTGAGTAAGCGGACGCTTGCTGACCTGACAGCCCAGGCAGGACTGAGTTGAGCAGGGAACACAGATGTTTCTAAGACAGGATGCACAAAAGTCCGAATTATCTCCAACAGACTTTGATGTTAAATCTGGTGTGCTTTTAAGTGGAATGAGTTCTGAGGCTGCGACCTCATTTGATCCTAATCCTTGCTAGAAACCTATCACTGGTGTGATCTAGTTTAAAAGAGTGAAGAGGTCAGTGTCATCCTTGCAGGAAGATCGGAGTGGAGGGTCTATGGGCAGGTCTTGGTCAGCCCTTGAGCCGGTGTAAGCCAGCGTGGTTGCAGCCTCATCCCGTCTGTTTTCCATGTTTGTGCAAAAGCAGGGAGAAGGAGGAAAAGATGGACTGGACTTAACAGGTCTTTGGACCTGGTTAGACCTGTGTAGGCTAGAGCATCCTGCCACTGACAGCCTTTCTCGTTTCACAGGGAAGCTGACTTGAGTGAGGACCTCTCTCCCCTCCCTAACAGGGGCAGAGTAACTACAGGCTCCCTTCCCCAGGTGCCAGAGCTGAGGGGTTGCCTTATGCTGAAGAACCCTAGGGTGAGGACAGGAGTGAGCCCTGAGCAATAGTTGGGCAGATTTTTGTACCCTTTTCTTCTGCTCTGGTGATATTAGAGCAGCTGGTACCCACTGTTCAAGGTAACCCTTTCTCCTCACTCCCCTGACCCCTAACTCCAGTTACCTGTTGCTAAAGAGAAGCTGTGAACAATATAGGAAGAAATCAGTAAACTCCTTTATCCTTAATCTCCCTTCTTCGTATGTAGAGGAGCGAGAAGACATTAAGGAGGAGCCATAGGAAACTGAACTACTGTATTGTATTATAACACTGTGAACAAGGGCAAAGGCAAGATTGTCAGCCTTGTCGCATCCCGTGTGGGAATTGGGTCGTGCATTGCACGTACCGCTGGTTCATCCTTTGCCTGATGTATCCTGAGCTTTTGCTGGTCTTTGAAGTTTCGATCTGCTGAAAGCAGCCAGGAGCTGCAGGACTGCAGGCACACCCAGGAGCTGCTGCGAGCCGCTGCTCCAGCCCCGCCAGCAGGGGCTGCGTCCCCATCTTCTCTCTCTTCCCTAGCACTTCTTTCTCCAGGTGTCTTAAGCAGATGTGAGTGCGTTTGCCGTCTTCTCTGGCTGGGAACGATGGCTGGGTGGTGTGCTGTAACTAGAAACGTGTGTGTCAGGAGGTCCTGAAAAGATCTGCTCTCAGGTTAAAGGACTTCACACTGTGGTGCCCGCCACCTTGCCACGCCCCTCCGTGGCCCAGGAGGGACAGCAGAGATGGAGCTAGAAGTACTCTCACACCTATTTGATTTCACATTCGGGGCTAACTTCCATTAGAATTGTTGAGTTAGAAACTGTTCCCCTAAGGCCCAAGAAAAATAAAGATCCAGAAAGAAAAGTAGAGCCTTTTGGAAGTTTTTTTTTTTTTTGGTTTGAGGGGTTCCCCCGCCATCAGGCTATTCATTTGAAAAGTAACTATGGGCTGACATTTATTATGGTAGATGCCTGCGGAAAATAAACACAGACAAAAGATTCTGATTGTGTTCATAGAGCTTTTTCCATCTCACATTTTAGGAATAAAATTAAAGCCACACCATCTCCCTCATCGGATTGGTTTAGCTCCTCTAGTAGTCCGCATGAGCTCAGTTCATTCACAGTCCCTGTATTCTCGGGGAGCCTAGCTCAGCGTTGCCAGCAGGCAAGCTTTTCCATGCTTGCCTTGATGGCTGGTGATTGAAATCCTTGAGGCCCATATTTAATGACCCTCAGCTCAGTCAGACCTTCAAGTGCTCCTCTTGACTACGGTGTGGCGTCACTACCCCGTGGCATTCACTTGCTGCGTTCCTCACGCTCTGGAGTAAAGTCTCTCACGCCCGCCCCAGCGCCACAGCTGCCACAGCCGGCAGAGGCCTTTTCAGTCCATACTACTTGGTTGAACTTTCTTTTTAAAAGTTTTTAATGAAAGTTAACATCTATAAATAAAACTCTTGGTTGAGCTGCTTTTAATTTTTTAGTGAAATTTTAAATCTAAATTATCTGCTCCTAAGACCTAACTTAAAATTTCACAGGCAGGCCAAGGCGGGGGCGGCGACACAGGGCCAGAATCCTCCTCCGCTTTCACAGGACCTCTGTTTTCAAAGAAATGAACATTTTCTAGCCTTTTTGTCCCCTTTTGTGCCTGTCATTCCCCCCCTGCCAGGCTCTGATGGCCCCCAGTGCAATCGCTGGCCCCACGTGCTTGAGTGGAGGCCCGCACCCTCCTGGGGGTGTCTGGGGTGGCATGCAGCATGCCTGTGGTGACCTCTGTGCAGCGCTTCAGGAAGGACACTTGGGATTGGGGTGGAGCGAGCAGAGGCTGTTCCTGAGCTGACTTGGCTGTCCAGAAGCCAAGAACCGGAGACTGGCTCCCTGTTCTTTCCTGTGGGTCAGGCTCCCTACCGGGTACCACGTACCACACAGCCTTAAGACGCTGAGCCTTGCCTGCATTTCCCTGCGGGGCATCAACTGGGTCAGCACCTGGTGTCCCATCTCATACTAAGCTGTGACACTCACTTTGCCTCCAGGCTGGTGTTTACCCTGCTCTGCTTTGTAGGCTTTGGCTAAACAGAGGGGACAGTCTCTCCCCCAGCTAATCTCATTCTGCTCCAGGGGCTGAGCGTACCCTAAAGTGCTTGATAACCAGCTATTGTCTTGCATGTGTATTTGCAAAGGGTGGGGTGGGGTTGGGAGCAGGGTATGGGTATTGAATCAGTCCTTGAAATGCTGAAACCCCCTTGGTACATGCCGTGACCCCTTCTTTTCCCTAGCTGGCACTGGGGTACCTCACTCTCTTGCCTTGCACACAGCTCCTGGGAGCCCAGGCCAGTCTCCACCAGCCTGCGGATCACGGTGTCAGGGATTCTTTGCTCCTGTTGCAAAAAGCCGTGTGAACTTTCCTGGCAGTACTGGGAAGGGGAATGCTATTTATTTTTATATTGTGTATATTTTGTCGTGGTCTGCTGATTCCCTGTTTTCACTGAGAGCGACACTTACCTCAATAGTTAGTTCAATATTGTGTGTTGGATAATTTTTTAAAAGAACTTTTTAAAAAGCTTTTTGATCCTCTGGAGGTCTGTAGATTTATTTCCATATGAACTGGTTATTTTGTATAAAGTACATTCTTAAAATAGCAAGGCTCCAATAAGTGTGAGTTGTGTGTGTCCATGTGTCACTTTTATCATCAGGGCAAACTTCCATCTGGACAAAGGTTTGAAGGAGACCCCAGTGGCATCCCATCTCAACCCCACTTCGTGCAGACAGGCAGTGTGGCAGCGAGCCCTGGGAACAGGGCCAGTGCAGGTGATAGTGGTGTGTGATCTGTAGCGGTTTTATCAAAACAATAATAAAACTGGCAGTTCCACATGCTGTCGGAGGTGAAACACTTTTCCCAGCTGCGCCTGTCAATACCCACCCCGTGTTCCCACACACACGTTGCCAGCCCTTGATGTACCATCTAATACAACTATGTACACTCACTTTGATTTCCTTCCAAACTCTAGGGTGGGCTGGGGGCCCAGGAGGTAGAGTACAGTCCATCCTGGGGAGCAGTGGGCAGCCCTAGTCGGGAGCCATCTGTGAGCTACCACTGACCAGAAGTGGGAGCCACAAGTCCCATAAGTGGTGATTTTATACCTGCCCAATTTTATTCCAGTTCCTGGGCTGGTTTTTGTTACTTGGGAGGGAGAGAACAGAGAGAAAGGGCTCATGACTTACGACCCCTGGCCTATTTTAACCTTAAATAACTAGCCTTGTAAGTCACTTCATTCAGTGAAAGTTCTGCCACAAACAGAACTAATTTTCAAATCTGTTCGTTCAGGTCAGCACTTTCTAGGGCGATGACAGACCTTTCCATCTTGACCTCCAGTTTGATGTCAAATTGGTCCCATTCTTGGCTGATGTTTTGTGCCTTCCATCCTGTTGCTGTTTTAAGACCATGTTCACACTTCATTCTGCCATAAAAATTCTCCAGATATTATGTCAACCACACTTTATAGTCAGATTTCTGTGCAAGTTTTTTTTTTTTTTTTAATAGAGGCATGCTTTATTTATTTGTTTGCTGGTTTGTTTGTTTGTTTGTTTTGTTTATACAGGCACTGGGTACAGTCAGAAGCACGGGAGGGTGAGAGAATTCACCAGAGCCAGAGCGGGGAGCAGAGCAGGCAGAAGGACCGAAGTACACTGCTGAGGGGAGCAGCGGGCGGCAGGAGAGGTCTGCGCGCCATGTGGGACTCTCCTCCGGTGGCCGGGGAGCAGCCGGGGATCGAACCGGCGCCGCAGAGGCTGCGGGCAGCTTCGCAACCCAGCGCTCAACCGCTGCGCCACCGGGGAGGCCCTGTGCAAGTTTTTAAACAAAAAGTAAAAATCATTAGTAAACCTCAGGTTGGACATGGTCGGCTTGTGCATCTCAATTGATTCTCAGTTTTCCTTGGTGGGGGGCTGGGAGGACACTGCCCTGGGCTGGCGGCCCTGTGGCCTCGCTGCCTCCGACACTGACCGCAACTCAGCTCCCTGTGCGTGGTCACGCCGCACCTGAAAACATGTGACATTTTCTACTTTGATTCCCAACTGGAACCCTCCTGCTATGACATGTATTTCTCACCAGCCAAAGGCTGAATTTTTATTTTTGACAATTTTAACTGATGGAGCTTGGCTCTTGAATGAGTGCTCTTTAAGCACAAATTTATTTCCTTGTGACTTAAGTTTAATCTTCCACTGCTCAACTCTTTCAAAACTTGGCATTGTGGGCATTGTTCATCGAGCTCCATTTGGGAGATTATTTGGCATTTGATAAATCTGTGACACTAGCTCCATGGCTAACATGCCTTACACAGATTATCCTCCTCAATGAGCTGCTTAAAATTGGAGCATAAAAGGAAGGTAATAGGGCCTCCCTGGTGGCGCGGCGGTTGAGTGCTGGACTGCGAAGCTGCCCGCAGCCTCTGCAGCGCCAGTTCGATCCCCGGCTGCCAGGCGCGGGTCCCACATGGCGCGCAGACCTCTCCTGCCGCCCGCTGCTCCCCTCAGCAGTGTACTTGGTCAGTCTGCCTGTTCTGTTCTCCGCTCTGGCTCTGGTGAATTCTCTCACCCTGCAACGCTTCTGACTGTACCCAGTGCTTGTATAAATAAATAAATAAATCTTTTAAAAAATAATAAAAAGGAAGGTAGTAGGGCAAGATTTAGGGGAAAGGATGGAGGCCATAAATGTCCATGAGAATTAGGCTCCATCCTGATGCGCTTTCAACATGGGCGTCCAAAGATGCTGCTTTTATGTTCCAATTACCGTTGTTGGGAGGGAAGAGCTCTTAGTTTTATGCACATACTCCAGGGACTCAGTTTTGCCAGGTTCTCTACATCCTGTGAATGCGGCCGGCAGAACTGAGAAAATACCTCAGGGCTAGGCTCTTTCGGAGGGCGACCTTCACCCTGTAGTCTTCCTGGAGAGGCGACTGGCCTTTGTCAGCAAACTGTTGTGCAAGAGGTGCCTTTGGGCCTTTCCTCCCTGGCTGGACTCCAGCCCAAGTGGGAAGGGCCGGAGCTCTAGTGTCCAGGCTGCCTTTCCCTTCGGGTTCTCTCTGGATTGCTCCTGAGGGTTTGTTCCCCTGGCCTCATGGGTGTTCCCTGGGGTTTCCAAAAGGGGGACATCTGTGCCTCTATTTCAGTCTCCTTTCTGCTG
Source organism: Talpa occidentalis (assembly GCF_014898055.3). Taxonomy (NCBI): domain Eukaryota; kingdom Metazoa; phylum Chordata; class Mammalia; order Eulipotyphla; family Talpidae; genus Talpa; species Talpa occidentalis. The sequence goes on from NW_023601653.1 coordinate 75,484,407, forward strand.
CCCAGGCTCACTCCTAGTTTCCCTAGGCAATTTTAGCAAGACCGTCAGTGCAAGATGGACTGTGAAATACTAGCCGAGAAGGCAGCTGGAAAATCCCCAGATTTGGCTATTGTGTGCTGAAATCCCAACCCCCTCTCCAGCCATGACATGCATATAAATTCATGTGCTCTTGAGAAGTCTGCAGGTTTGGAAAAGCATAACCTGCTCCTAGAATCTGGGGTTTGAGCCTCATTCCAGACACACAGGACAAGAACGGAGCAGCCCTAGTCTAGTCGTAAAAGTTGGCAAAATTTTTTAAAGCAGTGGATTCTATCCAAGGTTTTCATTTTGGGAAGGAACTGAATCTGCAGCCTGTGTGCCCCAAGAACTAGAATGAAGATTGTCTAACTCACAGTCAAGTTTTCAGTAAGTATTAAAGCCCCGCTGTGTGCCTAGCACTTCGCTAGTTACTAACTGTACAAACGGGGGAGGAAACGAGGGGATGGGTGGGGGGTGTGGAGGGAAGTAGCTGCCTCTGCTCAGGCTTCATCATAGAGAAAAAGATAATACAGATAAACTGGATCATGTGAGGTGTTAGAATACACTGCTGAGCCTAAAGAGATTAAGGGTTTTATTCTTCCCTGAATTTGATCAGTTTAATCATCCCGGTGTGGGGAGTTGTGGAGTAAGGGGAGGGGCATTCCTGGTCTAACAGCTGGTTTGGGGCCTGCAGTTCCATTGCCTGTTTCTTTTAAGCTGTGTCTTCCCAGTCTGGAGTCATTCCCTCACTTCCCATGGTCCACAGTTGAATTAAAGTCATGGGGCATGAGGCAGAAAATTCAGCCACCAGCGCAATTCTAAGGGGATAATTCCCGGAGAGCAGAAACTGGGACCTGATAGGGAGAAAGCACGACCTGCTTGTCACCCCCGCCACAGCCTTCCCAGGGAGTCTGCCTGGGCCCCAGCCGCCATGTATTGTGGCAGGCCTCGGCCTGCAGTCATTGGACCACGGGCGCCTCCAGCACCATGTAGAAATTTGTTAGAAAAGCAAATTCTGGCTTCCCTTCCAGATCTGCAGAATCACTGGGTGGGCCTCAGCCATCTTTTGCAAACTCAAATTTGAGAACACTGACCTGGGTGTACATTCAGTCCTTGGGTACACCTAATCTGAGCTGAGCGTATTCAAACCAGATGCCCATCGCAGGGTTCGTCTAGTAAACAGTAGACAGTCCGTCCCCCACTGCTGGTGAGCACGGATATGGGTAATGGACGGTTCTCTGATCCAAACCTGGGCAGGACAGCAGAGCATGATGGGCTGTAAGTCAGAACCTCCCTCCGCCCACCCTGCCCTCCTTGACACCTGCCTCCGTTCCATCACACCTCACTCCCAGGCTCTGCTTCCCTCTCCCGTCTTGTGAACTAGGGGTGTTAGGGGAATCTAGCCCAGCAGACCAGTGCTGCTCAGCGTCCTGCTGTGTAGTCAGAGCAAGGTTACCCTGTGCTATTTAATAGTCTGTTTACTCCTGTGATCTTTCCTGCAACTGCTGTTGGGATTTATTCAACAAACTTTACTGCGCTCATATCTGATTTAAACCCGTGGTTGCAATATAGGCTTCGTGATAGGAATTTAAAAATTTGGACTTTAAAAAAAAAATCAGGGGCCTCCCTGGTAGTGCAGGGGTTAAAGACAACACTATCAAGCTATTGCCAGTCACTGCAGCACGAGTTCAATCCCCCTGCCAGCCAGGGAGCAACCCACACGGCACAGCAGACCTCTCCTGTCTCACCCGCTGCTCCCCTCTGCAGTGTATTTCAGTAGATCCCCCTGTTCTCCCCACTCTCTGGTGAATCCCCTCATACCCCCCGCATCTCTGGCTTACACCCCAACTCTGTATGCATAAATAAATCTTAAAAAATAAATAAAATTTAAAAAAATCTGATCTAGGTCCTATTTCCAGCATTTGTTTCCTTTGGTTGGGGTTTTTTAAAGCTTTCCTGGTAATTCTGGCGTGCAGTGACAGCTGTAAACTGCTCTCCAAAACCAGTGGCTTGCACGCTTGAATATGCACATGAGCCATCTGGGGATCTTGTGAAGATGAGGTTCTGGGTCACGAGACATGGGGTGGGTCCCAAGAAGTCCGTGTTTTCAGCAAACTCCTTGGAAGACGCTGCTTGGAGAGGAGGGGGTGTCGCCTCCCACCCTTGCTCTTCTGACTTCAGCGAGGGAGACCACCTCACACCCCTCTCTTCATCACTTTTCCAACATTTCCCCCTTTTTCTATCAGCAACGTCCTCACCAAAACTGGCTTTCCCTTGTGACTTGAAGCCCGGCCCCTCCTGGGCACATGCTGCCCGAATGCCATCCGTTAGCCTCTCCTTCCCTCCCTCAAATGTTGCTACAGTTTCCTCGAAATATGACATTATTTCTCTTTCCCTTCATGCAAAGTCTACAGTGGAAGCCGGGCATGTTTTCCTCTGCTGCCCTCATCCTGAAATTTGACTTCCCCACTTTCTAGAACTGCTGATCTATGTGCAGTCTCAGCCAGATGCCCGTCTCAAGATTCTAGAGCCACAGAGTTGGATCTCCCGGCCGCCCTCACCCACATTGCCCCAGTTCTCCTATGTCTGGGCCTCCGCCACCTTTTCCTCCCCAAAGGTGTGCTCACCTGAAGCCGCCAGCCCTCTGTCCTCAACCACCTCCTTTACCTGCCACCCCACTTGCTGGTCTGCTCATTTGTCGTCTCCAGCCTTGCTCAAGCCCTGCAGGCCATGGCCACCTGTGGGTCCTGCTGCCATTGTTTTGTAATTTGTTTGCCCCTCCCTTTTTTTTTTTTTTTTTTGTGGGACCCTCGCCAGCTGCCCGGGAACCTCGCAGCCCAGAGCTCCACCGCTGCGCCACCAGGGGAGGCCCCGCCACTTTAAATTTTTTTGATTACTAAAATGATCGCAGGGACCCCTCTCTGCTCAGAGAGCTTTCTTGCCCTTATCTGACAATAGTTCTTTTCTGCAGAGGGGGTGGGAGGGGGAATTGCAAATATATTTCCTACAGCTTAACCTACTGTTTTTTAAAATCCTTAGCCATTTTATTGTAATTCACATTAATGCTGAAACCTACCTACTCCCTTCAATGCATTTGGTTGATAGGTATTGTACTAGCTTCCTCGCTCACCGTTTTTTCCTTTTTCACACAATTAAAATTTACCACTTTAACCATACATTTTATTTTTTTTTTTTTAAGAGAGGCTTTTTTTTTTTTTTTTTTTTTAAAGATTTGTTTATTTATTTATACATGCACTGGGTACAGTCAGAAGCGCGGGAGGGTGAGAGAATTCACCAGAGCCAGAGCCAGGAGCAGAGCAGGCAGAAGGACCGAAGTACACTGCTGAGGGGAGCAGCGGGCGGCAGGAGAGGTCTGCGCGCCATGTGGGGCCCTCCTCCGGTGGCCGGGGAGCAGCCGGGAATCGAACCGGCGCTACAGAGGCTGCGGGCAGCTTCGCAACCCAGCGCTCAACCGCTGCGCCACCGGGGAGACCCTAACCATACATTTTAATAAGACAATGAGCACTTTTTTTTTTCCCCCAAAGATTTATTTATTTATTTACGCAAGCACTGGGTACAGTCAGAAGCGCGGGAGGGTGAGAGAATTCACCAGAGCCAGAGTGGGGGAGCAGAGCAGGCAGAAGGACCGAAATACACTGCTGAGGGGAGCAGCGGGCGGCAGGAGAGGTCTGCGCGCCATGTGGGACCCTCCTCCGGTGGCCGGGGAGCAGCCGGGGATCGAACCGGCGCTGCAGAGGCTGCGGGCAGCTTCACAACCCAGCGCTCAACCGCTGCGCCACCGGGGAGGCCCTAACCATACGTTTTAAAATACACTTCAGTTGCATTAAGTGTATTTACATTTTCCGGCAACCATCTTCTCCATCCATCTCCAGAACTTTTATCCCACACTGACTCCGAAACTGTAACTCCCCACTTGCCCAGCCCCAGCCCTGGGAAGAACTGTTCTGCGTGGTCTCTAAGCCTCTACGTACCTTATTTAAGTGGAATCCTACAGTGTATGTCCTTTTGTATCTGGCTTTTTTTCCTCCATTCTCCCTCCACCCCATGTCTGGCTATTGCACTTAGAATAACGTCTTCAAGGTTCATCCGTGTAACCATGTCAGAATTTCCTTCCTTTTTGAAGCTGAATAATATTCCATTGTCTGCATCTGGCGCATTTTGCTCATCCAGTCATTCATCAATGGACATGTGGGCTGTTTCCACCCTTAGGCTGTTGTGAATAATATTTCAATGAACTTGGGTGTACAAATATCTGTTCAAGTCCCTGCTTTCAATTCTGGGCATAGTCCCAGAAATGGAATGGCTGCATCCTACGGTAAATCTATATTCAATTTTTTGAGGCACTGCCATACCACTTTCCACAGCAGTTTTGCCATCTTTCATTCCCATCAACAATCCATAAGTTTTAATTTCTCCACTTCCTCATCAACACGAGTTTTCTGCTTTTTTGTAACAGCACTCACAGGAGTGAGGTGGTTCCATTTTTTCTTGTATACACTGGCACCCCCTCTTTGCAGTTGCCACTTTTTTAAAATATTTATTTATGCATACAAGAGCTGGGGTACAGGCCAGAGGTGTGGGGGCTGAGAGGAGAGGATTCACCAGAGACAGTGGGGAACAGAACAGGCAGACTGACGAGGTACGTTGCTGAGGGGAGCAGGGGGCGAGACAGGAGAGGTCTATGCGCCATGTGGGTTGCTCCCTGGCCGGCCAGGGATCGAACTCATGCTACAGAGGCTGCAGATTGCTTCATAGTGCTGTGCTTAACCCCTTGCGCCACCAGGGAGGCCCCAGTTGCCACTTTAAACTTGTGTCAACAACCAAACTTTTCTCCCTCCCACCTCCTTCTCTCACCACTTCTCTGATGCTCTTAGATAAATCTTTTTCCTACTTTGTCCCTGGCTAATTAATCAGTTGCCAAGTCCTATTGATTCCTCACAGAAACCCTCACACCTCCTCCCTTCCGCATATAGGTTCTCATTTTGTCTCTTGCTGGATTATTGTAATCTCCCTGGCCCATCGGTGCTTCCATAAATGTGACTCATGCCCTTTGGCTCTTACTTCACATCCATGTGAGCTTTCCATTGCTCGCAAGAAAGAGGAAAAATTAGCAAATGCCTTTTACATGCCAGACCATGCACTAAGTTATCCACACCTAAATATGAATCTCATTTTTTAAAAAGAATTATTTATTTATGCATATAGGAGCTGGGATGTTGGCCAGAGGTGTTGGGGTGGGGTGAGAAGATTCTCCAGAGACAGAGTGGGGAGCAGAACAGGCGGATCTGCTGAAATACACTGCTGAGGGGAGCAGCGGGCTAGACAGGAGAGGTCTGCTGTGCTATGTGGGTCTGCTCCCTGGCCCCTGGCCGGGATCGAACTCATGCCACAGCGGTGATAGCACTAAGACTTAACCCCTAGACCACCAGGGAGGCCCCATGAATCTCATTTCTTAGATGAGGAAGCAGACATAGCAAAGTTAAGTAACTTGTTTAAAGTCACACAGTAAGTGGTAAATGGAATTCAAACCAGTTCAAAAGCAGACTTACTTCAGCCCATTGTTAGCCACTCTGCTCCACTACCTTGTTTGACCCTCCTAGCCATCCTATTCTAATCCCCTTCTGATGGAGAAAAGCACTAAAATAAGTAACTTGCCTAAAGTAAGATAGTTATTAACTTGGGAGCTGGAGTTTGAACCTGGGTCCTTGATGCCAAAGTTGGCCTGGTGCTGACTCCTCGTGGCTCTCAAATCTTTGGCCAGGCAACAAGGCCCCTACCACTCAGTCCCAACATGACTTGTTAGCTTTGTTCTCCCCAGCAATGGCTTATCCTTTGCCCCAAATGAGATACTTTGCCACTAAAGAGAAGCTGGGTTTCCATTTGACCTCTCTGCCCTTGCTCTTCAAGCCTAAAATCAATGACTACTTCCTCCCTGAAACCTTTCCACAGCTCCCAACTGGAAGAAATCTCAACCCAAGTTCACAACTCAGTTGTAGCTTTCTTGAGCGTAGGGAACCTGCCAAATCAACACCAGATGGCTGTGAACAGAAGTACGCCTCAGAGAAGGTGCCTCGTAGATAGACCGCTGAAGATACAGAATCACTGAAATAGTCAACTGCCTGCAAGTAGGAAAACACACGAGTCTGAGAAGCAGAGATTCGCTTCTGGTGCCAAGTCTGGCAGGAGTGTTTGCTTTGCATTGATTTTCGGTTGTTTGTCCTCCCTGACCTCTGGGTCTCAGTGGGCGGTGAATCTCCCCTCGCCACCTCCCCCAGTGCCTTGAGTGATTCGTTCCCCAGCCTGGATTTTTGTCCCAGTCATACCAGCAACAGCTGAGGGAGGACTGGCCCAGGCTTGGCCTCTTTGGGTTTATATTTTGGAACTGGAGAAGAGGTGGAGGGCTTAGTGATTACCCGCCCTCCCCGCCCCAAGGTGAGCGGGCAGCTGCGGGCATGAAGAGGGAGGGCCTCTAACAAAACAGAAAGACTAAACCACCCTTCGGCAGTGCGGCGCTAATCTGGCTTATGTCCTGGCATCCAGAAGAGGCAGACGCTTCTTCCTGAAAGCGGGTAAGTGTTTCTCTTGTCTGATTGTGTCATGCTCAGAGTTGGTAGGAAAAGACCCTCTTCTTGCAAAAGAGGGGCGGAGGTCAGAGCCGTGAATGGGACAGGCTCTCTGCGCCCTGCAGTGTCAGAAGTGGGCAAGAGGGGGCGGCCCACTGCCTGGCTGAGGCATCTGGCAAAGGCTTAGTCAGAAAGCATGCTGTTTTGGGCCTCCCCTGGAGGCGCAGCGGTTGAACGCTGGGCTGCGAAGCAGCCCACAGCCTCTGCAGCACTGGGGTTCGATCCCCAGCCCCCAGCGAGGGTCCCACATGGCGCGCAGACCTCTCCTGCCGCGCCCGCTGCTCCCCTCAGCAGTGTATTTCGTTGGTCTGCCTGCTCTGCTCCCCGCTCTGGCTCTGGTGAATTCTCTCACCCTCCCACGCTTCTGACTGTGCCCAGTGCTTATATAAATAAATAAATAAATCTTTAAAAAAAAAAAAAAGAAGCATGCGTTTCCTGGGCACGGCTGACGTGAGGGGCTCACACCAGGAGGCTCCTGCTCACTCGCCCTGGTAATGAAAGAAGGTGGACTGGGCATGGGCCTCAGCCCTGGGCACCTTCTCACAAGGAGGAAGAACTAAAGGGTGAAATATCTGTCTCACGAGAGACAGCACAGTTAGAGGCGGTGGCCACCCTAGTGGCTCACTGGCCACACCATGTGCTTCGAACGCCTCTGCGCCAGGCCACACTGTCTTCCCTCTCAGGTGACAGCTTTCGATGGGGATGCCAGCCAGTCGACAGGAAGTGCTCTCACTGGGTGTTGGGGGGGCACGGGAGAGGACACCCAGCCATGATCTGACAGCCTCAAGAAGGGTTCATGGAGGAAGCTGAAGCTGAAAGAACAATTTGTAACCAGACAGGGAGAGATGGGGAAAGAGCATAATGGTCGCCAGGGACAGTCTGTGCAAGGCTCGGACGCAAGACTGTGACGCGTTCCGGATGTGAAAGCACATCAGAGGGGCCGGCGGGAGCTGCACTGGATGAGTGATTTGGGAGGTGTAGCCAAGCAGGAGAGCAGGGCCAGGTCAGCTCAGGGAGCAGGGAAACCATCCGAAATGGGGGGGAGTTAGAGAAGCCCTCCAGGCAGAGGCGTGCTTGAAGAGTGGCTGAAAGCCAGGCCCAGATTTGTCCTTTCCTCACTTGTCATTGTGTAGAGAATTAAACTTGAGGTGTGCCAGGGAGTGGATGGCACTGGTGTGGTCCAGCAGCGGCTGGCGGGCCCATGGGAGAATTAGGATGATGTTTATCTATCAGGAAGGGCCTATTTTCCCCCAAGTTTGTTATAGACCAAATACTTCTTTAAAATGCAATCAAAATGGAATATTAGAAAAATAGAATTGTCAAAGAAGATTAAATGGAAATATAAGTCTGCATGTTTTGTTTATAAATTCAAAAATGCAAAAGTACGCTGTCATTTTGCCATAAAAAATGTCTAAACAGGGCCTCCCTGGTGGCGCAGCCGGTTGAGCACCACACTGTGAAGCTGTCTGCAGCCTCTGCAGCGCGGGTTCAATTCCTGGCTGGCCAGGGAGAAACCCATATGGCACAGCAGGCCTCTCCTGTCTCGCCCGCTGCTCCCTTCAGCAGTGTCTTCAGTCAGTCTGCCTGTTCTGCTCCCCACTCTGTCTGTGGTGAATCCTCTCACCCTCCTGCAACTCTGGCCTGTACCCCAGCTCTTGTATAAATAAATAAATCTTTAAAAAAAAGTCCCAGTTTCAAAAATAAGTAGATAGATAGATAGATAGATAGATAGATAGATAGACAGACAGACAGACAGACAGACAGACAGACAGACAGACAGACAGATAGATAGATAGATAGATAGATAGATAGATAGATAAAAAATTTCTAAAGAGTTACTCAGCTGCTTCCTGTACCAGCTGGGAACCATGTGCCCTTAAGTGGTACTGACTCCAGGAGGGAACAGCAGCTTGATGACTGATGAGTCGGGGGACGAACAGGGAGAGGATGAATCAAGAATGGCCCCAAGATTGGTTCTTAGAGCCAGGGAACAGAGGGAGCAGGCCAAGGTGTGAATACCAACAGACAGGGGAGATGGGGGTGCACACTGCAGGTGGGTGGGTCTCTGGGGGGCTGAGATGATATGTGGGACTCCGGGCAGTGAGCCCTGCCAGAGCCACCAGAGCCACCAGCAAGAGCTCACGGGCAGGATTCTGTCCCAGGAGGCTGCAGGCCGGGAGAGTGGGGAGAGTCCAAGGAGCCCCTCAAGTCAAGGGAATAGAAAGTTTAAGATGGAGAAAGATGGGAGAAAAGAGAGGTGTCACCTGAGCAGCTCAGAACCCCTGGCCTGCTCTGAGCCCCAAAACATGCCCCCTAGAATCCTTTCTCTTGATACATGTGTCTCTGGACAGCTCATTCAAAACAGGCTTCTGCAAGACATGGGAAGGATTATTTTACAGTTGTCTGTGTTTCTGAATTTTCTTCCTTTTTCTGGTACTCGAACAAGTAGGACAAAAATGTATTATGAAGACGAATAAGTCTCTGCTTAACAATCTGTTAACTAGTTCCCTCCCAGAAAGCAAAGATGGTCACAGATTCCTTATGGCGTTAGCATGGGAGAGGCCTGAGCAGCCCTGGCAAGCTGCTGGCAGGCAGGGAGACCCGCCGACTCCTCCCAGTGCCTCCCAGACCCTGTCTGCTGCAGACTCTGTGGGACCTTAGGTGGCCCCTTTGCAAAATCGAGTCTGCAACAGTGCAGGGAATACTCCGGGGAGGTCACAGGACTGGCCCAGGGCCACCCCCCAGCCCACAGGTGAGGAGTGTCCCACCCGGAAGCCCCTCCAAAAGACTTCCTGCTGTGCTGGGGGGCCCTGGGGCCTACCCTGGTGTTGCCCCTCCCTACTGGCCTTTCTCCTCCTCAGCCCTCAGCTGTCAGACCTTTGACAGTCCCAGGATCTCCCTCTCCTTCTTCCCTGGTCGGTCACCAAGTCCAGGCGCTCTAATCTTTAAAAAGCTCTTTCCCAGCTAACCCTTACGCTCAGCACTTTCCCTCCACCCTAATCCTCCCGGCTTCACTTCACTGCTTTGCCACAATGGCCGCCTAGCTGGCCTCTCACCCGAAATGGCCTTTTCAACCTATTCTTCCACAATTATTGTCCTCAGGCCACATTCACCCTGGCAGCTTCCCCCTTAAAAACATTCCCTTTTTTTCTCACTGCCAAAGGATCACATCTGTAAACATTTACTTAATTTGGGGAAAATTATACTCGGGGAACACTATGCACAGCCATCCCCAGGTCTCCACACCTGGCTGGCTGCCCTTTGCTGTCTTCTCCCCTGTGGTGACCGTGGAGCTGGGAGGACCTCACTGATCTGTGCTGGGCCCCACACTTGCTCAGAGTACTCCCATCAGCTGCCCCCCACCCCCCTTCTTCAAGGCTGCTTCTAGCTCCTTCTCCAAGCCAGCCAATAACAACCCTGCACATCGCTGAACCCTTCCTACATTCGCTGTCTACGCTGCTCAGTTGCTATTAAATAGAATTTGGGGGCTTTTAAAAAATTGTGTATTAGTTAAAGATTCTTTGTTGGTTACCAGCTTATAAAAATGGATTCTAACTTGCTTAAAATAGTAAGTCAACTCGTTAGAAAGCTACATCCCTTTGGTGTGCAAGATCAAGATTGAAGTGGGTTCAGATACCACTAGAGCTCTCTCTTCTCTCCCCCTCTCTGTGGGTCTACTTTATTCATCTCTCTTGCTACACATCCCCTCTCTGTTTTCCAAGCTATATGACAGTAAACATGTGTAAGTTACCAAAAAATTCTGCAGTCTTTGTTTTTAAAAATTCTCATGGAAGGGCCTCCCCGGTGGCGCAGCGGTTGAGCGCTGGGTTGCGAAGCTGCCCGCGGCCTCTGCGGCGCCGGTTCGATCCCCGGCTGCTCCTCGGCCACCGGAGGAGGGTCCCACATGGCGCGCAGACCTCTCCTGCCGCCCGCTGCTCCCCTCAGCAGTGTACTTCAGTCCTTCTGCCTGCTCTGCTCCCCACTCTGGCTCTGGTGAATTCTCTCACCCTCCCACGCTTCTGACTGTACCCAGTGCATGTATAAACAAAAACAAACAAACAAACAAATAAAATAAATAAATAAATAAAACATGCCTCTAAAAAAAAAAAAAAAAAAAAATTCTCATGGAAGAGATTGCATCACACAGTTTATTTTTTTTTTTTAAGATTTATTTATTTATGCATACAAGAGCTGGGGTACAGGCCAGAGATGCAGGGGGTGAGAGGATCCACCAGAGACAGAGCGGGGAACAGAACAGGCAGAGTGACTGAAATACACTGCTGAGGGGAGCAGCGGGCAAGTCAGGAGAGGTCTGCCTCACCATGTGGGTTGCTCCCTGGCCGGCCAGGGATCGAACTTGTGCTGCAGAGGCTGCGGACAGCTTCACAGCGCAGTGCCCAACCGCCTGCGCCACCAGGGAGGCCCAAAGAACCTTGTTTATGTTCCCAGCTGTATCCTTGCATCCTAGGACTGCCACTGGCACACAGTAGGCACTCAGCAAATGTTTGCAGAATGACTAATGAATCTCTGGATTGCCTTAGGGTTTGAGCAGTTATGGGCCCTGTTGTCAAGCTTAGAATTTTTGCAGGGACCGGACTCCTTTAAAACCTTAACCGGTCAATAGTCTGCTTCCTTCCTGTTGACTTGGCTTCCTAATGTGCTCACCAGTGCCAGAAATCCCGTCAAGTCACAGTCATTGAATACTAAGTCTGCTGAAGGGCACTGCCAGGGCCTGGCTGATGTGGTGTGGCTCCATCTCAGGGGTGGCGAGGCGGACATGCACACACAGCACCAGGCAGACGCACTTGTCAGCTAGAGACACGGTCACCTCTGTCTACTAGGGGCTGTGGGGTGGTGCCGGAACAGGGGGACCCGAATTTCTCTGATTCCTTTAACACCCCTGTTCCAACAGCCAGAGAGCCAAAGTTTATAAAATAGCAGTTTAGTTCTAAAGACAGCGGGGAATGTAGCTTCAAAGGAAACTGTGAGATTCTCTATTACTTGAATCCCAATTCAGACAAAAGGGGTTTCTTACATGTCCTGTTTTTTGTTTTTTTAAAGATTTATTTATTTATGTATACAAGAGCTGGGGGACGGGCCAGAGGTGCGGGGGATGAGAGGATTCACCAGAGTCAGAGTGGGGAACAGAACAGGCAGAATGACGGAAATACACTGCTGAGGGGAGCAGCGGGTGAGACAGGAGAGGTCGGCTACACCATGGGGGTAGCTCCCTGGTCGGCCAGGAATCGAACGCATGCTGCAGTGGGTGTGGAAAGCTTCACAGTGCTGTGCTTAACCAGCCTGCACCACCAGGGAGGCCCCAATTATCTGGTGTCTTATTACTTATTTCAATTATTATCTGTCTCCTCCTTTAGAACTCAAGTCCCTGAGAATTTTTGTTCACTATTGTATCCCCAGAACTGGCACTCAATAAATTTTTTTTGAATGAATAAACTTACATGGAGAGGCTGATCCTTTCTCTTTTTTTTTTTTAAAGATTTATTTATTTATTTATATAAGCACTGGGTACAGTCAGAAGCGCGGGAGGGTGAGAGAATTCACCAGAGCCAGAGCGGGGAGCAGAGCAGGCAGAAGGACCGAAGTCCACTGCTGAGGGGAGCAGCAGGCGGCAGGAGAGGTCTGCGCGCCATGTGGGACCCTCCTCCGGGGGCCAGGGAACAGCCGGGGATGGAACCTGCGCTGCAGAGGCTGCTGGCAGCTTCGCAACCCAGCGCTCAACCACTGCACCACAGAGGAGGCCCCGAGGCTGATCTCTCTTTCTTTTCTTTCCCTTTAAACAAACTATCTGAAGACAGCAGAGAATGGCTCAGAGGAACAGTGAGAAACATGGAAAGAGTGGGAGACTCTCCAGCAGCTTGAAGGGAGCTAGAGAGAAGTGGCTCCTCAAGTTCCAGCCAGCCTCCAGTGGGGGGGGGGGCAGGGTACCCCCTGACACTGCCCCTCCCAGATTAAATCAGGACCCCTTCTCAGAAGCTGTAATCATTACTATTGTAGCTTTGGCTGCTTGACACTCTCCCCGGTGCTTTCCATACACATCGGTTACAGATAGATCTGGGGCTCCATGCACCTTAGTCTTCCAACAGGGTCACAGAAGTTTAGAAAATACATTTTGAAAGCCAAAAGCAATTCCAGAACATGTCAAGTATCTTATGACACTCAGAAGACTCCTTGTCCAATGCAACTGTCCTTGAAATCCTTCCATCCCAGCAGCTTCCTTCACCATTGCTCCGTGTCTCTCCCCAAAATGCCCTCCAACTCCTCCCCTGAGGCTTAGTTTGGGTCTGTTATTGTTTTTTCTTATCATCCTTCCTCTTCATCTCCATCCTCAAAGTCCAAGTGGCGCAGGGAGGGCAGTAACCGGAAGCTAGCAGCTCGGGCGTGTTTATAATGTCCTGTGCCAGCCCGTGTGGCTTCTCATGCTCATCTCCACACGCGTGAATGTTGCTCTGACCACTTTACAGGGAAACTGCTGCCGAGAGACTTGCTGGGAGGGGCGGTGGCTGCGGCCAGTCTCCACCGAAAACCTGCACACTCTCCATTCACGACGGCGGGCTAGAGTCCAGGACACAATTGCCACTTCAGCTTCAGCAGCGACCTCCCCTGAGGACTGACCCCACAGCAGCCCTCCGTCCCTGCAGAATGTCCAACCAGGATTTGAGGTAAACTCTGACCGAGGGAGGCCCTCACCTCTGGGTCGGGCCTGGGGGAAGAGTTGCTGTGGTAATGTGACAGGGCAGGGAGAGGTGCACCCCAGACCCCCAAAACCTGCCTGTTCTAAACGGATTCTGCCATCCGCGGCATCAACACAAATCATATGAGACTTTAATGGGAAGGAACGTTAATACAATTAGGAAACAATACAGCAAAGACAAAGAATCTGGTTTCTAAATCAAGCACCCAAAGTGACCCGTCCCCTCGTGGGTAAAAGTCCACGCAAGCAGGATTGGCCCAGAGCAAGGCCCCAAAGCCTGCCACAAGTCTAAAGCATCTTCCAGTGGGGGCCCACAGAAAAGAATCAATAGACAAAGAGCAAAATCAAAATCAAGACAAAACCCGCCACTATCACCTCCCCATGTGGGTCTCACCCACATCTGTGTCACCCAGTCCACGACCAAAAGACAAGTGCAGTTTCTTCACGTGTCTCTTGGCTCCATGTGCCTCCTCCAGGTCTCTTCCTAGATCTCCATCCTGCTTCCTCCTTCCTCAGTCTCCTCTGCAGCTTCTTCTCTCTCTGCTCAGCTCCACCCTCCCTTGGGTGGGGCAGGGAACCTGGAACCTCCCCCTTTCCTGGGGACCCCCCTGTTACAGTAACAACACATCACTCAGCAACTCTTCCAGAGACCTTAGTATAAACTGAGTCCTGGGGCAGTTGTGTGTGTGTCTCATTTACCCCACCCCAGTATACAAAAAGGGAAAAAGTGTGTGCGTGCACACACACACACACACACACACACACACACACACTTACAGACATATGAAAGGAATATGGCTAAATTAATTTGTAAATTGTTTGGTCTGCATGTTCTCCAATGCAAAATCTAAGTCACAGTCCTATTTGTTCTCAGCAAGTTTGTTGCTTGCTTCTTTGTGAGAAAATCTATTGTCTATTCTTAACCACTTCTAGAGACTCTACCTCAAATATCTTGCTCACCATCTGCCTCTGGCCTGAAAGATAAGCAAATTTAGTAGGTTGAAGTGAGTCTGAGAAACCTTTGTTTTCTACTTTCAGTCTTTCAAAGCTTCTGCTGAACCAGGATGAGGGGCCCACCTTATGTAAAGTGTGACTTTACTTTCAACTGGAATCAGATAATCTCAGAAGTTTAACCCTGGTTATCTTGTGCTGACAGAAATGTGTGTTCTCTTGTTATGAATAATAGCTACCATTTACCAAACTCATCAATTTATTTAATCCTCGCAAAATCCCTTGAGGGATTTTACAAGGGGAAGGGGGAGAGGAGGAAGAAGGAACAAAAGATCAGAGAAATGAGGTGACTTGCTTAAGTAAACAGGATAAAATAACCAGAATTCAAATTCAGTTCTGCCTGACCTTCAGCCTGACATAAAGTTGCAGCATGTTTTCCACACAAGGCCCTAAGAGTGGGCCGAGCCAGAAAGCAGGCTTTGGGTGGAAGCTCTAAAGCTGATGCCCCAGGACTTTCTGCACCCCTTAGGGCCACAGAGAGCAGAGCTGGCTCTCTGGACCTCCCTCCCAGAAGCCCTTGCAGCCGCCTACCTGTGGGGTTAGGGCAAGAAGCGTCAGCCCAGGTGACTGCAGCGCCCCCTGAAGGAAGTGGCGGGTACTCCGAGCTCAGGCCTCGCACCTGTCTGTAACCAGACCTGGGGGAGGGAGGGAGGCCAGGTCGGCCTCAGGAGCTTGTAGGCAGTGTCAATGGCTGCAATAGGGGTGTCTACACACCCGTGGGACTGAGGTCTGGGGCGCGGCCGTTCCTACCCTTTCTCGGCTCCTGCCCTCCGTCCGTCTCTGCCAAAGTCCAGCCCTGGCCTCGGGCCTCCCTGGCTCACTCTGCTTCCCCCCTCCGTGGCCTAGTATCGCAGCAAAACTCATCAACGGAGGTGTGGCGGGGCTCGTAGGGGTGACCTGTGTGTTCCCCATCGACTTGGCCAAGACTCGCCTGCAGAACCAGCAAGGGACGGATGTCTACAGAGGAATGTAGGTATCCGCAGGGGCTAGGAGGGCGGGAGAGGAGCCCCCAGGGAGGGCAGGGCCTCACCTCTCCCAGCTTTCTCCAGGGAGTGGATGAGGGTGTGTGTGGGTGGGGGGCTAGGAGGAGTCAGTCAACTGGGGGGGTGCCCGGCTGGTCAGGGCACGGGGTGGGGAGGGGGCTGATGGCAAGCCTCGTGCCCACCTTGACATCCTTTTGCCCACCTCCAGGATTGACTGCTTGGCCAAGACCGCCCGGGCCGAGGGCTTCTTCGGCATGTACCGAGGTAGGCTCTGCAGGCCCAGGAGGCCCGGCTGCGGCGCTGGAAACAGGGTGGCGTGGGGGGCTGCAGATTGTGATTTCTAGAACGCTGGGAATTGGTGCTCCTTTTGCCCAATGAGGCCTGGCCTAGCTGAACCCCATTTGCGTTGCTTATGCCCTTGTGTTCTTTGATGGAGACAGAGGTAGTTATGGTTCTGGGTAAGGTTTTGGGGGGCGCCCGCGAGCAACTGAGCTTGGGGTTCCATCCTGGCACCACCATTGCTGATGATTTTGAAGTGAGTGAGCAGCCCCGCAGCTAACCCCCACCCCAAACCTCTCAGGGCACCCAGCCACACAGGAGAGGCGGGGGAGCTGACAAGCGTAGAGTTTGAGCTCCTAGAAGGAGGTACTGGGTGATTGTCCCTGACACCCAATGCTGCCCCTGCACCCTGGGGTCTCCATTCAGGGCAGCATAGCTGTGACCAAGCCTTGGAAAATGGTTACAAAGCTGTGTTGGCAAGCAGCTGATAAGCTAGAACACCTGAGACATGAAACCACCTCCTCTGCACACCCCCAGCACCCCATAGTGCCAGTGGGACTGGGCTAGTGCGGCAGTCACTGAAACCCAACCCCTGCCCCCCAGGACCTTCTTGATTTTGTTTTATTTTTTAAGATATATTTATTTATACAAGAGCTGAGATATAGATCAGAGGTGTGGGGCGTGAGAGGATTCACCAGAGACAGAGTGGGGAGCAGAACAGGCAGATGGACCCAAAACACTGCTGAGGGGAGCAGCGGGTGAGACAGGAGAGGTCTGCTGCGCCATGTGGGGATCAAACCCGCACTGCAGTGGCTTCAGACAGCCTCACAGCGCTGGGCTCAACCCGCTGCGCCAGGGAGGAGGCCCCCCAGGACCTCCTTACCGGGGCTTCCTTTGGGAAACTGCTCATTTATCACTGGAGATGGGCAGCCCTAGCAAGTATAAAAATAACTGCCTAAAAAATACAAATAACTGGTGAATCTTCGCATCAATGAGCCTAGACAGGAAACACATTACATTAAAAAAAAGAAACATGGTGGGAACAGAGTGAAGTAGGGAAATGAAAGGAAAATTTACATTTCAAAACAGGAGGAGGAAGCCTCCTTGACGCTAGTCCCCAAGAGCCCCCTGACTCCCCAAAACATATCTGTGTAGGACTGAGGGGCAGACTCTGGCCATCATTACTGCTGAGGTAACCTAAAGGCCCGGCCTTCGTTTTTCCCCTCCAGGGGCCGCGGTGAACCTAACCCTGGTCACTCCAGAGAAGGCCATCAAGCTGGCAGCCAACGATTTCTTCCGGCAGCTGCTGATGGAAGACGGGTATGGCCAGGAGGGGGTGAGGAGCAAACGCTCACCGTACGTCGGTGGGTTTCTACATCTGAGTTCTGATTTCCCAACACCGTTTATTAAAGACACTGCTCTTTGCTTCACTGAGTATTCTTGTCAAGGACCTGACAATTCACTGAGCACCCCTTGTCAAATGTGAGCTGATTCCACATGTGTGGGCTTATTTCCAGGCTCCCCTTCTGTCCCATGGATCTTATGTGTGTGTTGGCAGTTCTCTTGGTGCCTCCCGTTGCTCTAACGACTTATCTTAAGGGATCAAGAACACATGCGTCCCTACAATGGGTACAGGCTGGGGTACAGGCCAGATATGTGGGGGATGAGAGGATTCACTAGAGACAGAGTGGGGAACAGAACAGGCAGACTGACTGAAACACACTGCTGAGGGGAGCAGCGGGTGAGACAGGAGAGGTCTGCTGCACCATGTGGGTAGCTCCCTGGCGGGCCGGGGATCGAATTCATGCTGCAGAGGCTCCAGATTGCTTCAGGGTGTGGTGCTTAACCCCTTGCGCCACCAGAGAGGCCCAGGTGCTACCTGTTTTAACATTAGTTGTGTGTCTTTAAGAAGACGGAGTCTGGCCTCCCTGGTGGCGCAGCGGTTGAGCGCTGGGTTGCGAAGCTGCCGGCAGCCTGTGCGGTGCCGGTTCAATCCCCGGCTGCTCCCCGGCCACCAGAGGAGGGTCCCACATGGCGCGCAGACCTCTCCTGCCGCCCGCTGCTCCCCTCAGCAGTGTACTTCGGTCCTTCTGCCTGCTCTGCTCCCCGCTCTGGCTCTGGTGAATTCTCTCACCCTCCTGTGCTTCTGACTATACCCAGTGCTTGTATAAATAAATAAATCTTTAAAAAAAAAAAAAAAAAAAAGAAGACGGACTCTTAGGCACAGGTGATTTTTCACCCAGCTGATTGATTGGCAGCCAATGAGGACAAGGCTAAAGGCCATGCCCGGAAAATCCCATCAGCCAGGGAGGGTAGAGGGCCTGATGGGCAGCGGGGCTGCCTGGGACTGAAGGGGCCTTGGTCCCACAGGATGCAGCGGAACCTGAAGATGGAGATGCTGGCGGGATGCGGAGCTGGAATATGCCAGGTGGTGGTTACCTGCCCCATGGAAATGCTCAAGATTCAGCTGCAGGATGCTGGGCGCTTGGGTAAGGCCTCCCCCGACTTCACATGGGATCAGAAAGGGCTGAGCAGAACAGACTTCTCCACGTTCTGTGTGATGCCACCGCTTCCTAAGTCAGTAGAAGTCTTTATTTCAGTCACAATTCTAGATGTGAGTCCTGCCAGCTTTGAATAAATAGCAGGAACGAGAATCTTGATTCAGGAAGATGGGCAATACTGATATTGCCTTGACATTTAGGCCTGATTTCCTAAAGAGTTCAAGAAATGTCCACACCTGCTCATGAGCAGGTCAGTCAGTAGAAGCTCTATTTTTTTTTTTTTGTAATTTTTAACATTTATTTATTTAGGCATACAAGAACTGGGGTACAGGCCAGAGGTGCGGGAGGTGGGAGGATTCACCAGAGCAGAGTGGGGAGCAGAACAGGCAGATCTACTGAAATACACTGCTGAGGGGAGCAGCGGGTGAGACAGGAGAGGTCTGCTGCACCATGGGGGTAGCTCCCTGGCCGGAGATCGAATTTGTGCTGCAGTGACTGGGGAGAGCTTCGTAGTGCTGCGCCTTAACCCCTTGCACCACCAGGGAGGCCCCGGGAGATGGTTTTATAAATGAAAGGTCAGAAACAGGTTTAACAGGAGTAAGGAGGCGGGAGGGGTGGACACACTAGATCTCCATAAAGAAAGCCACGGAGGCAAAGGCTGTGCCCCAGAAGCATCCTTGCCGCAGGCACAGTGCTCTAGAGAATGCACAACTTAGATTCCATCGGAGCCCAGAAACGAATGTTCTGAAAGTCGCGTGTTCTAGCTCTTTTAGAATTTGTCTAGGTTTTCCAGTCTCCCTGGGAGACACCCCCCTTCATGGGAAAAAAAAATTAAATAAATAAAAGTAGGACAAGCCTCAGGACTCTAGTTGGGTGTCAGCCGTGCTCCGATTGTCCCAACCACCGCGACGGGGAGTCTCTCGGGGCCCGCGGGGCCTGGGTTGTGACGGGGCGTCCTTTTCCTTTCAGCCATCCAGCATCAGGGCTCCGCCTCAGCGCCCCCCGCCGCCTCCGGGTCCTATGTTCCTGGCTCGCCGTCCGCCTCCAAGCGCCCGTCGGCCACCCTCATCGCCTGGGAGCTGTTTCGTACCCGAGGCCCGGCTGGTCTCTATAAGGGGCTGGGTGCCACTCTCCTCAGGTGAGGTTTCTCCTCAGATTCGGGGCCCCAGGAACGGGGAGGGAGTGAAGGAGCAGGCACTGCTGCCCCGCCTTGTCTCTGTCTGCTCCTGGCCGGGTAAACCCAGCTCGCGGGCAGGTTCTCCTGCTTCCTCTGCGGCCGGCATCGGGCAGGCTGCCCGGAGTAGACTCGAGGAGGCCTCTTCTCCGATGATTGGGCCCACACAAGTCCTGGGTGTTCTGTGCCCAAAGGCACCTAGGAATGCCCTGTCTGCAAAGATTGTATAGAAGATCGTGTACAGGAATAGACAGACCCTCTCATCTTACGTTGCTACTTGGCCCAAATCCTTCCAGTGGGTCAGAAGCAGCCCAGCCCCGGGGATGGTTTTCTTCAGTGTAGATATAGGATGCAGGTGTGGCCCCTTCCACGCACTCAGTACTTAGCTCCAAGCTCTTCACCAGTCCCTTGCTCAACTTCTTTTTTTTTTAAATTTTTAAAAAGATTTATTTATTTATTTATGCACACAAGAACTGGGGAACAGGCCAGAGGTGGGGGGCAGGGGGTGAGAGGATTCACCAGAGACAGAGTGGGGAGAAGAACGGAGGGATCTACTGAAATACACTGCTGAGGGGAGCAGCAGGCAAGTCAGGAGAGGTCTGCTGCGCCATGTGGGTAGCTCCCTCGCTGGAGATCAAACCCGTGCTGCAGTGGCTGTGGACAGCTTCATAGGTTGTGTCCTAACCCCTTGCACCACTAGGGAGGCCCTGCTCAACTTATTGTTACCTTACCCAGCCTGCCCCCTTTTATAGACCGTTCACCATCATTGACTCTGCTGCCTCACATAGCAGGAGCTGGTACTCAGTCGTGAGTTGGGAGGGTCGGAGGAGGCATCTCTTTTTCCTTTCATGTGGTCTTTTGTCCTGTGTCATCATGGGGTGCCAGAGTAGGAGTAAATCATTGTGGTCTTGCCTCTGACTTGTCTGATGAGCCCTACTGCTCCTAAGAAGGGGTGATGTCTGGAGTGGGGTGGAGCCCCAAGCTGCATGCAGCTCAGTGTTTCCTCTTCCTTGCCTGCAGAGATATTCCCTTCTCCATCATCTACTTCCCACTGTTTGCCAACCTGAACAGCCTTGGCATCAATGAATTGACCGGGAAGGCCTCCTTTGCACATTCCTTTGTATCAGGCTGTGTGGCAGGCTCCACAGCTGCTGTGGCGGTTACACCTCTGGATGGTAAGTGCACCAGAGATGTAGGGGCTTCAAGGGGTGACTTGTTTACAAATGAGGCATGTCTAGTTGCCTACTGTTTTTTTTTTTTTTTTAAGATTTATTATCTATGCATACAAGAGCTGGGGTACAGGCCAGAGATGCAGGGGGTGAGAGGATTCACCAGAGACAGAGTGGGGAACAGAACAGGCAGACTGGCTGAAATACACTGCTGAGGGGAGCAGCGGGCGAGACAGGAGAGGTCTGCTGTGCCATGTGGGTTGCTCCCTGGCCAGCCAGAGATGGAACTCTTGCTACAGAGGCTGCAGATTGCTTCATAGTGCGGTGCTTAATGCCTTGCACCACCAGGGAGGCCCATCTACTGTTTTTTAAATTTTTTTGTAGAAGAACTGGGGTATAGGCCAGAGGGGTGTGTGGGGGTGGTGAGAGGATTCACCAGAGACAGAGTGGGGAGCAGAAAAGAGGGATTGATTGAAATACACTGCTGAGGGGAGCAGCAGGTGACACAGGTCTGCTGCACCAGGTGGGTCAGCTCTCTGGCCAGGGATCGAACTCAGGCCCTAGTGGTGACAGCGCTGACTTAACCCCTAGGCCACCAGGGGGGCCCTCTACTGCTCATCTATAGGATGAACAGTAATTCTGTATCTTTAGGTTAGAGGGGGTGATCTTTTATTACAGCTCACACAGGCAGAGCTGGCTGCAGGACTGTTGCGTGTGCTGGTTGTAAAAGGAAACCCAGCCACTTCATGCTGAGACCACGGCCAAAAGCTAACTTTCACTATTTCACTTTTGCTTTAGTTTTGAAAACGCGAATCCAGACCCTGAAGAAAGGCCTGGGTGAGGACAGCTACAGCGGGGTCACTGACTGTGCCAGGTGAGACTCCGTGTCCTTCGTCAATCATGGCTGGGACAGTCCGCTCTGCGCTGGTGTCTGCCCGCACCCCACTTAGAAAACAATTTTGTTACTGCACACTCAACTCTGGGCTTTGGAATCGGCCCCTTTCCCTCATCTTTTTCTTTTAAAGATTTATTTATTTATTTATGGGGGTGAGAGGATTCACCAGAGACAGAGTGGGGAACAGAACAGGCAGACTGACTGAAATACACTGCCGAGCGGAGCGGCGGGCGAGTCAGGAGAGGTCTGCTGCGCCATGTGGGTAGCATCCTGTCTGGGGATCGAACATGTGCTGCAGTGGCTGGTGATAGCATGACAGCGCTGTGTCTTTAACCCTTGCGCCACCAGGGAGACCCCTTTTCTCATCTTTCAACAAGTCTTGAGAGCTTCATTCTTCTTCCTTGCATCCCTACAGCATCTTTCTCCCAGAGTCTAGCCAGACTAGAAAATAGGTCACGCCTGTGTTCCAGGCCATGGGCTGAGAGCTGCACACCCCACAGGCCAACTGGGCATGTGGCTCTGGTCACTGCAGTGACACCTGCTCTCACAGGGAAGGGCCCAAAGCCGGCGAGGCCACCACAGCCTCTGCGTGTTGGCTCACTGGGCTCTGCTTTCTCTTCAGGAAAGTCTGGCTTCAGGAGGGACCATCTGCCTTCATGAAAGGAGCGGGCTGCCGGGCCCTCGTCATAGCCCCCCTCTTCGGGATTGCCCAAGGTGTCTACTTCCTCGGGATAGGAGAGCGCATCTTAAAGTTCTTTGAGTAGACGTAGTGGGGCACGGGCCCCTGCACCTGCCACCGTCTTTCTAGCCCCCGGCACCTCGAGCAAGATGGCTCGGCCGTGCCGTGTGTTGTCCTCTAACGTAGTGCTACCTCAATCTTGGAAGAAACCACCATATACTAACAAGCAGGCTGGGTAGGGCCCTGTTCTCCCTTCATGGTTCTGCATTTGTTTTCTCTGGGGCTGTAGCTCCCAGGGACTTCGGCAGCCCCTAACAACCTACTTTCCACCACGGTGAAAACAGTGCTTGCCCTGTTATTAACCACAGGAACTTACCAGTAAAGAGAAGGGTGGTTTCTGCAGCTTACATTTCTATTTGACATGCAAACTGAGTATACTTGAGCCAATTTGAGGATCTAGTTTTGTTAATTCTGAATTCTGTAATTTATGGGTAGCCCTAGGCACTGATCTGGGGGATAAAAGGAGGATCAGAAGTGCAAGGGGCCATGAAAAGCCTCAAAGCGAGCGCCTAGTTTGAAGCCAAGCGAATCCTTGCGAATGGCGGAGGGGTTGGGCTGGTTTAAACTGAGCGGCCAGAGCAGAGCTGCCAGCTCTGCTGCCCCCTCCTTCTGGCACAGGGGCTCCTGCAGCCCAGGGACCACGGCTACTTCATAAATAACGTGACTAGTTAAGATCTTGTCTCATTAGTGGGAAAAGCAGACGGGGACAATGAAGAGGATCTCAGCAGCTTTTCTGTGCCCTTCAAATCCAACACATTACCACGAGCACCGAAGCTGGTCTCTAGCACTAACTTGTAAGAAGGCGGAGAACAGCCAAAGGGATATTTTTTAAGTCACCTTGATTTTAAGTCTTGATCCAATCACTGCATAATCACATCCCTCTGAGGAACGAGTTTGCTGTCTCAGCGCGCCCAGCTCCCTCCCCCAGAAGGCTGCTCTAGTGAGATGGAACCACACACACACTTGGGGTCATGTCCAGCAAAAAACCTGTTTTGAGGAGTTGGTGTTTACATTAGCCCCGCCTAAAACTTAAGTGAACGAGAAAAGGTCAGCCTCAGCAGCCGTGTTCTCTACCTGGAGCGTGGGATCGGGACACAGACCTGAGGTAAAATTCCACTCAGTAGCTGCAAGACCTTAGGCAATCTCAGTAGTCATCGGAGGAAAGCACAAAGAATGAGAAGCGGAAGAAAAGGACCTTTGTGGAAGGGTTTATTCAGGCCTAACACAAGTAACTCCTCTCGAGATACCCGGTTTCTTTTCTGACTCCGCCAAAGCTAATAAAACTGTTTCCTCAATAAAGCTGTCAAACCCTCGAACACCTGTGTGTGTGGTGTGTGCGTTACAATCGCGAGGGGTTGGAAGGGATATTTCCGGGGAAGGGTCTGGTTAAAATGAGCAGGAAGCACCAAGGACACAATGGTTTCAAGAATTGACAGTGGTCAACCAGCAGATGCTTAAGGGATTTGGAACATGCTGCTTTTCTAGACACCCTGGTAAGACCTGACTCTCTCACATCACAAATTCGCAGTGCCCTGGCATAATAATTTACAATGAAATCCACGTAAACCTTTTGTTTTAATAAATAAAGCATATTCATGGCTTAGATTTTCAATCACATTTACAGATGAGGAAAACGACTAGGCCCAAACAGGTAACAGTGAAGCTACGACCGCTGGGAGGAATGTGTGCCCCACATGCATTTTAAGCCTGAAGAGATTTAACAGTGGAGAACACCTTACCCACCACCCTCTACACTGGATAACTGGAACCAGACAAAGAGCAGCAAACTTGAATTTCATGCAACCACCATCTGGTCCCCTCACCTTGATGCTGCAGAAGCAAGCGAAAGTTGGGTAACTTTCTCTCATTGTTAATTAGGCCAAGGGCATTAGCTACAGAAAGGTATCCACTGATAAATACAGAATATTAGTACAGCAAGGAGGAAATTACAGAGATAATCTTGTTTCTTCAAATAGCAGAAACTTCCATATCACAGCTGTAGAGCAGTGGGTGAACTCCGCCTCCCACAGGTTTAATCCAGAAACTTCCTGTTGGCATTTGCACCAAACAAGGCTCCCCGTACTTCTGGCATCATCTGTGAAGAGAAATTCTTTAATAAATAAGCATCATTGACTGGAGAACTTGGAAACGATGGCGTATCTTAGCCACAGGTGGCAAGTCACTGGGAAGAAGACTCCCAAAGCTCAGTGCACCAAATCTGTCCTGGACTCCCCAAAGCCCTGGAGCAGAATCCTTGGTGAGAAACTCTGCCGACTGCACATTAGCGGTTACGACTGCCTCTTTACAAGACACCAATAAAAAAAACCTGAAACACTAAAGTCACTGTGTAAGTGACATAGGGAGAAAACATGAGTCCATTAATAATAACACCACCTCATCATGGTATTTTGGCCATCTCCAATGTCTGTTAATTCAACAACTATTGTGGGCCTACTGTGTGTCAAGCAGAACACTTACAATGTAAGTTGTGCTGAGGCGCGCATTATGGCTACTGAGAAGTCTTTAGGCTTTAACTTCAAACTTCTAAGACTGCGCAGTATGTAGTCTCTAGCCACACGCGGCTACTGCACATCTGCAATGTGGGGTGACACAGCTGTAAGGTTGTGATAATACTCAAGGTCAAATGCTTCAGCTGTAAGACAGGCCAGCTGTCCAGCGCCGCTGCGCTCCACGATGCAAGGAAGCCCGGCATTCTGGGACAACTGGATTTTCCTCCTTGTTTCCTAGACTTTATTTCTGCAAACATGGAAACATCTGAAGAGGCAGATGTTTCAGTCCCTTTGGAAGTATATTTGCTGTGGTGCCCATCATCCTTGCTGGAGCACTCTGGCCAGCACAGCTACATGGAGTAGAATCTAAATACCGCAATCTCAGATGAAGCCCTGGCCTGGCCCCAATTCCTCCCGCGTGTGAACGACATCTCCTCAGCAAATGCCTAATCCCCACTCCTTCCAGAAAATGTCAAAAATGCTGAGTGACAAATCTCAAAAACCAGTGAACAGACATGTTCTCTGTGCAACTTCAAAATTACAGACCGGCTAATGAGAAGCATTCCCACACTCACCTGCTGGGCGATGAGGTCCAGCCGGCTTTCGAGGGTATTGGAAACCTTTATTTTACGATCCCCGTTGTAGATCTCAACTCCACCAGCTCTGTAAAGAACACAGGAAATAACGACTTTTACAGATTTGAGCAAGACCGACACACATGGTACATTTACTCCATTCCCTTGGAGGAAAGGCGTTCTGGTGGATGGGGTGCCTAAATGCCACAAGGGGGCCAATAAAAACAAACATAAACAATAAGCTTGACATTGATTCAGAAAGCTTCTGAGGATTTAAGATGTGTGCTGGTAATACCGCATGTACCAAGTGACGCTGTTATACTATCTGATTTAATTTTATTTATTTATTTATTTGTTTGTTTGTTTGTTTTTGTTTTGTTTATACATGCACTGGGTACAGTCAGACGCGCGGGAGGGTGAGAGAATTCACCAGAGCCAGAGCAGGGAGCAGAGCAGGCAGAAGGACCGAAGCACACCGCTGAGGGGAGCAGCGGGCAGCAGGAGAGGTCTGCGCGCCATGTGGGACCCTCCTCCGGTGGCCGGGGAGCAGCCAGGGATCGAACCGGCGCTGCAGAGGCCGCGGGCAGCTTCACAACCCAGCGCTCAACCGCTGCGCCACCGGGGAGGCCCTATCTGATTTAATTTTAACACCCAGTTCTCCTCATAAGTATGAAAAGCGGAAGGAGTTAGTTCCAGTTTGCAAATCTACAGGGAAGGAGCTTTCCTTCCACTCCTTCTGGAAGGTCAGGTCCTGCTACTCATCAGAGGGCGCTGGCACAGCAGTGCTCCCAGTGCACAGTGTGGCAGAGGGAAGGCTCGCTGCAGCCAGCCAGACTCAGCCCCGGCCAGTCCTGCCTCTAGTCACACCTCCCATAGCCATTTCTTTCCTCAAACAGGTCTTAGAGGCAAACAGGTCAGAGTCAGTCACAATGAATTTCAGGGACAAAAATTCGATTGCTGCATTAGAATTTTAGCAAATGTTTCTCGAAAGAAACAGGCTGTGAAAGAAAGGTTGTGAAAGGTTTTGCAAATTTTCTTTGGAAAATTTTAATGGACTGTGAGCTTAATAATATTTTCTCGTTCCACCTTTGTCAGAGTGTCCTTCCTAAGGGCACAATTGGTTCTTTGCTGAAGTCCTGACCCGTCTGTGATACAATGCTTCATTTCCATGGCAGGACAGCGGGAGGGAAAAGCACCAGGAAGCGAGCACAGCGCCTGTGTGCCAGGCACCCACGGGCCGGAAAGCCAAGGGTTTTTCACAACTTCCGATAACCCTGTGCGAGTCTTGGTATCCTTGTCATCTTACAAACAAGGAAACAGGCTAGTGAGGCTGAGTAAAAGCCTGAATTTTTGTAATTAAGTGACAATATTTTAAAAATCCACTTTAAATTGCACTGGAAGAAGTTCACAGTCCTTTATCTGCAAGTCTGAAATTCAAAAAGCTTTGAAAACAAAAGTCTAATTCATGTGGCTCCAAACTAGCTTTCCAGTCAGCTGGCAGTAAATGACTAGCGAGTCTCTGTCTCCTGCAGTGTGACTATTCCTGTTTCCATTCAGAAGCATCACTCTGTCTGATTATGGGGAATGAGGACTCAGAACCTGTGGAAAATATTACATAATATGTGGCATATATTATTTTTTTAAAGATTTATTTATTTATGCATACAAGAGCTGGGCCAGAGGTGCAGGAGGTGAGTGGATTCACCAGAGACAGAGTGGGGAACAGAACAGGCAGATTGACTGAAATACACTGCTGAGGGGAGCAGCGGGTGAGACAGGAGAGGTCTGCTGTGCCATGTGGGTTGCTCCCTGGCCAGAGATTGAACTCATGCTGCAGTGGCTGTGATAGCTTGATTGTGCTGAGACTTTAATCCCCGTGCCACCAGGGAGGCCCTGTGGCATATATCCTTTATGATTTTCTAGATGCTGAAATTCAAAACATTGGTTTTAGGAATAGTGCTCATGACTGAAACCTATTATTTATCAGACCCTGAACTAAGTGTTTCTGTCCTGTCTGTCTAATCTCCACAACAGTGACTATCTGACAGGAGTATGACCCCCTATACTGAGCACTGAGCATGCTCCAGACATTCTGCTAGTGCTGGAGAGATACCATCTCATTTAGGCACCCAAGCTTCCTGTGAGGAGGGTGTGATTATCCCAGTTTCGATGAGGAAATCAAGGTTCAGTGAGATTAAATAACTAGTCCAAAACTACCTAGGCTCGCAAGAGGCAGTGTGGAGAATCAAGTTTCAATCTGGCCTTAGTGCTTAAGATTTTTTTTAAACCACCTTATACATCATCTCAGTTTATAAAGCATTTTCACATTTCACATATACTATCTCCTGGCTTTTCCTCACTTTATGAGACAAAAACATCGATCCCATTTTACAGATGACAGACTTCAGTCCCCAGGTCCCAGAGACAGCAAAGGTCAAGCCCACCATTTCAGCTACATTCCCGAGTCCTGCCGACTCCAGTTGGTCAGTGGTGTGCCTGGGCAGCATCACCGAAGATGTAAGTGACCCTGGCTCAACCCTGCCAGGAGCTCTGACTGCTGTCCTGACTGCACCAAGTTTATGAGTAGTGCAGGCAAGATGTCCTGTCATTTCCTCCCGTGCACCCTCACAAGTACCATGGACAGTTGCCATTCTAGAGCCACGGAACCCTAACAACTGGCAACATCACTACTCTTCTTGGGTTTTGGTAATGATGTAGAGGTACAGATCCATCTTGCTCCCCATCTAATCAGAAGATCACTGATTCCAGCTTTGAGTTTGGGGTACAGAATCGATGCTGCGTCTTTGCAGCGTGAACTGGGTGACCACAAGCATGTCCAGATGGTTGACAAAGGAAAACAACCCAGAGCGCTGACAGAAGAGGTGCAACAGCTGCAGTGGACACAGCCTCGCCGTTCCCCTCAAGGCTAAGACAGCCAAAGAGAAAACCCACTCTACAGGCCCAGTGGACAGACCAGTCTCCCTGCCAGGGGAACTACATGTTAAAAGCAGAAATGTTCCTTACATTTCCTCAGGCAGGAAGGCCTCCTGATCAACTTGAACGTCAAGATCTTTTTTGGTGGCAATTTTGTACATAGGGATTGCTTTTTGCACCGCCGCCTGGAAAGCAAAAATGATAAAAGGTTTCAGCAAAAAAAGATCAACAAAATATACAAGCAAGGATAGTCCTATTTATTTCAAGTAGAGTAACAGATGCATTGTTGGTGGGGATAGAAAACGGTGCAGACATCGTGGAAAACCATATAACAGTTCCTCAAAAAAAAAAAAAAAAAAACACAAAACAATTACTTTTTGACCCAGCAATTCCACCTCTGGGCATATATTCAAAACCTGTGACAGCAAAACTCAAACAGATATCTGTGCGCCCAGGCTCACCCCAGCATTGCTCACAATAGCCAAAAGGCAGAAGTAAGCTTGGTGTCGATGACAGAGGCTGGATAAACAAAATGCGGTAGAGACATCACTCAGCCTTAAAAAGGAAATCCCGACACATACTACACCATGGGTGAGCCCAGAAGACACCACGCTAAGTGCAATCAGCCCATCACCACAGGACACACACTGTAGGATTCCCCTTAACGGGGTACTTAGAATAGTCAAATTCATAGAGACAGACAGTAGCAAGGTGGTTCCCGGGGGCGGGGGCGGGGGGAAGGGGTAGTTTGTGTTCAAAGGTACTGAGTTTCCGTTTGGGAGGATGAGGATGTCCTGGAGATGGGCAGTGGCGACGGCTGCACGACAATGGGAATGCACTTCATGCAAATGTACGCTTGTAATAGTAATTTAATGTCTGTACACTTGTTCGCAATTTACAAGAGAAATGAGCTCGCTGGGGTGAGGCGGGTGGGTTTTCAATGCCATGAGTGTGTTGAGTCCTACCTGTGAGCAACGCTGTGTCTATTCTGGTAGACACATAAACTCGACTTTCTCCCTAACAATATTACTAGTTGAACAGATTTACCGGTGTCCTCAACTCTTACCTGCTTCCCAGATCGAACACAGTACCACTTAGGAGAGCTACCCCCTGACATGGCACTGACACTGTTGGTTTCTTTTTCTTTTTTTTTTATTTATTTTTTTTATTTTATTTTTTTATTTTATTTTATTTTTTTTTTTGCTTTTATGTTGCTTTTATTGCACACACAGTAAGCCATCCTTAGTATGAAATTAATGGTTAGATATACAAATGTGTAAGACAAGAGAAAACCTGGCAAGGGGGAATCCTCATTTTGATTTGAGACAAATATAAACTCCAATTAGCCGTAATCAGCAACTTTTTTTCTTTTATACAAGTAACAGACAAGCTTGGTAATCTAACTCTTCTTAATTGGTGCTTAGGACTCTACAAAGTTCTTAACTTTTTTTAAAGATCATTTTGAAAACAAAGCATTAATTTGACATACAGTAAAAGCACAGTACAAATACCCAAATTTCAGATCTGGCTTTTGCTATATAAGAGTTTACAAATAAACATTTTTCCCTTCCAGATAATAATTTAAAATATAAATAACTGTATTAAATCCCACTGACTACAGAATGTGAAAGTTCGTGGTATAAAAACAATAAAGTTAAAATTTTGGTAGTCATTTCATTTTATGGTGGGACAGAGACTGGATTTTGTTTGCTTTCCATAATTACTTCACAGTCTCCCTCCATTTCAAAATTGAGATTCACAAATGAACTGGATACCATGGTTTCTGGCTGATCTGTTTGAATAATGGAATCAGCTTGCAGCTTATTCTGCTGGTACTGTCTTTCTGCTTCTTCAGACATCCTGTTTTCTTCTTCTTCTTCTTCTTCCTCCTTCTTCATCCGGTAATACTCATCAATGGCATACTGGTATTTTGGGGTGCTGATGCCCAAAACAGATGCAATCTTCTCTCCAAGAAAGTCACACACTGAGAGGGTTGATGTTGCAGCACGAAGCATGTAAAACCATAAGTAAGGGCCCCAGGTAAGTTTTGTCGGATCAACAGTGGGTAAAACATCTTTCTTCTCCACGCTGTCAACTTCATCTTCATCTGTGCTATATTCTTCCATTGTTTCACCACTAACAAAGTGGATGACTCTCCTTGGAACTTTCTTCTTTTTTCCTATGACTCCCAGCTCTACAGTCTCAAAGCCTCTTTCATTACTCATCTGCGGCGCTGGTTCCCTGAACGCCGCGGCGGCCGCGGCTCCCGAGGCTGTGAGCGCGTCTCCGCCTTCCGCACGGCTCCCTGGCTCCCGCTCCATGGTCGTCGCCGCCACAGAGCTGCCGGCGCCGCAGCGCCCGCCTCGGCCACTCCCAGCCGCGCCACAGCGGGAGGGACCCCGCGGCCCTGAGGGGCGGGGCCGGCGGGCGCCGCACCCACCAGGCTCCGCAACCCCAAGTCGCCGACGACCTTTTTCTTTTTTTTTAAAAGATTTATTCATGCATACACAACGAATACACGAACTGGGGTACAAGCCAGAGGTATGCGGGGGTGAGAGGATTCACCAGAGACAGAGTGGGGAACAGAACAGGCAGAGTGACTGAAATACACTGCTGAGGGGAGCAGCGGGCAGGATAGGAGAGGTCTGCTGCTCCATGTGGGTAGCTCCCTGGCTGGGGATCGAACTCGTGCTGCAGTGGCTGCAGATAGCTTCACAGTGCTGCGTCTTAACCCCTTGCACCACCAGGGAGGCCCCGACACTTAGTTTCAAGAAAAAAACCAATGTCATCTAGAGAGGGCTACCTGGCCACTCAGACCTGCCTCCATGGAATGGTCATTACCTTTGTGGGTTCTCTGCTATGTCTAGCTGTTTCCATTAAGTAGGGTGGTCAGCACAAACATGGATCCAGATGACTGACACGGCTTATAAATGAAATCACAATTTATGATTTAATATTGGAGGGGAACTAACACCTGTGTTCTCTGGCTGGCGCACTGTCTTTCCTAGGAGACAAGTTATTTGGGGAGATAAATAATAATAAAAATGCAATTATATTATGTATTATAAATGTATTAATTTATAATAAGAAAGATAATTGCTAAGGGACTAAGCACACATATACCTGCATGAAAGCGAGAATCTTCTAGAAGAAGAATTTGAATCTGAAGAGCAACCTGATGACACAGGAGTCCTTTCTGTGACTGGTTACTCTGCTGCTATCACCAGTGTACCTGCCAGAGGGTGAGCAGGTCCTCCCTTAAACAGGACATGGGGGACCATCTTGGTATTTGCTTCTGGACTACAGTTAAGCTTTCACAACTGACCAACCTCTTTTCTTCCTCTAGGATTAGGAAGACAGTAGGTTAGAGTCAAGCCTTGTTGGTCTAGGAATAGATGCCTCTTAAGATGCCGTTGCCTCTCTGTGTGCTAGTCTAGTATAAGCTGCTTTTACTATTGAATTTTCAGAAGATTAGGGTATTCCCAGGAAGGGAAGGAGCTACCAGAATGAGAGAAGAGTACTAGTTCATATGGCAACTTGACCTTTTTAAGAAACAGAGGTTCACTTAACAGTTAAATTAAT
The DNA here is from genome assembly GCF_014898055.3 of Talpa occidentalis. Lineage (NCBI taxonomy): Eukaryota > Metazoa > Chordata > Mammalia > Eulipotyphla > Talpidae > Talpa > Talpa occidentalis. The sequence continues at coordinate 75,516,133 of NW_023601653.1, forward strand.
ACCTATAATGTATTAAGACCCCCCCTAATTCCCACGTATGAGCTATGATCTACTGGAACATACATTTTATCCTTAACATTTCAAAATGCACTTTACCTTGACCAGAGGGAAATCCTGTTTCCTGCAACGAACAATCATTCGGGGTTCCAATAACTGGTACAAACCCTGGAAGATACAACAGATGCAATGAGTACCAAAGTAGACTACAAAATAAAGCACCAGCAAAATAAAATGTTTCTAGGTTTTTTTCATCAGATTTGGGAATCTGTGTCCCCTTGTAAGTTCCCCCACAGACAATACATATGAGAGCATGGAAAGTTTTTGATATTGGAAGTCAGATGAACATACCCAATGTTCAGGTGGTAGAAACCGAATTTACATGGCAGTCTTATCTTACATCAATAGGGTGAGGACAAATTGCAGCTGAACAGTAAACAATTAAAAATGTAAACAGTGTTTGGTCTGAAACCCAATTTAATTTTATTTTTCTGAACCCCAATATCTAAAACAAGTATATTAGCGGTGAAATCAAACTAGGCAAGTTTAAAGCTAGAGGTTGCAAGCAAATTTGACCCCTGATTTGTATAGGACTAATAAGACTACATATAAAAGAGTGGTAAGCCTGAAGGTGTGCCCACCCAGACAGTATCATAACCCCAGGCAGCACACATTTCTCTAAAAAACAAGGAAAAGAGGCGGCCTCCCTGGTGGTGCAAGGGGTTAAGACACAACCTATGAAGCAGTCCGCAGCCTCTGCAGCACGAGTTTGATTCCCGGCTGGCCAGGGAGCAACCCACATGGCACAGCAGACCTCTCCTGGCTCGCCCGCTGTTCCCCTCAGCAGTGTACTTCGGTCATTCTGCCTGTTCTGTTCCCCACTCTCTCTGGTGAATCCCCTCTCCTCCCACACCTCTGGCCTGTACCCCAGCTCTTGCATGCATAAATAAATCTTTAAAAAAAAATAAAAAACAAGGAAAAGAGCAAAAGGAAAACAGCTAAGGTGAGAAAACAGGCAAACAGAGCTACCAGTTGCTAATATAGCTTGTCAATTTTGTAAGAGCTGTAGCTGTAAGTGGCAGAACTGGCCTATAAAGGTACCTGTAGGACCAGTCCATCCAGCAGCACTTGGTACCTAGTTGTATCTTTTACCACTTTGCTGAGTCTCTGTTTTGCTTCAGTTAGTAGGTCCTACAGAGGGTGGAAAAGAAAAAAGTTACATACACAACTAGACAGTCAGTTTAGAACCCATCGTGTGGCTGGTCCTGGTCCATGCCCAATCACATCATATTCTACATGCTCTCAAGCCACAATCTCTGAGATACAGGATAGACCTAATGTTGTGTTAGTATTTTACATGTTAGTGAAAATAGACATCTTACCCCAAACAAAATACAGGCTCAAAACAATCCCTATCAACATTCCAATAGCTTTCTTCATGGAAATGGAGCAAACTCACTGAAATTTAGACCACAAAAGACTCCAAGTAGCCAAAGCAATTCTGACAAAAAAAAGAAGGGCTGTATTATGCTCCCAGACTTCAAATTATATTATAAAGTCCCAAGAATCAAAACATTATGGTATTGGAACAAAAATACATACATAGAACAATGGAATCGAATCTGGAGCTCAGAAATAAATTCATACTTACATGGACAACTAATTCACAACATAGGAACCAAAATGGAGAAAGTCTCTTCAACAAATGGTGCTGAGAAAATTGTAGACACATGCAAGAAAATTAAAGTAGCCCTCTATGTCATACCACACATGAAAACTGATTCAAAAGTGATTAAAAACTTGTATGTAAGCCCTGAAACCATAAAATACATAGAAGAAAATATAGGAGAAACACTCCACAACACTGATTTCAGTGATGTCTTGGGGACTTGACTACAACAGCAAGGAAAGCAAAAGACAAAATAACCAAACAGGACCGTGTCAAATGGAAAAGCTTCTGCAAAGCAAAATAAACTATTATTCAAATAAAAAAAGACCTCCTACCAAATGGGAGAAAATATTTGCACATCACACATGAAGAAGCTAATACCTAAAATCGACAAAGAACTCATACAACAAGAAACCCAGCTGAAAAATGGCAAAAGAGATCAATGACACTTGTCTGAAGAAGATATACAGATGGTCAACAGACACATGAAAAAATCTGCATCATTACTTGCTACCAGGGAAATATACATCACATCCATAATGACACACCACTTCACAGCTGTCAGAATGGCCCATATTAAAAAAACAAACGAATAATAAGATGTGTTGTTGAGTTATGTGGAGGAAAAGAAACCTCCTATGCTACTGGTAAGAATGTAGACTAGTCCAGTCTCCATGGAACAGTGTGGAAGTTTCTCAAAACATTAAATGTTCCAGCAAGCTCTCTCTAGGTATCAATACAAAACAGTAATTCAAAGAGATAAATGTGCTCCCATGTTCATAGCACAATAGCCAAGTTATGGAAACAACCTTAGTGCCCAATAACAGATGAGTGGATAAGATGTGGTAGATAGGCCTCCCTGGTGGCATAGGGGTTAAAGACACAGCGCTGGCAAGCTGTCACCAGCCACTGCAGCACGAGTTCGATTCCTGGCTGGCCAGGGAGCAACCCACATGGCACAGCAGACCTCTCCTGTCTTGCCCGCTGCTCCCCTCAGCAGTGTATTTCAGTGGATCCGCCTGTTGTGCTCCCATGCTCTCTGGTGAATCCTCTCACCCCCTGCACCTCTGGTCTACACCCCAGTTCTTGAATGCATAAATAAATCTTTATAAAAAATCAATGCCTTAATAAGCTGTTTAGTGAATTCTCTATAAAAAGCAAATGAATAGGGGCCTCCCTAGCGGCCTGGGGGTTAAGTTTGAGCACTATAACCTCTGCAGCCTAACCCACATATGGCACAGCAGACTTCTCCTATCTCACCCACTGCCCCCCTAAGCAGTGTGTTTTGTACATTTGTCTGTTCTGCTCCCCACTCTCTCTCTGGTGAATCCTCTCACCCACTCCCATCTCTGGCTTACACCCCAGCTCTTCTATGCATAAATAAATAAATCTAAAAAAAAAAGCAAATGAATAAACATTTTATAATTTTATAACTAGCAAGAGCTAATTACTCACTGTAATAAGGTCATCTCTTGCTCTGAGGACTTTGAGTCTTGCTTGATTCATCAAATTGGACATCTGACTACAAAAGGTATGGAAAAATAGTGTCAGCACAGCACAAAAAATAAAAATGTAGAGAAAGGACAAAAAGCTTCCTTTGCATGTACAAATACTTTTCTAATGACCAAGACCCACTGACATGCATTTAGTAGTTTATACCAACTTACTTTAAAAAATAAGGACATATTTATTGGTAGTTTCCAAGTGGCAAACTTTCCTATCAGTTATTCCAGTATAGTTTTTCAAAAATCCCCTGAAACTTCCATTTTCACAAGTGAAGAACAAGGAGTTAAGCAACTTGCCCCAGCTCGGGTAACAGACAGGTGGTCCAGTTAGGGCCAAACGACATATGCTTGACTCCAAAGCACCTGTTCTGTCCCATTTAAAGCTCCCTTAGGGGCCTCCCTGGTGGCCTAGGGGTTAAGTCTCAGCACTATCACCTCTGCGGCCTGAGTGCAAGATTCCCAGCCAGGGAGCTGTCCACGTGGCACAGCAGACCTCTCCTGTTTCCCTGCTGCTCCCCTCAGCAGTGTATTTCAGTCAGTCTGCCTGTTCTGTTACCCACTCTGTCTCTGGTGAATCCTCTCACCACGCCCCCCCCACCCCGGGCCCCCGCCTCTCTGGCCTATACCCCAGCTCTTGTAGGCATAAATAAAATAAATCTTAAAAAGAGAAAGCTTCCTTAGCCTAATCCTATGACCGAAATCTACTTGCATTTTCTTCTGCTGCTCAATCTGCTTCTCCTTCTTCTCATAGTACTCCATGATCTTCAGCCTCTGGGTCTGCACCAGGCGGCCCTTCTCAATGTTAAACTCTTCTTCCGCCTGCCGGGGAGTCGACATTAATTCATTAGACCAGACTTTTATAACCAGTTTAATTTTAAGCAGGTGATATACCTTACCCTGCATCTAAAACAGGAAATTTATTATGGCTCATATTCAAAGATTACTTCTAATTTATTCAAAAGAAAAGATCATCATAAATGACGAACCAGAAGACTGAAAAGTAATCAAGAGTAGCAGTCCTCAGTAACAAAGTCACCAGGGTATAAACTGAAGACTGCATGACAAAGAAACGATTATGCATTCTTTTTAAAATATATTTTTTAAATTTTATGCATACAAGAACTGGGGTACAGGTCAGAGGTGCAGAGAGTAAGAGAATTCACCAGAGACAGAGTGGGGAGCAGAACAGATGAACTGACTGAAATACACTGCTGAGGGAAGCAGCAGGCAAGACAGGAGAAGTCTGCTGCGCCATGTGGGTAGCTCCCTGGCCGGGGATCAAACTAAGGCTGTGGTGATAGTGTGATAGTGATGAGCCTTAACACCTACGCCACTAGGGAGGCCCCCTGATTACGCATTCTGAATTTTATCCATTTGCTTGCTAGAGGATTAATGAAAATAACAAAGAATTTGGAGTTTAGAAGCTCTGGTTTACCATATAAAAAAGTTAGGCAAGAAATCTCAGTCTTCAGTGTCCTCCCTTATAAAACAAAACAAAAAAAAATAAAAATAGTATTCTTTTCTCATAGGTTGAATAAATTATATAAATGTAAGTCATTTGTTTTATTTTCCAAATTAAGCAATTACTTTTTAAGATAAATTTTTATTGAGGTAACATTGGTTTTGGAACACTAAAGAACAGCTAAAGTTGTTGATTCAGATGTTTAATACTTGGCATAAGTACTTGGGCTTTTATATTCTAAAATAAATGCCTACCAGCTTATTCCTATAACTTACCATGGGAAGTAAGTACAGATGATGGTCTTATATGTGTTAAGACTACTTTAAATAGAATGCATTTCCCTGCTGAAATAGAATTTCTATATTTGTCTAAGAGAAATAAGGGAATTAGTCCTACAAGACACTGCTGTGCTCCAAAGGATATCAAAACAATATTAAACAATATTCTATCAACAGTTAAAATGAGTGTATATGTTAGTGGTACACAAAATAGTCTTTTCTTCCTTAAATGATAAATCAGTCAAAGAGGTCAACGCTTCTTGGAGTTTTAGTCCTAGACCACCAGGCACAAAGAATTTTAGGGCACTATTGGTACGTAACAAATGTAACAATAGAATAAATTCAAAAGACAATGAAAATAAAATATTACACCAATATATTCTGGGCATAGTTTAAAGATTTATTTATTTATTTATACAAGCACTGGGTAGAGTCAGAGGCGCGGGAGGGTGAAAGAATTCACCAGAGCCAGAGCGGAGAGTAGAGCAGGCAGTGACGAAGTACACTGCTAAGGGGAGCAGCGGGCGGCAGGAGAGGTCTGCGCGCCATGTGGGACCCTCGCCCGGCAGCCGGGATCGAACCAGCGCTGCAGAGGCTGCGGGCAGCTTCGCAACCCAGCGCTCAACCGCTGCGCCACCAGGGAGGTCCTATTCTGGGTATAGTTTAAAAGCAAGCTTTAAAATGGCTATTATGTTTATTCTTAAATAAAAGAGGAATTTCATAAACTGTAAATTAACAATGTGTAACTGGAAATAGCCATAAAATTTCTAAATGCTGAGTGTCACCTTCATAATGGACAAGGGCTTTCACTTAACATTATATACTTCCAAATTATTGTTCTTGAAGCAAGCACATGTTAATAAAAAAACAAAATAACAACAACAAAAAAAACTTCACCCTTCCCTAACTAGCTATTAAACTTAGCCATGAGTACTAAATTGAATCTTGGATCCATGCAAAATTTACTTTTCTATTCTGTACCACAAAACTTCAGAATACTTATTGGCAATTAGAACATTTAGAAAGGAAATTTTATTCTTAATGTTCAAAATAAGATATTCTCATTAATCACACACAATGCAATGTTAAATAATTTTACCAACTACATTTTATCATAGCAAGCAATATTAAATTTTGGTAACTTCTTAAACCTGGAATATAGACTCTCACCTTTGCATCTATTTCTTCTGCTTTCTCATTGGCTTCTTGTTCAATAAAAGCCATCATATGCTTAATCTACAAAAAAAGATTTTATTTTTTAACAAAATTAGAAAAAAATGTTATTTATTGGTTCTCACTCAACAATCAATCATTTATTAAAGAGTATATCATGTGCCATGTACTCTCTGGAAGGATGAGAATTTTTGTCCTGTGGTAACTTATAATCTGGAATTTGCTCTGGACCTGATGCACTATTCAGTAACGCAAGTAAATAGGACATTATGTATTTTTTTTTCTTCTGCATCTACTGCAAGAAGGAAGATCATCCTTCCCAGATACAGAGTGGAATTTTAATAAGTATAGTACTCAAAACAGACATATCTCTCTTCTACAGGTGAGTCCGATTCAAACTTGCATTATCAGCTTTAATGGTCAGGCTGGAGCCTCTGCTACCAGATTTAACTAGATCAGCACAGCCTAGAGCAAAATGCACTAATTTTAACCACGACCAGAGGAGCCTGTTTACTGTCAACATGATTATACTGTCTTTAAGAATTCCAACAGGAGAAACAGTCAACCCTTAAGGACATTTAACTCCACCCCCAAAGCAGAAAAATCTAGGCTTAAAAAAAAAAAAAACTTTTCTTCTTCCTGCTCACCCAGTAATTAAGGTTTCTGCAGTCAGATTCCTTTGAAATTTTCATGAAAGAAATGTCCATACTCTCAGACAAAAAAGCAAATATGTAAAAATATTTTCCTACAAAGGGGAATAAGTCAGGGAATCCAGGATGTATTAAACACCTATTTGGTCTATTCCATTGCTGTGGACAAAGTTAATAAAACACATTGTCCTTAGGTAGCATGGAGCAGAACAGACAACACATGAGATTTCTTCATTCTTTTAACTTTAGAGAAACAAAAAAATGAATTTGGTCTCGACTCCAAGGGAACGTACTGCTTTAACTTTGTATTTTTCCTAGAGAAACTTTAATCTACAATATATTACAACAAGGCGGGGGGGGGGCGATGAAAAACGAGGAAGAAGAGAATTAGTGCTATATGATGATGCTAGAGTATGTGGAGAGCATTGTGCTTTTCCACTGCATCAAGTGTTTCTATTAAAAAAAAAAAAATCAGCAGCAGCAGTGATAAATATCCAAAAACCCCCACTGTCCTGTAAGGACATTTTAAGATTTCTTAATTTTCTCCATAGATGCTATTTTTGTTAATCTACTTCCCTTCTGTGATTAACACAAGAACCATTAAAATGAAGAAACACTTCTCTCTTCTTAGACATTTTCAGGGAAATGGAAATATCCAAGAAAAAAATATTTTATTGCTCATCTAAGAAAATTCGTAAGCCAGTGAGTGTTCTTTAGTCAGAGAATTTTCCTAGTACTTCAAAAACAAGATTTAGTTTTCTAAAACTATGAGATTAAATAGTGTCCTTAGGTTTACGTCTCTGAAAAACCTATTTGCAATATGACTACGAAAAGCAAGGCACCTGGTTTCAGAACAGCAATTGGCAGGACAAAAGGAAACCAGTTCTCAGGTAAATAAACAGGAGTATAAATGCCACTATATTCTGAGACATTTTTGCATTATAACATTCCTAATGCCTACAAACTAGAAGGGCACATTTTGAAAAACAAAAAACACCTTAAGTTTCCCAGAACTGGATATACGCTTGCAAAGTTGATGCAAGTTCACAACCTACCTAACGTTCCCACCACCCACCCCAATCCCTGGCTTATCACCTACTTTGTACCTCACAATGTCGGGCGTTGGGGTTCATAAAACACAAGAAAATTAGGGTTCTGCATTTGACAAATATTAACGTAGACACGAGCGGGAGACCAAACTAGAGCAGGCTGCTCCAGGATGAAGATTAACAGCCACTGAATGACTTCAACACTGGAAAAGGGCTCTCCCCGCGCAGCATTCTTTCTTTTCGCGAACTGTGAACCCTTCCGCAGGTTCACAATCCAGCGAAGAGGTGGTTTTCGATCGTTGCATTTCAACTTGCATTTTCAATCCTAGTTTTCAGCTCCTGGCTCCATCAAACACAACGAACAGGCTGGGAAGCAGGAGCTGCTGAAACTGGGGCCAGAGAGCCCGGGCATTCACGGGGCGGCCCGCGAGCCAGCCGACTGCGTAAACCCCAGGCAGGAATCACATGAGCAGCGGGGTGACTCCCCGGTCAACACGTCTCCCTCCAGCCAACAGCTCCCCAGGACCCGGAGAGCTGGGGTCGGGGCGCCCCTCGGGCATCCGGGGGGCCCAAGGCCAGCGCCCTCCTAGAGCGAGGCTCCAGCCCCCTACCCCGGCCGTGCGCCGCGGATTCGCGGGACCCGAATGCCAGCTCCTCACCTGCTTTTGCACGTCAGCATCGCTGAGGGCCATGGCGCAAGAGAGGCTAGGCCGGTGGGCAGCTGGCTGGAATGCAGACCTCAAGCGGGGGACAGAGGAGCTGGGGAGGAAAAGCCAGCGTAGGGGTCGGTGTCTTTTGCTTTATAAACCTGGCTTCCGGTTCCTGCCACGTGACCGCGAAAGCCCCGCCCAGTGAGAGATCCCAGCCAGTGGGAAGAGACAAGGCCCGGAAGTCCCGCCCCCGCCCTGCCCCTGCCCCGCCCCCGCCCAGCTGGGCGCCTGCGCTGGGGCTCAACCCCTGTCATTTCTGGGGGTTGACTCGTGACCCCCGCGCCGTGCTCCTGAGCAGCCGCTGCTTTTCATAAAGAAGAGAGCAGGACTTCCAGCGTCCGAAATTAGCCGAGTTGTGTGGATTTCTCCGGCCTTACAGTCCTTGTGTTGAAAAACATAGTTTTAAGTATTTTCTACCTCAATGTGTCACTGTATTTTGCTGACCTTACTCATCACTAATGTTTTACTAATATACTTTTAGAACAATTTTAAATTTACGGAAAAATTAAAGAGCGTAGAGTCCCCCTATAGCTTTCTTGCCCCCACGCACAGTTTACCCTTTATTTAACATCTTACATTAATAAAGCAGTGTTGCAGAAATAAATTCTAGCCTTTTACCCAGGCAAGAGAAGAACCAGCGGTACTTCACGAACCGTGAGGTCAGGAGGAGCTTCATTACTCATGCATGAGGTCCCAGACCTGGGCAGTCCGGTAAGGTCTGCGCTCTTGTCTAGAGACAAAGGGTTTCTTTTATACACAACTATCTTACATTGATAACATGGGTTAGCAAGCACAATTATTTGCTGTAAAACTCCTAGACAAAGGGGGAAAGATGGACATTTGGGGATGTCCTTTGAGAGATAAATCAGCTTGACGGGCTCTCCAACCCTGTTAAAATGTAACCTCGTTTAGATAAGCTAAAAATTAGATGGAAAGCTCTCTAAGGAAAGGTTTAGCAAGTAAGCAAACTGGTTATTTACAATTGCATTGGATTATTTACTGCACCAGGCCTAAGACCCTTTAGCAGGAAAGATTTATTGGCTTAGGACTTCCTTTACAGCACATCCATTACAATTAACCAATGTTGGTGTATTAACTAAAGTCTATAATTTATTTGGATTTACTTAGTTTTAACCTAATATCCTTTTTCTGTTCCAGGATATTACCAGTATACATGACATTTAATTGTCATGTCTTTAACTTTCCTTTTGGCTGTGACAATTTTTTCAAACTAGTTGGAAGACCCAGAACTCAGGCCACCAGGCACCATCTATTGCCAATAGAGAGAGGAATTGAATCTTTAAGGTGAGCTTTAATCAGACAGCCTAAAATTGGGGGGAGGGGAAATGGAGAGGTTAACATCCTAAAGAAATTATATTCATAGTTCATTTCTAGGTCACTTTTTTAAAAAGATTTATTTATTTATGTACACAAGAGCTGGGGTACAGGCCAGAGATGCGGGAGTGGGTGGGGGTTTGAGAGGATTCACCAGAGACAGAGTGAGAAGCAGAACACTCTGAGGGGAGCAGCGGGAGAGACAGGAGAGGTCTGCTGTGCCATGTGGGTTAGCTCCCTGGCCGGGGATTGAACTCATGTTGCAGTGGCTAGCAATAGCTTGATAGCCATGTGTCTTTAACACCTGCACCACCAGGGAGGCTCCTCTATCAAAATTTTCTAATTAATCATGGATTGTGGGGCTTGGGGAGAAAGATTACAGAGGCAAAGTGCTATTTTCATGACATCATTTTAAGGCTATATACTGTGAATATGATTTTTGACTCTTGATGTTGAACTTGATCACCTGGCTGAAGAAGTGTTTGGAAGGTTTCTCTTCTGTAAAGTTCCTTCCCCTTTTACCTTTGGAAGGCAGTACTACGTGCATTCCACACTTAAGAAGTGAGAAGTTATACTCCACCTCCCTTTAGAGGGCAGTATCTACATATTTGGAATTCTTCAAATGAGCCCATGCATTTCCCAATATTATTCCCAAAACCTGCACAGAGGAAATTATTTAGAAAATTAGGGCAGTAATTTCCTCAGAGTTGTTTATTCCAAGTTCCATTTCCCTGTCTCCTCAACTAGAAAGGCAAAAAACTTTTGAAAATGTAATTTTTATGAGATTTCTAGCAGAATTATGGATCAAAAGGAACATGCATTTTTATTAGTAGCTTTATATTTATTTTTATTATGAATCTCTTATACAGTTTAATCATGGATTAAATGATTATTCAGTACATGTATGAAAACTGAAGGATGTGGTTTAGATTCATGTGCAGCACTTTTTCAAGTTACCCATTTTTTCTCTTCCGAGTGGCTCTTGAGCATCAATGAATGTTTGGTGGTTGCTTCTACCAAGTGTTTTGCTTCATTTGTTTTGGTTGCTATGTAAGGAGATCCACCTATATCTGGGTTATTCAAAATCATGATTCTCCTCTGACCTATCCTGATCTTGGCCTTGCCAGCACATGGGCTTACCCCCCAAAAAAGACTAGCTTCTCACCTACTCATTTTCTGTTCAGATTCCTTTATAGTAGGATGAAAGGCTAAGAGTGAAATCTTTGCAGTTTCTGTGATTTTTTTCTAGAGGTTTCCGAATCTGAAATGCATAGCAAAACTGTAAATGCGAGCACAATCCTACAGGTATCAAACTTCTTGCCAGATCAGGGTCAATGTCTGTATCAGGCCATTTGGTCAAGGGCAGCCGGAACTGGGCACAGCTCAGGCCCATTGTGGTGGGAACCATGCCACCATGGGTTGCCCTGGCAATGCCCACTAGCTTTCTATTTTGAGGAAATTTCCAATATATTAAGTTGTAAGAATAGCAGTGAACTCCCTTGATATAAATTCATCAATTGTGGGCCTCCCTGGTGGTGCAGGGGTTAAAGTCTCAGCACTATCAAGCTACTGGCAGCCACTGCAGCATGAGTTTGATCCCTGGCCAGGGAGCTAACCCACATTGTACAGCAGACCTCTCCTGTCTCGCTTGCTGCTCCCCTCAGCAGTGTACTTCAGTGGATCTGCCTGTTCTGCTCCCCACTGTCCCTCTGGTGAATCTTCTTACACACACCCTGGCCCCGGCACCTCTGGCCTACGCCCAGTTCTTGTATGCATAAATACATGCTGCAGTGGCTGTGGGCAGCTTCATAGGTTGTGTCTTAACCCCTTGCCACCAGGAAGGCGCCAAGTGTGTTATACTCTTGACATATGGCTTACATTTGTGATACTGTAATATCCTTTTGTGCAGCCTCCCCCTTTCCCACGTTATTGCTCTTTGCAACTAGTTTCTGTAGTATTTTGCTGAATCATCAAAGAACAGGACAGGTCCTGTCTGATAAGAACATGATAAGCTTCACAGAGACAGTCCCTTGATTGAAAAAGTTGAGTACAAGCAAAGATTAACCATTTGGTAGCTTCCCAAATTCAATTTCCTCTTTTTTTTTTTTTTTTTTAAAGATTTATTCATTTATTTATACAAACACTGGGTATAGTCAGAAGCGCTGGAGGGTGAGAGAATTCACCAGAGACAGAGCGGGGAGCAGAGCAGGCAGAAGGACCGAAGTACACTGCTGAGGGGAGCAGCGGGCGGCAGGAGAGGTCTGCGCGCCATGCGGGACCCTCCTCCGGTGGCCGGGGAGCAGCCGGGGATCGAACGGGCGCTGCAGAGGCTGAGGGCACCTTCGCCACCCAGCGCTCAACCGCTGCGCCACCGGAGAGACCCAATTTCCTCTTATACTAGCTCAGGTCTTGTGAAGAAGTGTTAGAGTTTCTCAGATAAATTCCCAAAATCTCGGTCCTAGATAAGCCAATTTACTTGTGGCTTCCCCAGAATCACTGCCGTAGATCCCTGTCAGGTTAATCCTAAAGAATTGGTTTGTGTGGTCATCATCTCACCGGCTCACAGGCTGGGACTTCAGTCTGTGGTTTAATTAGAAATTGAGTCAGCCAAATGATAGGCTAACTCTTGAATTTATTTGCTGGGGAGGAACTAAGGGAGAGACTGGTGGTAAATGCAAATAATCTCTTTGAAGAATCAATTTAAAAAAGAAGGTAAAAAAATGGTAGCAGAAAATAGTGAAACTCTAACTTAGGTGCCTGTACATTTTACCCCTTTGCAGCCAATTCACACAGAAGATTTAAAACCTAGTCATCTAGTCACTCCCCAATTAAAATCCTCTAGTGGTGTCTATGTATTTACAGACACCTTAGATGTCCTCTGTGAGACAGCCTGAGCTCATCACCCTTTTCTTTGCTCACCAGCTCAAACCTTACTGGTTTCCTTTCAATTCCTGAAAAATGTCAAGCTTTTTGCCTGGGATGGCCTTTTCCTTTACTTACCCCTTAGCTTATTTTTTACTCTCATTTCCAGGTAATCCCCTTACCTCTCGCTACAGTGTGCTGATATCTATCACCAATTGTTATTTTTGCCTGCTCCTGAAATATAAACAGATTCACACATTATGTTTTTGTGTCTGGCTTCGTTCACTTACTTTTTTTTTTTTTTGAAATTGATCTATATTGTCAGATATATCAATGCTTCATTTTTGTTTATGGCTTAGTAATATTCATTATGTGAAGATATTTCAAAAAGTCAGTGTTAAAAATAAGACCGGGAGACTAAACACACACACACACACACACACACACACACACAAAATGCATGATCTTAGTTTTAAAAAAAATTATAAAACCCATTACTAGGACAATTAGGGAAATTTGAAAATGAACAGGAATCTTGTTTTCTTAGCTCACCAAGTCTTCCTTGGCAAATCTCTAATTACTAAAGAATGGCACTGCATTTTCTCATTCACTTAGGCTGAAAGCTGCCTATAACACAGCTCCAAGCTTCTTTTTGATTTCACCACCCACCCTCTCATCAGTTCAGGTTTTTATCACTTCTTCCACAGCCTTCAGATATAACTGAAAAAAATCCCCCTACTTAAATTTTACTATTGAACAGTGTTAAGGATAGTCACAGAGTTGTGCAACCATCACCACAATCAATTTGAGAGTATTCTTATCGCCCCAAGAGGAATCCTGTGCCAGTAAGTGGCCACCCTTCATTAGGCTTCTGGGATTCGGTTCTGATTCCTCATATAACAGAATTGTAACTTCTCGTCCTCAATAGTCTCCTTGCAACTCATGTACAACCTGGTGAACTTGATTTCATTAGAACGTGGCTTAGATAGGATACTCTACCCGACCAGGGGGCTTCAGGGACTCCCCCAAAGGACACTGAGATCCAAGAAAGCAAACCCCTATTAACACACATTCTACCCCAGGCGCCGAGCTAGGAGCTGCAAGCAACATGCTCCGCCCCTGTAGATTTCCCTTAGGGGCATCGCGCCTCCGCTCAGGCAGGGCCTCCGCCTAGGTGACCCTCCACGTCCAGTGCAACCCTATCCCGGAGAAAAATTTCCTATTTTTCCAGCAGGTGACTCCGTGGGTCTCTTGACACTTGTCGCCTGCTGGCACACACCTGAAGCTCCACACTCAGTACACCCGCGGCTCACGTTCTGTGAACGCAGCCATTTCCTGGCCCGGGGGCTGGCCGGCCTCTCGCCCCACACAACCGCCCCCTCCGGCCTTCAGCGGCCTCCGCCGACCCGGGCACCACAGCCCCGCGCGGCCCCCGGGACGAGCGGGCTCAGCGCGGCCGCCTTCCGGGTCACATCCGCGCTGGGCCCTCTCGGCTCCGCGGTCCGTGCTTCCGCCCGGAAGCACAGAGTCGCCCCCTTCCGGCGCGCTCCCGGCCCGCCCCGACGCCGGCGCTGACGGAAGCACGCCGGGGGTGACCTCACCCTCCAACATGGCGGCGGCGGTAGATTAGGGCCGCGGGTCGGAGCAGCCACCGCCGCTGGGGGACCCTGTCGGAAACACCTGCCGCCGCCGCCGCCTCTGTCATCTCTTCTGGGGCTGGGGCCAGGGCCAGGTGAGGGGAGCGGGTGTCCGGGCAGGAGGCGCTGGGTCCTCACCGGGCTCCTCAGGCGCCTTTCACAGGCTAGGAAGGTGCCCAGAGACGGTGCCGAGCCGCCGGCCCCCCAGTGGTTCCGACGACGCGTGAGTGAGTGTCAGAGCGTGTGACAGTGACTGAGAGAGGGCGAGTGGGCGATGCTTCGGCCGAAGGTTCTCGAAGCTAAAGGGTCCCTTTCAGGAGAACCTGACGTGTCCAGCGGGGGACCCAGCGTGAACGCTTGTTGAGCGGGGCTTTCCGAGGGGCGCTCAGAGATGGGGGGCTCGGCCTCGCTCTGCAGCGCCCGAACCCACAGAGACTTTGACATGGGAAGCCCAGCCCCGTTTTTTTAGGACCAAGCTGAGAACGTGGAGTTCTTGACCCAAGAGAAGGTTTTCCTGCGATTCGTGTAGAACGAGCCCAGATGAGTGCTGTCAGCCCTCCTGGTCTTTCCTTCTTACAGATTGTTAGAATGCTTACCCTTTAGACACTGCTGTTTTGACACCCATTCCCCCCCCCCAAAAAAAAAAATCTCTTATCTTTGGGGGCAATACAATTTACAGTTAGTTCTTCCTTCCTTTGATGTTTATCCTCTCATTATGCCAAGGAGATCCCACGTTGCTTTCCTTCAGAACAGACTGTGAAGGAAAACTAGACTTTTTGAGATAAAGCTGTAACCTAGGTTGAAAATGAGGCGATCTGGTCAGTTGTGCGCAGGCTTCTGACACTTTCTCTCTTAACCACTTCTGGCAATAGTGTTTGTTTATCCAAAATAGCTATCTCACGGTCTCTATTTATAAAGTTTAAAACTAAGCTGACAGCCCCTCTCCCCTCCCCCACCTCGTTTTTTTGGTTTTGTTTTGGTTTTTTGCTTTGCAAAGCAGTCTTTTTTGCGAAACTGTCAGTAAGATTTCCCCTGGAGATTTGGCAAAAACCAGAATGTTGATCTCTGCCCTGACTTGTGTGACCTTGGATGAGTTGCCACACCCTTCTAGTTGTTTTTTTTTTTTTTTTTCCACTCTCCCAGAAAATTAAGCAAATGTTTGTGTAGGTAGCGAACTGTTTCTACACATTGGATAAATGTGCATTACACTTGTGCACCCGCAAATTGAAAATATTTAAACCATTATGTAGTCTTCATTGACAACAGACTGGTAAGGGTCTTGAAAATCCTTTTATGCTTATTGGTCAGTTGCTATTCTCGGTGTTTTATTCACTGAGAATAAATTTATTGACAAATGTTCTTAAGGTGGACTATACCCCAATAGTTGAATTCAGTTGTAAGGTTGATTCCAATCCATTTTGTAAAGAAAAGATATGCTCATTAGCACATTGCTCAATATTTACTAAATAGCTTCTATACTAAATTGTTAGGACAAGTGATTTGCAACTGTTTTAAAAATATATTTCTCTTATGAACAATTTTAGACATACACATTTTAAACAACTGTGCCATCTTGCTTTTTATGGTTGTTTTTCAAACATTTTGATTTGTATCTTATTCCAAATAAATGGTCACCAAAAGTTCTTAATACTGGAAGGGATATTTTCAGAATAACTTTTTTAGTGAAATATAATTAACATCATACAACTCACCAGTTTAATAGTTTAATAGTTTTTAGGATGTTCATGGTGTGTACAACCATTACCACAATTTTCATCGTCCCAAAATGAAACCCTGTACCCATTAACAGTCATTCTTGATTCCTTCTTTTCCCTACCTCTCCTTTATCGGCAACCACTGATTTACTGTTGTTTCTAGTTACACTTCTGGACATTTAATATAAATGAAATTATACACTATGAAGTCTTTTGTGATTGGTTTCTCTTAGCATAATATTTTTAGGTTTCATGTCGTAGCGTGGACCAGTACTTCACTCCTTTTTTATAGTCACATAACATTCCATTGTATGGCTACACCACATTTTCCTTCTTCATCAGTTGATGGGCAGTTATTTCCACTATTTGACTGTTAGATATAATGCTGCTGTAGCTTTTCACATGCAAGTTTTTCCGTAGCTGTGTTCTCATTTCTGGCATATACCTAGGAAGTAGAGGAGAGTAACTGAATTTTATGTTTCCCCTTTTACAAGCTATCTACATGTATATGGGAACCTAATTAACATATTTGAAAGTCAGACTGTGTGGGGAGAGAATGAGGCAGTCCTCTGTAAGTACATTATCTGCTAATGTCAGCTGCTAAGTGAAAACATTTTTGGGCAGCTCAATGCAAGATAAAACTAGAGTGTTTAGGTTAAGCATGTTTCAATAGAAAAGGGATAGTGTATTCTAGAATTCTTCCTGTCTGCTGAGTTAAAAATGACACCTTGCTCAGTTGCATTTCTCACCTGGATGGGATGAATTTTTGCAACTTTCCAATTTTTATTAGGATATTTAATTTTACTTTTAGAGAAAGTCCTAGAATTCTCTACGATCTAATAAAGCATGGGTTATAATATAGTTATTCAACTTCATGTTAAATTGTGGAACTTCAAAAAAATTCCCTGCTCAACCCATGGGTTGAGTGTTGAGACTAGAGAGCTGGTAACCAGAAATCTTTGTTGATATTTAAAATTCTAGAGTTTTGGTTGTGATTGAATTATTTGCAGATTTTAACAGTTTAAAAACGAATTCTAAATCTGTTCAAGTCTCTTGCTGGAGTATTCAGTCAATTTTATTATATTACAATTTTTATTTATGGAAGGACGTGGCCTAAAAACAAGAGTTTCCTGAAATATTTTAACTAAAATATCAAATTATAATGGTTTGTTTCTTGGTTTTATGGAGTTAAGGAGTATAACATAGGTATGATATTCTAAGTTAATATGTCTGAGGTGGGTGGTAGAAATTTCTATTTTTAACAAGTATTCAAGATGACTAGTCAGACAAGTTTGTGAAACAGGTACAAAAAATTCCTGTTGCTGCAGATTTCCTTTCCATTCACAGGAATTTAATAATTGCTGCATACCTTCAGGTTATAGTTCATAAAATGTACTTAATTTCTGCTGTATAATCAGTGCTAGAGTACCAGCATTTGTACTGGTACTCATCATACAAATCTGTTGTTTTTTTTTTTTTAAGCAAACATTTAAAATGGAAACTTGCACATTTTAAAAATGCACTGTGTTGGTGAGGCAGAATTGGAGGGGACCTCAGCATTGTCCCCTGATTCCAGAAAAGCCCTAGGTGGTGGCCTCCAATCATATTTACTTTTTGGGGTTTTTGGTTTGTTTTTCTATATTTATTTAAATATATATAGTTTTTTACATAGTTTTTCATTTTCGCATAGTATTTGATATCTCCTCTCAGGTGTAATCCCCATAAAATTCCCTCCACCAAGTTACCTGTGAACTGTCATCACAATCCCTTGTGCTGTTTTGATCCCGCTCTCTTCCCTTCCCCTCCTGAACGTCGATCATACTTACTTTTTGTCCTTCTGACCTTTTCCTCCCCTCCCTTCTCAAATTTGCTTCTTATAATACTCTTGATTTTCTGATACTTGAAAACCCATTCCTTCCCCCCTACATGTCTCCCTGCTGTTATTGGTGTTACTGTTTTTTACCTCTGCTTTCCTTCCCTCCCCCCCGGCACGTTACCTGGTATGCAGTAAATATGTGTTCAGTGAATGCAGTTAAGGGCTAAGAGTTCAGAACAGAAGAGGGTGTACTCACCCAAATGGTTGAGTTATTACTTAGCTGTATGATTTTGAGCAAATAAATTGTCTATTCTTGTTTCTCCATCAATAAAATTGAGATTACTACAACTTTTCCTTCTAGCATAGAGGATTGCTGTGACAATGTATGGAAAAGTGCTTCATAGATGGAACTCTCACACAGATACAATTTATTTATGGTATGTGTTAGAAATGCAAGCTCGGGCTGCTGTTTAAGACACTGCAGAATGTTGCAAAGGCAGTGAGTGCCCTCTCATCCCAGAATACCTTAGAATACATGGTAGTGCTCTGCACCTTCTCTTTACCATATTCCCAATGCTTAATTCTGGGATTTATGCGAATGAACTCTATCTATAATAGTGTTCCTGGAGTCTGTCTAGCTAACCACCTAAACACAGGCTTGCATGAGCTGCTTTGTTGCTGTGTAGCCAGTAGCACAAGCTAAATTAAAAGTTGGTTATTTTATATTGTAAGTGCGGTATGTGTAGATCTGGTATGTTTATAACTAGAATGCTCAATGCACATTTAAAGCCTAAAAACTATAAAGTTTGTATTATCTCCGATCACGTGAATCATTGAAAATGATTGAATGTAGTATTCAACCAGGATAGTCACCAAATATAGGGATATTAACAGCTGAGGGCTAACTGCAAATAGAATGGTGAGTGTGCAAGTTGGAAGATTATTAAATCCTTGCATTTATAGTTAGACAATTGAGATTTGTAAGAAAATTTGAAGACACTCAAAAAAAATTTGAATGCCCAGTGCCTTTTGGTATATGAATTTTTGATGAATACAAGAAATTTGAATGTCACAAAATTTGAGAACATCAAATTTTTATTTAAAGAATTATCAAAACACCAGACAGATTCTGAGACTTTAAAGATTAGGTTTCGTCACTGGTTTGCTGTATTCTCCCCCTTTCTTTTGGAACTTTACTTCATTTATTCCTTGCCCTCTATATTTATTTCTCTTTATTGGCTCTTCCTTCACTGAATGTAAACATGCTCAAGGACTCTTTCATTGTGTTTAAATATAAAACGGGTGCGCTCACAAACCTTTTTTGTCTCTCATTCTAGCCTCCATCTTTTCTTCTCTACAAGCCGTATTTTCTTTTACTCCACCCTTTCATTCCTCAACTTCCTGCCATCCGCCATGGCCCTGCCAGTCAAATAGAACTGTCCTGTCAGACATAAGACAGAACTTCAATGCCCAGATCCAGCTGACTCCTCGTTTGCATTCTTCTAGATGTGCTGTTAAATTGACTCTTTTATTCACTCTCCATATAGACTTGCCTCCCCTGACTTCTGTGAACACGCCCTTACCTGGTGTCCTGCATTCCTTTCTGATTGTTCCAATCCAGACCAAGAGGTTTTCTCTGCTGGCTTCTCATCTCTTGACCACCCCTAAAAATGTTTTTTTCCCCTGGTGTTTCTTTTTATTAACAAGTACTTCTGGGCATATTTTAAATATTTCTCTTTTAGAGAGAGATTGAAAATTTCTCTGGCTCCTATCCTGGTGGTGACGCTTGGGGTGGGTTGAGGAAACATTATTTTTCCGTTCCATCCCCACACTGGGTCACTGATAACAGAATATTTAAGATTTACCCTGCTTTATTTTCTGTACTTTGTATTCTGAAAATAGTGGGTAACCACTCCTTTTGCATGTATGAAACAATATATTGAATATGGTTTTCAAGCTAAATTAATCCAAAATTTTGACACTGCATGCCCACTAGAGATCACCACTGGTCTTGGATTCTTTAGATAATTTTATTGACTCGCATTTTGCGGTATACAGTTCAGTATCTCTAGACCTCTTTCTGAGTTTAAGACCTATATGTCTAACTCCTTCTGTATACCCAGGTGGGCTTCCCAAAAGGTCATTTGAAGTCAGGATGTCTCCAAGGGAACTTGTTATCCCTCTTCCCCAAAGCATCTCTTCCTATAGTAGCCTAATTTGAGAAATATTAATAACAACCCTTTTCCATACAATGCCCTGATTACTCTGGTTGGGTCAGCTTACACATCTTTGAACTCTTAAGATTTTTCTTATCTGTCCCCTTCTCCTTTTTGGTGTTCCCGCCCTAATTTATGCCTTCATATTTTTATGGTTTAGGTGTTTCCAGTATTCCTCTAACCCTGTGTCCGGTGTCCAATCTCTACCATCCACACCACCTCCAGGATCGTTTTTCAGAATGCCGTCTGTTAATGAGCTTCTCTTGTTTGAGATCCTTTACGTCTCCTAGTGGTGTTCTAAAGTAGTTTTTAGCTGCTTTGCATCATGATCTAACTTAAGAATCTAATGAGAGAAATGAAATGATTTTTCTCTCCAGAAAAAATGTTTGTACACACGTCATTTGCATACAGTTTTAGGAGGTTCACTCATGGATGTGGCTGATATAATTCCTGGCTTATAGAAAAAAATTCAAGCTTCCTAGCAGCCTGTAGTGCACAAGGCACATCAAATGTATACTGCTGCTTACTCCGGCTGAGCCCCCTCCCCTGTATATCTTATGATTAGGCCATATCAGATTCCTTAGCTTTTGTGTTTTTTCATGCCGTTTCAAAACACATCTGTGCCTTTTCCTAGACTTATTTGCATCCCAAATTGTCCCTACCCTTGGCTGGTTCAGTGAATACCTACCTGCTCTTGTTCCAAAACTGGCTCAGATTTTTACTTTATGAAGTCTTTGCTGATTTCTACTTCCCTTTTCCCTTCCCTGGCGAGACTTGCCTGCTTCCTCTTTTGCGTTGCCTTCCCCCACTCTATGGATTCTGACTTGTATTGGAGAACTTGGTTGTTCTTATTTGTTTATATATTTTTTTTTTCCTCTGCTGTCTTTGTGCCTAGTGCCTCTGGAGTATACTTTTTCTCCTAAGAAATGTGTGTTGAATGAACACATGAAGTTATCAGAAGACATTGTCTTCTATTTCAGTGTAATAACTAGGTCTACACATGAACTTTGCAGAATTAGATTTTTTCTAAACTAAGTCCAGTGTAATAAAATTCACATGAAAATAGTGTGTTACAATTGTTGAAGAACTTCCTTAGAAATTTAAAGAAAATTAGATTCCAGTCTTGGCCCTTGTTCCAGTTAGGTCACATTGCAAACAACACAAAGTAATTCTAGCTTAAGCTGAAAAGGAACTTATGGGAAAGGCATTGGATAGCCCACAGAATAGCTGGAAAATTAGGTTAGGAAACAGGCAGGGTCCAAGGGAGACCTGACCGCAGCCTCATCCAGCGTCCGACCATAAGAATGGGACCATCTAGGATAGTGCTGCAGGAGCCACATCGCTGCCTCTGCTGAACTGATACCACCATCTTCTCCATGAATTATCTTTAAATGTCTTTCCGGTTCTAGTTCCTAGGTGGGAGCCTCTGACTTGGCCAAGCCAAGGTCCTACATCTATTTCTTAGGTACCAGGGAATTGGATAACAGGAGAGAAAATGTCTAACCTCTCTAAGCTTTTCCCTTGGGGGCTGGTGGATTTCTCTTTTTCTTTGTTTATTTTACCAATATTGACACAGTGTGGGATTCTCTGTAGAAAGGAAATTGGGTTTGGATGGCAGGCAAGCAAAATAAAAAGGCAGATTTTGTTATACCACTGCTTCTAGGTAATATCTGACCTGAGAAATAATATTAGAAATATGATCTGATATTAGAAATAATAGACCTCGGAATTCTTATTTTACCTCTGTGGGTTTCCCTTTCCTTATTTGTAAATTTAAAATACTGTTGTCTAACTATTAAGTGGCAATAATGTAAAAGTATATCAAATATTTTGAGTTTTTCAAGAGTAAAACACCTGGTAAGACTACAATGGTGTAACTTTCATTCCTGTGAGATAAGCTGTAACACTTTTTTCTTTTAATTGGAGGATAGTTTTGAAATACTTTTTTGAAGTTTATGTATGGGAACTTCTATTAAAGTTGAACAAGGTAGTCCAAAACCTATTGTTTGATTTATTGGATATTGTAATACAATTTGGTAACATTGCCCCTGAAGATAGAAACAGCAGAGACTTTTCACAGTTGATTTGTTTCGACAACCTAAGTAAATACTGCTATTAATAGCAACCATAAATACACTTTTAAAAAAGCATAGAACCAT
Organism: Talpa occidentalis; assembly: GCF_014898055.3. NCBI lineage: Eukaryota > Metazoa > Chordata > Mammalia > Eulipotyphla > Talpidae > Talpa > Talpa occidentalis. The sequence goes on from NW_023601653.1 coordinate 75,538,366, forward strand.
TCAAAGCAGGTTTTCATCTTTTTCTTTTAATCTTTATAGCGCCACTCTTATTTTGTGTATTTCAAATTCTGCAAGTGTTTTTTTTCCCCATTGTTAATCTTTCTAGGACATTATTCTTAGTTTGCTTATTATAGATCTTTTTTTCCTCTCAATTATCTGAACTACCTTTTACTGGCTATTTCTTGAGGTCTTAAAGAACTCCATATTGTTGTTTTCAATAGAAAAGAGTTATTTGCTAATTTCATAGTAAGATGTTTTATCTTATTTACCATTTGAAGCAACTGGTAAGATACATGGTAGGTAAAATAACTACTAAATTCCAGTCCAAAAAGTGGGAGTTGTATTGACTAGGGTGCATATTAGGATACCTAGTGAGATTCATACTAAAGTGGCTAAAATAACAGAGCAGAGGTGAGTGATCCAGGCTGGCAGGACAACTCTGTTCCACGTAATTATTTAAGGACCCAGGTTTCTTTGCTGCCCCCAGTAGTGGTGTACTTGTTTGCAGGTCAAAGCCTTCCATACTCATATTCTTAACCACAGAAAAGAGGAAAGAGGAAATTTATAAGAGACCCACAAATTGCACTTATAACTTCCCTTCATATTCCTCTCAGACTAATCATATGGTATGTTGAGCTGCGAAGGAGACTAGGAATGTGGTCTGCAGCTCTGGTCATGGACTGAGTTAATTAGATTTTATTAGGAAAAAAAAAATGAGAACATATACTGGTTTGGGAGTGGGGGCATAGCTAGTGTTTTTGCCATGTAGGTGAAAATAGAGAAACTAGGGAGTGATATAAAGGAAAATTTACTTTTGATCTGAAATCTAAATAAATTCCTTATAAGTAAATTGAAGTCACATTTTTAGATTTCAAATATTTATTTTGGCATTATTTGAATAATCGGAGTCAATGGGAATATGTACTGGCATGTAGTAAACTTTAAACTGAAAAAATACTTTTATGTTTTTAGGTTTTACACATCTGTAAATAGACTTTTTTGGAGCCCTGCCAGCCAACTCAATGGCGTCCTCTACTACTGTGCCTCTAGGATTTCACTATGAAACAAAGTATGTTGTTCTCAGCTACTTGGGACTCCTCTCTCAGGAGAAGCTGCAAGAGCAACACCCTTCCTCACCCCAAGGTATTATATTTGGCTTATACTGGTTTTATTAAGCAGTAACAATTACTTCATACATAAAAATACTTGTATCTAACTATTGAATATCTATGGTCACTAGATTAAATATTTGTAATATACTTTTAAAGAATAACCTCTTACCTAATCCCTTCCTGCCCCTTGACCTATTCCCAGAAGCAACTACTTTTCATGCTTTTTAAGAGCTTGATAATTTAAATAAATGCCATTGGTAAATGAATGTCATGAAAAAGTAAATGCCATACAGGTAAAAATGTACTAAATACATATAAACAGAAATCTACTTGTTTTAAAGAGATTTCATACTTACCAAGAGATACACTAGAATTGCATAATTATTTTAAAATGTATAATACAATTAGATTCTTTGAATTGCCTTTGTTCAAGGATATTAGATTTAAACAATGGATTAGCATAACTGATAGTTTTTAGCACAATTCTTTGTTTTGTGAAATTGTATATACTCTTCTTTAAGTAGTTTGTCAAAACAAGCTTAAAGTAGTTACTGGAGTCTTCATTAAGTTGTGACTTCATCATCTTAAATATTCTCATCATAGATTTCCACCTCAGCCATAGAGGTAGTTCTTATCTGCTGCTATTCTAGTTCCAGAAGAGATAGTGTTGTGAATTTGGAAATGATGGAATCATTAGCAGTTATGTTAGGAGGCAATGACAGAAGGTATCCTAACAATGCTCATTTAAATACTTATACAAATACTGGCATATTAGTGGGTGTGTTTAATTTTAAGATATACATCATTTTAAGTACCCCAATGTAGGTTGCCATTTAAACAGATTACATCAAAATGACTTTAAAAACTTAAGTCATTTGTGTTACCAAATATTTAATTATCTCACTTAATCTTACCAAACTCACGTAGCAACTCTTACTATTGTCTTTTAATATTTATCATTTATACACAATTTTGCATAGTTGTAATCAATTATTTGTGGATTTTTTTACTCATTTTTTTTTGAACCTTTTTACATATTTCTGTACTGTCTGTGCTTTCCTCCATTATTGTATTACTTACCTTTGTAAATGTCTTTTAATTTCTTTTATTAGTAGTACTGCTATATAATTTTTAGTTTACCATAAAAGGCTTTCACCTAAGCCACTAACACCAGTGGCAGGGCTTTAATTGAAAAGTTAAGACAGAATCATAATCAAAGGTTATTGTAAGAAATTTTAATTTAAAATGTTATTAATACACATTTAGCAATTTTGATACAGGGTCACGGCTTTTTTTCTTTTAAAGATGGATCTGGTGACTGGAATTCCATGTCATCTTTCTAGCATAAATCACATCTATTACCTATCGTTTTCAATATATGTTTACTTAAGATTGAGTAGGAACATCAAAATGCTTGTAAAATAGTGATTAAAGAGTAGTTGCAGATTTTTATGATTTCCCCCAATCTCCTACAGCTGTTCTCTCACCCATTTTGATAAAATCTTTTTTTTTTTTTTTTTAGTAAGGTAGCTTTAAAGCAGCTTCTCAAAGCATTTAATCCAGCTCTCATAGAAGTATCACATCTAAAAAAATAAAGAAGTATCAAGTCTCCTTGCATAATAATATTTCAATGATGCCTATAATTTTAAATTATGTAATTTCAATGACAAAGACACCTTTCATAAAACGACTGGGAGATTGGGAGAAAAATAACTGTGTCTTGATAAGCACAAAAACTGGTGCAAGTACACTGTAAAGAAGTCCGTTAGCTGCATGTGTGCAGCTTCCTGTGAGTGCACTTGGCATGTTCCAGATGCAGGCTGCCAGAGGCCACTTCATTCAACACATCATTTCAGGGGAGGTTGGTTAAGGGTGTTTCTACTGGGCCTTCCTGGTGGCACAAAGGTTAAAGTCTCAGCGCTATCAAGGTATCGCCAGTCACTGCAGCATGAGTTTGATACCCGACCAGGGAGCTGAGCTACATGGCGCAGCAGACCCCTCCTGTCTCGCCCACTCCTCCCCTCAGCAGTGTATTTCAGTAGATCCTCCTGTTCTGCTCTGTCTCTGGTGATTGCTCTCACTGCCATCCCCCAGCACCTCTGGCCTGTACCCCAGCTCTTACATGCATAAATAAATAAAATAAATTTTTTAAAAAAAGTGTTTCTACCATACATTGCCTTTTTTTAGTTTTTTACTAAATCATCTAGAATCATACAATGGAATCAAAAAGAGCAATTTTTTTTTTTAAAGATTTATTTATTTATTTTTTTATTTATACAAGCACTGGGTATAGTCAGAAGCGCGGGAGGGTAAGAGAATTCACCAGAGCCAGAGCGGGGAGCAGAACAGGCAGACTGATGAAATACACTGCTGAGGGGAGCAGCGGGCAGCAGGAGAGGTCTGCGCGCCATGTGGGACCCTCCTCTGGGGGCCAGGGAGCAGCTGGGGATCGAACCGGCGCTGCAGAGGCCGTGGGCAGATTCGCAACCCAGCGCTCAACCTCTGCGCCACCGGGGAGGCCCAAGAGCAATAATATTTTTATGAGAAACTTGTAATTTAAAATAAATGTGACCTATAGATTGTCATACCATCTATTATGTATTTTTAAGTTTTCATATATTGTCTTAAAATTAGCTATAACATCTGATATCCTGGATTCCAGGTATTTATCCTCAGCATCTACCATATTAGACTTACAGGGAGTCCACTTGTTATAGGGCAAGTTGAAGGGCACCCTGGGACACCCCTTACTTTAATTGCCTTCATGACTAACTATAGAAATGACTAAATGTTAGAAGACAGTTAGGCCTCTGGTTTGTCATACTCACCAAGGACATACAGGGATGCTTGGGGTTCATAGCAAGCTAGTGTTCTCAACAATCCAGCCCTCAAGACTAGATGCAGTACGGTTCATATAGTTTATCTCATGTGGCACTCAATAAGGTTATTACCAGCAGAATCACAATTAGCAGGATGAGGCCATTCTGCGTGTGAATCTCAGCCATCCACCTCAGGGCCCCAGATTCAGTCAAGTGAGTAAATCCCAGATGGAGGACAAGTAGGTATTTTTTCAGACAGCGACTTAGTTTCCTTTCTTTAGCATGTATAGGTTATTCTACATAACCAATAGTATTCCTCCAACTCAATAGGAGGTTTGACTGTCATACATATCCTTCCCTAATAGGCCAATATGTGGCCCAAGACCACTCTGTTACCCATTATAATGCAAGCAAAAGCACTCAGACATGCTTTCTTCAAGATTTATGCCATTTCATTGACTGTTGTAGCTAGAGTTAAGGATAGATTCCTGGTTATTATCTGGGGCCATAAACTCCAATACCAGATATTAGTACTTGATCTGCTGTATAGTAGTAGCAGGAGTCAGTGTATCCTGCCTTCTTTGCCTGAGGAGCCAACAGAATGTAGCCCAAGGGTGGTGTCATTGACTCTTAGGAATACTGTCCAGAAAAGGGTTGGCAAACAGTAGGCCTTGTAGTTTTAGGTTTAATTCATTAAGGAACATCTACAAGTCTGCAGCAAAAGCCAGTTCCCGAAGCTAGTCATTATTTGATAATATTGGTTGAATGTTCTTTTTCAGAAAAATTTCAGTTTCATTCTTGAGTTCAAAAGTTGCAATAAAACCTTACCACTTTTTAGCCATTAAATTCCTGTGTGATAAGTGTATCAGGATATTCAACTTCTTTTTCTGACAAAAGTTCTTGGAACTGACAGTGATTAAGTTTATGATAGTAAATGTTTACTGTTGAAACTCCAGGTTCATTAACACACAGTAGATCCAAGTATCTTCACAGTACCTACTGATGAATACTATTATGAATAAGCCACCAATTTAAGTTACTTATCCTTTTACAGTCTTTAAATTTGTCCAACTAATAAAGTTTTTTTCTAGTGTACACATATTTTGCCACCATCACTAACACATCTTAGATTCTACTTCAGGTTATAGTAAATTAGTGCTTTCTCAATGTCTTTGAAAATATTCTCACCTGTAATTATTTTGTGCAGACTGTGCCAATTCTTCAGTCACTTCAAACTCGGCATTGACTCCTTGAATAAACAACAGCTGAGCAGTTTCAGACATCTGTCATTGAATCAAGAGCCAAGGAAAACCACTCAAAATGTTTGCTTTGTATTTCATTTGACTATTGATATTCTTCCCATTGTCCTCAACTCACTGAGCACCTGTTCTCTCCAAAAGACTAATAATCTTAAACATTTATTTTTTTCTGGACACATTTCTTCAGTTACTGCAATTGAATATGATTTAAGTAACTCAGCATCAATAAATGGCTTTCCAGGTGAATGATAGAGCCATTTAGAAACTTACTTGGTTGCAGCCTCATTTTCATTTTTTATTTTTATGAAGAAATTCTACGATGAGATGTTTCATTTTAAATTTTCCAATTTTTCTGACTATTGCTTTCCTGTGATTTTTTGAATATTGTGATGAGTGCTTTATAGTGTGGTAATGTTAATGTATATTGTGTTCTGAGAACACAACTATAATGTCACTGCGTGATAAACACATACTTTGCCATCTAATTTGATAATAAAATAATCTGTACTCCATTGTACCTTAAAAAGCAGGATATTAAAAAAAAGGATATTCAAAGTCCACTTTTCTTGTTTTGACATAATGTGTATACATAGGGAAATAAAAGTTGTGGTATGGCAGTATGTGTGGTAGTTGAAGTGTTGTGTAGCTGTGGTTACATCTCTACAGTTTGTAGTGTGCTGAGCAGCAGTGTGAAGCCCTGAGAGTGCCACACACAGTCTGCCACTGATGCTGCCATTGCAGCTCACATCAGCCTAAGATCATCTGTGAATGAATGAGAGTGGCTGTTGGCACTGAATTTCCTATATTTAATGTCACAAAAAACTTTTTTTTTTTTGAAATTTACATTTCAAAAATATAGAAACCATTCTTAGGTCAGGGACTGTATAAAAACATGTAGTGGGACAAATTTTACCCAAGGATCAGAGTTTCCTGACCCCTGATATGGAATATCAGCGTAAGAAACATTTATTACTTTTCGCCTCATCATTTTTTTTTAAAGATTTATTTTTTTAATTTATGCATTACACCTCTGGGGTGTAGGCCAGAGGATTGAAGGTTGAGAGGATTCACCAGAGACAGAGTGGGGAGCAGAACAGGCAGATCAACTGAAATACACTGCTGAGGGGAGCAGCGGGCGAGACAGGAGAGGTCTGTTGCGCCATGTGGGTCAGCTCCCTGGCCAGGATTAAACTCATGCTGCAGTGGCTGGCAAAAGCTTCTGAGGGCTGAGATTTTAACCCCTGCACCACCAGGGAGGCCCCTTTCTCATCATTATTGAGAAACATATTCCATTATACACAAAACTAAATGCTATTTCTTTTTGGTATTACTACAAAATCTGTCTCTTTGTCCCTCTAATCTGTAATCATATTTTTTATGAAAATATTTTATATTGGTAACATATATTTGAAAATGTTTAGGAAAGTGAAAAAAATTAAAAAATAAGAAAAAATCCTGTCACTAAAATTATGAAGTGTTAATATTATTTCAAAACATTTTTTATCAGTCCATATAAATTTGAATTTATGGTTTACAAAAATAGGATCCTATATATGCCATTTTGTAATGTTTTAAAAATTAATAATGTATTTGATCGCCTGTCCATGTCAATAAATAAATATCTACAGTCTCCTACTCTAGGACATTTAGTACAGTTAACTAGTATTTACTGGTAAAAGTTCATCAGCCTTCTTTGGAGTAGGTACATAATAATCCTTCAACTACTCTACAAATTCCTTAAAACTTTTATTTCTAGTTTCATTTACTTTTCCAAAACCTTTTCCTTACTAGTTAGAGCCTGGTAGGTTTAGAAAAACACTGTTTAGTGGAACTTTTCATAATGATGATAATGTTATTATCTGTCCAGTATTGCAATCACAAGTCACACATGGCAATTGATTTCTTGAAGTGTGACTCTGGTGTGATAGAGGCACTGAATTTTTAAGATAGCTGCATATTAATTGGCTGGTAGGTGCAATATTAAATACATAAGTAGGCTAGTAGGTACAATATTAAATACACAAGTCTAGAAGTCAGTTTTATTTTTATCTTCTTCTGTAAGCCAATCCCTATTTTCATAGTAATTTGTTAACAATACTACCTGCTACCCAGCCTTGAAACATAAGTTATATGTTTAGCTCTTATCTCTGCTTTCTGCCTTCTTTCTTTGTTTTTGTTTTTTAAGATTTTACTTTTCTGCATGCAAGAACTGGGGTACAGGCCAGAGGTCCGGCAGTGGGGGTGAGAGGATTCACCAGAGTCAGAGTGGGGACCAGAACAGGCAGATTGACTGAAATACACTGTTGAGGGGAGCAGTGGGCAAGTCAGGAGAGGTCTGTGCTATGTGGGTTGTTCCCTGGCCGGGGATCAAACTCGTGCTGCAGTGGCTGTGGTTAGCTTCATAGGTTGTGTCTTAACCCCTTGCACCACCAGGAAGCCCCTGCCTTCTTTCATTGTCAGCTATTACCAGTTGCCCCAATATTGTGACTATTCTCTCATATTTTTATAGACCCTTTCTCATTATTGCAAATGTGTCCTAATTCTTCTTCACTTTATGTCTTTTCCATCATACATTTTGCATGCTACTACACAAAGATTGTGCTTCCTAGCATTGCTTCTTTTTTTATTTTATTTTTTTTAAGATTTACTTATTTATGCATACAAGAACTGGGGTACGGGCCAGAGGTGTGGGGGTTGAGAGGATTCACCAGAGGCAGAGTGGAGAACAGAACAGGCAGATTGACTGAAATACACTGCTGAGGGGAGCAGCAAGCAAGACAGGAGAGATCTGCCGTGCCATGTCGGTAGCTCCCGGGCCAGGGATCGAACTCACGCTGCAGTGGCTGTGGGAAGCTTCATAGGTTGCGTCTTAATCCCTTGCGCCACCAGGGAAGTCCCTAGCATTGCTTCTTGCTTTGAGAACCCCCAGTTGATCCCTTTTCCCTAAGGCTGCACTACTAAACTTTAATACATTTTCATGATCTGGTCCCATTGCCTGTTGTGTCCTTTTTTTTTTTTTAAAGATTTATTTATGCCTACAAGAGCTGGGGTACAGGCCAGAGATGTGGGAGGGATGAGAGGATTCACCAGAGACACAGTGGGGAGCAGGCAGACTGACTGAAATACACTGCTGAGGGAGCAGCGGGCAACACAGGAGAGGTCTACTGCGCCATGTGGTTTCTCCCCGGCCGGCCAGGGATTGAACTCGTGCCGCAGAGGCTGTGGATTGCTTCGTAGTGCAGTGCTTAACTCCTTGCACCACCAGGGAGGCCACCTATTGTGTCTTATCTGTTTTGCTTTGAACTTTAAACAAACCATGCTTATTCCTATCTGTATCTTTTTCTTTCAAGTTGAACTACTACAGAATGGTAGACTTTTGGTAGTCTATCGTTGGTTGTAGTGATTACTGCTTCATTGGTAGTGACTGCTAAGGCTTACCCATATCTAATTCTTCCATCCTTCCTGGGCCTATGGTAAAATTGCATTTAGGCAGGGCCATGTGACTGTTCAGTCTTAGCCAATGAAATATGAGTGGATGTGATTTGTTGTACTTAGAGGTGGTAGCCAGTATGCTTTCTCCCTGTGTGTGTGTGTGGATATGCAGGGGAGGGACATATGTTCCTTATGCCATAGTTACAATAAGACATGACTATGTCTTGACTATGTGGAGCAGTCTCCTGCCTGCAGCATGTTAGATTTGTACATCAGGGGGAAGTGCACCTTTGAGTTTACTTGCTGAAATTTCTGGCTTTATTTGTTATTGCAGCATAGACTAACCTTTTCTAATTAACATATATCACAAATAGACATGGTAGGGTGACCAACTTTGCCCAGAGCAGCCTCATTAAGATGTCAGATAAAAAGTTGACTCTTAAATTTAGACTATTGATCTATTTGAATTAATTTTTGTAGTGGTGGGAAGGGTCCAGGTTCATTCTGATGATAGGAATATCCAGTTGTCCCAGCACCATTTATTGAAAAGGCTTTTTGCCCCATTGAATGGCACTGGTACTTTTTAAAAAAGTCAATTAACCTTAAATATGTGGATTTATTTCTGGTCTTTCCATTAGATTCCATTGATCTGTATGTTTGTTCTTATATTATCACCACACTATCTCTATTACTGTAGCTTTCTAGTAAGTTTTGAAATTGTGAAGTATGAGCCTGTGAGTCTTCCAGCTTGGTTCTTTTTCAAAATTGCTGTGACAGTTCTCTGTCTCTTATAATTCTGTTATGATTTTTTTATTTTCCTTTTCTGGAAAAAAGGTAGTTGGAATTTTGATAAGGGTTTACATGGACTCTGTAGATCAATTTGGGGAGTAGTGCCATCTCAAATCAACTTTCCAAGACAGACTCTTATAACCCCATCCCAAATGGTGATTTAGAATCCATTAGCTGGAGGTGTGTACTGTTCATGTTTATGTCAGTCTGCCGGGAATGCCAGATGTTTGGTTCTCATCACTATGAAACCAGACTTTGAGTGAGTGCATGATAGATTTTCCATGCATTCATCTTCTTCAAATCTCTCCTCCCTCAAATGTGTCTCCCAGTCTGCAGGATACAGGGTAGGGGTGGGAGGTGGGGTTGGTAACGTTAGAACTTGAAAGCTGTCACTGTGATTGACTATTTTGGAATTTGTTGTTTTTAAATCTCTCTTACTGGTATCATTTGGGATATTTTTCTTTGCTAGTGAATGAATAATTGACACATTTGTTGGCTGTTCAGTACATGGTTTGAATTTGATTATAATTACTTGGATTGTCAGGACTAATTGCCTATGTTCTTATTAAAACAAAGATCATGGAGGGGCCTCCCGGTGGCGCAGCGGTTGAGCGCTGGGTTGCGAAGCTGCCCACAGCCTCCGTGGCGCCGGTTCGATCCCCGCTGCTCCCGGCCCCGGAGGAGGATCCCACATGGTGCGCAGACCTCTCCTGCCACCCGCTGCTCCCCTCAGCAGTGTGCTTCGGTCCTTCTGCCTGTTCTGCTCCCCGCTCTGGCTCTGGTGAATTCTCTCATCTTCCTGCGCTTCTGACTGTACCCAGTGCATGTATAAACAAAACAAACAAACAAATATAATAAATAAATAAATAAATAAAACATGCCTCTATTAAAAAAAAAATAAAAAAAAAAAAAAAAAAAAAAAAAAAAAAAAAAAAAAAAAAAACAAAGATCATGGAGCCCTATTTCAGACCTGCTGAAGAAGTGGTGCATCCCAAAACCTGGGGGTCTGTATTTTTAATATACTTTCTAGGTTCTGCAGCTTGAGGAACCATAGATTTAGAAAGCAGTGTGTTCTAGAAGATTTAGCCCAATACTATTGTTCTAAACTTGTTGATCCAGTATTCACATTGCAAGCCCTTGAGTCTATTTCAGGACCAGAATATAACCATTGCTAACTTTTTATTGGACCCTGAGATGGGTGAAATTTAGTGTGTTAAAAGTCTGTTTATCTTTAAAATAGTTCTCTCTGGGTTTGTAGTGTAGGATTTAGCCTGCATTGGTGCTACTGCATATCTCTATGCTTTTGAAACTCTGGGTGGAGTGTTGTATAAATGAAAACCACTGAGTCTGTCTATATCATTGATTAGCTAAATAAATAGCCTTTTGTGTTCTGACAGCAGTAGACTTTTTCTGGTTAAGGTTTTCCACATGGCTTATTATCAAGTATGACAACTTGTCGTGTGTAATCAGCATCACATTAGTCTCATGAGAATAGATAATTCTTTAATCAGCTGCTTTTCTTTAATCTGGCGAGGTGAGGCATATGGTGACCAAGCCATTATTTTCATGTACTTTGTGTCATGGTGGTGATAATGGTGGTGGTGTGAATGAGTGTGGGAGTGCATTTATTTTAGGTATGTAGATTTTTCAAAAAGAGGCAGATGGTAGATAAAACATTCATGTATTCCTGTGTTTCACTGTACATCAAAAATTATAATCATGTTCTAGAATTCAGTAATACTTTTACTCACCAGAAAATCTGCTTTTTAAATTGTTTCTGTGTGATTTCTCTGAGCCTGGGCAATTCATTGAAATCCCATATTCATATAATGAGGGAGGATCACCCTGTGATAAAGATTCAAAAGAATTATTTTTTTCCTCCATAACTAGAAACTACTATTTTCTTTTATGTAGAACATTCTTCTATAAAAGGTACTTTTTTCACTTAGAACTGTATATCATAGGGCACAGAGAAATACAGTAGAAGTTACAGTGTTTGGTTTCAGAACACTGTCTCTTAATATAATTCTGGATAAAAGGTAAAGTAATGGCAATAAAGTACCAATGTTAAAAAAATAGTTAACTGGGCCTCCCTGGTGGCACAGGGGTTAAAGTCTCAGCGCTATCAAGCTGTTGCCAGCCACTGCACCAGGAGTTCCATCCTCAACCAGGGAGCTGACCCACATGGTTCAACAGACCTCTCCTATCCCCCCTCACCCCCGGTGCTCCCCTCAGCAGTGTATTGCAGTAGATTCACTTGTTCTGCTCTCCACTCTGTTTCTGGTGGATCTTCTCATCCCTCAAACCTCTGGCCTGCACCCCAGTTCTTGTATGCATAAATAAGTAAAATAAATCTTAAAAAAATAATTAACACTGGGCCTCCCTGGTGGCACAAGGGGTTAAGCACTGCACTATGAAGCAATCTACAGCCTCTGCAGCATGAGTTCGATCCCCAGCCAGCCAGGGAGCAACCCACATGGCGCAGCAGACCTTTCCCGTTTCACCCGCTGCTCCCCTCAGCAGTGTATTTCAGCCAGTCTGCCTGTTCTGTTTCCCACTCTATCTCTGGTGAATCCTCTTAGCCCCTGCACCTCTGGCCTGTACCCCAGCTCTTGTATGCATAAATAAACAAATCTTAAAAAAAAAACAACAACCCAGTCCCCAAAAGACAAATACTGTATAATTCCACTTACATAAAGTACTTAGAGGATTCAGAATCATAGACTGAAATTAGAATGGTGTTTACCAGGGACTAGAAGGAGGGAACGGGGAGTTACTGTTCCATAGCTATAGAATTTCAGCTTCACACAATGAAGAGAGTTCTAGAGGTGGATATTGGGATGGTTGTACAACCTTTTGAATGCGTTTGATACCACTGAACTCCATACTTTAAAATGGTAAATTTCATGTTGTTAACCACAGTTCACAAATTGAGGAAGAAAAGCCTATCTGTAAAGTTAGACTTTTATGCTTTATGAGAATATATAAAGATGAATCTTCTTCCTAGGATACATTATCTTCACATTTTGCATAATAGATTGTGTCTGTTTAATGAAGCAGTTTAAAGTTTTTAGATATGTCGTTTCATATAAGGCATTTATGTAGGCAGAAATGATAAGTGAAATGTCATTAAACAAAATAAAGGTTTATCATGACATTGAGGGTATCCTTTGTGTTAAACTTCACTGGGAAATAGGATTATATATTTTCCACAAAAATTATTTTAAGGATGTGGATTTTATCTTGGCTAGTCTCAGCTCAGAAGGTGTTTCATCAATGATGTAAAATTTTTTTTAAAAATTATTTAAAAAAAAAAGGTATTTCATGAGGCCTAAGGGAAAATTCTTTTTGTCAACTTTAAAAGTTGAAAACTGGTCAGAGAATCTGTGATATATAGAAACATTTAACCTTTTACTTTTCAAAGGTATTTTATTTTTTATTTTTAAATTATGGTTTTAGGAGGTTTTTTTTTAAGATTTATTTATATGTACAAGTACTGGGGTATAGGCCAGAGGTTTGGGGGGGCGGTGAGAGGAGTCACCAGAGACAGAATGGGGAACAGAACAGGCAGATTGACTGAAATACACTGCTGAGGGGAGCAGCGGGCGAGACAGGAGAGGACTGCTGTGCCTTGTGGGTAGCTCCCTGCCCTGCTGGGAATCGAACTCTTGCTGCAGTGACTGCGGATAGCTTCATAGATTGTGTCTTAACCTCTTGTGTTACCAGGGAGGCCCCTCAAAGGTATTTTAAAGGCCCATAGATAATCAAGTTTCTTGGCTTAAAGAAGTTAACCTTTGAATTCAGAATTATATGCTTGCAAAAATTGAAGACAAAAACAGCTCCCTTTGTTTTTAAAATGTGTCAGTGGCAGAAAACAGTGACATGAACAGCTGGAAAAGTACTGGATGTGTATCTGTAAATATATTCTGAATGGGAAGGGTGAGGGATGTCATATTTGGATTCAGTTTTTCCGATGACATGATGAAGCTCTACTCCAGTATCTCAGGCAGGAGAGATTAGTAAATTGTCAAGTATCTAGCCTGATTTTCTCCTTCAGATTCTTCTTTGTTCTCCTTTCTATGCTAGAGACCAAGACTCGCCTATTCCTCTTACTGCACGAGAACAGCTTGTGCCCAGTGCCTTTAGTGTATTCATAGTTTTCTTTGAAGGGTGTCTTTTTTGGATCGTAATAAGCCTTCTTTTGGGCTGCAGATTTCATGAAGAACTGAAGGTAAGGCCACGGATTTCAGTGTCCGAAGATACCACTGATCTACCCACCTGTCAGGTTTCCTTTACTTTTTAAGTATGTCCAAAATAATTCTGAGATATTTTCTTCCTGGCCATTGAATCAAGATGAGATGGGTACAGTCAGAATTCATGGCTTGTTTTCAGACTGACCTGAGTGCTACTCAGTGAGCTTCTCCACAGTAGTTATTGTAACCTTCCCAAGCCTCAGTATCCTCATCTTTAAATGGAAATGTCATTTCATCCCTGAAGATGTTGACATGAACATTAAATAAAGTAACACATATGAAAGACATGTTTAGCACAGCACCTGTTAAAAGACAGGAGACTTGTAAATGCTTGCTTTCTTCCTGCCCCACTAGATTTCCCCATATATGAATTGCTTGAGGAATTGGACAAATTTTATTCATTTTTGTGCTAGTTAGATGCTTAGCACAATAGCCAAAAATAGCAGGTATGCAGTAAATGTTTTCTTCAGTGATTGAGTGAATAAATAGATCTGCAAATTGGTGGTCTAAACTGTATTCTTTCTCCTTTTGTTGGGATTCTTGCAAAGAGGCGGATAGCTGATGGCAGGGCCTTTCCCCTACACCTAGGTAGGGACTTCATTGTCACTTGCAACCATTTATTTACCTCAATACTTTGGCTGAATTGAAAACTTTTCTTTATCTACAGTTTGGTTAGTAAGTATCTGATTTAACAACTTCTGAGTTAGCCCTCCCTGAGGGTAAGTCTCAGTGCTATCACTGGTAGGACCTGAGTTCAATCTCTGGCCAGGGAGCTAACCCACATGGCGCAGCAGACCTCTCCTGTCTTGCCTGCTCTTCCCTTAGCACTGTATTTCAGTAAACCTTCCTGTTCTGCTCCCCACTCTGACTCTGGTAAATCCTTTCATACCCCTGCCCTGCCACCTCTGGCCTACACCCCAGTTCTACACACAAGAAACCAACAACTTCTGAGTGTTAAGATAAGCTTGTATGTAAGCTTTATTGTATTCAGTTTTCATAAATGATTTTTAAGAATACAAGAAGAAATGAAACATTCCTAGAATGGCCCATTATCCTGACGTCCTTCAGCTAAAAGTTAAACTATATTATTGGTGTAATTGCAACTCTGACTTATGTCCCAGGAATCTGATTTTTGCTGAGTGTTTCCATTGGTTTGACTCATTTAAACAAAATTTATTGTTAAAATAGAAGTCTTTTTCTGGGCCTCCCATGGTGGCGCAGGCAGTTGAGCTCCGCACTGTGAAGCTGTCTGCAGCCTCTACAGCACCGGTTCGATCTCAGCCAACCGATGAGGGTCCCACATGGCGCAGCAGACCTTTCCTGTTGTACCCGCTGCTCCCCTTGGCAGTGTATTTCATCAGTCTGACTGTTCTGTTCCCCGCTCTGTCTCTGGTGAATCCTCTCACCCTCACGTGGATCTGGCCTGTACCCCGATTCTTGAATAAATAAATAAATCTTTAAAAAAAAATAGAAGTCTTTTTCTATAGTGCTGAAATAATCCAAAACAAGAAAAATGTATTCACTTAAGAAAGTGTGTTTTCACAGTGTAGTAAGACCTTAAATTTACTATGTAAGCTTTTTAAAGGATATATGCTGTTACACCCCCAAATCTGCCAACTTTTAACCTTCATGAGAACTTTAATTTTTTTAAAAGATTTTATTTATTTTTGCATAGGCCAGAGGTAGGGGGAATGAAAGGATTCACCAGAGAGAGTGGGGAACAGAACAGGCAGATTGACTGAAATACACTGCTGAGGGGAGCAGCGGGCGAGACAGGAGAGGTCTGCTGTGCCATGTGGGTTTCTCCCTGGCCGGCTGGGGAGCCAACTCATGCTGCAGAGGCTGTGGATTGCTTCATAGTGCTGTGCTTAACCCCTTGTGCCACCAGGGAGGCCCCAAACTAACTCTTGACTTATTTCCCTGTAACTTTTTAGGGCTGATTAATAACCATTGCATATTGTCAGATTGCCCAATAACAAAAGCATAGTACTTTATTATTCAAAGAGTGTGATTTTATGTAGAAGGCCAGGAAGGGAAAGGAGAATTAGCTGAAAATTAATAAAGTTTTAAAACCAACGGCTCATGAAGGTCCTTGAGAGAATCGTGATTGCCTTCTTGGTGAACCTTCTGGGATGAGGGGCCATTATTTTATTTAAGTTCTCTAAGGGACCATAATCCAAAAAATGTTCTAAGAATGTCTGTGATTAGGAGATTATTGTTTTAGAGAAGTCCTTGACTTTTGGGTGTTTGATTTTAGATAGCCAGCACTTTCAAGCAGGAGAGGCCATGTAGTATAGTGGTGGAGAGCCCACACCTTGAAACTAGAATGCTTGGGATTGTTTCTGAGCTCCGCCACTTCTGTCTAGGCGTCCTCAGTCAGTTCCCTTCCCTGTGTCTCAAATTTTTTTTTTTAAAGATATTTATTTATTTATTTATTTATACAAGCACTGGGTACAATCAGAAGCGCGGGAGGGTGAGAGAATTCAGAGCCAGAGCGGGGAGCAGAGCAGGCAGAAGGACCGAAGTACACTGCTGAGGGGAGCAGCAGGTGGCAGGAGAGGTCTGCGTGCCATGCGGGACCCTCCTCTGTTGGCCGGGGAGCAACCGGGGATCGAACCGGCGCTGCAGAGGCCGCGGGCAGCTTCGCAACCCAGCGCTCAACCGCTGCACCACCGGGGAGGCCCTGTGTCTCAATTTTTTGATCTACAAAGTAGGAATAATAGTATCTCTCAAAGAGGATCATTAGGAGGATTTAATAAATACAAACCATACACAAAGTACATTTGGCACTGAGTATTGACCATTATGCATCTGTACCACTAAACTGACTTGTTATTTGAATTTGAACTGTCATGTGTGAAACCATGAGGATAATTTCCTTCAAGCTTCAGCAGTATCTTCCTTTTGTATATTAGTGCCTGCACAGTTATCTTACTTGCAGTTATTCCTTTATTTCTTAAATTAGTGGAAAAATTGAAGTGTCAGTAATAAGGATGACACTGATGGTGAGCATAACTCTTATAAATCTAATATGACTAAGACAAATCTTTATGCCCAAAGTAGTGAACAATTACCTTCAGTTGTATGCTTTGTGGATTATAATTAACTTATTATTATTATTTTAAGATTTATTTATTTACTACTTATACAAGCACTGGGTACAGTCAGAAGCGTGGGAGGGTGAGAGAATTCACCAGAGCCAGAGCAGGGAGCAGAACAGACAGACTGACAAAGTACACTGCTGAGGGGGGCAGTGGGCGGCAGGAGAGGTCTGCGCACCATGTAGGACCCTCACCCGGTGGCCGGGGATTGAACCAGCACTGCAGAGGCTGCGGGCAGCTTCGCAACCCAGCACTCAACCGCTGCACCACCAGGGAGGACCTTATTATTAATTGCAAATATTAATTACTCAGATATGAAAAAATTAAACTCACAAAACATGCATAAAATACTAGAGCTATTTCATTTACAAATGTGCCCTTCAACAGATGAATAGATAGAGAAGTTGTAGAATATATACTCAATGGATTACTACACAGCTGTGAAGAAAGATGAAATGGTGGCATTTGGGACAAAGTGGATGGGCCTCTAGGTGATTATGTTGAATGAAATAAGTCAAAAGGTGAAAGATATAAATTGGTTTCACTCATCTGTGCAAAGACTCCAAAACATGCATATAAAAGAAGAGTAGGAATAAATCTTGAACTCAATAAAAAGAATATAATGGTTATCAGAGAGAATGGGAGAGGAAGGAAGGAGTAGGGGAGACAGATGGGGTATGGGCACAGCTGGTTTGGTAGAAGGTGAAGAAAACAATTGTGCCCAGAAGTGAGATGCAATTAGGGATCTGTATAATTTAAATGGGGGGTGGGGTGGGGTGGGGTGGGAAGAGTGGGTGGCAATGGCAGGGTTGGGCACCTTTCACCACCACTAAAATGGCAATGACACAAAATTCTTCTATTTGGCTCTATTGTATTCAGTTTTCATAAATAGTTTTTAAGAATACAAGGAGATGCTCTCATGCGTGTTAATACCAGTCTTTCCCCAATCTCCTTTTGAATTGATGTGTTTCTAAAGGTTCTGCTCTTTCCTCCATCCCTGTAAAAAACAACTCAAAGGGGAGATGTATTCTTTTATTACCATATTTTTCTCTCAATTAGATAGGCCCACATGCTTCTAAGACCAAAAAAAAAAAAAAAAAATACATTGCAAAAACTTAACCTTCTATCTCCCTAGCCTTAATGTTTTGGCATTGTTTTCTTAGTAGTTAAATACCACCATACTCTAGTAGCTTCTCTCTCCCTCTTTTAATCGTAAACTTATTTGTTGGTTTCAGGGGTTCAACCAGATGTAGCTTCTCAATCTCTGGGTCAAGAAGTTTTATTAAAAGTTAAAACTGAAATAGAAGAAGAGCTAAAATCCTTGGACAAAGAAATTTCTGAAGGTCTGTTTATTCTTATTTTCTTAGTTAAAGTAAAATTATGTTTGGTGTGATTTACTGTTGGTTAAGGTATCCTTTTTCCTGGGATATTTATTTGTGAAGTTTCCCAACTACATCCAACAGTTAATTATAGCATTAAGTAATAGAGTAAATGATCATGTCATGGTACTTTTTACTGATTTATATTCGGTATCTTTATAATTAATAGCAACATTAAAGGGGAAAAAGTAATCTGCTTTTGTTTTTGCATGCATATATGCTATAGATAGCTGTAATGTTAATGTACATGTAATTTATTCTCTTGTATCTTTTTTTTGAAATTCCATAACATTGGTTTATAATCCTGAATATGATTTAGGGATATAGATTCACATTATGTGTGTTATCAGTGTACATGTAATTTTATAGCCACATATTTTTCACTTAACATTGTACCTCATAAACTTTAAAATAATATCATTGTGCTAACTGCATAAAATCCCATCATAAATAT
Organism: Talpa occidentalis; assembly: GCF_014898055.3. Classification (NCBI taxonomy): domain Eukaryota; kingdom Metazoa; phylum Chordata; class Mammalia; order Eulipotyphla; family Talpidae; genus Talpa; species Talpa occidentalis. Next base: position 75,556,964 of record NW_023601653.1, read on the forward strand.
TCACTCAAACATTCCCTTATTGAGGAGAACATTTAGGTTATTGTTTTGCCTCCCATAAAGTAGCACTGCATTGAACAACTTGTCCAATGTTTTTTTTACAGCTTTATAGAGATGTATTTCTCATGTCTTAAAGTTTGCCCATTTAAAGTGCATAGCTTTGGGCCTCCCCCGGTGGCCCAGCGGTTGAGCAACACCGGGGAGGCCCTTGAATAGAAATTTTAAAATAATATAGAAAACTACTTTTGGTCTTTATTTTCCTTCACTAGCATATTTAATTGATTAATGTTCCAGTTCTATTCTAAGCCTTCGTTCATATTCTAATAACAGTACTTATATGTGATAAAATTGGAAAAAGGAAAAAAAGAGCAAGAAAAAGCTGAAATACACACAATGTTAAACCCCATATTATCCAAAATAGATGGTTAAAGTGGATATTGTCGAGCTTGCTCAGACAACAAAATATTTGTAAATTTTAAAGCCATTTGCATCTTTCTTAGAGGCAAACAATTAAAAAAAGTTATACTTGGGCCTCCCCGGTGGTGCAGCAGTTGAGCACTGGGCTGCGAAGCTGCCCGCAGCCTCTGCAGCGCCGGTTTGATCTCTGGCTGCTCCCCGGCCACCAGAGGAGGGTCCCGCATGGCGCGCAGACCTCTCCTGCCGCCCGCTGCTCCCCTCAGCAGTGTACTTCGGTCCTTCTGCCTGCTCTGCTCCCCTCTCTGGCTCTGGTGAATTCTCTCACACACCCCCCCTCCCCCCGCGCTTCTGACTGTACCCAGTGCTTGTATAAATAAATAAATAAACAAACAAATAAATAAATAAATCTTTAAAAAACATAAAAATAAAAAAGTTATACTTAATAGTAAAATTTGCAGCCTTCTAGGAGCTACCTTTAGATTAATACAATAAATATTTTGTGGAGGTTATTGACAACTCCTGGGTGTGGGAATAAACCACTTGCTTTACTGGAATTCTGTGCCCTGTGTCCTGTTGGTACCCTAGAGCAAACAATGATTCTGCTTGCTTTTCCTGCACTTCGGGAAGGACTAAGTCCATATAACATGGAATAACAAAGCAGATGAGAGGCTGAATTTTGAACTAAGGAGGGATAGACTATGATTGCTTCTTACATATGAAAATTAGTAAGTTGAGGGCCTCCCCAGTGGCACAGCGGTTGAGTGCTGGGTTGCGAAGCTGCCCGCGGCCGGCCTCTGCGGCGCCGGTTCGATTCCCGGCTGCTTCCCGGCCACCGGAGGAGGGTCCCACATGGCGCGCAGACCTCTCCTGCCGCCCGCTGCTCCCCTCAGCAGTGTACTTCGGTCCTTCTGCCTGCTCTGCACCCCGCTCTGACTCTGGTGAATTCTCTCACCCTCCCGCGCTTCTGACTGTACCCAGTGCTTGTATAAACCAAAAACCAAACAAACAAATAAATATAAATAAGACATGCCTCTAGAAAATTAAAAAAAAAAAAAAAAAGAAAATTAGTAAGTTGAAAGTTCATTTTAAAAAAGGAATGATAGTATTTGACTCAGCTCAAGGTGGGATAGACACTTTTTAATTTAGGACCTATCAATGTTGGTGTCCAGGACAAATTAATATCCCATGATTATTTGATCTTTTCAAGTGGCTTGAAACTACTGGCTTGTTCTCAAGAGTAGCTGTTTTAATTTCTTGAATTTTTATAGCACAATTTTTGATACTGCTTACTAAATTAGGTTTTTCTTCTGCTCTGTCTTCAGCCTTCACCAGCACAGGCTTTGACCGTCACACTTCTCCAGTATTTAGCCCTGCTAACCCAGAAAGCTCAGTAGAGGACTGCTTGGCTCATCTGGGAGAAAAAGTGTCTCAGGAACTGAAAGAGCCCCTGCATAAAGCCTTGCAAAAGCTCCTCAGCCAGTGAGTTACGTTGCTGAGTGGGGACGTGCGTCTCTAAGTAGTCTCTGGAGCTCGTGCAGCACTGGATTGGTTAATGGATAAGGCTTTGTTCTAGGAGAATGTTATCACTTCTTTTCTCAAAATACTTCTCTTCACTTTTTTCTTTTGCTTTCCTAAAGCGTCCCTATTTATGTTTCCAGTGACAATTTTTGATTGACAAATCAAAATCACATCCAAAGCAGTAATTTAACTGTTCCAGCCTGAATGTGATCATTTGTATTGACTTGTTGAGCAATCAGGTTTCAACAACTGCTTTCACTGACTTGTAACTATAGCTATTTTACTTGTCCTGACCACTTTTACCACCATTTCCTCCAGTGCCAATATGAATATAGTGGCTAGGATTTTATCATTGTTATGTGGCATTAACATTATATCTGTATTTTAAGTATCAGAAATGTTGCTGAACTTTGGGGTTGCATATCTGCCCATGGATCTGCTTCCATATTCTTAAGAGTGAGAACTTCGCTCCTAACTGTGGTCCTGACTGTTAAGTTAAAAACAAGAAACAGACTATAAATTATTTAAAATGTATAAATGCTATTAAAATGGAACCAAGTCATTTATTAAAAAGCATAAAAATTAACTTTCCCTAATTTTTTTGTTAAGACTCATTAGGAATTAGTATGAATTCAAAAAGATACTTGTTTTAATGAAGAGTAACAGTTATCTAAAACAGGATGATGTAAATCAAACAATCATGCTGTATGCCTTAAATTTATACAGTAATGTATGTCAATTATTTTTCAATAAAACTGAAAAAAAAAAAAAGACCAACGAAAAATGAAGACTGTCAAGGATGACTTCATCACACAAATGGCGTGTGAGCACTGTACTAAGGAGTCTTTTGTTCCTTGATCTATACCATAACCAGGTGGAAGAAAGAATACCATGCAAATGGTTTAGCAAGTACAAGGATGTGGACTGTGACACCACATGGTCTGTCCAGAAAATCTGGAATAGTTCTATGTAGTAGTATCAATTATAGTGAAAGTGGCCACATGAAACTGAAATGTACCTTGAAGGGCAATCTAAAGGACATTCCTCCTACCAAACTTAAAGGATTTGTAAACTATCTGATAAAAGGAGGAGAGACCACCAAAGGTATTTAAGTAGGAGTATCAGATTTGAGTTCTACAACTCTGATGGCAGCATTGTATTGGATTGAAGTAGTGAGAGACTGAAGATGTTTAAGAAGTTGATATTAATCAACAGGTCTTGGTAACTTAGTTGGGTCTTTAAAGTAATAAAGAGAAAAGAATAAAAAAAAAAAGAAAGAATCCAAACCAGGATGAGGACTGTTCCTTTACAGGGCTAAGATTAAGATGCCACATTACAGTTGTACAGTGGTAATTCCTTACTCTCCCATAGGCAGTGTTTGTATTTTACCATTTGTTAGAAGGAAGCAGGGTTTAAGGAGAATTCAATGTGTTTTTGCATATTCTGGTGACATGAGCTAGTATAAAAACAGGAAACAGTGAAATGAAAATTGTATTTGTATTTGCTTAACTATAACTGTAGAAAAGTTTACAAATGACTGTGGAGAGATTATGAGTTTCTGGAGATAAAACATCTAAACAGGAAATTTCAGTTTACTGCAGTGGCATCCAAGTGTTCTGTGGGACTTTAGGGGGCCCTGAAAGGTGAGGGATGGGGTGAGTGGGTGGGGCTGGTTCTGGCCTCTCCGATTTTTAAAACCAGGACAGCCATAGTTTCATGTGTTTTACGTTTTGAAGTTTCTTGTGCGATCTGAAGAAATCTGCTTTGCCAAGACAATAAACAAGTAAACAAAAACTTGTAAAAGTTGTTGGGACCGGGAGTAAAGTAACTGAGCAGTATGAGGCATAACTTCTGTTTCCAGCTTTGAAGTGAGCCATTAACTTTGAACAGACCATTTCACTCCAAGTTTCAGTTACTCTGTTAATTTTGACTTTACTGGGATATTATAAGGTCTCTGAATTATGATAATATGTAGTATTTTTTTAGTATTGTTTTTGGAGTTCTTTTCATATTTATAGGAAAAAATTGATATCTTTTCACTGCAAAGTAAATTATATTAAAAAAAATTGCTGTCTTGGATCAATATTTGTTTTTTTCCCCCACAAACCCCAAATACTGATGCAGTTATTTTTCAAATTGGTACCTCTGTTGTATTTCAAAGTCAGACATCTTATGAATACCTTTTTTCTAGAAATTGAAATTGAAAATTGTTAAGCTCTGTTACTAATGCCTGGAAAATAACTCATGGTTGATGAACTAGAGATATCATACAGGTTGATGCATTGTCTATTAAGGTAGAAAATACTTCCTGCTCAACAATTTTGTTAAAGTGGAAATTAATCATCAACTGTTTGTGTAGGTGAGCATCAGCAGTTTCAAAGATTCCCCTCCCCCCAGATCTCTTTTTTCTTTACTCTGTTCAAATAGCTCATTAAGTAGTGCTGGTTATTAAGCTACTTACTTTTCTATGTATTAGATTTTTTGGAATATTTTAATCTGCTGGATCTCTTATGTGCATGTATGTGTGGACATGTAATGTTTCAAATCATGTTTCATTCTGAAGGATGCTAAAGTACTTTTAGCCTGATAGACAAACTACCAATAAGGACTCCTGTGACCCACAGCTGCATCAGACAGTTCAGGAAAGGAAGTGAAGGGACTGGTATACGCAAATAAAACTTCAGGGAGTATATAGGTAGGTAGACTGTATAGTTTTGCTGAAGTTCAAGTTTTCCAACCACCTTGTATTTAGCCCAAGGATTGTAAAAAAATCCCAGACCACTTTAATGGAATATTATCAGGAAAATATATAACATCTCATTCAAAAGGTAATCCTTGGTATCTTATCTCCTTTTAGTATCACTATAGTGTTGTTATATTGACTTGTATAAAAGAATGAAATTTGTGATCAGAATTGTTTTCTGAACTATCTAGACCAGCACTGTCCAGTAATTATAATGCTAATCACATATATGTAAAATTTTCACATGCTAGTCACATATATTAAAATTTTCTAACAGTTACATAAAAAATAAAATAATATAATGATATATTTACCCAATATGTTAAAAATATAGTTTTAACATGTACTCAATATGAAAATGAGATATTTTACTTCTTTTTTGTTGCTAATTATTTTATTTCTGAAATCCAATATGTACATTTACATTTTCAGTTCATCACTAGTCATTACATTTTAATTGGTCCTTAGCCACATGTGGCATCTATATATTATCATGGCATGTATCCAAAGCCTAACTTCAAATAGGACAATGTGGACTTTGGTATCAGATCTAACTGAGTGTGAATTCCTCCGTTGCTGCTTTCCAGCTATTGGGACAGACTGAAAGCTCTTTTGAGCTTGTTTCCTAATATACAAAATGATATATAATATAAAATATAAATATAAAACTATAAAGCCTAACAGTAGGCTACCAATCTCAAATATTAAATATTTAAATTAATCTTAAATATTCGCAGAACAAAGAGGTCACAGACCAGAGTGATCAGAACAGAAAATGCCTTTGGAATGAATTTTAAAATTCCATAAAAGCAAGACTCGTTGTCCCTCTCTTTTACAAATATGTTTATATTTTCCCAAAAAGCGTGGGGATTAAATTTTATTATATCTAATATTTAAGCTATTGAAGCCTTCATGTGTTACTTGCTACCAAGTGTTGTTTTCTTGATATTGTTAATTTATGTCTAGGGTGAAACCAAGGCATAGAATATTAAGTACTTTGAGTCCCTCAATAAATCAGTTGAGTGTTGTCATCACTCAAGGATTTGTTTTTGTTTCCATATCTAGACTAAAACTTACATGGAAATAATCAGAAAAGCTTATCTCTATCCCCTCCAGGATTTTATGTCATAAGACTCTTAGTTAAAAATAGCGCTCCATTCATTGGCCTTGTTTATTCCAACTTCTTATATCTCCTTAATTTGAAGAGTCTTCCAGTGACATATCTTAAAATATTTTAGACTTTTAAAAAGTTTAAATTGTACTTTTAATTTTATTGATGAGATAATTTTTGTTTTTATTTGATTTTATATTAATAAGTGTGTGTTTATTTGCAACACAGAAATCTTTGATAAGTTTCAAGCAGTTAAGAAAATTAATACTTATCATTATTTTCCTATGTTATTAACTGCTTTCCCAGCTTAGTAGCATGAATCTCATTGTCTAGAGAATGCTTGAAGAAAAATGCATACCGATTAAATGTCACATCTCATCAAAACAATATGTTAAATAATCCTTGTTACTTTAGCAAAAATTTCAACAGCAGAGTGGTATCTGTATATTTATTTATTCATTTGGAAATTTAGAATTTTCCTTCTTTGTGACATAGACTTTTAAAAAAATCTCTGCAGGCCAGTGACATATCAGGCATATCGGGAATGTACTCTGGAGACCACAGTTCATGCCAGCGGCTGGAATAAGGTATTAACCAAACTACCTTTTATTTTACAAGATTTTAGTGTGTTAATTATAAGGGCAATATGAATTTCTAGCATCATATAAGAAAAACCTACTAGAGCTTATTATTCAATGCATAAGTCCAATTGTATTAAGTACATTTTTAAAATTAATTTTTGGGTTAGTACTGCAAGGTTCTGCTTGGGTGAAAAATGTGTGTCCCAAATATAACCCTTCTTTCCTGAATTCCCCGTCATTTCTTAATTTTTCTGTGTTAGACATGACTTTTATCTCCAGGTGGTTTTTTGTTAACGTGTATGTCTTGGGGCTTCATTTAGGAGACAGCTTCTTCTGATTCTCTTAAACGAATAGCATTTGTGTTATATAGCTCATGAAGTATCTCATGTCACATCTCATTTGATCATCACAACTGTTCTTTGCAGAAGGCAGAATAGATTTTATTGGCATTTGTTATTTATATAATTAGGTTCCGTGAATAGAGAAAAAGAACGACTTGTCTAGGACTTCTTGACTAGTAAATATTGGAACAAACACTAAAGCTAAGATCTTATAATTCTAGCTTCAGTGCTTTTCCATTGTGCCATACCCTTATCCATTATCTTATTATCTACTTATCACCTCAAAAAGACAGAGTCTGAGGGGATGCAGTATAGGGTAACTCAATTATGAGGAAAAAGTATGGCCATTACTGATTTAATGCTAGGGATGAAAAAGTTTAGTAGAATTATTTTTCAAATAGCCAGCTCTATTTAGAATGGCTTTTGATATGTTAGGCCATGTGATCTTATGTACCTAATTGATATATGTTGTTTTGCTTAATGCAGACTTTGGAGGTATTATAGCATAATGAGCATTATAGTCTTTGTAATCAGACTTGTTTCAAATTCCAGCTTTGCCAAGGACTAGGTGTGTGTCTTTTGACAGTTTAATTAAACTCTTTAAATCTTAGGTTTTTTTACTATGTGAAATGGGGTTGATAATAGTAACCTTATACGTTTTTCTGGAATTTTAAATGACATATATGATATGTCTGTGATATGTCTAGACATATATATGTCTGGCACCATAGTTAGTACTTAATAAACAGCTGCTATTATGTTAGCTTTAACACATGGGAGGACCTTGTTCCCATGTCACTATTATAGAATTTTACTGTTATTTAGCTATAAATAATTTGTAAAAATATTTTACTATTTGTTTCATTTGTTTTCTTGGAATAAAGAAACAAATCATAAGGACATTTGAAAGATTTTATAAATAAAATAGATTTGGTTATATTTCTCAATATAGCCAACAAATACGTAGATATATATAATATTACTAGCCTTCTCCTGTTTTATGTTTGCCTTACTGTCTAGTGATTGTTATAATCAACACTTATATGCCCCCTTCCCTCTGTAGGGTTAGCATACAAAAATCTGGGTAAACTTCAGTATTCACTCTCTCTTCACTCTTCTTTTTGTTCCATTCCCTCCTTCATTTTAGTTCCTCATCTGGACCAACTGTTGATCTTCAAGGCTGTGGCTTGAGTACCTCATATAAATGAGATGTGCCAAGTAGACTATTACTTGCTCTGCCTCCTCTCACTGCCAGTCAAACTCAGTTTGACTAATATGAAGCAGCTAGCTCATGTCTTACATTTCATGTGAAGGTTTGCAAAATTCTTATATAAGGTTGTTATATGACTATAGCTGCTGGCAGGTAAATGAAGTTAAGTGAAATGTTCATCAGTGAGAAGAGAAAAAAATGTTTACAAAGCCTGCCAGGTTAGGGGTGAATTAGATATCAGTCATTTCATCTGTAAAGAGATTTATTTATTTTATTTAAATATTTATTTTTTACTGTCCCTATAAAGGGATTTTAAAAGCATTGTGGAATATAAATATATCAAAAGAAGTGGAGGTAAAAGCTGGTCGTAAACTTATATTAATAGTATGATCTTTTAAAGGAGTGCACATTTATAAATGCAGACTATATAGTATGTCTAGAAATAATTGAAATATGTGTCGAACATTATATAATATGTAGTAGTTATCACAGGATTACAGGTGATTTTCTTTTTCCTCATGAAGTTTATTTTTTCCTATGTACTTAACTGCTTATAGGAAAATAAGAAGAAAGTGACTATCCCAGAAAAAAAACTAGCTAGAAAGTTAGTAAGGAACTACATGATGTTCATAGTATGCTAAACTCACTTTAGAAAATGATAGCAAAGATAAATGAAATTTTTGCCTCACTTAAATTTTAGTGACATGTTAGATCACTAATCTTTTGAAATATTTGTTATTAAACTTTCTAGAATACACAAAACAGAGAGAATAGTTTAGCAAACTCCATGAATATGCATCTTTCAGATTCAACAGTTACTGGTATATGGCTGATCATGTTTCATCTATTCCCCATACACCTTTCCTACTAGATTATTTTGAAGCAAACCCTAGACATCATATCATTTCATTCATAAATGCATTAGTATGTTTTTCCAAGGGTAATGAATTCCTTTTTTTTAAACCACCTGATAATACCAATATCACATCTCAAAATATTAACAGTAATTCTAATATTGTCACATCGTTCAGTATTCAGATTTTCCCAGTTATCTCATAAATGCATTTTTATAAGGTGATTTTTTTAGATCAAGACTCATTTGATAGGTTGAGATTGCATTTGGTTGAGATCTCGAGCCTCTCTCTTTTTTTTAAATTGAATTATAATTCTCTAATTTACTTATGAGTTATTCATCCAGTAATTTTCCTTCCTCCTGGATTTTATTGACTGCCTCAGTGAGATGTCATTTAGCGTGTGTGTTAGTATCTATATTTCCTTTTCCTTGGTAGGTAGATCTAGAAACCTAATCAGATTTAGATTGGTGATGTTCTCTATTTTCTGTTGCATCATAGTAGATGATATATAATGCCCTGTTGTCTCTGAAATTTTATTTTGAAGCTGATGGGTCAAACCTAATCAGTGAATTAAATGCAGATCAATTTTGTGGGGTGTGACTTCTACTAGAAGGTACAGAAAGTATAGAAGGGTTAAATAGTATATAGAGTGCTGAAATATGTAATTCATTATTACGAAATATCCATTCTATTGAAAGGGACCCTGGAAGCTATAAATTGATATAGTTCATTTCTATACCAGGCAGTTTCATATAGGATAACTTGGTTAACTAAGTCTAACCTACTGAAGAAAGAGGCCACATGGTCCATATGAGGAGACAGCAGTGGAGGTAGTCCTTTTTGATGGCCAAAAGAACCTTTCCACTGCAGAACTTATTAAAGAAAAAAGTAATTTATATGCATTGTGGGGATTACTCTTAACCAGTACAGAATGGTTTACAGAAAAGAATTCAAAGATTAAGATTATTTGGTTACTTTTTAGTTCTGGAGATATGAACAGTGGGACCTTCTAGGAAGGGGACTTGGGGACCTAGTTTTGTTTTAGCAATTAAAAATAAACGTAAAATGGAAGATGAAGCATAAAAAGTATTTCCAAGGTCTTGGAGAGCTGTTGTAGAGCTAACTCATAAACCTTTGCAGGTGATTATAAAAATTATTTAAAGGCAATCTACCAGTTAAGCTGGTAGTAGTCATTTAATGTGTGAGGAATATAGGGGGCAGAGGGGAATGAATTACCGAACATAAAATTACAAGAGTATTATCAATCAAATAGAGAAAGTTAGTCCTGTAAAATTTAATTTCTGCTCTCTGGTTACTGGCGAAGATTCAGAAAAGAAAAACTTAAATGATCAAAGTCATGAAGAAATTACCATATGAAGAACAGACTAAAAGTTGAATAGATTTCAGCCTAAAAATATAGTGGTTGAGAGGGAATATGATAAAAGACTAAAAGGCAGTAGTGAGAGAGGATTACAGATTTATCTCTAGTAAAATTTGAGCATCTACTTTTTGATACATGAAAGAAGGTAACTTTGGAACAAATGAAATTATAATTTTATATAGCAAATACAAAATGTTTGCAGTTCATTTCCCAAAGAGTCTATAGAGCCTAAACATGAATAACATTAAAATGTTGCATATTAGTAGATTAGTAGATTGACAAACTTTCACTTACTGTTCCTGCTAAGACAAAATCCTGGGGCTAGGTGAAAGTTTTGAGGGGGACAGGGGGAATTTGGTTTTAGTAGTATGGCAGATTTCCTAGCTGTGGAAAAAAGACTCATTTCATGTGTTTATTTATGCCTACAAGAACTGGGGTATAAGCCAGAGGTGCGGGGGTGAGAGGATTCACCAGAGACAGTGGGGAGCAGAATAGGCAGATCTATTGAAATATACTGCTGAGGGGAGCAGCAGGCGAGGCAGAAGTCTGCTGCGCCATGTGGGTAGCTCCCTGGCTGGCGGGGGATTGAACTCGTGCTTCAGTGGCTGGCAATAGCTTGATAGCACTGTCTTTAACTCCTGCACCACCAGGGAGACCCCCATTTCATATTCTTTAAAGACCTCAACCTCTTCATGAGTATTCAGAAGTTTTTAATATCTTCTGGACTACAGTTCTTTTTAGGATATAAAAAAATGAGGATACATAGTTACTGTATTTCTTTCAGATTTTGGTATAGATTCCTGCAGGGCTGCTTAAAAACCAAAGAATATTATTATGAACATAAAGTCATTGTCTTTTCTGTTTGTAATATCTCAGTTGTAATATCTCAGTTATTACCTTGGCAATTCAGTAACAAGGAATCAGACTTGGCTTAATTTCCTTTAGCTTTCCTTTTCCAGTCGTGTGGAGACCTTTTTTATGTTTTATACGGAAGAGATTGCACCCAGATGGTTATACTTAGTTTTTTCAATATGCTGTTATTTTTTAGAAGGCAAATGACCCTAGTTTATGTCATATATTTAATGACTTTTACAAGATTTTAAAAGTCCTAATTTTCAGATAGGTATTAAAAGCACATGGTACAAAACACAAAATGTACAGAAAGATATAACGTTGAAAGTATTTTCTCATCCTTATTGCAGGCTGCTTAGTTTCCTCTCATCAGACAACCACTATTACTAGGGGCTTTTTTGTATATTTTTCCAGGTATACTATAGGATTATGCAAACGTGTATATGTCATGCTTTTTATTTATTTTTTGATGACACTATTGTACAACACTGCATTATCTTGCTCTTTTCACTTAAAGTAAATCTTGATGTTTGGGCACTGAACAATTTGATTCTTTTGAAACTGTGATGTTGTCAGAATTTATTTAACTGGACCCTGCTGGATTGTTTCCATTCTTTTGCTTATAAATAATGCTTCTATGAACTTCCGTATACATATGTTGTTTCTCTGTCTCTCACATACACACACACACGAACCCATTTTTTTCATATAGTACTTATTTCTGCCACCTAATGAAACATAAGCAAAAATTCTAGTAGGGGGTCAACGTTTATTTCTTATAATAACAAATGGATTCTATAATGATGCCTCTAAGTATAATTTTCTAGTAGTTGAACAGAAAATGAATTATAAGAATTTCAGTTTGTTTTTTTACTCTCTCATCTTTGCATTGAAGATTTTGGTGCCTCTGGTTTTGCTACAACAAATGCTTTTGGAGTTGACCAGACGTGGTCAAGAACCTTTGCATTCATTGCTGCAGTTTGGTGTGACGTATCTGGAGGACTGTGCAGCAGAGTACATCATTCAGCAAGGTGGCTGGGTATGAGTTGTGATTTTTTTAAAAAATATTTTCTTTTAAAAAAATTAAGAAAAATCTGATTATGGAATTGAGGCTGCTGGGGTGGGGGGAGGCTGACGGTGGGAAGCAAAGCGGGGTGGGAGCCCAATTATCTATGGTAGAGAATTATGGGTGTTTTGGTGGTGGGTGTGGTATGGTTACTAAAATCTGAAGAGGCGTGGACCTATACATCTAAATCACTTATAGTGTGGTGACCAGTGTTAACTCAATGAAAAATATTACAATTTATAAAAAGCATTTAAGGTAAATAAATAAAAAATTAAGGCCCCCATGGTTGTGTTTTTAAAAGTATAGGTTTGATATCAATATTGAATGACAAACTAATGGAGAAACTATCCATACAGTTTTAAGTTAAATTACTAAGATTATATTTATAGTGAATTAACATGTGATATTTTAAAGCAGTTCCTATGAAAATTTCATACTAATATTTAAATGAGGGATGAGGAATAATAAAATGTACACCTGTGCATCCCCATCGAAGAACACAGCCAACATTTTTATATCTCCTTATGTGCTCCTAGATTTCAGCATGGTCCTACCTACTTCACAAAGATAACTTCTGTTCTGAATTTTTTTTTAAAGATTTATTTTTATTTATACAAGAACCGGGTTATAGTCCAGATGCACAGGAGGGTGAGAGGATTCACCAGAGACAGAGCAGGGAAAGAAACAGGCAGACTGATGAAATACACTGCTGAGGGGAGCAGCGGGCAAGACAGGAGAGGTCTGCCACGCCATGTGGGTATCTCCACAGCTGGCCAGGATCGAACCTGCGCTGCAGAAGCTGTGGACAGCTTAACAGTGCGGCGCTCAACTGCCTGCGCCACCAGGGAGGCCCCTGAATTTTGTTTTTTTATTATAGTTTTTATACACACACATACCCTTAGATAAAATACTATTTTGTTTGTTTTGAACTTTAATTATATAGTATTATACTATGTGTTCTTCTCTAATTAGCTTTTTTTCACTTAATCTTAGGTTTTTGAGATTCACCTTGGTCTTTGTTTACCAGTCTTTTGTTCATTATTTCTCCCCTACGAACTCTTTTTGGATTTTTTTCCCTATCCATCTCCCTCTTCTCTCTATTCTCCCTACCCCCCATGAAATTTTAAACTACAGTATAAGTCTACTAATGTACTGTAGCCCTTTGGAGGGCACCAGTCATTGTAATATCTAAGATTTCATACAGCTACGAAACCAATTTTCACCCTCTTAATTGTCCCCATTGAGAATAATGCATGATCTCGATTGCTGTGTTGGCTGATGTTTGGTACATTCAAATCTTCTGTTATGATGGCAGATTTTGAGTTTCCTCCTTAGTTCTGTCAATTTGGAGATTGTTTTTCCTCAGGTTATTTTGTTGGATGACTACAAGTTACAATTATTGAATACTCTTGGCAACTTGAAACTTTTGGCATGGTCTTTGTCCCTAAAAATGTTTTTTTGTCTTAAAGTCTTTGTCTAAAGCTTTATAGTAGCAATTTTTTCATCCTGGTATTTGCCTCTGTATCTTACTTCATCATTTTATTTACCTCAGCTTTTCTTGTACAGTTTATTGAATACTTATAATATACCATGCTCTGTTTCAGATTCTGAGTAGACAGTTATAAACAGAAAATATCCTTGACCCCATGGAGCTTACATTTTAATTGAGGAAGATAAACATAATTAAGGTACATAGTATATCAGGTGTTGGTATATTCTATGAAGAAAAAGAGAGCAGGGAAGACATATAGGATGTAGTTAAAGTTTGTAATGTGGTACAGCCCCACTGACATTCGAATTACAATTGAGCAAAGATTTATTTCTCCTGTTTTATCTCACAGTTCATTGTTCTCGTCTCTCTCTTTTCTTTTCACTCTGTTTTTCCCTGGGAATTTCTCTTCCTTTCTTGTAGCCCAGAAATGGTTTTTAAACTGTGTTTGTTGTAATTCACCGGACTTTTAGTGATTTTGTAGTGAGAATAGTTTTTATAAACTATAGCACACATTATTGCTTTTTAGCCACTGTGCAGCTAGGAGTTTGAGTTTAAAGAAAGAGAAAAGTGGAATTTAATGCGGATACTAGTATGGAACATACTAAGTTTAGAAGCTTGGTAAATATTTAGGGAATGAAATGCTGAGCATTTGTCTTAGGAAAATAATATTTTAAATCTGTTCTTTAAAATAAGAACTATGAGAATTTATTATTGCTTTTTTTCTTCCTATTTTAGTACATTTAAAATTATCTTGGTGAGTGTAGTATATGGTTTGTGTGAGAGCTGGGGGATGCTGCAGGTTCGTTTCCACTTATCCTATACGGTGCTTTACAACCAAGGGGAAAGACCCAGGGGATGTTATATATTCCCTCCTTGATTTTTAGTTTTATTGTGATGGAGTGCTTTGAAGTTTGTTGATGATTACAATTTGTTACAGAGAAAGTATTTTTTATTAATTTAAAAACCTATGTGCAGCCGGACTTGGAGGCTAATATATATATATATATATATATATATAAAATAAAATGTATGTGCAAAGAATAAGAGCAGTAATATAAATAACTAGTTTGCTTATAGTTATTTTTTAGAAGATTTTATTTATTTTTGTGTAGAAACTGGGGTGTAGGCCAGAGGTGCAGGGGGTGAGAGGATTCACCAGAGACAAAGTGGGGATCAGAACAGGTTGATCTACTGAGATACACTGCTGAGGGGAGTAGTGGGTGAGACAGGAGAGGTCTGCTGTGCCATGTGGGTCAGCTCCCTGGTGGGGATTGAACTCAGGCCATAGTGGTGATAGTGCTGAGAGTTAACCCTTAGGCTCAGCCCATGCTTACATTTAAAGTATACTTTTCTTTCTAAATTTGTATGCCCAATCTGCATTTCACATTGGCAAGGGTAAGTGTTATGTATGTGTGTTTAAAATGTAGAGATTGCTTTTATGACTGATTGGTGAAAATACATTCTGGTAGTGTCAACATGAATCACCTTTAAAGTACTTTGTATTAAATATTCACAGCTCTTAAAACTGTCACTAACCTTCCTGAGGAGAATTATTTGACTCATAAGTTCCATGTCTGTTATGTAAGGCACCCACCCTTCCTGAAGAGAAGCATTTAGCTACATGATGTTACCTGTCTGGTGTCTGTTATGTAAAGTCAGCTGTGTGATTTCTACAGGTAATGTGTCATCTATCAGCCACTTGAATAAGGTGAAACTGCCTAGCTGCCAACATGGAATGAGCTTTAAAAACCTACAGAAAAGGGAAAGGTGATGGCAGCCATATTCTGTTGGATGAATGACAATGTGGCATGTAGTTCTTTAGGAAAAGGCAAGGTTTTGGTCCATAGATTTGCAAAGAGAAAAATAATATTCTCTGAATTATAAAGAGAAATAGCAATGATAAATGCCTTTTGGAGCTCTGCACATAGTTTAGTACTTAGTACTTTTTCTGTGACCTATGTTTTGTGATAGTTTTTGTCTTAGTATATTTGAGATGATTTTCAGTACTAGTATTGAGAATACTTACTAAGGTTTAGAATTCATATGACCAGTTTGCTTTTTAAAAAAGACATTCATTTTTGGAGCAAACAATATCAATATACGTAAAGAAAGTGTTTCACAAGATTCAATACCCATTTATGATTAAAAACTTAATATGAAAATGGAGGGGACCTACCTCAACTTAATAAAGGCCATATATCACAAACCAACAGAAAATGTCATACTTCATAGTGAAAAACTGAAAGCGTTTAAGATCAAGAACAAGACAAGGATGCCCACTGCCACCACTTCTGTTTTATTTAGTCTTAGAGGTTTTAACTAGAGCAGTCTGGCAACAGGAAATAAAAGGAATCCAGATTAGAAAAGAAAATGTGAGGGCCTCCCCTGGTGGCGCAGCGATTGAGCTCTGGGCTGTGAAGCTGCCCGCAGCCTCTGTAGCACGGGTTCCATCCCCGGCCGCCAGTGAGGGTCCCACATGGTGCGCAGACCCCTCCTGCCACGCCTGCTGCTCCCCTCAGCAGTGTATTCTGTCAGTCTGCCAGTTCTGTTCCCTGCTCTGGCTCTGGGGAATTCTCTCACCCTCCCGCACTTCTGACTGTACCCAGTGCTTGTATATATAAATAAATAAATCTTTAAAAAAAAAAAGAAAACGTGAAACTACCATTATTTGCATGCAATATAATAATTTCTATAGAAAGCCCTAAATGCTCCACCAGAAGGTTTTTGGAAACCGTAAGTGAATACAGCAAAGTGGCAGGTTACAAAATTAACATAAAAAACTCTATTGCGATTTTATAGACAATCAATGAGAAGAAAATGAAATGAAGAAAATAATTCTATTCACAATTGTTTCAAAAAGAATAAAAACCTTGGCATTAACCTAACCACTATTTCATCATACAAAAAAACTTCAAAGTGTCATCAAAGGATATAGGTCATGACATAGGGAGAGGGAAAGAAATTCCATGCTAATAGTTGGGGAGACTCAATGTAGGCAAAGTGAACATTGTTCCAAAAGTGATTAATTCCCATGAAAATATCAATGATATTCTTCAAAGAAATTGTATAGAAAATACAAACATTGGTATGGAATACAAGGCCTTGAATAGCAAAAGCAATCCTGAGGGGGAAAAAAAAAAGAGAGAAACCAAGGCATCACATTACCTGACTTTATGCTAAAAAAATAGTAATTAAAACAATATGCTGTTAGCAGAAAAATAGACACATGAACCAATGGAACAACTTTGCAAGCCCAGAAATAAACCCACGTTTATAACAATACTTAAGGAGCCAGGACAATACGATGGGGAAAGGAGAGTCTCTAACAAATGGTGCTGGGAAGACTGAAAGGCCACAAGTAAAAGAATAAAGCTGGATCGCTCTCACTCCACACACAAAGATAAATTCTAAATAGATTGAAGACTTAAGCATACCGCAACAATTAAATATATAGAAGAAAACATTGGCAATACATTTTATGACTCAGTCATTTTATGACTCAGTCATAAAATCCTCAGTCATTGTTTCTCAAGTTTTCTGTTCCTTTCTTCTCCTTCCAACTACAGGTATGTTACATCCTGTGTAGTTGTCCCAGTCCTTGGATAATCTTGTTTTTGTTTTTGTTTGCCCGTTTTTGCTCTTCCATTTTCGATGTTTCTATTCAGATATGCTCAAACTCAGAGATTCTTTTCCTCAGCCCTGTCTAGTCTACTAATAAGTTCATCAAAGCACTCTTTATTTCTGTTAGTGCTTTTGATCCCTAGCATTTCTTTTTGGTTCTTTCTTAAGATTTCAGTCTGCTGCCATTGCCCATCTGTTCTTGCATGCTGTCTACTTTATACATTAGAACTCTTAAGCTTATTAATCATCATTGTTTTAAATTCTTGGATATGCTAATTCCAACATCTCTGCCATATCTGGTTGTCGTGCTTGCTCCATCTCTTCAAATTGTGGTTGGTTTTTTACCCCCTGCTTTTTGTATGCCCTGTAATTCTTCATCCTCAGACATGTGCTGGGTAAAAGGAACTACTGAAAACAGGCCTTGAGTAATGTTGTAGTGGTGAGGTGTGGGAGGAGGAGAAGTGTTTTAGAGTCCTATGATTGGGTTAGGACTGAGCCTGCGCCTCTGCACTGTAAATTTTACAAGTGTTTTTCATTTCTTTGCCCCCACCCTTAGATGGAGGAGGATGGCTAGAGTGGGCTGGAGTTGGATTTCTCAAACCCCAGATAGGTTAGGCTGACCTATCCGGAGCTAACAAGGCTCTGGTTAACTGGTTTCTCTTGAGGGCAGTCCCTATTAAGAACAAACTATTTCAGGCCTCCCTGGTGGCGCAAGGGGTTAAGATACAACTCATGAAGCTATTCGCAGCCACTGCAGCATGAGTTTGGTCCCCAGCCAGGGAGCTACCCAGGTCTGGCACAGCAGACCTCTCCTGACTCATCCGCTGCTCCCCTCAGCAGTGTATTTCAGTCGATCTGCCTGTTCTGTTCCCCACTCTGTCTCGGGTGAATCCTCTCACCCCTCACCCCCTGCACCTCTGGCCTGTACCCCAGTTCTTGTATGCATAAATAAATAAAATCTTAAAAAAAAAACTATTTCAAAATGGCTTCTTTTCTCTCTCCTTGCTGGAAGCATGAGGAGATTTTTCTCATATTTACTGTGAGCACCTGGTTGATAAATCTAACAGTATTGTGGGAACCTTCTGATGATTGCATTCTCCCAGAGTTTTTAACTCTTATTGTTGAAACTGAGCCTCCAGTAATCCATCCATTACTCAGGTTTCTTAACCTCAGCTCTGATTCCCTGGATGGCATCTGCTCTGATAAGCCAATCTTGGAGTTAGTTTTGAACTTAGACCTAATGGAGACCGAAGTGTAAAAGGTGCTACCCACATGTAGCATGATATGTGCTTTGAGGTAGGTGTGTTCAAAGGGTAGCAGGAAAGCAAAAGGAGGGAATGAGTATCTGGGGAGCAAGTAGAAATACAGATTAGTTAGAAACATCATTTTATAATTTTATTTATTTTAAGATTTATTTCTATTATTTATGCATACAAGAACTCTGGTGTAGGCTACAGGTGCGGGGTGTGAGAGGATCCACCAGAGACAGAGTGGGGAGGAGAACAGACTCATTTACTGAAATACACTGCTGAGGAGAGGATAAGGGAAACAGGAGAGGTCTGCTGCACCATGTGGGGTAGCTCGGAGACTTTAGTCCTGGCCAGCAGGTAGGCCCCTCATTTTTATAATTTTAGAGCTAGAACAGAAGTATTACTTTCAGTTACACTGGCATTAGAATTACAAGATAGGGTCTTTAATATATTTTTATTTTACCTCTTTTTTTTTCATCTTACCAGAGTGGTGAGTTGAAAACACGATTGGAAATCACAAGATTTGTTTATAGCCCCCAGCTCTATTAAATATTAACCCTGTGTTTTGGGGGGAAATTCATTTAACCTTCTGAACTACTTTGCTCAGAAAAAAATAGTGATATCATAGTGGTTTATGAGAATGTTATGTTTTTGCAAACATCAAGTTTTCAGATGTCCCTTTTTGCTTTTTTTTTTTTTTTTTTTTTTAACCTCATCTTTTAAGTCTGATTGAAATTTCTCTTGAGTTTGAGTCTGACTTCTGCTTGGGCTGCAGCACAGTCAGGACAGACTGGCACACAGTGATTGTCCCTGACTCATCCTGCTCCCTCCCTCCCTCTCACTCACTGTCTCGATTTCTGGGCTGTGTTGCTACATTAGAAATAAGGCTGTCTCCTGCAAAGGTGCAAGTCCACCTGGTAAGGCTTCTCTTATTTTCTCTTTTGTCATATACTGAACTAAGTACTTATTATGAAAGATTTAGTTTTAGATTGCATAAAAGGTTATTGGGGGAAATGTCATCTTATGTCAGTCATAATGTTTATGTAGTATTAATAAAACTAAGTGTTTCTTTTTTCTCTTTGACTTAAAGCATCTGATTTCTAGTTTAAGAATATCAAATCACAAAAGTAGTCTTTTTTTAAGTTAAGGATAGTTGAAAACTGTCTCGTGGGAATTTGTTAGAACAGAGTTTTCATATG
Organism: Talpa occidentalis; assembly: GCF_014898055.3. NCBI lineage: Eukaryota > Metazoa > Chordata > Mammalia > Eulipotyphla > Talpidae > Talpa > Talpa occidentalis. The sequence goes on from NW_023601653.1 coordinate 75,576,597, forward strand.
GTAGGAAATGATAAACAGGTGATATGAATTCAGTTAAGTGGGCTTCAGTTGCGGTCAATGTAGTGTAGTAAGGGTAAATAGGATCCGTTTGTGAGGATGGGCAATCACTGCATTTTGTTCTGAAATGTATTTTGTGGGCCTTGTTACCATAGTAGGTGGAAAATTACTTTTCTGGGATTTCTTTTACACTCTCTATTTTCTCATTGTAGGTTAATAGTGAGCAAAAATGGTTATTAGTTTGACCAAATGTAGAAAACCACTTATTTGTATTTATTTTGTAAGGTGACTACTTGAGAGATATTTTTATAAGGGCTTGCAAGTAACGAGAATGCTTGTTGGCATACTTTTAGGGGCAATGAGTCCCTAGGTGAGTTTTCCAGTGAATATGGTTTTTGGAGTTCTGCCAAAGCATCTTCAGATGGAAAAGTTCATTTTGTAAGAGCTTGCTTTGTCAGGACCTATGACCCTGAAGTGGCAGAATAATTTATAACTGATGTGAACAACAAGAACAAAAAGAGCAAAACAAAATGCAGTGATTATAATCATGAAGCAGATACTGCCATTTTTGAAATGATTCTTTGAAACAATCAAGGTGTTTGATGATTCCAAACACCAAAACCAAAGTTATGATTATATTTTATCTCATGTTTATTTAAAATATTTCTTTAATATCTGTATTTCAGTCTTCTTTTCAGTTGAAGAGTTTCCTGTACATATCTTTGTGTATTTGCTTGAAGGAAACATTTACTTTTTGTAAGGGTCAGGAAGGACCACAGTGCAGCTTTTCTGATCCCATGCAGACCGGGTAAAGGAGGAGTCAGAGTCCTTAGTGGGTTTTTGCAGGTCTTTTTATTGGGATTTACCCGGTACACCGCAGGCAGGGGTGCTGGGGGGCTGGGAGGCTGGCAGCCCTCCCAGCCCCCAGCAAGTCTTCACTCTATCTGGGCTCTCTGGCGTTCTCTGCTTCTGCTTCGGGCTTCTTCTCTTTCGGCTTCTACTGGCGTCCCCGTGACACCGCCCTTAAAAAGCAGTCTTAGCACAGGTGTACCCACTTCAGGTGCCCACCATCAGGCATGCATTCAGGATCACAGGGTTCCCTCATCTATCCTGATGGCGGGAGGGCAGAAAAGCCTGATTTTTTTTTCCCTTACCCTACACTTTTCCACGTACTTCTGGCCATAAACTTAGGGAAAAAAATTAGTATGAGGAACCCAGGGACTTCAGCCTGAAAGTTAGGATAGCATAGTTGATAAAAGTGTGGACCCTGGGGCTAGGCTGCCTGGGCTTAGAGCTTTGGGCAAATTACTTACCCTTTCACTAGCTTCAGTTTCTGTGTCTATAAAATGGAGATAGTAAGACTTACTTCATAGCATCTTGAGGTTTAAATAGGATTAAAGCCTTTAGAAGGTTGTATGATCAGAGCTGTACAAGGATTACCTGTGATTATTGACATCCAGTTCTCATAGCAAACTATCCTGGGTAAGTTACCTGGTTTCTAAGGATTTCAATTATTTTTTTAAAAACCTCTGCTTTTTTATTTTTTACATTTCTTTAAAATATTTATTTATTTATGCATACAAGAGGTGGGGTACAGGCGAGAGGTGTCGGGGGGTGAGAGGATTCACCAGAAGCAGAGTGGGGAACAGAACAAGACCTCTGATTTTTTTACACATATTTAGCCTGTGATAATTGGTTCCAATTAATTTTATAGTTTTGAGCACTTGAAGTTACTCCTTTTTGTTTTCCATAATGGGACTAAAGAGATAGTTCCAATACAAATATTTTGTCCTAAAAATAATTTAACTTGTTGAAATACTTCTAAACCACTTTCAAATGTTGTTCCTCTAATGTGTTAAATTTTAGGTGAACTGTTATCCAGACTAGCTTTTTGTCATTTAGTGAAAGGCTTTTCTTCAATAATGTCAGTAATTGTGAAAAGGAAATTTTTTATTTTTGCTTTATATGACTTGTCTCCAGGAGTAAGAGTCTCAGTGGCCATCTATTCTTTCTTTGAACTTTTTACCTAAGAGCACAAGATGGTGAACCTTCATTAAAATGGTATGTCCTGAATACAGAAACGTGTTGTCAGGTCAGCCATTATAGCTTTTAAGAATTTACTTTTAAGAATCCATTACTCCAAAGTTGTAATTTTAAACAAGTTGACCTAGTATCTTGGATGAGATGAAAAGACCCTCTAGATGTGGAGTAAAGAATGGTCTTAACTCTTTTACTAACTTTGGATTATTAAAAATAAAAAGAAAAGTCATTTTACACTAAATTCTATTTCAGCTTGTTAACTTTCCTCCTATTTCTTCATGATAGAACTTTTGAAATTTCCACTTCACTTGTTTTGGCTTGGAACCCAAAAGAAAAAAGTAGCAAAGGTCTCCTGTCTAAGGATTAAACTTCTTACATTTTTTTTGCTGTGTTTCATTTTGTTTGTTTTTTGTTTTTGTTTTTTTAGTTTTAATCAGTTCTTACTGTCAGAGGTCTGTTTTTAGAAATATAGATAAGTAGCTAGTTGAGAATCCCTATCAGCTGATATTTAAGACTTCTCTAACCTCTGGATAACCTTTCTGTTTAAGAGCTGTGTAATTGTAAGATTGTTCTGTGAATCCAGCTCCTGTACATATTTTGAAATGGCATGGAAACAGCTTACAAAACTTGTAGAGAGTGAACAGAGAGTGAGAGCTGATGTGATTCTAAGACTAAAAATAAAGTACATGAGAAATATATTTCTTATCTCCAAATAACATTGATTGGAGGGTGGTGTTAGTAGCACTTTTTGAATATTTTATATGAAAATTTTTAAATGTTAATGGAAGACTGGCAAGAGTACACTATTTTCAGTACTTTTTTTTTTTTTTAAAAAAGATTTATTTATTTAAGCATACAAGAGCCTGGGTGTAGGTCAGAGGTGTGGGGTGGGGGGAGGGGAGGTGAGAGGATTCACCAGAGACAGAGTGGGGAGCAGAACAGGCAGATCTACTGAAACACCCTGCTGAGGGGAGCAGTGCACACGAGATAGGAGAGGTCTGCTGCGCCATGTGGGTCACCTCCCTGGCCAGGGATCAAACTGGTGCTGCAGTGGCTGCTGATAGCTTCATAGTGCTGAGACAACCCCTTGCACCCAGGGAGGACCTTCAGTTTCTCTTTAACATGACAGTATCTACTATGACTTTTCTGGATTACTGGTTATATTGTACTTATTAGTTAAGTACAACCCTATACATATAGGAGCCAATAGTTATTTAAAATAAAGAAATATCAAGAAAGCCACAGTGAATTACTTTTTTTTTAGTGGCAATTATAGAATGCCAAGAGAGAAAATGTGTTTTAGTAAAGTAGCACTGAATCTGCAAAGGCGTCTTGAAAACGTAATCACATCTTAAAGTGAAGGGCATTTTGGAAAGCAGCAAGGATTTTTTTTTTTTTAAGATTTATTTTTATTTTTATTTTATTTTATTTTATTATTTATACAAGCACTGGGTACAGTCAGAAGCGCGGGAGGGTGAGAGAATGCACCAGAGCCAGAGCAGGGAGCAGAGCAGGCAGAAGGACCGAAGTACACTGCTGAGGGGAGCAGCGGGCGGCAGGAGAGGTCTGCGCGCCATGTGGGACCCTCCTCCAGTGGCCGGGGAGCAGCTGGGGATCGAACCCGTGCTGCAGAGGCTGCGGGCAACTTCGCATCCCAGCGCTCAACCGCTGCGCCACCGGCGAGGTCCAGCAGCAAGGATTAGTCGTAAATTTTGAGAATCCCTCTTAGGTAGTCTGGTGGGGCTTTTGCTCAGAATAGCCAGACTTTGTCTATTATGTTCTGAATCTTTAGTAGCTGAGCCACTTGCAGTACATCCTAAACTGAGCTTTGCTTTGAAAAAAGCAGTCTTGAACCTATTCAATCCTGCTCAGACCTCCACTGATTGTGTATAGCAGAAAAAGTTGAAAAACAGAGGTATTTCCTCTTCTGAGAGACTTGCAGGTCCAGAAAAGCAGGTTATGGTACATGTTATGTTGCACATAAAGAATGTTCCATCCTTGTGGGTTGGTGATTACAAGGCAGTCATGCAGAAAGAGAAATGATAGCTGTATTTCAGGGGAATATTTCCAGATTCAAGAGCCAGGCCAGCTTGTTTAAGTTCCCCCAGATTGATTTCTATTAATATAATGATATATATGATTAATGTAATTATGTTCACATAATATGTATGGAATCCTGTAAGACACCTGGGAGGAGTGGGCTGAGAAAAGAAATCAATATAACAAAGATGTCATAAAAAGTATCCTTAGCTTCTTGGAGCCTATAGTTATTAGAGTCTATAACATGTACTATTTCCTATACATTTTATAGCAAGGAGAACAGATTAATTACTTAAGACTGTAGAGGTAATGATTCAGAAGGGCAGAACTGAGGGGGAGGGCATTCTGGGTGGATGGGATCAGGTGACTTGAGTTAGTCAGAATGCGGAGGGGGGTTGAGGGTGTTGGAATTCTCCCTTCAGCCCCAGCACTGTGTGACCTTGGTCAGCAGACACTGAGGTGCAGTCCATATGAGTAGAAGTGGAGAGATGAATAAAGAGCTGTATCTACCAGTGCCTGAGAAAATCAAAACAGCTAATGTTCAGAGCTGCTTTTATATCCAAAGATGGAACCTATTTTCCTGTCAGCCAAGCGTTATATTGAGTATCATTGTTTTCTCAGCAAATGTTAGGTGTTACATGAGGATAACAGGGAAGTTTAAAACATGTTTTCTTCCCCTGAGGTATTAATCTAGTTGGGGATATGACTAATACTTATGAAAAAATTAGATATGTGGTACAAGTGTATAATTATTATACCTTGTGTGGCCAAGACTCTGAGCTATGAGCTCAGGAGAAATAGAAGAGCAAGGTTAGATTCAGTAGTCCAGAGGGCATGAAATTTCAGCTCTTCCCTGATAGAGCCAGATAAGGAATCTTAAATTGGGATCCATGGATATGTTTCAGAGAGTCTGAAATCTCCCCTAAAATGGTATGCTGTTTTGTATGAATGCACAGTTCTAAGGGAAAAGTCTCAATGTTTCTTTCTATTTGCCAAACATTTTCTGCTCATCTAAAATGTTAGTATCTGCATGAATAGAAAGGCAGGACTTGGGAATTTAGCACAGCACTTGTAGAGACAGCGAACCACCTCACCAACACAAGCCTTCCTTCTTATGTAGGTTCCTAATATGTGAAGACAAATTTGGGCTAAATGATGACCCTAGGAATTAGAGAGGAAAATTTGGTCTTACCTCCTTTGAAACCATTCACTATACTGTAGCCTTTAAATTTTTTTACAAGATATTATTCTAAATATTGAATGACTATGCCATTTTGCTTTTTAATTGAAGGAATCAGGTAATTAGAAATACATTTAAAATATGGCACTACTCTAAAATTCTATGCCTTTATCTAATGGCCTCTGGTACCTCAGATTCATCTCTTCAGCTCTCAAGTTATTAATGGTGTCTAAGAGTTGCCATATGGGGGGGGGTGGGAGAAAGATTTTTCTTTTTTCTGTTTTTTTTTTTTTAAAGATTTATTCATACATATAAGAACTGGGATACAGGCCAGAGGTGCGGGGCATGAGAGGATTCACCAGAGACAGAGTGGAGAACAGAACAGGCAGATTGACTGAAATACACTTCTGAAGGTAGCAGGGGGAGAGCCAGGAGAGGTCTGCTGTACCATGTGGGAAACTCCCCAGCTGGGGATTGAACTTGCAGCTGCAGACAACTTCGTACATTGCGTCTTAACCCCTTACGCCACCAGGGAGGCCCCAGAAAGATTTTTTTCAATAGAAAAATCATTTTTCAATAGAACCAAGATCTTTGTCAAAGTCTGCAAGACTGTGGGAAAACATTGACCTTCTGTTAGACAGAGGCATATCCTTGTTTTATATCCAGAAAGACACTGATATTTTACTTTCCATTCATGCATCATGCCTCATCTTCCCTACTTTTTTACCTTTGTGTTTCTTCACTTACTGTCCTATGCATTGAAATATAGAAGACCCACTAGTTGCCTACATATGATAAGAGGTTTCTCAGTGCCGTATTTTTATTTGTGCTTTTCTGCTCCTTGGACCATCTTGGTTTGTTGGTTGTTATTTATTCTTTAAGATCCAGCTCTATTGTTCTCTCTTCGAAGAGGCCTTTGATGAATCCCCAAATAAGTTTCTCTCTTTGTCTCTTTCACTAGATTTTAATCTCCATCTTAAACTCTGTGAGGGCAGAGGTGATATGGTTTTATCACTAGCCTCTAAGTAGCACACTTCCCAGCAATAAGAAGCAACTTCTTCAGAAGCGGGAGAAATACAATATGACTCTTAGCTTTTTGGCTTAGCTGACTTGTGAAATGGTGTTTCTCATCTCCACATTGGATTACAGGGTCAAGAAGAAAGGAGCCTTTTGCATTAGTTCTGGTGAAAGTGATTGCTGTGCTAGAAAAATAGAAGGTGTTGAAAGGGAAAATAGATTTAGACATGTTAAGGGTCACTTAAGAATGAATATTTTGACATATATTTAGCACTTAATGAGTAACTAGAAGAAGATGCTAACTAGAATGAAAAATTACTAAGTCTGGGATAAGACAGAATGATGTAGAAGTAGTATTTGTACTTCCTGTTCTTCGGTAGGACAAGTATTCTTTTCTGGCTCTCTCTAATTAATGACGTCTGCTATTGATGTGCAGCCTTTATGTGCTGCACTGATTGTAAGGGACTCTCTGTTATCATTTATTATTGATGGTAGTCCCAGAACTGTCGAGTGCTTTTGTATTACCATTATATTGATGAAAATATAATGAAAGTATAAAAGAGATTGAATATCATTAAGATCATAGTTATATTAGGTCCCTTTTAAGTCATGTGGAGTTTGAAGCCTAGAAAAATAGTACATACAAGTAATGGCATTGATGGCAGAGGAGACTTTTTAAGGCTAAAATTATTAATTAGCATAGACTACTAGTTACTTTAGTACTTTTTATTATCTGTTTCATTTAGGCTCAACCTAATTAAAAGTACTCTTGTTCCCAGACAATTGGTTATTTTAATATCCAGCTGAGCAGCAGTTTTGTTTAAAAACAATAGACGAAAATGTTAATTCAGGAATATAGTAATCCAGTTTTAAAATGGGCAAAATATGTGAATAAGATTTTATTCCAAGGAAGATATACAAATGGCCAGTGAGCACATGAAGAAGATGCTAAAAGCCATTAGTCATTAGAGAAAAACAAAACCACAGTGAGATACCACTTCCCCTCCCCCAGGATTGCTATAATTTTTTAAAAAATTTTTTTTAAAGATTTATTTATGCATACAAGAACTGGGGTACAGGCCAGAAGTGGGGGTGGGGGCGATGAGAGGATTCACCAGAGACAGAGTGGGGAACAGAACAGGCAGATTGACTGAAGGCTGAGGGGAACAGTGGGTGAGTCAGGAGAGGTCTGCTGTGCCATGTGAGTTGCTCCCTGGCCGGGGATCGAACTCATGCTGCAGTGGCTGCAGATAGCTTCATAGGTTGCATCTTACCCCCTTGCGCAACCAGGGAGGCCCGATGGCTATAATTTAAAAAATCAGATAGTGGCAAGTATTGAGGAGGATGTGAAGAAATTAGAACTCTGAGACATTGCTGGTTAGAGTATAAAATGGTGCATTTACTTTGGGAAGTAGTTTGGTAGCACCTCAATAAATGAAAAATAAAATTAAAAATTGTATGACCCAATAACTCCAATTCAAAAGAACTGGAAGTAGGTAGTTAAGGAAAAGCTTGTCTGTGAAGGTCACTGAAGCACTGTTCACAATAACCAAAAACTAGAGATAACTCAGATGTCAACCAGCTGATGAATTAATAACAAAAGGTGGTATGTCCTTATAATGAAATATAGCACCATTAAAAGAAAGGAACTAAGGATACCTGCAACAACAGGGACGATCCTTGAACACATGCTGTTAGCAGGTACTGGTAAGTGCTCACCAGCATAGACAAAGCCATAAAGACAGAAATGAGCTGTTGCAAGGGGGTGGACAAGGGGAAATGGGGAGTGCTCAGTGATGTATGTACACCGTTGTGACTGTGCTGAAAACAGCTGAATTGTACATCTATAAATGGTGAATTTGTGTTATGTAAATGTTATGAATTTAAATTTCAATGCTATGAAAGAATAAAAGAGGGCCTCCCTGGTGGCCTAGGGGTTAATTTGATCCCAGGCCAGGGAGGTGACCCACATATGGCACAGCAGACCTCTCCTGTCTTGCCTGCTGCTCCCCTCAGCAGTGTATTTCAGTAGATCTGCCTGTTCTGCTCCCCACTCTGTCTCTGGTGAATCCTCTCAACCCCCTGGCCCCCCATCTCTGGCCTATGCCCCAGTTCTTGTATGCATAAATAAATCTTTTAAAAAATGACAGCAAAAACAATAATAATGGAAAAATAGCATAATTTATTGTTGCTTACTATGTACATGATACTGTGCTAAGCACTATAAATGCTATTATTTAATTTTGTAACAATCCTATCAAATCAGTCATCCCCATTTAATTTATGAAGAAATTGAAGTTTAAAAGTATGCCGTCCAAATTCACTGAGTTGGTGCCTGGTGAAGCTGGGATTCAAACCAATTCTTTCTTCCTACAAAAGTTGTTTTTTAAATTGGTCTCTCTGCTTATGTTCATTTATGGGCTGCCTCTGAGATCTACCAAGGACCTCTTTTTAAGGAGGCTTAAGTGAATTAAAGTAGAATGTGGGGCAATTGGAATGCTGACATTATGACCATGTGATTTGCTTAGTTTTATTTCTGATTTTCTTTTGGCGGTGCTGCTGCAAATGCGACTGATTTATTTTAGAGCCTTGGTGTACACAGAAACTTCTGGTCTTGATAGAAGAATAAAATAGCTTAAAGTATTCAGCCATCATCGTACAATAAAGTAGGAATTTATTGTACACATCCTATTCAACCACTCATTAGCAAATAAGAGTATCATCCAGACTTTTGTAAAACTTCCTGTAGGTCTCTATGCTACTCCATTCCACCGGTTCTTTCCTGCTGTTCTGACCATGTCTTAACCCCTGCTTCTGTTAGCTCTGTGTATGTGCACCTACCTTACAACTTACCAGATCATATTGAAATTCGTTATTCACAGGTCAGTCTTCACATCCGCACAGTATTTTTTTAAATTTATATATATTTTAAAAAGATTTATTTATTTATACAAGCATGGGGTGGAGGGTGAGAGAATTCACCAGAGACAGAGTGGGGAGCAGAACAGGCAGACAGACCGAGGACTCTGCTGAGGGGAGCGGTGGGCGAGGCAGGAGAGGTCTGCCACGCCATGTGGGTTTCTCCCTGGCCGGCTGGGAATCGAACCCACGCTGCAGAGGCTGCAAAAAGCTTCACAGGGCAGCGCTCAGCCCGCTGCGCCACCAGGGAGGCCCCTACACTATTTGTTTTTGTTTTAAGTAGACTCTTGCTAAAGAGGGAAGCAAGTGGCCCACATATCTGGTGTCCCTCCATTCTGGAATTGCAATCAGAGTAATTTTAGGTAGTTCTCTGCTGATCATTTTATAGCTCAAAAGATTTCAGTGACAAATCATTGCCTATTGGATAAAGTCCATGTTTCTTAGCTGTCTGTCAGAGTCCCCTGCAGTCCTGTCCTAACTGAACTGTAGTCTTCATGTACACTGTGACTAATTAAACTGGGGTACTGGCTGTTCCACTTTTTTATGTTTCTGTATTTTTGCTGGTATTCTTTTTTTTCATGTTTTACTTATTTTTAGATTAATTTTTTTTAATATTTATCATTTTTTACTTTTTTTAGACAATATTTGCTTCCCCGCACCCCCTCAGATTGAGTCCCCATAGAATTTCCTTCCCCAGGGCACCCGTGCACCATCACCTCAGTCCCCTGTGCTCCTCCCTCCCTCCTCCTCCCCTGCAGTATTTTGCTGGTATTTTCTATGAGACTTTGAGCATGGACTCCTACTCATCCTTCAGCTGTCCAGTAGAAGCGCTGGTTCCTCCATGAAGCTTTCGGGGATCTCCCTGCCCACTCCAATGTCCAAAAGAAGTTTTCCCATGTGAACGCGCAATAACATTATTTTTGTTCTTTTTTTTTTTTGAAGATTTTTATTTATTTATACAAGCACTGGGTACAGTCAGAAGCGCGGGAGGGTGAGAGAATTCGCCAGAGCGGGGAGCAGAGCAGGCAGAAGGACCGAAGTACACTGCTGAGGGGAGCAGCGGGCGGCAGGAGAGGTCTGCGCGCCATGCGGGACCCTCCTCCGATGGCCGGGGAGCAGCCAGGGATCGATCGAACCGATGCTGCAGAGGCCGCAGGCAGCCCCGCAACCCAGCGCTCAACCGCTGCGCAACCGGGGAGGCCCTATTTTTGTTCATTATTGAGAGCAAGGTTCTTGCCTTTTTTCTCTGCTGTTTTGCATTGAACATATATATTAAATTGAATATAAATTAACTTTTTGACTTCAAGGAAGCTGATCTTGTTAAAAATTCTTCCTCTGCATCATTATACAAGTAACTACATTCAATCCAGAAGCTACATAGGTTTTAAAATATTTAAACCTGGAATTTCATTTTAGGAAAGAACTGTTTAAGATTTCTATTTATTTTCAATATATTTATCACTCTTCACATTGATCTCTCTCTAGGGCACGGTCTTTAATCTTGAGCCAGAGGAGGAATACCCTGGAATCACAGCGGAAGACAGCAATGACATTTATATCCTGCCCAGTGACAACTCTGGACAAATCAGTCCCCCAGAGTCTCCGACTGTGACCACTTCTTGGCAGTCAGAGAGCTTACCTGTTTCACTGTCAGCCAGTCAGAGTTGGCACACAGAGAGCCTGCCAGTGTCCCTCGGTCCTGAGTCCTGGCAGCAGATCGCCATGGATCCTGAAGAAGTCAAGAGCTTAGATAGTAATGGGGCTGGAGAGAAGAGTGAGAACAACTCTTCCAATTCTGACATTGTGCATGTGGAGAAAGAAGAGATACCTGAAGGCATGGAAGAGGCTGCTGCGGCTTCTATGGTCTTGTCAACCAGGGAGCTGCAAGAAGCATTCCCTGACGCACCAGCTTCCTTGCTTCCACATATCACTGCCACATCCTTGCTGGAGACAAGGGACCCCGACACAGAAATTATTGCAGTTGAGAAAGTGAGCCCTCCCACATCTTTGTTCATAGAAATTGATGAAGAAGAGGTGAAAGCAGCAACAACTGAGCCTGTTGAACTGGAGGAGGTAGTGATCCCTGCCCTGGAGCCCATGAAAAAGCTGCTGCGTGAAGAGGGGGTAACTACAAGGAAAAAGAGTGTGATGGAAGGGCCCGCCCCTGCTGGCGAAGAGAAGGCTGTGCCCTTTGCTGAGGGCAAGTCTGTTCTGCTGTTTGGAGGGGCTGCTGCTGTGGCCCTCCTGGCTATGGCAGTTGGAGTAGCACTGGCTCTGAGAAAGAAGTAGATTGTCCGGGAGAGGAGGAAGACAACAAGATGTAAGGTTTTAGTTGTATTGACTGAATTTGAACCGCCAGCAGCTCATTGGACATTGGTGCAACTCTGGGATAATTGGGGGCTTCTGTTCAACACAGCAGATCCCCATTCTAGGGCTTGAGGTAGAGGGTGTTTGTCTGATTCTAAGTTCCAAGGGCCTTGACTCATGCTAGATTCAGAATCTTAGGAGCAAAGTACTCCCTCTAGAACAGGGTTTCTCAACGTTGGCATTAATGACATCTTGACAATTCTTTGTTGTAGGAGACTGGCCTGTGTTGTAGGGTGTTTAGCAACAGCCCTGGCCTCACCCTCTTAATACCAGTAGCACCCTTCCCCCAGTTGTGACAATGAGAAATGTCTCCCGACCTTGCCAAATGTCCCCGAGGGTAAAGTTATTCCCGGTTGAGATCCACTTTAGTGGGAGGGTCAGTTTGGAAGGATCTGGGATGGAAACTCCCGGAGGGCTTAGCTGGGCATGCCCCGGCTGCTGATCGTTCCTGCCCTGCCTTTGGAATTTCATCTTTATTGATGAATCTGCTGTTTTGTAGCCTCCTTTTGGGCTCTTCTTTTCTTCCCACCTTCCTAGTCCTGTAGTGTGAGGGTGCTCTCCCTTTCTGTCACAGCTGCCTCTCAGGTACTGCACTCCCTCTTCACCCCCAGGTTCCTTCGGACACCCCATGGGAGGGTGCTTGCTCTGCGCCCATTAAGCCCCTGACACTTCCTACAGCTCCCCTTGTAAAGATGCTGCCTTTAGTAATCTTAAAAAGTGTAAGAGACCTAGGGCTCCCTGCCGTTGAGTGCAAAGGCCAAGTAACCGGCTAGAGAGATTTCTCTTTCAGAAACAGGCAGATGGCCTAGGGGACCTAGGTCCAGCCTTTTGTTGTGGCCACCCAGCTGCCCATATGATTACCTGTTGGCAGCACCTGTTGCTGGACGGCCACCGTCTCTAACCAGGGCTTGTATGTTAACCCGGTACCTGGCGTCAGTCTTCTTACTCCATTAAGAAGTCAACCAGCTCCTGCGGTCTCTTGCCATGTGGTGAGGATTTGCATACTAGGGCTCACAGACCAACTGAATCATAAATCTTAATGAATATAGAAAAGCTCCTTAAATATCACTGAAATAAAAAAAAAATAGGAAAAGTTAAACTTGAATTTCTCAAAACTACCCTCAAGATTCTAGTTTGGCTTTCAGAGTTCAAGAATGGAGGCTTCTGCACTGAACTCTTCACAGTCCAAATGCCAGAGTGATAAACCAAAAACGATCTAATCAGTATGTGCTAGTTGAGAATCAGCAGCGTTTTCTTTCCTGTGGTTGATCCCACCCCTGTAGGGGAACGGGGCTGTGTCTGTTCATGGCTGAGGATCAGCGTCACTGCAGGACACATGCTCGACACAAGTCATCTCAGATTTCTCTTAGTCTATGTAACATTACTTTTTAGATCCTGAAATTTGTAATAAAATTACATTACCTACCTGGGTCACCAAAACATGATGTTTTAAATGTGCTTTCTTTTTGAAATTTATTTTTTTAAAGTAACCCCCCCCCCCCAAAAGCAATCAGTTTAAAAGTTGGTCGAGAAAAGACCTGAAGTGTGTTTGTGGGTTTAGCATTATCGTGCAGTCTGTCTTCATGTCCAGAGTTCTAGAGTCCCGCCGAGGAAGCAATGTTTTGAAGGGTTTTGGTGCAACTTGATTAATACAACGAGAGGGTTTTTTTCCTCCTTGGGCTGGATTTTATTCATGATACTGGATTTTATTCTGTATTTGAACTGCTACATTTATGTTTGCATAGGGTAAGAGCAAACCGGTGAGTTAAGTTTTAATTTTTCCCCCTTTCATAATAAAATATTTTCCTTTCGGTGTTCACACTTTTACACTCACAATCTTCAAATCCATTGACTATATACATTTTAAGTATGAACAGAAATCAGGTTCATTTCTGAGCTGCTAAAAGGAGGTCTGTGGTGTAGGATAGTTGGGTCTGTGTTCTCCAGAAAAGGAGAGAGGACGCGTGAGGTGCTGCCGCTTCAGTGCTGCTTTATTTTCCCACCTGTTGAACGCTAATCTGAAGTGATTTGGCCAGTTGCAGTTTGCTGGGTAATGGTAAATAGCTCTCAACCACCGGCTTTCTCTAGAATGAACTGTTACTAGTTTCTGAGTAATAGTGTCCTGTCTCTTCACTTCCTTATCCTCTGCCTCTGGCAGTGGAAGAAAACAGCCCTATTAATGACTGCTTCTTACAGCAGCTCTTATTTTCTGCTATTATATTTTCTAAATCTCTCTCAACCCACCCCCATGTTTTGGTGGGGGCTGGAAGTAGGAAGCCATTCTTTCTTGCTCCCTTAGATACTTATACAGAACATCTACATTTAAGGTAAGGGAGGATTCGAAATAAATCCCACTTGTTTTTGGAATTCAAATGCAGGATTGAGACTGTCGCCTTGTTATTGCTCATTCTCTGAAGAAAAGTGTTTGCTAGGAAGTCTTCTGGAACTCTTAACTGTTTTCTGGAACATAATGCTTTCTGATCACTTGGCAAAAAACCAGTGAAGGTTTTATGAGAAAAACAATTAAAGAATGCCAATGTATTCTCTCTGTATTACAATGGAACCATTGTGGGCCCACAAAAATCAGTCAATATCTAGTGTGCCTTAGGGGGACTCTCCTGATGATTACCGCTCTCCAGAAAGCTTTGTAGATAAAAACAACTGTTACCATCTGTAAGGGCAGGACTGGGCCACTGAGCAGGTTTTCTGATCCAGCAGACCGGGGTAAAGGAGGAGAGAGTCCTGGAGCCCTCAGTGGCTTTTCAGGCTTTTATTGGGATTTACCGGGTACATGGCAGATAGGGGTGCTGGGGGGCCGGGAGGCTAGCAGGCCTCCCAACTCCCAGCAAATTTTCACTCTATCTGGGCTCTCTGGCCTTCTCTCTCTCTCTCTCTCTCTCTCTCTCTCTCTCTCGGCTTCTGTTCTGCTTCTTTCTCGGCTTCTTGTTCTGCTTCTCCTGGCATCCCCATGATGCCGCCCTTAAAAGCCCAGTCTTAGCCCAGGTGAATCCCATCTACCTATGCCCACACCCCACTCCAGGTGCCCGCCATCAGGCATGCATTCAGGACCGCAGATTCGTCATCCATCCTGATGGCGGGAGGGCAGAAAAGCCTGATACTTTTACCTTACCCTACAGTCCACCCCCTCAGGGTTTTCTGCCAGACAGTCTAAACATCATGTACATTTCTCGGCAATAGAACACTGCAGCCATGGCCCACAAAAGCAAATGAAATATATAACAATACAACAGAACACAAATAAGTCCAGGCAGGACACCAACCTAGTGCAAAAGACAATTACTGGCACCAGCAGATGAGCCACCAAATCTGCTGCCGAAGGCACTGCTCATACGAGGGAGGGGATCTACTGTCACACACCAGGAGCCGTCAGGCTTCCTGGCCTTCTCTGGCTGTGGTCTCGGCTACAAGCCACACACCGCATCCACCCCCAGGATGCACTAGCTCTGGGACTGGCGCTTCTATTCTACTGTTGGGGGTAATTGCCAACCCTCAGGGTTTCTGTCTGCGGTCGCTCCAACACTCGGCCTTCACAGCCACCCATGCCACACACAGACCCCTGCACTCAGGCCAACCCACAGCACACGCACATGGGTCGGGATCCAAACTTTACATGCGGCCTCTCTTGGGTCCCCTCTTCGGCTTGGGCTCCACCCCAAGCCACGTTCCCCACCCATCCCCCAAGGACGGGTTCCTCACATCCTCACCCTCACTCGACAACGAGCAGGGCGTCACCCACAGGCGATTTTACGAGACTCACTGGCCTTCCTCAGCTTAATTAGTCCTTAACAGCCACTCAGGGCTTCCCAAACTTAGCATCAGCACCAGCTTTTGCCTTCTCAGTGCGCTTTTCTCCTCCGCCTGGCTGCTGGGCATACACAGGCTACTTTTGGCCATCAAGGCCCACTGGCCACCCCCAGATTCCCATCTCCTGGGGTGTACAAACAATAGCATCCTCCCCCAGGGTCCCAAAAACTTAACTTGCCAAAGTTCCTCCTCCTTCTGGCGGGATTGTCAGTCCATGTCCATCAGTCTAGGTCCATCAGGCCTCTCCCTGCATCAGCACTGGCGAGCTCTGAACCGGGTTCCTCTCTTCCCCGACGATTCTTGCTGCCTCGGGGGTCGTTGGCTGGTCCTCCCGGGCGTCTCCTCCACGCGAGTTCTCGTCCCGCAGCTCCCGGACCTTGTCTGTCTCCTGTGCCGCCATGACGCCTCCAGCGTCGTCACAGGCACACACAGTCTGTTACTCCTCAGTCCCTCCAGGTCTTCAGAGGGCTCCATACCCGTCTGCATGGATCATCCTGCCGACTTACGCCAATTGTAAGGGCAGGACTGGGCCACTGAGCAGGTTTTCTGATCCTGCAGACCGGGGTAAAAGAGGAGAGAGTCCTGGAGCCCTCAGTGGCTTTTCAGGCTTTTATTGGGATTTACAGGTAGGGGTGCTGGGGGGCCGGGAGGCTGGCAGGCCTCCCAACCCCCAGCAAGTCTTCACTCTATCTGGGCTCTCCGGCCTTCTCTCTCTCGGCTTCTGTTCTGCTCTGCTTCTTTCTCAGCTTCTCATTCTGCTTCTGCTGGTGTCCCCATGACGCCGCCCTTACAAGCCCAGTCTCAGCCCAGGTGAATCCCATCTACCTAGGCCCACACCCTCCTCCAGGTGCCCGCCATCAGGCATGCATTCAGGGCCGCAAGGATCCATCATCTATCCTGATGGCGGGAGGGCGGAAAAGCCTGATACTTTTACCTCACCCTACACCATCAGCTTCACATGTTCGCCACCCGAGGGCATCCTCGGGGTCCCCTCTCACCTGTTTCAGTCCCTTCTCTTAAATCAAGTGCAGCCACTACCTAGATTTGTCCCGAGCAGGATAAGCAGTGAATCCAGGGGCATGTTTTGAAGCACAGCAGCCATTAACTTCCCATAGAAATCATTCCCTCAGCCTTTGTGCTAACTTCCTCCGACAATGTAGAAAGACATGCCCGCTCCCTGCCTTCTCCCCTGCGGGCACAATATGTGGACAAATGTCATGCTCATAGAATTTTAACATTGAGATATTTCGTAGTATTAAAAGGTATTATAGGCAAGAAGTTCTTTCTCATTCTTTTTACTCAGACTTTTAATAAATTTGTAGTAATTTTCATCAAGAGGACCTGTAGGTTTTCTGGTTACTTAAGAAAAACAGCTTCTACTTTTTGAAGAGAAATAGCTTCTACCTTTTGAACTAATTCCTCACACGCTCTCACTTCAAGTATTAGCAACACAACTGATGACAGAAAAATGTTTCCTCTTCTCAAGAGGACCAAGCTCTGCTGTTAGCTTCCCGCTAAGCTGCTCATCACTGAGGAGGCCCCTCTGTGTGGGTTGTTAGGATGCATCTTTTTTCCATGAGAGAATATAATTTTCCCTAAAGTGTGAGTAATAGCAACTTTAGCAAATGTTGAGTATTTACAATACGCCAGAGATTGTTCTCATGCCCTGACATACTGTTTCACCTTCAGAGTTCTGGTAGCTTCACACTCCTCTTATTCACATTTTATAGACCACAGCAACCTAACCAGAGTTCAAAAACTTTTCTAATGTGTTCTAGCATATGAGAGACAAGGCAGTGGTTTGAATTTTTGATTCCAAGTCTGGGGCTTTTATCTGTTTTTATCACTTTTCTGGTCCCACAGAGCAGCAGCGACAGGCTCTCTGCAAGCTGTGAGGTGAGCCCCGCGCCCTGAAGAGGGGAGCCTTCTTCTCCCTCGCGCACAGCCTAACTCGCGAGCATGTTCTATTACAGGTGCATAAGAGTGACATGAGGGCCAGGATGGTTCCCAACTTGTAATTGTACTGGACAGTTTTCTCTTCAAATACTGAATGAGACGTGTCATGGTTAAATACACAGTTATCACTGGAGTAGCTCTTGCATTCCCTTCTTAATGTTAAATATGTCTGCAAGTGCACAAGGCTCATCTGACACAGGAGTTACTGCCAAATAGTTCGCAAGTATCACTACAACCTTTTTCTCTTCCCTTCTGCCTTGCCTGTGCCACAGCTTGAGTGTGAAGGGGGGCAAGCGATAGGCATGGCTTGCCCTCAGGCCCTCGGAGGTCACCACCTCAGCCAGGAAGACTGACCAGCATGCCTTGCTGGTAAAAAACCCCCCATTCTCACAGTGTGCTGGGGAGCACGGAATACTGGCGGCTTAAAATCCAGTCACTATTTTTCAGTTACCTTATATTCAGAGCTCCATGGAGAGTTGGAAACTGTCATGGTAATAAAATATTAGTACATTCTTCCGTACACATCACTCAACACCCCACTCCCACCTCTGCTTGCCACATTCCCCTGAATTGAAAGCATCAGGGTCTTCCCCATGTTTGTTTACAAGACAGGGGCCCTCACCAGGCGGCTGCTTCACTGTCAGCTCAGGTTGGAATTGTTCTCAGGGATAGTCGCAAGGCCTTTTCAGTCAAAAGGAGCAGCTGGCTCAAGGGGACTTGGCCCTGTTCTCACCTCTCCTAAGGGGAAATTTTATAGTGATATCACTCACCTCAGTGTGTTCTTTGCACCGAGAACAAACTGGTTATTTAGCACAAATTTTGATTTAAAGTTACTGGTTTGTTGCCTCCTTCAGGAATAAAAGGAAGCTGAAGTACAGTTTTCCCTGTTGCAGAGTCTGGAATAACTTGGATGGTTCCTAGTGATTTCTAGCAAGAGAATTGTATTATATAGGTCAGTCCTTGGCGGGCACCAAAGGAAAAGATAACATTTTTCCCGGAACTGTGATCTTCCTGCTAATGTAGTCTTCCATTTCGTTCTTCCTTCAAATTAAAAGTGCCTCTTTCTACCTAACTCATTCCTTGAACTGAGTTCAATGCGTGACTGGTTTTGATGCCCTCATCTCCTCAAAATGACTGGAATTAAGCGACAATTCTGGTAACGAGGTTAACATGTTTGGCCTAAGCAGCATGTATTTCCTTTTTCAAAGTGAAGTTCCGGCAGGCACCCTCGCTACACTGACTCATCGTGGCTTATTCTGGTGCCCCACCCCCTCCCGCCCCTCCTGTTTCTACCTTTTGGCTCATCTGCTCTTCATCAGGAGAAAGGAACAAAGCCTCCATCTATAAATTGTGCTTTCTGCTAGAAGCAATGTGTTGAGGAGAACACGCCGCAGGTTGTAATAAAATGAGATCTGAAGATAATCAGCAGACTCGTCTTTATTCACAGTAACCTTCTGCCCTCCACGCAGGTGGGACCATTTGAGATAATCTTGCAGTCCTCACAAGCACACACACACTTGGTTTCACTTCAGGTCCTGAAAACACAATCATAACATCCAAAGGACACTCTGTGCAAGTTCCTGGTCGGCGCAGCTAATGAAATTGTGGGAAAATAAGAGCAGACGTTGGTGCTTTTAGCCTTTCAGGAGTCGATGCTGGGGGAGGGGGGGCTGATCAGACCTTCAGGATACACGGAGCAGTCCCCTCGCTGAAGAGACATGCCAAGCATCTATCTTTTGGTGGTGATTTTTAGTTTTAACCAAAGCATTTCCATCACCTAGTGCAAATATTAAAACAGCAACAACAAAAACAGGATGAAACTCTCTTAATTACAAGATGGAAAATCTACCAATGTCCAGGACTAGCCTGAGTCCTTGTGGCTGGGAATGGAACATGTTTTTGATACAGTGGAATCATTTTTAGAATTGGCTTGTGGAGAAGTGATAATCCTATAAGACCGAGAGTGTATCTATCTGACTCGGTCTTGAAAAATTCACACCTACTGTATGACTTAAACAAAACAGTGAAAGATAAAGATGCCTTGAAAGAGTGAAAGTTGGTAAGAGAGAGTCTAGGATTATTGGCTGTTTTAGAGTTCTTTTCTCTCCTGTTACTTCAGAGTTGACTACCTGTATCTTAATTGCTCCTTCTGGAAGAAAACATCTCCCCCTAGTGAGAACTTGATTACACTGATTCAGAAGTGGATGTGTATGTGTCTGCAGGTGTGCTTCAACTTGTTCCCACTGTGAGAGGAATCCTTAAAAAAAAAAAAAAAAAAAATCACTCCAAAACATTCATAGAATTGCTACCGGAACATTTATTCCCAAATGTGGTCTTCACGCTGCAAGACAAGTGTCTACTTCCTTCGAGTATTTGCAGGTGTCGCAGGTATCAGACTGCGAACTCGGCCCTGGTGTGCTATGTAGTCAATGCTGAAGGGTGGAGTTACTTTTCTGACAAATTTAAACTCTTGAGCAACAGAAAAGTGTTCTTGGTAAGGAGAAAGCTTTATTTATTACTCTTGTTCATGTCCTTTCCAGAGCGTCACATTCAGGGTAACAAGGGCAGCGCTGTTGGATAAAGGGAGTGTGTCATGTGGCCCTCGCGTCTGTCACTCCCTCGCGTTGGGAATCCTAGCAGACCCCTCTCCCGGGACGGCACACCAGCGTGGCCCTCATGCTAAATGTCAGCGCTCCTGGTTCCTTTAGCACAACCGAAGTGACTCGCTTTTGTTATTCCCGATATACTATGTCACTAGGAAAGGGAACCACCTCAGCTTTTAAAAGTCTGATTGCTCTTTCATCTCTTAGGCCTAGAAATCTGTTGTTTCCAGATGCAGTTTCTTAGGCATGGATGAGCTGAGGCGGGATGGCTGGAAATGAAAGCTAGAATATTAACAGGCACTGCCGATGTAGGCGGTACCTTCTGGCATGCAGCTGAAGATGTTTAGCAAAGCCTTGATTCTTGAAAAGAGGAAAGGTATCCTGAGTTACCTGACTTCGGAACCCTTCCGTCACCTCCACACCCTTTAACCGCCTACTGTTCATCTTGACTCAACAGGAAATTAAATTCAAAAACATCAAACACAGGTTTTGAGGCCTGATTTTTCCATTATTTGAGTACAGAACTTAGTCCTGTACCTCTTAAGCTGTCTGGTTTTTAAACAGGAAGGTTACTTCTCAGTATTAAGCTGAGGGGGCCGATGAGAGGCGGTTTTCATTTGTAAGGACCGTGTACGTCTGTCCGTCCCCCAATCCTCGCCCTCCTCAAACACAATACTGCCCATGGAGAGGCCATTCCCCAAGGCTGCACTTTAATAAACAATGGAGGATTTTTTAAAAAACAAGTATCTAAGTGTGTTTTTCTTCTGCCTTACAACCTGCGCTTTTTTCTTCAACAATCTGTTTTTTTAATTTAATTTCCAAGTGGGGACCTGAAATAAGGTAAAGACACAGTACACAGGTGGACTTAGAAGATGGCACGAAAGTCATTCAAGCATGTGCATGGACATTTTCATTCAAGTATATTAATGTAGAGATTTCTAAATGGATCACCGGCTTCAAGCATCATCTTTAAGAGAGGGAGAAATAAATAGCTACTTTCTCATGCCCATCTTCAGAAATTTGCTTAAATGGCCTGGCTCCATCTCGTGGGAGGCAGCTATCTTCTGCTGTCACCATAGCAAGTTTTAACCAGTCGTGCTTTGCAGAGGCCTCCATTCAGTCCATCTCCTAGAGCAAGAAAGGAAGACAGGCAGGGTCAGTCAGTCTGATGCAAAAGGCAGGATGAAGCGTTAAGATCACTAGTGCCCCAGCCACAGAAGGGAAGTTGGGGTTTGTGCAAAAACACTCTCTGGAGCCCAGAATGACCCCTGCATCCCTGCATCCTACTTTTTGCTGCGTGAGAGCAGCTGCAAAAACATAGGCTTTCAACGTGCAAAGATCTAGATTCACACCCACTGAATCACCATGGGGCCAAGAGGCATCTTTGGGGAACCAGGGTTGGGCTTCAGCCTCCCGGTGTCTGGCGATCTGCTGCACAGACAGCAGAGGGCGCTCGTCAGGCTTCTCAGTAAGTATCAGGAGCACCAGCTGCCCGAGCAAAGCTGACGTGTAAAATCTCAAACATTCACTAATATTTTCAAGTGTACAAATGAGAGACAGCCACTTCACTTCCTGTGGGTCTGTGAAACGGAAGCACCAGACTTGGAGGACAGCCTGGCTCTTCCTGAGCTGCGTCCCGAAGAGCCATGCTGTTAATAGCCCTACCGTGGGAGGCATGCTTCCTGGGAAGGATTTTAGATAGTATTTCTGCTCCTTTTTGACCATTTCTTTTGGTCTTTCATCCATTATCCTTGGTAAACACGTTTGTTAGGAATTTACACATTTTTATGACAAGGGGAAGCTGGAAGCAGACTGAGAAGCTCATCTTGGGCCTCCTCCTTTCTTTCATGTCTATACCACATGACTGCACGTCTGTATCATCCTACAGGACACGTCTACACCATACTCTTGCCTGTGATTGCAATTTTATCACTAGAGGGAAGCCTTCCCCACCTCTCTGATAGCAGCACGTCTTAAAAATAAAACTGATGAAGCTCAGACGAGCACCAGGTGTCTACGATCACCTGCTCCTGCTCACGAAGGCAAGCCAAGCCCGAGCAGGGAGTCTGGCAGCCATCCTGGTGGCTTCCAGAGCAGGGGCAGGGCTGGACGGAGCCCACGCGGAGGGCGCTGCTGGGTCTCCAGGCCTTGCGGGGACGTGGGTGCGGTGGGGGGAGGAGCAGAGACCAGGGGCTTGACTTCACTGGTTCTTACGTTTCTGATTAAGTTCCTCACGTAGGTAAGGAGGTTCTGGTTAATAATAAAGTTCACGGTCGTGCGAAAGACATCGCGGAGCAGGGATGGCGTGTGATCGGCCACCTTCTTGGCCAGCAGCATGGTCAGCATCAGCATCATCTTCTCCTTCTCTGTGTCTTTGGGGAAAGTCTGCATGAGCTGATCCAGCACGGTGGCCAGATACTTCTTTCTCTCCTATTAGGGTGAGACAGATGCGCTTACAGATCCGCTGCCCTCTGCAAGGGAGAGCACCCCTCAGGGAGGAGGATGAAGCACACTTTCACTTCAGGGGCAAGTAGCTGTTCAACAGTTAGGGAGACTGGGCGAGAGAATGAGGAACAATCTAGCTTTGAGACACGACAAAAGGGCAGAGCGACTGCCCTGGGTGGACGCAGCTCGGTCCATGTTGGCCGAGCATCGTCACCATCAGACACCGCCAGGGCATGAAGGCTTCGTTTCTGCCACCAGCGTAACGCGGCCCGCACAGATGCTGACACAGAAGCTGCCTAACGCCGTGAACCGCTGTCACTTCAATGAAAAGCAGCAGCCTATGTCCTCCACCCCCTGCCTCCAAGGGCCTTAAAAATCAAGACTCAGTTAACCACGCGGGGCAGTCTTGGCCTACCTTACGGGTGCAGACCGGTCAAAGGAACTAGCAGATGAGGGGGGATGCACAGGATGCGACCCCCTCCACGGCAGGCACCTCACAGGCGCTAGCTAGGAGAGGACCTTCAAAAGCTCCTTGGCTCACACGCAGACGTGCTGACGTTGAGGGCGAGGCCCCGGAGCTGCTGGGGCTTGGCAGATGGGGGTTCATACAATGGGGACGGGCCTCCGTGGAGGCAGGGGGCCTGCCCTGGCTCAATCCTAGAAGCTGAGACCTTTCCAGGCAATGAGGGCACTGCATCCTCGGTGGTAGTCAAGACGGGCCCTCTCTCTCCTGTGGACATCTGTGGCATGTATTGACTAGGGGTATCCTGCTGTCTCCTCACAGAGGACATAGTGCCTCAGGCCTCGCTGTGGCCCCCAGTGCTCAGCAAATGCAGAAGCACTGGAAGTCTCTGTTTATTGATTTAACCAGAGTCAACAGCAGTGGGCCGCAGCGCCACCCTCCTCGCCACACCTGGGTAAGTGAGATCAGGTTCTCAACGGGGATTTGGATTCAACTCCCTAAACCTGAGGAAACAGTGACATATTTTTCTAAGAGTTAGATATGTATTGTTCATCTCTCAGGAGACTTTTATCGCCAAACTGTTGCTTCTGACTTAAAAGTTCACGTTTCCTTAATTCTTCTGAAAGACAACCAGCCACTCTCTGATTCTATTTCTGGTTCTTTCGTGGACAGTCATGCGCCGAGTGTCCTCACCAAGCACCGCCTGTCTGATGGGGGACAGCGGACAGACCTTGGTGATTCAACTGGCTACTGGACGCCCTACGCTTTCTCGCCAAGCCCAACGCTTTCTCGCCAAGCCCAGAAGGCACAGCGGGCGCCTCACTCACATCCTCTGACAGGTTCGGGTTCCGGAACTGGGCGGCCAGGTTGTTCACCAGCGCCGGCTGGATCCTGCTATCCAGGCTGTCTCCTATCCGGGCCAGGTTCCTGGCGATGTCCCGGATGATCTCCTCTTGGCTCTCAGAATCTGTGTGTACAGGCCAAGACAAGGCAGGGTCAACAAAGGCCCTCCTCTACCCCTTCCCTCTCCCCCCACCCTGGCAAGAGGAAGGGATTCTGCTCTGGGTCCGAGCCCGCTCTCGCTTCCACAGCGGCCCACAGTGGTCCCAGCTGTCCAGGGAAGCCAGGCAGAGAGCTGGGGCAGAGGACGGATGCGAGTGAGCAGCAGACAGGCTGGGCATGGAGGCCTCTGCCTTGAACAGTGTCAACCCTGCCTATGCCAGGGTCAGCCGTGGGACGTCCAGGCCTCTGGGCACCTGAGGGCACAGTCTGGCAGCAGCCTTGACAGCCGCCAGCTCTACACCCCACCAAATACAGGGGTCACCCCAGGCAGTTGCTAGCATAGAAGTGCTGCCGTCAGACCGAGGGAGACCCCACCTCTGCCATGGCTTGCTGATGGCGGCTCCCTCCAACGCTGCTCGTCTTTACTCTGCACTCTGACCCCTGGGGCTCTGACCCCTATGCAACCTGCCTCGCCTCTCTAGTGGAAACTTCTTCCTAACTCCTCCTCTCTGGCCTTCCCAGAGAGCTTGGCTCCTCCTCTCGCTTCTTTCGGTTTATTCAGATGCTCCTCTGACCAAGATGGACACCAGACCCCCCACCCCCACCGCCCATCACTATGTTACCTGTCAGTGCTTTGCCTCCCTCGCTGGAATGTGACTGTCCCAAAGGCTCTAATTTTGTTTGTTTGTTTTTTTAAAGATTTATTTATTTATACAAAAACCGGGGTACAGGTCAGAGGCATGGGAGGGTGAGAGAATTCACCAGAGCCAGAGCGGGGAACAGAACAGGCAGATGGACCGAAGACACTGCTGAGGGGAGCAGGGGGCGAGGCAGGAGAGGTCTGCGCACCATGTGGGTTTCTCCCTGGCTGGCCGGGAATCGAACCTGTGCTGCAGAGGCTGAGGACAGCTTCACAGCGCTGCACTCAACCCGCTGTACCACCAGGGGAGGCCCTGGCTCTGATTTTTTAATCTGTTTTACGTACCACCAAATATGCAGCACCAAAAGCCATGCAAGGGGCCTCCCTGGTGGTGCAAGGGGTTAAGACACAACCTATGAATGCTATCCACAGCCACTGCAGCACGAGTTCGATCCCCAGCCGTGAAGCTACCCATATGGCACAGCAGACCTCTCCTGCCTCGCCCCCTGCTCCCCTCAGCAGTGTATTTCAGTCAGTCTGCCTGTTCTGTTCCCCAGTCTGTCTCTAGTGAATCCTCGCACCCCCACACCTCTGGCCTGTACCCCAGCTCTTATATGGATAAATAAATAAATTTAAAAAAAAAAAAAGCCATGCAAGGCACACAACAGGTGCTTAATAATTACATGTCTGAATGAACGAACTCTGTACCTGGCTCCTAGTAGGTACTCAATAAATGTCAGCTATTGTTCACCCATTAAATCTTGTATTTTTTCTGGGCTTGCAACATCCCTCTGGCTTCTTATTCACCCAGGAGAGAAATTTCCTTTACCCACACCGTGGCCATCGCTGCGGCCCCACTCACTCATCAGGTCTCACTCTCAGGACAGACACAACTGTCACTCCTGCGTGCTCCCACGGCCACCCCGGGGCGTGAGGCCTCCATAGCGCCCATCTGGATGGTGACAATAGTGTCCTAACCCCGCCATGCCCTCCAGTCCGTCCTCCACAATACACTTAGTGCCATGTGACGATGAGACACCCAGGCCTGCTGTGGCGTGTGGAGCGTGGCCTGGAGGGCAAGATGGCTCAGGAGCTCAAGGGCAGCGCACCCAGGTGGACATCAGAGAGGCTTGCAGAGAAGTGCAGCTGCAGAGAAGGCGCCTGGGGTGGGCGCCTTCTTCAGAGAGGGTGTTTTGTTTAAGACCAGCAGAAGACACACCAGCGGGCCTGGCCGGCAGAGACCCTGCCCCTTCCGACCCGCCTAATTTAAGACAAAGCTGGAGTCCACAGGCTCGTGGGCGGGAGGTCTCCCCCGCGGCCACCAGAGGGCAGTGCAGCCTCGTCCGTCAGGAGGCTGAGGGGGCTGAGGTCAACACAGGCTAACTTGTTAGGCTGGGAGCCTGGTTCGGGTCCTCAGATTCACCTTGGCCTTTGGGGGCACTGATTTAGCCAGGGCGTACATCAGAAACATCTGGGGACTCTCTGGCTAGAATATGCTGGTCCCGGCAGCTGGATGGATCAGGGCCCAGAGCATTGAGAAGCTTCCATGGAATTCCAGCGCACACACAACTGAGAACCACTATTCGAGGCTCCAGGCTGCAGTGGCTGGTCCTCGGCACCCTCGCTGGCCTTCAGCTCAGGGTGGTCTCCAACTGTGGAGGCAGCAGCTGGGGTGACGCCTGCTGGGGGCACGGCGGGGCCCGCGCCAGGGCCAAGGCTGGCTATGCTCACTGTCCCTGGCTTAGAGCGCACTGTTTTACCTTCTCTGGCCTCAGCTTCCTCACCTGGAAGTGAGGCTCTGATGCTTCGGTGCCCCAGTCTGTCTGTAGATACACTTATGCTTCATACATGTTATGACTTGTGAGTAAGGCACAGATACAAAGAATCATCGAGAAATGGAGTGGATTTCAGCCAACTGGACACTCACGGGGCATAGAGCAAAGCACCAGGCAACAGAAACAAAGCGGTACTGAGACCTCAGAGGTGGCTGAGCACCCAGCACCCCTCTGGCACTCTGGGTCCCTAAATGTTACTGAGAGCAAAGCCCAGGTTTACGGGGAGGCGGCTGGGCCACAGGCTTACCTTGCTGCTCCTCCCCCTCGAAGTGGCTGCTGAAGTTGCCGTCTGTTTGCAGCTCGTCGTCTGGGGCTTTCAGTTCACCGAAATCACTCTGGTACCTGAGACCCTGCGGTTGCACCTTGGGCAGCTGGGGCAGCTCACAGCACAGGGTCAACAGCTCATGGTGGAAACTGGCGTTGGAGCAGTTTTGGAGGAAGCCAAACAACAGCAAGTTTGTGATGCGCTCATCACGGAGGCCTGCGCCATTGCTGACCTAGGGTGAAAGGGGCGTCAGGAGACCTGTCCAGGCAGAGCTGGCACAAGGCTCTAGGCCAGCCGGCCTGAAATGCTTTCACCAGCCAGAGAGGTGTGGGTCTTGCTGGGCACTGGGCTCCTGCAGCAGGGCTCGCAGGCAGAGGTCCATGGAGCCTGCAGCACCTGCTTCAAGCAAGGCCCTGCGGATGTCTAAGAGGAGGCCTGATTCTGCAGAGGGCATCGCCTACCATCTGCTTGACTCCTGCTGCAATGAGCTCCCTTTCAGGGTAAGAAGCTCCAAAGGCTGTTTCCAGAAAGTCAAATACCATCATGGAGGCGTCATCAATGGATCTCCGGGCTTTTGCCAAATTCCATGTGTCTTTCACCAACCTGAGCCCACCTTTACTGGTGCACACCGAACAGGGAGCTCTTTCTTGCCCAGTCTCCTTTGTGGGACCAGGAGGGGATTGTGCAGCCAGCACTTTTTCAGTAAATGTTGAAATGACAGGTAACACTGCTTTGGGCAGGTATATTTTGCCTCCCCTTGGTCCCTCTTTACCCTAAACCCACAGGGAGCCCTGAGGGTGCACCTGCTTCAGCCGGCCCAGGGGCTAGAGAACCCAACCACTCCCCACGACCACGCCCCATGACCAGGGAGCAGCTCTTGCAGCGGCACATTGGGCCCCCGGACGTGTCTGCTGTCCTGGCTGCACCTGGGGAAGGTTCTTGGCAAACAAAGGTGAGCACTTGTAGCAGGTCAGATCAAAAGAACTAATCGGAAGAACCAAAAGACCTAGGATGAAAGAGAATAATCTCGAAGGTGAGGGAGACGGAGCTTTGTCCAGATAAACTGGGGTGATAGCAGATGATGATGCAGGTAAATTTTATCTCTAGTTCCTAAGTCTTTAATATTTTTCATTAAAAAAAAAACAGAGAAAACTTTTAGGGAACAAATTGTTTTAAATTGAGCAAATGCAAAGAGTAATAAAAACAGTGTGGTAGTGTCATAAAAAATCAGGTACACAGATCATGGGACAGAACAGAACACCCAGAAATAAACTCACATATTTGGTCAATGAATTCATGAGACAGGAATCAAGAACGCACAATGGGCAAAGGACGGGCCCTTCAGTAGTGTTGGGAAAACGGACAGTCACATGCAAAGGAATGAAACAGAAGCGCGGTTCCACACCACACACAAATTCATTCAAAATGGATTAAAACTTGAATGTAAGACCCAACCATAAACTCCGAGAAGAAGATACAGGCAGGAAGCAGCCTGGCACTGGTCTTGGCAATGATTTCTTAGATTTGGCACCAAAAAGCAAAAATAAACATGAGGGGCTACATCAAAACTAAAAAACTTGTGCGAGGGGGCCTCCCCGGTGGCGCAGTGGTTGAGCGCTGGGTTGCGAAGCTGCCCGCGGCCTCTGCAGCGCCGGTTCGATCCCCGGCTGCTCCCCGGCCACTGGAGGAGGGTCCCACATGGCGCGCAGACCTCTCCTGCCACCCGCTGCTCCCCTCAGCAGTGTGCTTCGGTCCTTCTGCCTGCTCTGCTCCCCGCTCTGGCTCTGGTGAATTCTCTCACCCTCCCGCGCTACTGACTGTACCCAGTGCTTGTATAAATAAATAAATAAATCTTTAAAAAAAAAAATAAAAGAAATAATCAGCTGATGACACAAACATTAAAAAAAAAAAAAAAACTTGTGCGGAGTCAAGAAAATCATCAGTAAAATGAAAAGGTCTGCCACTGAATGAGAGAACATATTTACAAATCATGTATCTGACAAGGGGCTAATATTCAAAATACATAAAGAACTCATACAACTCAACAGCAAAAACCAACCAAGCAATCTAATTAAAAAGTGGGCAGAGGGCCTCCCCTGGTGGCACAGATGGTTGAGCGGCGCGCGGTGAAGCTGTCCACAGCCTCTGCAGTGCTGGTTCCATCCCAGCCGGCCGGTGAGGGTCCCACAGGGCGCAGCAGACCTCTCCTGTCTCGCCCGCTGCTCCCCTCAGCAGTGTACTTCGTCATTCTGCCTGTTCTGTTCCCCGCTCTGTCTCTGGTGGGGCCTCTCACCCTCCTGCGCCTCTGGCCACCCCAGTGCTTGTATAAATAAATAAATCTTTAAAAAAAAAAAAAAAAAAAAAAGAACTACCATAAGATCCAGCAATTTGACTGCGGGCTATTTATTGGAAGAAAATATCAAAAAGATATTTGCACTCCCAAATTCGTGGCCCCAACATTACTTACAGTAGCCAAGACATGAAAGCAACCTAAGTGTCCATTCATACATTGAAAATCAGACATCACACACACACACACACACACACACACACACACGTATGTAACAACATTATGAGGGCATTAAGCTCAGTAAAATAAGTCAAACAGAGAAAGACAAATAGCACATGATCTCACTATGTGGAATCTGAAGAAAAAAAAAACCAAAACAAACAAGCAAAACCCCCAAAACAAACAACTGAGCTTGCAGAGATAACAGATTGGTGTTTGCAGAGGCTGGAAGTGGGGGATGGACAGAACTAGTGAAACTGACCAACTGTATACACAACTGTATACACACAGGGACACACTGCCAGCTGTAAAACAAGTTATGAGGCACAGTGTAGAGCGATGACTACAGTTAATAACAATGCATTGCACATTTGAAAGCTGCCAAGTGAATACATCTTACAAGTTCTCATCACAAGAAGAAAAAAGTCTCATAGATCCTTTTCCGGTTCATAAGCATGATGACTGGGTGTTCACGCGGCTGTGTGAGATGTGCCTCCCTTAAACCTTGTTACAACATCGGCACATTACCCTTCTGACGTGAAAAAAAAAGTCTCATAACAGTCAGGTGATGGTATAAATGGAATTTACCGTGTAGTGATTGCTTTGCAATATTTACAAACATCAAACATTATGCAACTAACGTGATGTTAGATGGCAATTACACCTCAATAAAAGAAATAGAATGCACAAAAAAGGTGCTTATATAGTGCTATTCATCCCTTCTCCAAAATTATGTCTAAAAAAGGAATTATTTGGGCCTCCCTGGTGGCACAAGGGGTTAAGACACAACCTATGAAGCTGTCCGCAGCCACTGCAGCACGAGTTCGATCCCCGGCCAGGGAGCTGCCCCCCAGGGTGCAGCAGACCTCTCCTGTCTCCCCGCTGTTCCCCTTAGCAGTGTGTTTCAGTCATTCTGCCTGTTCTGCTCCCCACTCTGTCTCTCTGGTGGGTCCTCTCACCCCCCACACCTCTGGCCTGTACCCCAGTTCTTGTATGCATAAATAAATCTTAAAAAAAGGGGGGGTCTTCCTGGTGGCGCAAGGGGTTAAGCACCACACTATGAAGCAATCTGCAGCCTCTGCAGCACGAGTTCGATCCCCAGCCAGCCAGGGAGAAACCCACATGGCGAGGCAGACCTCTCCTGTCTCTCCAGCTGCTCCCCTCAGCAGTGTATTTCAGTCACTCTGCCTATTCTGTTCCCCACTCTGTCTCTGGTGAATCCTCTCACCCCCTGCAGCTCTGGTCTGTGCCCCAGCTCTTGTATGCATAAATAAATAAATCTTTAAAAAAAAAAAAGGAAAAATTTCATGTAAAACCTCTATTACATTCAATCCTTACGAGTCCTATACCGTGAGGCCGGGAGGCACAAGGCAGCTTAAAGAACATGTTCAAGGAGATGTCCTGGTTGGGAGAGAAGGAACAAGGACTGGGGCAGAGTTGTGGGTTCAATTATGTCCCCCAAAAGAAAAGCTCAGGTGCTAATCCTGCGAACGTGACCTTGTCTGGAAGCAGGTCTTCGCAGATGTGACCAAGTCAAGATGACGCCATAGTGGGTGCGGGCAAGCCCTAAGTCAAGGACAGGTGTTTCACGAGGAGAGAGGGGAGTTTTTCCACTGAGACAAAAGCTCATGAAGACAAATGGCTGACGCGGGAGCTAAGTGTTTACAAGTCCAGAAGCACCAAGATGGCAGAAGTCTCCAGAAGCCGGGGAGGCACCAGACAGAGCAGCCCTGCTCACACCCCGATTTCAGACTTCCAGTCCGGCACATGAGGGGCTAATTCTGATGTCCTAAGTCACCCGCTTGTGGTATCTGGCCCTGCCCTCCCTGGAAGCTGGCTAATAGTGCAGCCTCTGCCTGCTGACTTCCTTCTGACCCAGAGGCTGGTAAACATGGTGTCCAAAGTCTGGATCCAGGGCCGTGCCACCAGCTACCCCAGATCAGGTTTCAAATACAGGGCCAGTGACCTTTGTCTTTCTCACAAAAATTCAGGACAAGGAGGGAAAGGAAGGGACAGGTCTGGAAGCCACAAGTGGGTAACCCACAAAGTCAATGTTCAGGGCCAGGTGGTAGGAAAGCAATGTGGAGAGACCCCCATTTTGATGGGCAAATCAAGAACCCCAAGAACTGGCTGGACTGCTCCAGGAGAAAGGAAGTTGCTCAGAGGCTGAGCAAATCCAATTCGAAGGACAAACAGCTTGATAAGCCAGCGTGGAGCTATGACGTTGCCGGGCCTTCTAAAAAGGAAGTAGAAGTTGAAATGGATGGTTCGAAGATGGAGAGCTGACAGTATTAATCCTGTTATTTATCCTGATAGGGGGAACTCCGTTAAGAGAAACAATCTGGACTGAGGAGATCTTGCTGGACAGAGTATAAAAGTTATTGAAAGGAGGCAAAAATAACTCTCAGGCTATAAAATCAGTGGCAATGCAGAGAAAAAGATGGAAAACTAGTCAGTGTATCTGACAAGTTGGAATGATCCTGTTGCCCAAACAAACTTTCAAAGTCAATATTCTTTTTACTTTCTTTCTGAATTAAAAAAAAAAAAAAAACAACAATCCAAAGAAGAAAAGCTACAATATGAACCATGCCATCCACATAGTGTAAGAACACAAATCCTGGGGCTCCCTGGTGCCGCAAGGGGTTAAGCACTGCACTATGAAGCTGTCTGCAGCCCCTGCAGCACGAGTTCGATCCCCAGCCGGCCAGGGAGCTACCCACATGGCACAGCAGACCTCTCCTGAACTCGCCCGCTGCTCCCCTCAGCAGTGTATTTCAGTCAGTCTGCCTGTTCTGTTCCCCACTCTGTCTCTGGTGAACGAATCCTCTCACCCCCCACACACCTCTGGCCTGTACCCCAGTTCTTGTATGCATAAATAAATAAATCAATCTTTTAAGAAAAAAAAGAACCCAAACTCCAAGACACTGCTGAGTGAGACGAGTTGACCAAGATAGACACCAAGGCTGGGTCTCAGAGGCATTGCAAGTGGTCAGATTCATGGCCAGATTCACAGCTAGAAAGTGCAGCGGGCAGGGACTGTGGGGGACGGGGTTATCAGAGGTGAGAGCTGCAGCTGGGCAGTCTGGAGCCCCAGAAGGGACAAGAACATGAAAGCACTTGATGTTACTGCATCATAAGCTTTAAAAGGTTGAATTGTTCGCGCTATGCTACGTCTGTGTGACCACAATTTAAAAAACACTAGGGAAAAAAGTCAAAGGAAAACATAAAAAAATTGTCTGTAATAGGATGAAAATTCTGCTGCGGGGGAAGGCCAAACCCTAATTCCTGTGAACCTCAGCCCTCACTGTGAACCCCAATGGGTGACTTCTGGGTCTCAGTTCTCTTATCTTGAAGGAGAAAAAAAAAAGAAAACACTGCAAGCGATTGTATCCACGTTTCCTACTGAAGGGACGACCTGGGAGAAAGCCCTTCAGGGCATCTACGCGCACGCTGGGACAGGTGGCAGCAAGGACTTTGGCTTGTGACTTGGAGACATCACAAAAACATAAAGAAGAGGCAACAGTTCCAGCTGGAAGGAATAAGGGGCAGGTTATCATGGCACCAAACAAGAGTGCTTTGGACACAAGAGTAGGCCTTTCTCAGGACAAGGGGAGCCCCGAAATCTCTTCCATTCAAGCCACTGGCATCTCTCCTGATGCACAATGTCTTGAGCCCTCCAGCTGCCCAGCTGAGCCACATGATACCCTCCGTCGGGAGCTTCTGCAGTTGCACACACAGAACCTTCTGGACGAGGCCCTGCTGTGTGCTCAGGCTTCAGAGACCTTGGGCCCCTGAGCCTGCTAATGACTACATCACGAGGCTGTGGCGGACACCTCCCAGAATGGCTGGAGAAAAGGGTGGGGACACAGAAGAGCCCCCGGGGCTGGGCACCACGAGGAAGTTCCAGAACTTGGCAGAGGAGGGGACGAGAAGGACTGCAGTACGTAGATGGGATGAAAAGCTTTCGATGGGCTGTGCCATGACCTTCTCGTCCATGCTGTTCAAAGGCAAGTTTAGTCCAGGCACAATTTAGGTGCCCGAGGACCTCAGGGTGACCTCTCCCAGATGCTACAGAAGGTCTTCCAGCTAGACCTCAGGCCCCGGCTAGGAGGGAAGAGGATGGGGAACCGAGAGTTTTGTTTTCTTTTTTACTATGAATGTGAGGCTCCTCCTGCTGCTGTAAAGTGGGGGCCAGGCCAGCCACCTTTGCTCCCTCCCCCAGCACAACGTGCACAGGCTGCATCTGACCTGAGAATCCATGGCCCAGGCCGCAGCGCGGGGCTCCGATGGCTTCGGGCTTGCAGGCGTCCCAAGTCAGCAGCCTAGAAGAGGACACAGACACAAGGGTGGGTGGCTGTGTCCTGCAGGGCCACCCCCATGGGGCCCCTTAGGAGAAAAACAAGGACCACTGTCCGGGGCCCTTGCTCAAGAGGCTCCAGTCCTGTCGCATCTACCTGGTCAACAGTGTGTACCTGGCCTCTCCCTCACCTGGCCACATCTGGGAGCCAGAACTGGGCTGACTACAGTTTTCCTTGTTCCGGAGTCCGGCCACTCCCCAGGGCCAACCCTCCCAGTCTGACCTCAATGTCTGCTGCACCATGTGAGTCTGCTCCCTGGCCAGGGATTGAACTCGTGCTGCATTGGCTACTGATATGATTATGCATACAAAAGCTGGGGTGTAGGCCAGAGGTGCAAGGGGTGAGAGGATTCATCAGAGACAGAGTGGGGAGCAGACAGGTGGATCTACTGAAATACACTGCTGAGGGGAGCAGCGGGCAAGACAAGAGAGGTCTGCTGCACCATGTGTGTTACCTCCCTGGCTGGGGATCGAACTCATGCTGCAGTGGCTGTGGATAGATAGTGTTGCGTCTTAACCCTGTGCACAAGCAGGGAGGCCCCCTCTGCTCTTTTTATTGCCCTGTGACTTACCCTCCCCTCCCCTCTGAAGCCCCAGATTCTTATCCCATTCCTTGGCTCAGAATGGCATGGATATCTTACTTTACCTTTCTGTCTTTAAATCTCTCGTGTACATGGGTTCTATATGTGTGAAATTATTTTGTTTTTCTCCTGTTAATCTGTCTTGTATCAATTTAATTATTAGCTCAGTTAAAAGAATCTTGAAAAGTACAGGAAAACTTTTCCTCCCTAATAGAAAAGAGGGACAAAAATTAGAGAAGCTGTCAATTATTAATCAAGAACTTTGCCATTCGGGATCAATTGCCACAGAATTTATTTTTAGCTTCCTGGACTATCACCAGAGATTGCAGCCTGACTTTCCTTACAAGCCTGATTTCGACCAGGCTGCCTTCCTGGGCTGGTTATTCTTGATAAGGTGCTGATTTCCTGGGAACATGGCTGCAGGTTGTGAGACCTTCTGTTTCTACCAAAGGTCCAGCTATTGGCCATTTATATATTCAGTCATTTGCCTCTCTAATTCAGGTCCTCCTTGTGTCCCTCGATCAGGAAGTGCAACACCCAGGCAGGTATCAGACTGCTGTAGGGAGTGTCAGAGGCACAAACCGTCCACCTACAAAGGTGCAGCAGTCTTTCTGCCCACCTGTGACTATGCAGGTGCCTCTTCTCACCAACTCTCTCCCTCCACAGGGCAGCAGCTTCCTACCTGCCCGTGTCCTGCGCCATGCCGGGACTTCTCCTCACTGACCTCCCTCAGTGGAGGCAGCTCTCCTCATGGCCGCCCGCCTGCAACCATGCAGGCTTCTTAGCAAACCTGTCCTTTTTGGCTCTTTCTGCCCGCTTGTGTCTATGCAAATGTACTTTACTCTTCTGTCCCTTTTCTAGTAAGCCTGCTCTTCCAAATATAACTATCGTGTCTGTCTCGTGGAGAAACTCACCTGGGAAACTCGCTGCGTGCCGCTGAAAGGGGAACTCTGGTGAAATCTTTCCCAGAGTGAACCCAAGGACCCTGCCCTCCAAACCCACAGACTCCAAAAAGGACATCACCATCAACATAGCTTTTTTAAACCAAAGTGATAATTCTTGTTTGCTGAAAAGTTATCTTAATTATGTGAGCCTGTATTCTTGAAATATTTCTAAGTTTGTCTCTGGAAGAATTTTTTTACGCCTAGTGCATTTAAATAATTACAAGTGCAGGGCCTCCCTGGTGGCGCAAGGGGTTAAGTCTCAGCATTATGAAGCTATCAGCAGCCACTGCAGCACGAGTTCAATCCCCAGCCAGGGAGCTGACCCATGTGGTGCAGCAGACCTCTCCTGTCTCACCCGCTGCTCCCCTCAGCAGTGTATTTCAGTCAGTCTGCCTGTTCTGTTCCCCACTCTGTCTCTGGTGAATCCTCTCTCTCACACACCCCCACCTCCACAACTCTGGCCTATACCCCAGCTCTTGTATGCATAAATAAAATGAATATTTTAAATAAATAAATGATTACAAGTGCAATTTCCTTATTTTCTGGGAATTTTAGAAATATTGATTTATATAAACATTTATTTGGTTCACAGGTCAATCAAAACATTTCACAACTTAAATCTCCAAAGATTAAAACAAGCACGTTCACATGTACAGCTGAGGGCACGGCCCTGCTGAGTGGCAGACAAGGAGCTCAGGGCGGTAGCCCTGCTGCTTAGCTCCCAGCAAGGACACCCAGGGAGACAGGAGGCCCCTGGTCCTGCTGTGGGCACTAATTCTAAACTGAATTGAGCTCAAAAGAGACGAAGAACACAGTCAACAAGGTTCTCTGGCATCCCTGACTCGACAGACTCCATCCCTCTCTGTCCTCAGGTGCAGCCTGCCAGCCAGGTTAGCTACAGGAGCTTAATGTCACAGGACCCCAGGAAGGGTCCCAGGAGGAAACACGGTTCTTGGAGACTCAGCGATACTTGAGGTCTGGTGGTCTCTGCGTGTTCTCTGGAATTCAGAGGCGAAGGAGCAGACACCTTTGTCAGAGGGGGTGGGTGTGGGGGCAGAGGGCAAGGCCCTCAGGCTGGACCGTCACCTGCCCCAGGGCCCGCCAGGCCGGCCCCACCTCACCCTCCAGGGTAGTGAGGAACTGCTTCCAGCGAGAGATTCCAGTCAGGGGAGGT
The DNA here is from genome assembly GCF_014898055.3 of Talpa occidentalis. Classification (NCBI taxonomy): domain Eukaryota; kingdom Metazoa; phylum Chordata; class Mammalia; order Eulipotyphla; family Talpidae; genus Talpa; species Talpa occidentalis. The sequence goes on from NW_023601653.1 coordinate 75,612,756, forward strand.
TTGTCTCCTGGAGCAAGGCAGGCCCTTGAGTCAGTGTCCCCAGTGTGAGCCTGGCTGTGGCCTCTTTACCCCTCTTCACCCTCCCCCCACCACACACCAGGCAGCTGGGCCCAGCTGGGCCCAACCTCAGTGACCTCCCCCACCAGAAGTCAGCACCCGAAGCTCAGGCTTCCCCTAAAGGAAGCGCGGAGGAAGCAGCCTCTTTCTGGCCTCCAAGGAGCTGTGTGTTAGGCAGTCGCTCCCCAGATGGCTCTGCCAGCTGAGAAGCTGGCTGGGTGTGGTGCAGCCACCCAGCACCCAAACGGGGGCATCTGGCAGAGACCTCAGGCCTCGTTTCATTCCTATGGGACCAGTCACTCAGCCCCGGGCTGCTCTCCACTCAGTCCCACGAGGGGCAGTCTGCCTCCTAGGAGCCTTCATGCCACACACCCCTTCCGGTGCCATCTGCTCTCCTCCCCGAGCCCTTCCCTGGCAGAGTCCAAGAAAAATTCAACTCCTTAAGTTTCCAGGGTCTAGTAACATTTAAGAGGCTCAAACATCCCTGGGGGGGCCTCTCCGGTGGCACAAGGGGTTAAGTTGAAACACCATGAAGCTCTCCACAGCCTCTGCAGCATGAGTTCAATCCCTGGCCAAGGAGATCTACCCACATGGTGCAGCAGACCTCTCCTGACTCCCCTGCTGCTCCCCTCAGCAGTGTATTTCAGTAGCTCCGCCTGTCCTGATCCCCACTCTGTCTCTGGTGGATCCTCTCACCCCTCAAGCCTCTGGCCTGTTCCCCAGTTCTTGCATGCCTAAATAAATAAATCTTTAAAAAAAAAGAAAAGAAAAAGTAGCTCACACATCCCTAACCCAGAGAGGGACCATCACAAGGTAGCCAGGTAGAGAGGGTTGCAGCGGTTCTGCCATGTGACCTCCACTTCCCCATCTGTAACAAGGGACATTCCCTGGCTCATAGGAGCAAATGAGGTCACAGGGAAGGCACCCAATAGGTAATGGCCACTCGGTGGTCAACCCTTCCCTTTGGTTTGGGGGGCAAGATACGAGCAGGACCCAGGCCTGCGGTCACCTTAGCCCCACCATCACCACGTCACATCACAGGCCTCCACAGAACTGGCAAGGACTGCAATGAGATTGCAGTGACACAAAGCAAGCCAAACACAGTGCAGACCTGCCCTCGGGCGGAACACAGCGGCATCATTGCAGGCCTCAGACGAGCATCTCAGGAAGCAGGGGCCACAGGGGACAGTGTGGGGAGCTTCAGTAAGTGGGACCCCGGTCCCATCCAAACTCCAAAGACTGGAGTCCCGTCCCAGTCCACAGCACCTGCTTCCCTTCCACTAAGGAAAGGGGGTTTGTCCAGCACGCGAGTGTGTGAGGTGGACACTGGCTGGCCCACTGGCCGGCAGCCTTCAGGGCAGCAGTTGAAGAACTGTTGGCTGGGGGAGCTCAGGCGTGATGCTTTGCAATAAACTCCACGGTGGTCCTGACACTCTAGAAGCAGGGGGTGCCGTGCTGGCCCCCACAACTGCGCAGCTCACTCCTGGCACGCGCTCTCACCAGGGCAGCGGGTCTACAGGGGAGGTTTCAATCCAGTTTCTCTGTGCTTCTGGGGGTAACCAGTCCCCTTTAAATCTGCTCTGTGACTCAGAAGGCACTTTCTTCCCCTCTGAAATTCCACTCACATCACACGTACCACACACACACACACACACACACACACACACACACACTCCATTACTGTGGGCAGACGGTAACTTAAACTACTTCTTCATTTTCCAAGTTGGTGGCTTCTTTACATATCCAAAAGTCAACCAAGATTCCATCACTAAGGCAGCAGGACCCCCAGAAATGGTTTTGTGGTTCATCTGGATGATCACATTTACTTTGCATTTGACACTTCCCCACTTTGATGTACACAGGCAGGAAGAGCGGGAAGGAGGGCCTCCCCGCTGGCGCAGGGGTTCAAGACAGCACTCGAGCTATCTAGCTATTGCCAGCCACAGCAGCATGAGTTCGATCCCCAGCCGGCCAGGGAGCAACCCACATGGCCCAGCAGACCTCTCCTGTCACGCCCGCTGCTCCCCTCAGCAGTGTATTTCAGTCGATCCACCTGAAAAAAAGATTTATTTATTTATGCATACAAGAGCTGGGGCACAGGCCAGAGGTGCAGGGGGTGAGAGGATTCACCAGAGACAGAGTGGGGAGCAGAACAGGCGGACTGAATGAAATACACTGCTGAGGGGAGCAGCTCCCTTGGGCAGGGATCGAACTCTTGCTGCAGTGGCTGCCATTAGCTTCATAGGTTGCGTCTTAACCTCTTGCATCACCAGGGAGGCCCAATAAATAAATCTTAAAAAAAAAAAAAAAAAAAAGAAGGGGGGAAGGCCTGGATAGGGTGGGGCTGGGGAGCTGCCAGGTTGTTCTGGGGGGAAAATCCCAGGGACAGGATGCTGCCACCAGAGGCACCACCCTCTACTGCACACACCCCTAGCTGCCTGCAGGGGTGGGAGGAGGAGTCAGCAGGGAAACCAAGGTCATTCTTCAGTCCTTACCCCTCCAGGTGTCACCTGCGGGTGGAGCAGAGGGGCCCGGACCAAGGAGAAAAGGGGCAGTGAGGCAGGAGGGCTAGAGGCGGGACTCTGGAGTCTGACTCCCTGCCATGGGACCCTGGCACGTTACTTAACCTCTTGCTTTGGTTTCCCCATCTGCAGAAGGGGGACCACAACCTCGGATTACCGCGATGTCCAACTGAGTTAATACACACGAGTCCCTGTAGCTGGTGCCCCGTGAACTCCGCATGTTACGGCTGATCACCCTCAATTAGCTGTCTTTTTCAGGCCCGTGGGCGGCTCTGTGTTACCCGCGACTCTGGGGCTGGCCAGCCAGGTGTGGCAGCCACAGCGCTGCTCAGCAGACACAGGAGGTGGGCCCCTCACGCCTGCACCCCTGCGCTGCCCCAGCCTGACACATGGTCACCTGCAGGGCAACCGAGGGTTCTTGCAGCTCCCGGGTGAGGCTGCTCGTGGGACGGCTGTCCAGAGCCAGTGTCCAGTGAGCACCACCAAGGCGCACCATCCTTGATGGGGAAGGCTGTGAGCTTCCCTGGTCAAGGGCACGCAATGCCCTTCCCACCTAGGCACCCCGTCCAATCACCCCTGCCCTGTCCCGAGTATGCCTTCTCATCACCAACTACTAAGTGGCGATTCGTCCTTCAGCGTCCACCCCAGATAGCCTGACCTCCTCACACAGAACTGCCAGCAGCCCACCCCATGTCCCCGGAGCGCTCCACACCCAGCAGCAAGCCCACCTCCCAACGTCTCATAGTTGCCATTCTCACTAGAGCACCTGACTCTCACGAACACCCCATGCCCAGCACAGCCCAGGCACCCACGTGCTCGAGGAAGCAAGAGAAGCCTTTAAACCCTACCGTGAAGGGGCGCACGGCACTGGTCACACACCTCTTCCCTGCGGCCCTGACCCCCTGGGCAGGCGAGGCAGAAGTGCACACCTCTCTGCGTGGCACGTAGGCCAGGCAGGTGTCCTCTGGCCTCACTAAAGCTCTGCCCATCTAAACTTTTTTTTTTAAGGTTTATTTATTTATTTATTTATTTATTTATTTATTTATACAAGCACTGGGTACAGTCAGAAGCGCGGGAGGGTGAGAGAATTCACCAGAGCCAGAGTGGGGAGCAGAGCAGGCAGAAGGACCGAAGTACACTGCTGAGGGGAGCAGCGGGCGGCAGGAGAGGTCTGCGCGCCATGCGGGACCCTCCTCTGGTGGCCGGGGAGCAGCCGGGGGTCGAACCAGCACTGGAGAGGTGAGAGGCTGCGGGCAGCTTCGCAACCCAGCGCTCAACCGCTGCGCCACCGGGGAGGCCCCCATCTAAACTTTTAAAACCTGAGCACCCATACCACCCCCGGCCTGGCTTTCCTCCTACTTCAGAGAACGAATTCTCTTCAGGAACAGTCACTGGCGGCTCCCAGGGGACTCCACAGCCCTGGCTCAGGATCTGCCCCCAGTGGCACAGACTGGGCCCTGGCACAGAGTCCTGCCATATGCCCACAGGGGTGGAGATGGAATGTGGAAGAGCCACATCCAGTGCAGCTTCCCCCAGCTCCCTTCTAGAGAGAGGCAGGGAGATGCCGCAGGTAAGATCTGCAGGAAGGGCAGAGGACCCGGGGTGGTGGAATTGGGAGGCAGCCAGAGAAGGTGGGGGTGCACTGTGCTGGGTCTCCCCTCTTAGGCCTGCCAGATGAGGGGCAAATCAGTCCCACAAGGCCCAGGCCCAAACCCAAAGCCAGCTCTCCAGACTAGTTGTCCGCCAAACCATCCGCTCACTGTCACCCCACACCCCAGCACATTGCTGTTTGTTGGATGAATGAATCCACGAACCCCTGCCGGCTCAGCCACTTGCTGGCTGAGGGTTTCTGGGCTTTCCCAGTTCCCCTGGGGTCACCAAGTCAGTCAACAAACTTTTCTACCAGGTCAGTATCTGCACATAATTCCTAACCCTCCGGGACAGGCGCTCTGGTCACACCCACGCAGGTATAAGCAGGTATGGGGGCAAGTTCCCTAGACCCAGGCCAAGGTCTGCGTCGGGATTTGGGTTCTGGCTCTACAAGCGCGCGCTACACGCGTCCCTTTCGAGGGTTTTCTTTTTTTAAAGATTTATTTATGCATACAAGAACTGGGGTGCAGGCCGGAGATGCGGGGGGGTGAGAGGATTCACCAGAGACAGAGTGGGGAGCAGAACAGGCAGGCTGGCCGAAGTACACTGCTGAGGGGAGCCGCGGGCGAGACAGGAGAGGTCTGCCTCGCCATGTAGGTAGCTCCCTGGCCGGGGATCGAACCGGCGCTGCGGAGGCTGCGGACAGCTTCATAGGCTGCGTCTTAACCCCTTGCGCCACCAGGGAGGCCCCTTTCCTCGGTTTTCTCATCTCCGGGGTTGGATCGTTCAGAACCGGCCACGGGCCCGCGGACGAGGAGTGTTGGGGTCCTCGCCTCGTCCTCCCCGTGGCCCTTAAGCCTGCCCCGGGGAGGGCGCGGGGAGGGGGCTCCCTCGCGGCCCCCCAGCCCGGGCTCACGCGGGAGGAGACAAAGCGGCTGCAGGGCCCGCTCGGGCAGGAGCCGGGGCCGCGCGCGGGCTCCCCCGCTCTCCGCGCCCCTGCGCCCCGGGGCCGGCCCGGCGGGTCCGAAGGCGGAAGCCTCCGGCGAAGTCGGGGCTCCGGGACCCGGTCCGCCGAGGAGCGAGCGGGGTGTCGGGCGGCCCCAGGCGGTGGGCGCGCGGGGCAGGGTGGCACCGGCGGCCGTGCCTCTCCGGGGCCCCCGCGCTCGCACCCCCGGGCCGGCGGCCGGCGTTCCCGAAGACCCCCGAGGGCTCGAGCTGAGCGCGAGGCGGGGCCGCGGGGGGCCGGGGGCCGCGGGGATCGGGGGTCGCGGGAGCCGGGGGCCGCGGGGATCGGGGCCGCGGGGATCGGGGGTCGCGGGGGCCGGGGGGCGCGGGGATGGGGGCGCGCGGGCCGGGGGGCGCGTACTCACCCACCGAGCGCGCGGGGAGGCCGAGGGCGCGCAGCCGGGCGCCCGCGCCGGCACCAGGGACGAGCGAAGCGGGGGGCCGAGGAGACGCGCCCGCCGCGCGCCGACTTCCTTACTTAGAGCCCGCCCCGGCCCGCCCTGCGCCCCGCCCCCGCGCGCGGGAGAGAGACCCCAAAAGAGGCGGGAGAGGGCGGGGAGCGAGCGCGGCCGCCGCTGCCACGGGCCGAGAGCCGAGGGCGCCAAAGACGAAACGCGGCGGGCGCGCCCGGCCTCCCACACAGCCCCCCGGATTTGCGCCCTCGCGTGGGGGCGGGGGGGGCCTAGGAAGGTGGAACTGGGAAGGCGGCCTCTCACCCCAGCCTGGCGGGGCTCTTTCCCGACGAGCCTGGGGGACACTTGCTTTCTGAACGCCCCGGGCTGCGCTTTGGAATAGCCCCGGGGCGGCCGTCCCCCCACAACCAAGGAGGACGCGATCTGGGGAAGCCGGTCCCCCCGCGCCCCAGACCTAGGTGCGTCCCCGGCCGAGGGAGAAAGGCACGTGACCCCAACAAAAGAGAAACAGAAAAAGGAAAGCAAGTTCCTGGAAAGGATGAGGAAGCACAAGGGGGCGAGGAAGTTGCTGCTTCTGAGCTGAAGAACAGAAACTGAATCTTCAAAAAAGCAAAAGCTGGGAAGGACGGATAGAAAACCTCATCTCATGGTCACAGTAAAATACTAAAAGTCAGTGATGTTCCACTTTCTACTACTTTCTGATTTTTTAAAAAAAGATTTTATTTCTTGATGCATACAAGAGCTGGGGTACAGGCCAGAGATATGGGGGGTGAGAGGATTCACCGGCGACAGAGCGGGGAGCAGAGCAGGTGGATCACTGAAGTACACTGCTGAGGGGAGCAGCGGGTGAGCCAGGAGAGGTCTGCGGCGCCATGTGGGTATCTCCCTGGCCCGGGATCCATCCTGTGTGGCAGAGGTTTCGTGCAGCTTCACAGTGCTGCGCCTAACCCCTTGCACCACCAGGGAAGCCCCTGTGTTCTGATTTTTCTTAACTGACTGGCCTTCATTTTAAATGACCAATAGCTTTTATAATAAAAATGTCATAATGGTATAGTTTGTTAAACTAAAATTCAGGCAGCATTATGCATACTTCCAATTTATTTATTTATTTATTCTTTAAAGATTTATTTATTTTTATACAAGAGCTGGGGTACAGGCCAGAGGCACAGGAGGGTTCACCAGAGACAGAGCAGGGAGCAGAACAGGCAGAAGGACCGAAGTCCACTGCTTGAGGGGAGCAGCGGGCGGCAGGAGAGGTCTGCGCGCCATGTGGGACCCTCCTCCGGTGGCCGGGGAGCAGCCGGGGATCGAACCGGTGCTGCAGAGGCTGCGGGCAGCTTCGCAACCCAGCGCTCAACCGCTGCGCCACCAGGGAGGCCCCCTATTGCTAAACTTTCAGCGACAAATGACATACTTCTTCGCCTTCTTACACAGGACTCTGGATATGTCATTTTTTCTGTGCCTTGGGGGTCAAGGTCACCAGCAGGACCCCTGTGCTGTCAAGCGTAGCTTTGGTTCCAGCCACGCTGTTTTCTGGCCCCAGAGGACACGTCTGCTCGCCTCTCTGTGCACCCCAGACATGGCAGTTCCATTCACCCTGCCTCCAACATTCTGTAAATCTTTGTGCAGACCTATGTTTTCCCTTCTCTTGAGCATAGGAATGGAGCTGCTGGGTCACAGGCTCCGGGAACACTGAACTTTACTAGAAAGTGCCAGCTGTCCACAGTGGCTTTCCGTTCTGCACCCCACAAGCAGCTGGCTCGCCTCCGGCACCTTGCTCCAAAGCTGTCATCTTCTTGCTGATGCTTCTTGCCAAGGTAAGAGTCAGAAATCAAATCCTGGGCTGGGGGGATGGACGCCCGGGAGGGGCAGGGCAACAAGGGAAATTATCAGAGGTGACAATTCAACTTTTTGCGAGGGTGTAACCGACTGAGCAGTCAGAATCTGAACTCAGTTTCACTTTTCTCCAACATACCTTACTGTTGCTGGGCTGCTCCTCCTGTGAACCCCCAAACTCCCTTTCAAAGCTCCCTTTATTGAAGCAGAAAGAGCCTGGCATTTTCAAAAACATCTTTAAGGTCCTAGGAGATTGTTTCTAAAGTTATTGTCATGGCTGGATTGTATTCCCCCTCACCCTGAGTCCCTCAGAGTGTGACTGTGTTTGGAGACAGGGCCTTTGAAAAGGTAATTAAGGTTAAGTCAGGCCATCGAGGGGCACGTGTCCTATCTGAGTGGTGTCCTTATAGGAAGAGGCGATCTGGACAGAGGCACCCGTAAGGTGGGTGTGAGGAAGACAGGAGAGGCGACCAGCTACCGGCCCCAGGGTGAACCTCAGAAGAAACCAGCCCCGACACCTTCATCTTGGACATCCAGCCTCCAGAATTGTGAGCAAATCTGTTTCTGCTGTTGAAGCCACCAGCTCTGGGTGCTTGTTATGGCGGCCCCAGCAGGCTCACACGCCCACTGCTGCTATGAGTCACCGTGCTCAGTTGGAGGGGCCTGGGTTTCTTTCCCTTTTACTGCTTGGGTTCCCACCAGGGGAGCTCCTGGCCCAGAGCAGGCCTCATCTGTCTTGTCCTGCCCTGAGGACAAAGTCAAAGTTTACCATTTTATAGCTAAATTCAAATCTTTTCCCTGTTTTCACAGGCTTGGGTCCCTTAAGATCCTTTTTGAAGTCTGTTTCTGACAAGTCCAGGGGACTTTTGGGGTGTGGTGTTGGGACTCCCTGAACCCCTGTGATGACCTGGTCTTTTCAGGCATAGGCCCTGGGCCAGGTCACGCTCACACCCAGACTCAGATTCAGGCACCTGCATGGCCCTGAGTGTGACCCTAGCACTGGCTGGACGACCCAAGGGTGAGGCACGCTGTCATGTTCAAGGGGGAGTCTGGGGAACTGAGGTCACTGACATCTGACTTCCAGATGCCTGGAGCGTTCTAGGGCGAGGCCGGCCCAGGCTGACAATCGGGTTGTGGGTAACCCTAACCCTAAAAGGAAAATCTGCTCCATCTCAGGTCGTTCAGAGAGGAAGAGACACTATTCTCAATTGGGCACTTTTTGGGGGGTCCCCCAGAAGTTCTGTAGGCTTCCCCCCTCCCCTGAGCCAGACTGACCTTTTTTTTTTAGTTTTTTTTTTTTTTAAGATTTATTTATTTATTTATACAAGCACTGGGTACAGTCAGAAGCCCAGGAGGGTGAGAGAATTCACCAGAGCCAGAGCAGGGAGCAGAACAGGCAGACTGACGAAGTACACTGCTGAGGGGAGCAGCGGGTGGCAGGAGAGGTCTGCACGCCATGTGGGACCCTCGCCGGTGGCCGGGGATCGAAACAGCGCTGAAGAGGCTGCGGGCAGCTTCGCAGCCCAGCGCTCAACCGCTGCGCCACCGGGGGAGGCCCAGACTGACCTTTGATTTATGCTGAAAAGCAGATCTCCAGCTGCGGATATTATCTCCCCAATCTTGATTTAAAAGTCACTTTTTGTGCCTTAGAATAGAAAAAAAACATTTTTTTTTTCAAGTCTCCGGTACAGTGGAGTGTGTGACCCATGCTCGCCTGTTTTTAGCACTTGTGTTTTCTTTTCTTTTCTTTTTTTTTGGAGGGCAAGTGTGCAAGAGCCAGGCCCGGCTCCCCACATCACCTGTCACCCTGTGGCGGAATTTGCGGTTATTTATTTATTCCTTGTATTCTCTGTCCCATGCCCTTCATGGCTCCGTGAGAGGCAACAGTCATAATGTGTGTTACATGGCACATGTTTGCATGAAGTCTTGTAAAAAAGCACATGGTTGCTCGTATTTTCTAGGGTTGATCTCATGTCCTCACACAGAGCTGCTTGCACGCCCCCTCTGAGCTGCTTGTGTGTTGCTCCTAAGAGTCAAGAGTACTCACAGTGGCACCCCCACACTTTTCTCATAAGTTGCCCATGCACGGGACCCCAGGTCACCCCCCAGCTTCTGCCATGACCGGTAATGTTCCAATGAGCATCGTCGCACATGGGCTCTATGAGACTGAATGCAGCTGTTTCAGGGATGTATCGAGAGCAGAATTCCTGCCAACAAGGGAGAGCTGCCAGAGAACTCCCTCTGCGCTCTCCACGGAGCTCTGTGTCAGTCCCCCCAAGGGAACTGCTGCTCCCTCTTCCCTCTACTGCTGGAGTCAGGGAGCTGCTTGCCTTGGAACCTGTCACCCTACCTGTGGGCACATTCCAGCAACCAAAGCCCTACTGTGGTCAATAACATCTACTATCAGGGCCTCCCTGTTGCTGCAGGGGTTAAGGTCTCAGCACTGTCAAGCTATAGCCAGCCACTGCAGCAGAGACCGCAGCAGAGTTCCCAGCAAGGCTGCTAACCCATGTGGGTCAGCAGACCTCTCCTGTCTCATGTGGCGCCCCACCCCTCCAGCTCCCCTCAGCAGGGGATTTCAGTCAGTCTGCCTGTTCTGCTCCCTGCTTTCTCTGGTGAATCATTTCACACCTAGCACCTCTAGTCTACACCCCAGATCCTGTATGCATAAATAAATTAAAAAAAATAACATCTACTATCATCACCAGTGTCCTGGCATGAGGTCCAAGGAGATGAAGGCTGGCATGAGGTCTAAGGAGATGAAGGCCAGTCGTGAGTGGGGGTCAACCAGCTCCCCCACCTCCAAGGTGGCTTCCTGCCAAGATGGAGTCTAAGCATGTAACACAAGTGGGTTTTTGAAGGCAGGGGAGTCTGAGAGAAGAGAAGAAATTCCTGCTGAAGGAGAAAGGAGATGGCTAGACCCGGGGCCTGGACCAGCAGGGCCCAGCTTACCTTCCTACCCCCAGAGCGGAAGGCGAGCTCTGCAGGGGCCTGGCATGCATGGGTGGTGTGGGCCTACAGGAAGCTGCCGAGGTGGGGGCGGACACAGCCATGACTCAGCACCTGCGCCTGGGGTTTCCCACGTTACCTAAGGCAGCCTTTTCCCCAGACCTTTCTATGGGGCTAACAACCAACAGTTGCCAGCTAGGCCCCCGCCCAGGCTTCCAATCCGTGAGACTTCCCGAAGAAAGCCTGGCGAGGCCCAGAAACGGCACACTCCTCCCCTGCCCCACCCCCAGTCCGGCTCTGGTCAGGATGGGCTCCAGGGGCAGAGGCAGGGGAATTTCCCAGGGGGGTGGGGGCCGCCTCTTCCAGCAGCTGATCAAGGAGCTGGCCAGTTCTGGTGCCCTGGCTGTCCTTCCTTTCTATGATTGTCATCTTTGGAGGATGACTGAACACCAAGCCTGGAAAGGCACGGGGGTGTTGGGAAGGGTGGCCGGGGTGGGGTGAGCAGGGCCTGGCTGTGACTAGCTTGACGTCTTGTGGTGATTTGTTAGAAAGAGCAGGGTGGTCAGCGGTCAGTGGCCTCTGCCATCCTGAGTGCTCCTTGGGGGAGGGGTTGCGTGGCGCACGTCACTGTGGCCACCGATGTCTAGGGAAGGAAGGACAGAGCTGGGTATGAGTCATGGAGGCCAGGGACTATCCTTCCATAAAGTTTTGGGCTCTTCATAATTCTGGAAACCTAAGTGCAGCTGCTGTTTCCTGCTACGGGCGCTGCAGAGGGAGCAGCCACCGCGGCTGGGACCTGGCATATCCAACTGTGGGCACCGGCCCGGGGTTCAACGTTGGTGGGGGCTGGCATGTGACTCAGCAGCCACAGAACCCACAAAACTCTGAGCAATTGGCATCTCTGATCTTTTCCTGGCCTTAAAACTAACTCGTGTAAGAGAGTGTTAAGTGTTATGGTCACGTTTCAAGCGTAGAAATGGACTTGAAGAGACGCCTCTGAGATTAGCCAGACAGGTCTTGGCCAAGCTGGGCCAGATGCCCGATCAGATTCCTGGTCTAGTGCTCATGTCACAGGGGAAGTGGCTTCCAGTAATTTCCCCAGCTGGGTAGCGTGGGGCTGGGGCTCTCGGTGGAGCATAATGGAAACTGGGGGGTGGAGTAAAAGAATAGGGGATATTTCGATCTCTGGACCTACCCACATTCCTTGGGGCCAGGACACCAGACACCTGCAGGCCTGCCCAGGCGGGCACTGCTGACTCTGTGGTGGTGAAACTCAATTTCAGTGGACACTGGAAACTGGCCCTTCCCTGGCCTGACTCACAGCCCAGCTCGCAAAGTCAGGGTCAATTCCTCGGCCCCTGAGAACCCAACCACATCAGTTTGCTCCACCTACATCCTCCTCAGGGTCCCATCTGGGCACAGCCCCCACTTCAGCAGGAGGAGGGCTTGTCTGCGTCCTTTGTGGCCACTAGCCTACCCCCCATTCCTACACCCCCCGCCCCGCCCCCCATCCCCACAAGGGAGGCAGCTTTTCCAGCTCCTGCTGACACACAGTTCTAAGAGCAGTTGTTTCAGTTCTTCCTCGGTCCCTGGAGACCCAGGAAATGGGGTGATGAGGCCTGGGGTTGGGGGGAGCGGACATCATCCTGTTGACTCCACTTGTTTTAAAGACCAGCTTCTTCACTTGTCTCCAACTCTTGACCTGGTGGGAGTAGAAAGTACACCCTCCCCAGGCTGGTGGTAGTGGTGGGGGGAGCTTGCCGGATGCTCCCTTCTGCAGACACTGACAAGCCCTCTCCCATCCCTCAAGACCCTGGAGGGCTGCACCCTATTCAGTGGCATCCCGTTGCTTCTGTTTGTTGGGCCCTCCTCCCAGCCCAACACGCAGTTGGCCTCCTTACCACTATCCTGGCTTGAAACTGGCAGGTTTCTAATTTTTCATCCTGATCATGTAGCTGGGTTCTGAGTCCAGGCATCTTTTCATTGCTCTCAAGACCCCTCCCAGCCAACCTTCTCCAATAGCAGAAGTGCCTTCTCCTCCCCCAGAACACTGCCACCCAAATCTGTGCGGCAGCTAAATCTTGGGCCTGGCATGGGTTGGGGTGGTGGGAAGAGGGACCATCCTTGGCCTGGGCACAGAGCTTGGGAAGACAATTCTCTGCCTGCCCCTCTTCTTTAAGATGTGCGGTAAAGCCCAGGATAGCAGAGGAAGAATTCTGACTAGCTGGCAGTGACATTTTTCCAACCAAAGCAAATAGGGTGGCAGAGGGCCCTGGTGGTGCGAGGGGTTAAGCACCACACTATGAAGCAATCCACAGCCTCTGCAGCACGAGTTTGATCCCTGGCCAGAGAGAAACCCACATGGCGCAGCAGACCTCTCCTGACTCGCCCGCTGCTCCCCTCAGCAGTGTATTTCAGTCAGTCTGCCTGTTCTGCTCCCCACTCTGTCTCTGGTGAATCCCTCACCCCCTGCATCTCTGGCCTGTACCCCAGCTCTTGTATGCATAAATAAATAAATCTTAAAAAAAAACAAGTACGGTGGCAGACACAAGGATCACGGGGAGGGGCATAGAGGGAACCCCCAATGACAAGCAGCCCTGCAAGGCCCCCCACTCGCTGCCATCAACCTGGGCGGACAGGGGCTTCAAGGAAGAAAGGCGTCCTGTGGCCCTGGTTTTACGGGCCACCCCACTCTCCTCTGAAGGTGTGAATTTGCTCATGGAGGGGAAAAATGATTCTCTTCCACACAGAAGAAAAAAATAACCACTGACTTTATTTTGGCTGTTGGCCACAGAAAGCAAACAGCTGAAGGGTGAATGTGTGCCCACCACACCACACCGAAGCCACCGCTCTGTGCCCCCCTTTGCTTCCGTGATGGGCTCTCAAAGTCATGAGCAGGGCGGGCTGCCCACATACAGGCGCGAAGCCCCTCCACACCCCCAGGCACAGTGTTCAGGAAACTTGTCTCTTCCCCCTTCTTCCAAGGATCTTCCCACCGGAGAGCCTGGCCGGGCCCCGGGGCGCTCTGGGTCTGGGGACTCGGCTCCTTCTCCAGGCTGAGGGCGAGGCCGCAGGAAGAGTCAGGCGTTCCCAGGGGCCGAGTGCTGGTTTGTTCCCATGTAAGGCACCAAGTGCTGGTCAGATGCAGCCGTCCAGTCCCAGACACACCCCCTCTGCACCCCACCTGCTGCCGCCACCCAGACTTGAACAGGTGGTTTTTAAGAACAATTTAAAATTTCTTCTGAAGGACGATTTGATGAAAACGTCAAACGTTAATTACTGGAGCCAGAAATGTCATTTAGTCCCAATATGAGACCGTTACGAGGAGAGTCTGGCCCTGGTTACATTTTTAAAATGGTATTTAGTCAATCCTTTAAAAATATTAAAAAAAAAAAGTTCCATCAAATGCAGCTAGGGAGAGGACGCTGTTGGCTGTCAGGTGCGTTTTTATCTTTTCTTTTTTCTCATGCAAAGATCTGGCCTCAGACTCTGGGGCAACCACCTGAGGCCGAGAGCCAGGCCACGGCTGGTCACCCGCATTTGTCTCTCAAGAAAGGCTCGTTTCCCTCACCCCCCGCCCAGCCGTGCCAGCTGTCCGGGGTGCGTGAGAGATCCCTTGTTCTTCTGGCTCACACACCCTAACATGAACACACCCCAACATTCATCAGGGTTAAACCCCACGCCCTTGACAATGCGTGGAGGACCCATGATCCAAAGCTGTCCTTGGAGCCCCTGCCGGGAGAGCAGCCTGGAGCCGCCACCCAAGGCTGTGGCTGAGGGCACCAGGCTGCAGAACCAAAGCAGGAAGAAAAGACTGGGGTGTCCCCCGGAGTTGAGAGCTGGTTTCTTCTCAGCAAGGTCCTGAGCGCTGACCAGGCCCAGCACTGTCCAGCCTCACACACACACCCAGCAGCAGCCGCCTATCTGAATGTTCTAGAAACACTGCCTGTCTGCGGTGACCTGTGTCTAGTTCAGTTCATGAGAGGAAATGAACTCAGTCAAGTATCTAAAGGAATTGAAGATAAGCGCACGACTGCTGGCTGACCCCACAGGCCCGAAGTGCCTCTGGGCAGTGGGAGCACCTTTTTCTCAGTCCTCCTAGGGGTTCTTGCCTTCCTGGTGAAATCGGTTACCATCATGAACTATGTCCGTGAGCTACACAGGCCCTGGTTCAAGAATCTCAAGTCCCTCGAAGCGCTGCCCTCATGGGAGCCTCTGTGTGTGTGTGTGTGTGTGTGTCTCTTAGCGCTGCCCTCATGGGTGTGTGTGTGTGTGTGTGTGTGTCTCCAGCCCTAGATTAGAGGGGAAGAGGGAGGCCTGACCAGCTCAGCTGTGTGCCTAAGACCACCTCTGAAGTTACTGTTTCATGTCTGAACACTAACCTCCACGTCGCCCAACACACTCCCCAGCGCTCTCTCTTGTGGACAGACGCCAGTGACCTGGATCTCATTTTAGGCAGCTCCGCACCTGCTCCGGACACTTCCAGGGACTCTTCCCCTGGGTCTGGAGGGCGCGCCATCTGCCCACTTTGGAGACCATGCAACATAACTGCAGGCTGCTCACTCTGAGCCCGGGGCCTGGGCTACCCCCACAGTGCATTCTGAGGGCCGAAGGCGAAAATCCAGCCTGCTCGAGAACTGGATGTCCCCACTGGTTCGGAAGGGCCACGCCGGGAACGTAAGATTGTGTGCGTGCGCACGTGTGTGCGTGTGCGTTTATCAAGGGATGCTGTCACCTCTCCCATGTTTGTGCAACTTAATGGAGAGATTCTCAGGAGGAGGCACCCTGAGGTGGGGGTGGTCCCAGAATGCTAGCTGAAAAGTTCAGCAGCAGCAGCTACAGGCTGTCCGGGGTGTTGTTACTGCAGGGCCTCTGTGACCCTGGGCGCCTGGCCTAAGGCTCCTGGATTCCCCGTGACAGGGGAGGCTCGGGCGCCCTGTGCTGCAGTTTGGGTAGAATACAAGACACCAGCAGGGATCTCATCCCCTCCTCACTGTGCACCACGGGGGGACACAAGGAGGCCACGGTCTAGACAGTTCATAAAGCGGAGCAAAATGGTACATTCTCTCCCTTTACCATGTTTACTCTGACTCCTAAGAAGGGAACATGCAGATTCAGGGTTCAGTGTTGAGGAGGGATTTCGGAGCATCAGACGGGGGTTTCCTGGAAGGAAAGGGGGTGTATGCATCTGAGGAAGCCTGCAAGCAGGCTCCACAGATTCCTCCTCGCTGCCTGCCTGCATGTCCTCCCCCGCACACTCCCCCCCCCACCCCCCCAGCTTGCTGTGAAGGACAGCCAGACCCTGCCTGTTGCCAACTCTAATCAAAGTGATTCCTGAGGAACGAAAGGTGACTGGGTCAGCACAGGTGACCCCAAGCCCTCCTGACTTTCCCAACAGGCCAGGCAGTCACCCACCTTTCCTCCCAGGAATCTGGGGCCACAGCGCATTCACTCGAGCTGGTTATGTTTCTTCTACCCTGAGATGTCTGCATCGGTGTGGGCACAGCCATCTTCTTCCTTCTGGAATAGGTGGTCATGCAGCCGGATCTGGAACGCAGTATCCATGGCAGCGACCTCTGGGTCAGGCCAGTTACCTCCACCATCTATCGCTGTTTTTTCTCTCCTTGCTGTCCCCATTATGGAGAAGCACCGTGGTGCTGGGATTAGCCCCACGGCAGGTCAGTCAGTCACACGCCTGATGGCTCAACATGCTGAGGAGAGCTGGGCTGTGTCTCGATCCTAGTCCTACGTGGCAGTTCAGAGGCTTCATGCAGCAGAGAGAACTGGTCAGCATCATTCTCTTCAAACTGGTGGGGTGACTCTAGGCTCAAGAGGATGACCAGCAAGCCCCTATGCACTGACTGTCGTGAGGGACACCTAGACACCTGAATGGTTGGGGCGTGGTGACTGCAAACCCCAAACCACTGGTCAGTTGTGTTCAAGGACAGAGCCCGGCAGGTCTGCAGGGAGCAGGATCACGCTGTCTTGGAGAAACCCAATTTCAAAGAACACGCTTCTTCTCTTCCAGAGGATTCTGGGGCTCTGTTTGAAAAGCAGCTTCTTACCACAGTGGGTTGCTTCAGACATTTTCTTAGGTGATGGCAGTCGATGGCTGAGCTGGGGTAACACGGAGTTTCAAAACAAACACAAACCAAAACAAAAGTTGTGGTCTTTAAACAAGTCTGTGACACCCACACGTAGGCTAGTCACATCATGACTGAAAAGGGCAGGTGGCAGAATGTGGGACCGCACCCCGGCTTGCTGCCAAGTCCAGAAAAGTGACTTCAGAAATACACTGTATTTCTTTAAAGTTTTTTTTTATTGCGCATAAAATGGACCATTCCCCTTTGCAGGTCCGTTGTTAACACCTTCAAAATCTCTTTAAACTCTCTCTTTCTTGCCCCTTTGAAAAATGTCTTCTGTCTTGAAGGGGTAAAGAATAGTTGGTGGTCAGAATCAGCTGGCGGGTGGCCACCCTCGGACCGGGGGTGGTGCCCACTGCCTCTCCCACCGACACTGAAGCTCGGTGCCACTCTCTTGGCCTTGTGCTTGGCCTCCCTCAAACCCCGCACTTCAGAGATACCCCCTGCTCTCCCAGGCCCCCTCAAGGGGATGTAGTCCTGGGGGAAAGCCTGCGTGGAGATGCATGCATTTCCAGAGTTAGAAAACATTTCATGCAGCATGTGACCAGAGCACTAAAATAAACCGTAAACTAGTGGTCATCAAATGGGAGTTTAGAAAGAAAGTGCTTGGCCAGATCTGACGTCACGCTGTCGGGAGGGGAGAGCTGGGGGACATTTTGCAGGCTTGCGGATTTGTGAGGCTTCTTTGTATTCTTCGGCCTCTTTCTAGCAACTGCGGCAGCAGCGTGTGTTTCGGAAGGATGCAGAGGTGCTAAAGACTGGCCGGCAGTTGGGGCAGATGGCAGTATCGGTGCTCCGAGCCCACGGGGCCACTTGGAGCTGAGCCTTCCTTGTTCTGTGTTAGCGGGAGATGGAGGCAGCTCTCCCAGGGCCTGGTCAGCTACGGTGGCATTTAACAGCTGGAAAGGGTCGGGGAAAAGGCCACGCAGGAGAGGAAGGTCCTGTCCCAAGTTCGGTTTTAATGGGAGGTCGGGTTTAAAGATAAAACACTTTAAAGTGTTTAAAGAACACCCTCCTCACTCCCTTTTTTAAGAGAAGAGAAATGGAGACTCTGCCTCATCAGAAAACAGATGTGAAGAAGCCAGGACTGTGAGGTGGCCAGGGGCATGTCTCCTGAACTTCCACAGGAGAGAGATGGCAGCTTTCGGACAAAGTGAAGCAGACAGGCTCTTTGTTCCTTTGTAGTCAGAGTGAAAGTTCAAGTTGAGGCACGGTGTGGTTCTGAGGTCTGCACTGACCCCGCTATGCCCTGCCCTTGTGGCATCTCGAGGAGTTGCCAGGCCTCTGTTCTCTCTGCACGGGCCCCTCTGCAGCAGGAGTTGGCTGGAGGATCCTTCCAGGTTGTCCTGGCCCAGATGGATCCTCCCCGGGCAGACTCTGTGCTAATTCTGTTGGTGGATGAGACGGGCTCTCTGTGCTCGGTGTTCTAGGACAGCGGTGCTGCCAGCTGCACACAGCCAGCCTCGGGTGAGCCAGGAGAAATGATGAGGTTGTCTCAGAGAGCTAGTGACATGGTGCTTATCATTGTCCCCCCATGACGATCTGGGGCTGGGGAGGTACTCAAGGCCCTCAGGAACAGAGGGCGAGAGCTGCTCACCAGCTTGTGAGGCCCCAGCCAAGGCCCAGCACCCACATTTCTATGCGGCTGGATCTGCGGCTGCGCTGAGGGAATCCTCATTGGCCAGATGGATCACAAGGTCCCACCATGCATGGTCTCAGCCAGCCCGAAAGAGGATGCACCCCAAATTTTTCTTTAATAAATGTGTTATGGGAGGTGAAAGCCTGGTACCAACACTGAGAAAAAGAAATGGGTTCTGCCCAGCCAGGATTCCACCAGGAAGAGGCAGGCGAGCGGCCACACACAGTGTTAAAATGTGTTCTGGACAGCGGCTGGTGCAGGTGTGGGAGTCTGGTGCCAGAGTGAGAATGGGGGCCGGGAAGGGAGGAGGGGCGGCACAGCACACCAGGGGACAGAAGAGCGGGAGCAAGGACCACACGAGGGCCTCAGCTGCTCCCTGACGCCAGCCGGACAGTACACCACGAAGGAGGCTAATAAATAGACGGCTGTAATGAGCGTTGTCAGTGTGGACGGGCAGTGTGGGGTGCAGGGACACCTCTGTCGTGCCAACCCTGGGTGCCAGGTGATCAGTGTCTCTAGTAAAGATATAAAAATGAAGTTGCTTCTTTTCAAGTATTAAAAAAATAAGTTAATTGACAAAAAGGGCCTGAAGCAGCTGAGCGTCTTGCCAGGTTGTCACCTTCATTTCAATGTGCAAACACAGGAAAAACACCAAGGAGAAAGAGAGCCTCCTGCCCCAGGTGAAGCCTGAACAGGGACAACGCCTGTCCGTCAGCTGGGGGCTTGCAACGTAGGGCCTCACCCCTGTCCCCCAAAGTCAGGATTTTCCAGTGTCAAAATGGTTGTGAAAAGCAAAATGCAGCAGTCCGCAGACCCGGGCCTCGGCCAAGGCATCTGGCCACTGGGGTCCAGTGTGTGGGGTGGGGCGGGGGGCAGACCCCTCGAGTCTCCTTACTTGCATAATGGATTTGGAGCCAGTCCACCCTCGGCTTCCCTGCGGGGCGGGCCTGGGTATGGCCCCATCGCCACTGTCCTGCTCCCAAGTCCTGATTCCCATCTTGCTTTCCTGGGGTGTCCTCTTCATTTCTTTGGTGGCGCTGCAGGGAGCATGAGCACCTCAGCCCCTTCCCTCTGCGGAGGGCTCTGGCAGCTGGGTCTGGACAGGGAGGGAGCAGCATCTTTCTTTCGTCGAACTCGCGAGCTGAAGAGGGGCGCTAGTCAGCGTGAGTCCTCAGGGAGCGAGCAGGCTTTTCTTTTCTCATGGCAGAGTCAAACGCTCCATGCTCCTCTCTCTCCAGAGCGGGCAGTCACGATGGGTCTCTCCAGGGAGGCCGATCCACCTCCGATAACCATCTTCGCCTGGGGCTCCCCACAGCGGTGACGCCTGACTTGCTTTCAAGAGGCACGTGGACATTTGAGTGCAGACTCCCAGGAGGTGCCAGGCCTTCTCAGATCCTGGATCTGGTGGTTTGGGAGAACCCAGCCCGGGTCAGGCAGATGCCACAGACCAGCCAGCCAGCCAGCGCGTGGACAGGAGCTCACGACCAGTTCAGGCTGAAGCCCTTGGACAGCATGACGGCCTCCAGGTCCTTGTCCTCCTCTTTTTCCCGCAGCCGCTGCTCCTCCAGTAGGGCCACGAGGGCGTCTCTCTGTTCTACCACGTCCAGCATCTCGTTCAGGATCTTCTTCTCCTCAGACAGCTCCTCCTCGGTCTTCAGATGATCTGGGCAGTAGCCAAAGACATTAAGGCTGAAAGGTCCGGGGGCAGCAGGTGCATGCCCAGCACCCCCGGTGCACCCCACCCCTCCCCCTTACCTTCCACGGCCATCCGCTCCCGGAGTTCCTGCTGCAGTCGGCTCTGCCGGTCTTCTAGCTCCAGCTCCCGGGCACTGGGATTGGAGGGGGCCAGAGGGAAACAAGCGATAGTCACTTGGAGGCCAACTCTCCTCGCTCCCCAAATGAGGAAGGAGCTGTGCTCTTGTAGTGACAGGTACTGAGCTGATGCCCGCCCCCCCTTAGCTGTGTCCCCAATCTAAAGCCACTTACAAAATCATCAGCTCCGACTCGTAGCGCACCATGGCATTTTTCTCCTGCACCAGCTTGAACCACTCCTGCATCAGCTTGGGGTCGTCTTTCTTGCCCATGCCTGCCAAGAGAGAGGGTGCGTCAGGCCCCGGGAGTGTCTGCCGTCTCCCGGCCGGTAGGAGTCACCACACTGGGGCAAATGTGCAAAGAGCCGAGCAAGATGCTGCGGGAACACTCCCAAGCCTGGTCCACGTTTGCCTACAGCCTCGGAGGGGGGCCCCACGTCTGCGCTTCCCTCTGTCCTGCCTCTGCCTGGCCCTCACCTCCCTCAGTTCCCGGTTGTGGCCTGTTTGACCCTCTTCTGCTCAATGGTTTTCTTTTGGTGTGTTTTAAGTGCTCTGTCCTTTTTTCCCCTTTTTGTTCATTTAATATTTGATACTTGCTATCTATTAGGTCTTCGAGTCCATGAACGTGGCCAGGGTGAATTATAAACTACCCTGTGCCGTCCTTTACACTCATGAACCCTGATCCTTCCTGGGGCCAATGGTACTAAAGCCTCATCTCTTCACACCGTGATCAGGGCAGTGCCTCTTCTCAATCTGTGGCCAGTTGGGCAGGCTTGCCAACGGATGTTGTCCCAGCGAATCCTGCATGGGGTACACAGCAAACCCCATCGCGGGTAGGTTTCTCAGAAAACAGAGAAATACCAGCAGACCCTTGAGACTAAATAAGGGGACTACCCCCTGCTCTGAGCCCACCCCAGTGGTGGCTCTGGGGCTGGACACTCAGGTGTCCTGCGCCAACACATGGCTGATACTAAAACCTCCGTGACCCTGACTCTGTCGGGCAAACTGTTTCTTCCCACAGGAAAATGGGAGGAACATTCCAAGAAATCAAACCACCCAGGAGGGAACAAACTCCTTTTCCTTGGAGCACAAAGCAGCTCACGGCCATGGTGTGGGTCTGCCCAAAGGAAAAGAGGCTATGTTAGTGGTTCCTAATATTTCTGACTTTCAAACCCACCTGAGAATCTCAGGAAAGCTAGGGATGCTCCTCCTAGAAAAATGCATGTGCATTATGTAATTTTCCAGCAATTTTGTCCAGAACTTCAGGGTGGTCACGGGCTTCCTGAAGTGCAGTCATGGGCCCCGGGCTAAGAGGCACTGGACCAGGGAAGTTTCTCAAAGTCATTCTATGAGTCATTTGGTTGGATGTTCTAGTCCAGTAACGACCAGACCCGGGGGCATATGAACACACCCTCAGGTGGACGACTGTCAACTAGCAAGCTCCGTCCTCACTGCTGGCCTATGTTGTTCCCGTGGCCTTGCCGGCACACTGCTGACAGCGCTCTGTCTGCAGTGATTGCCAGAAATGCATGGGGCCCAAGCCAGTTAGTCTCTCACAGGGCCACACTCTGGCGAGGCAGAAACGGGGGACGTTCACACAAGCGGGGGGTTAGTGTCTGCGCCCCGCGCCCGGTGCACATGCAGCCATGTGCCCTGGGGGAAGTCCTGCCCCTGAGCCCTACTCTGAAGCATGGGCGCTCCCTCCCAGCCAGTGGAGCCTGCGGCGGAGGACCGCAGGCCGGGGTGTCTGGGGACCGGTGTTCTCCTCACCCAACCCAATGGACTTGGTTCTTTGGCTTTTAAGCAGCCTGCGGCTCAGTTCCATGCATTCCTTTCTGAGCGTCTCTGCACAGTGTGCCCTCATGGCCAGGGGAGATGAAGCCCTGAGGCATGCAAGCGGTCAGTGCGGCCAGCCCCGGACGCACTGGGGGGTCTCCCCCTCCCGCCCGCCTCCTGTGTGCCAAGACCACGATCCCTCTGGGAGACATCCGAACGCCGCTCATGAGCTCTGGCAGAGGTTGCTGACAGCCGATGAGCAGAGGTGTATGGTGGGGTGGGGAGAAGTCAAATGTGAGAGCCATGGAGAGCAGAGTAAGAGGTTAGTGAGGGTTAGTCAGGACCACACTCCCCTGCCCTTCCCACATGCCTTTTTCAAGGACAATCTTGTCACCACAACAGAGTTCAAATCAGACAAACTTAAAAAAACACACACGCACACTCGGCAAGACACGGGGGAGAGAAGTTTGCTCTTAGTGGTTGTTTTGAAAAAGAACTCGGGGGCATTTGTGTAGACCAGTCTTTGTAAGGACAGTATTCCTCGACTCCACCCATTGCAATGGCGGCCTGGACGCCTGGCCCCTCTAGCTGCTGGACTCGGGACGAAGGGTCCACCCACGAAGGGGGCCCCACCCCATGGGGCGCTCTGCTGGCTTCGCTCCGCGCCCGGCCCTCCCCCGAGACGGTCAAAGGGATACTGTACCTTGTAAGGAACTGCCACATACTCATGGGGTTTTGTAACAGGGCGATCGGGTGTCAGAGAGAGAGAAAGAGCTGGGGTGTCGGGTCCCTGTGTGGCTACTGGTGCCATGACCCTGCGAGGCAGCGGGCAGGAGGTTGGGGAAGTTACGTTACCTTCCTGGACACAGCAAGGGCAGAAGGAGAGAGGTCTACGCCGCGGAGTCCCGCCACTGGGCTCAACTTCAAAAAGGACCAAACAAAGGAAGAGGAGGAGCAGGAGACGGAGAAAGACAAAAAAGGAAGAGGAAAAAGGAGGAGGAATTTGGAAGTGGAGAGGGACAGGGAGGTGAAATAAAAGACAAGCAGAGGACAAAAAGCATAAAAAGTGAGAAAGGAACAACAGGAGGAAAAGAAAAAAAAAAATACAAGAAATGGAAAAGCAGAAACAAGGGAACAAAGTCTACAAATGAATTAAGTCCTTTTTCCAGCACGGGACGGAACAAGAGCAGGCCCAGCTCACTCCCTTCGCGCCGGTGGGCGCTCCGGGGCTCCTGCGTCCTCTCGCCCCCTCGGGGTATCAGCAGAGGGTGACCGAGTGGGCTCCTTCCTCAAACAGCCCAAAGGCCCTGGACGGGTCTGTCTGCTTCTGCGCCACAGACCGCACTGAGCACGTGGCCAATCACACCTTTAGGTTTCAAGGGAAAACCTGGGGTCACGCAGCAAACCTGAGTGTGCTCGAGGTGAAACTAACCTTGGGGCAGGGCTGAGGGCTGAGGAGGCATCTGTGGCCCTGCCAGGCCTGCAGGAAGCAGCTCGGAGGGTATAAGGGCCACACCTGGCCTGGTGACTAATTCAGAGCCAGGATGTGTTGGGGGAAACACAGCTACACTGAGGCGACTTCCACCACTTGGGGTGTCATGCCCCCTTCAGGCCAGGGAGGGCCAACCACCCCCTTTCTTTCCGCCCTCCATCCCCACAGAGGGGTTCAGGCCACAGCGGGGGGGAGGGCCGGCACACTTTGGACTGTAAGACCGAAGGGGGTGAGCTGACAGGACATGCCGAAAACTCACAGTAACAAGGCCGGTGAGGCTGCGGGCGGGGCTCCGGGAGAAGACAGAGCAGAGACATTCTCTACGGCTTAGGGACGCCTGACGGTTACTCAAGGAAGAGGGAGAGGAGCTCAGCAAGGGACCATCACAGAACCACAGGAGCACACACAGCAGACACAGAGCCGGGGGGAACCACCTCAGAGGTGGGGGTGCAGGTGGTTTTACAATCAGAGCGGGGTTTAAGGAAGAACCTGGCTTTGGTCAACAGAAGGGCCAAACAGACAAGCTGTTGGTTGAGAGGTGCCTCTACTTTGTGACTGCGTGAATGCAGGCACTACACTTTCTCTTTCTTTCAAGGCCGTCCCAGAAATCTCCAGGTGCTCTGTGCCTCTGCTCCATGACGACTGTGCCGAGTGCCTATGACAAGCTGACTCTATCCAGCACCCTAACTGGACATGACTGTAGCCAGCGAATGCGCTGAGGTAGAGAAGGAAGGCCCCTTTCCTAAAAAAAGAAAAATCAAGTTGGCCTTACAGCTACATTTAATGTTCTTTGGTTCAAAGTGTCGCGCTCAGGAAGCCCAGAGAAATCCCACAAAGTTCAGTGTCAACGCACAACCTCTTGCACCTCACGGGACCGATGTTACATGCACACAGGCCGTGGTGCAGAGTGGGACAGCATCCAGATTTGCCAGCAAGGACAGCGGCACAATACTCCTCCCATATAAAGAAGCGAGCACCTGCATGGACATAAAAGGTGTGTCTGCTTTCTGGACATCACCACATACAGTTTCTAGCTGCTTCGGTGTGGACTATATCCTCATACACGCTTTCTTATACAGGAGGCAATATAACATAATATTCAGGACAGAAACTAGGAAATGAAAGCAGGAAGCCCACCCCTCTGGAAAGAGTAGGGCCAGGTGACCCTGGCATGGCTAGGACTTTGTCCTTGACTTTCCTGCAGCTCCAAAATGTCCATAGTGGGTACTACTTTTGTGAACAGAAAAACACCCAATAAATATTATTTTACAAGGAAGAAAATGAGGGGGAAAAACAGTCAAACAAGGAGAGTTCCAAGCCAGACTTGAATCTGAAGTGAACACGTGAAGAAAACACAGAAGTACTGATTTTGAGTATAATTTCTTTGCCTTTTATGGAGATGTGAGAAATAGATGATTTGGTTCACTAGATCCAAGGGCAAAGAGGCTGTAAGCTCGTGGTCAATCAAAGGGTTTTTCTTCAAATGCCAAGACAAAATGTCTTTTTTTAATGGGCAGTGTAGTTATCATTCCTCTATTTCCACATCCACTGGACTCCTTGGCTTTGAGCTTCCCC
This sequence comes from Talpa occidentalis, assembly GCF_014898055.3. NCBI lineage: Eukaryota > Metazoa > Chordata > Mammalia > Eulipotyphla > Talpidae > Talpa > Talpa occidentalis. The sequence goes on from NW_023601653.1 coordinate 75,637,564, forward strand.
AGAATTCAGTCCTGGGCAGAGGCTTGCTCCTGGCAGGTCTATACCCTCATCCTGACTTCTCTGCAGCTCACCTGCACCGCCCCCATCACCTTGGCAGTAAACAGAGTCGTTTCTCTGAAGCAGCACTTGCTTTGGAAACGTGTCCACCTGCCACTGTCCTTCAGCACCCACTCCCTTTGACATCTGGACACAGGTGACACATGTCACTAACTTTGAAAAGCAGCTGGATACTGTCCTACAGTAAAGCATGTCTCATCATATTCCAGGGAGATGTGTGCAGTAAGCACATCCAGTGCTTTCCATTTCCAAGGCACTCACATGTAGCCCCTCACCTGATCCTGACAGCAGCCTGCTGTGGCACCCCAGAGGCCCGAGCATTTCTACTTTCAAACAAGGGATCTGAGGCTCAAGAAGCTACATGTGGCACAGTCTGGCTAAGATCAAGAACAATCAAAAATACCTTAGAAGGTTTATATGGTTTCAAAGCCAACAAAGCATGTCACTTTAAATGCCAGCTTTACTCGACAGCAATATGGTTTGCATTTGTAAAAAGTTTAGCCAAATTATCAATCAGTAATGTCAATGATCTGTTAGTAATGTCAAAAGTCAGGCTGCTTCAGGGGACCAAATGAGAAAGAAAAGAGGCTGAGAATTCACTCCCCTCCTCCATTTTTAAGTGGCTCTGAATGACTGACATTACTATGGAAATAGGCTTTGGTCTACCTCTACCCCTTGTCCCCACTGAATGACCCCCGTTTGAAGTAACCAAAATGTGGTGTACTACTTTGCATCAAGTTCACTAAAAATATCTATGAAATCTAAGTTGTACTTCAGCCACCAGTAAAGTTGGCTAATTTAGGGTAGAATATATTCTAAAATCCAAAGGACTTTTTATTCAGAGCACTCCACATTTAAGCCTACCAGACCTCTGTGTCTCACAGGGAGGGAGAAGATACACTGTTAATTTCACTGTGATTTCAGATGTTTCAATCTGAGCTACCAGGATGTCCAAACCATGCCAAGACATGTTAGCAGATAGTAACATCATCTTAAAAATACTCAATTTTAATAATTTTTATGGAGAACATCTATGGATTGTTAGGCCAACTGAACTATAAGGAACAAAGGAAGTAGAAAGTGGTACTTCATGGGGGAAGCCCCATGAACTTAATGGGGGCATATTTTGGTCTAGAACTTCTACCTAAATGTTCCCCTATCTACAGAGAAGTTAGCATCATTTGATGATGTAAAAGAAAGTTCCACTGGTACTCACACAGTCTAGTGTAAAAGTAAATCTCTAAATTAAATGCAAATTTAACTAACATAGATTATCTGTGGTGACTAAAGTGTTTAAAAACCTAAAAATAAAAAAAATGAAAGTTGTGGAAAAAAAATACCATGGAGGATCTGGACTCTTTTGAGGACAATGTAAGAGACTAAGAGTAAGTTACACAAGCAGCGTTTATCAGGGGCCTCTGATATCCCAGGCCCTGGGCAAGCTCTGTAACAGCCCTGGCTTCTTTAAGAGCTGAAGCAGAAAAAAGATTCTATTTGGAAGCAAAAGACAGGGCAGCTGCAGCAGGAGAGTGAGTTGGTGGGGCAGCCTCAATCCAGGCCTTCTGAACAAACAAGGCACCTGTTCGGGGGTTGAGAAGTGGGGGGACCTGCCCTGGCTCAGGCACCTTCCCACTACCCAGGCTCCCAGCACTTCTAGTTGGACAAAGGAGCCTTCTCCACAGGCCTAAAGCAGAGTGTCTGCACAGTCAGAGCCTGTGATACCATGGGGAGGGCCTGCTAGACTTCTGGATTCCAGAAGTCCCAGTTTGTCAGGCTGCATTCCCCAGGGAATCACTGGTTACATTCTAGAATGTCAGACCCTCAAAGTGTACACCAGACACAGTATGAGGAACAAGGGCTTTTGATGAGCTGAGTCACCATTCACAATTGTGTTTCCACACTGAAGTACAGAATTCCAAATTATCAACTCACAGACATTCTAGAACATTGTCTCTTCACAGGCTCTCAATTGCAGTGTCCCCACCCCCATAAATTGCTGCTTGATTGCTGCACAACAATCTATAAATTACCCCAGGGTACTTTACTTCCCTTCCAACTATACTTTCAGAAAATCCTGTGCCTCTGAATAAGCAGCTCCATGGGGTCATAGACAGGAAAGAGGTACACTTATTTCTCAGTCTCGTTTTGGGTGGGCCTCTGCGGACCAAACTTGTGCCGTCCTGGTCTTGCTTAGGTAACTCTCATTTCCCACCTAGTTTTGGGCAGTTAATGCCACTATATTCACAAGTAATTGACCCAGCACTGCAATGATACCTTTGAACTCAAGGCTCACGGTGGACACTACCAGATTTTTGCTCATCTTTTCCTAAGAAACATCAGGGGCATTGCCTTTCATGTCCAAACTCAATCTACCAGACAGAGCAGGCAGAAAGCCACATGTCCAGGGCCTCTGGGTGGTCCATGGACAAGAAATGGGACTTCATTGGTTTTGTTTTCTGATGTTCACATTACATAGAAGGGAAGACTGATCCTATGTTTTGTTGACTGAGACAACACCCTACTAGTCTGAGTCCTCCACCCAGAAAGCGTATTTGCTCAGTCCATACTGAGCAAATGCCATGCCCTTGACACAAGGCAGCCTCTGCACTGCCAGGTGGAGGGGCCCAGCCCCCATCCCAGGGGCAAGGACAACCCTGTAGTCCTGACCACTCACACAACACAGAGCTAGGGTGAGGCCCATGTCAGAAAGACTCAGTGCGAGGACTTGGTAGAGAATCTCTAACCCTCAGGGGAAAGGTAGATCAACAAAGGTGCGTGTGAGTTGAGATCCAACAAGGCAGCATATGCACATGTGTGTACACACACACACACACACACGCACACGCACACGCGCACACACACACACATGGGAATGCTGGGAAATTGCAAGGATTTTAAACTTTGAAAGCAAAAAACAGCACCAGGCTAATGCTCAGTCAAGCAGACAAACCCCAATTTACTAACCTACCAATTAAATTAAGGGAAGTTACTAGAAGAAGACTCAGATGGGGTGTGGAGGGGGGAAGTAAACAGTGTTGGGGTGGGCATCCCACCCCACTCACCAGTGAAAATGGAAGGGCACTTTCAGTCCACTATGTCCCATCTCTAAACCGTTCATGTCCTTCCAATTTCCCTTTGACACATGCCTATCAAGAGGTAAGACCTTTGAAAACTAGCAATTAGGTGTATATATTTTAATCAAAAGCTCTTCAGAAGAGATATGGTTTTAATCTAAAAAAATTATCTGATCATTTATCTGTTCTGGAGCAACAAAGGTTGGTGGCTGTACAGGGGTGGGTGAGCTTGTTCAGTGTCGGGGAAGAGGGGGTGGGGTGGGGTCACTTGGGGACCCTTCCTCTCTGGCCCAGGGCTCAGGATGAGCACAGTGCCTGCTTTCCTTTGAAATCATACAACTGAGCAATGTGAAGAAGGGAACTTAGACTCTCTGATTCAAAAAGTCAAGAGACTTGGGCCTCCCCGGTGGCGCAGCGGTTGAGCACTGGGTTGCGAAGCTGCCCGCGGCCTCTGTGGCGCCGGTTCGATCCCCGGCTGCTCCCCGGCCACCAGAGGAGGGTCCCACATGGCACGCAGACCTCTCCTGCCTCCCGCTGCTCCCCTCAGCAGTGTACTTCGGTCCTTCTCCCCGCTCTGGCTCTGGTGAATTCTCTCACCCTCCCGTGCTTCTGACTGTACCCAGTGCATGTATAAACAAAAAAAAAAAAAACAAACAAATAAATAAAACATGCCTCTATAAAAAAAACAAAAAAAAAAAAAAGTCAAGAGACTTTTTGTATAGGCTGGGGGCCTTTAAATTGTTGGCTGAGAGGCACTGAGGGGCCCTCTGAAGCAGCAGGATACCCAGAGCAGGGACCAGGGGTCTGGATTCCCAATACCTGAGAGCTGCTTGGAGCTTTGTCTTACCCATGTTGAGAAAGAAGATGGATTGCCAGGCCCAGAAGTGGGGCTTCTGAGTGGCTTTTTGGGGATATGAAAATAGAGAAGCAATAAGGTTCTACATTTTAGGCTCTAGGTTTCAAAAGGGAAATCCCCCCCCTGCCTCCATCCCCCAATAATGACTATTACCAAATACTCCAGGACTCAAACAGCAATAACTGGAAAAGGATCTGTTATTCCCTTCTGGAGCTTGAGGAGAACAGGGCCAGGGGACCCTTGATTTGGGGCACATGAGTCCCTTCAAAATGGATGTTTGCCTCATGCTTCATTAGTAGGGCAGTGGCTGCCTCTGTGCGGTGAGCAGAACCCACAGGAAAAGTCTAAATTTTACCCAGAAGTCATAATGAACTGATGAAAGAGGAAGTGAGGAGTCGCTGAGAACCCAGGAGCAAGGGTTAGCAGGTGTTGGATGGCGGGGCCTCCTCTAACCCTGAGGGTAAACTGAGCTTTGTTTTCACCATTCATTTTCTGCTGGAATTTGTTAAAGTTCTAAATTCAAAGACTACAGCTGCCATCTGGGGACGCAGAAACACAAACAGCCAGCTCCATTTTATCACAAGGGAGGGGTAAAGAAGACAAAAATAGACACATGAGGTAATCCGTGTAGCAACAGTATGTGGGATCTGGGAGAGGAGGGTGAATGTAATCTTAAAGAAACGAATTCTGACAGCTCCTTTCAGGGGATTTTGAATTAAAAAAAAAATTGAGATTTGTTTAGAAATGACAGACATTTCCCAGAGGGTTAGGAGGAGGCAGGAAAAGGAGTCAGGGATTTAGGGAGTGGGACTTGTTAATTGGAATGTAAGCATCAGCCCTTTTACAGCATCACTGGCCTCTGGGTGGACATCCTGAGCACAGCAGAAGCTCCAGGGCACCAATGGAGTCTGTCGAGGGTGGGGACTTCATGGGAACATGGGGTGGGGGTGCACAGAGCCAGGACCCACAGGCAGGCAACCCCCCAACAGGGCCAAGAGCCCACTCCTTACGGGGGAGGCTCACCTAAGAATGCAGCACGGTTTTATAATAGAAATCTACTGAATTATGCCCTTGGTTTTTTAATGAATGGGCTAAGAAATAACTCTATTAAAAAGAAGGGGTTATGGTTAAAAAAAAAAAAAAAGAGAGAGAATGTGCTTTGCCAGCTCTTCTAGGCAAGGGGCGATTAAGTGGTCTAACAGCCTGGGCAGGAACACTGGATCCCCAAGACGGTGCGAGTCCACACCGGGCAGCTCCAGAAGCATCACTTGGCTCCCCTGGGAAATGTCGGCTTTGCCTAAGAAAAACTGCCAAGACTCATGGATTGGCGATTTCTCCAAAGTAATACAAGGGGTAAGCTTTGTACAGCAAGACATCAAAAACACTGAGTTCCTTCCTTTAAGGGAGTGGTTCTATTGTTTTAGAATCACCTGGAAGTTTTGTTAAAACCCACATAACCAGGATTCGCCTGCAGTTTCTGCCTGGGGGCACCAGAACAGGGCTGAGAATCTGCATTCCTAATGAGGTCTCAGGTGATGCTGCGCTAGAGAGCTGATGTCTTCACCGAAAAGAACAATCCAGGCCCAAGACTGAGCGAGGAGGGACGAACATGGTCATAGGCACTGTCAACAGAGTCTCAAGTTTGATGAATTTGCACAGAAATCACAAATGACACTCTGAAATCTTTGAGGGAAGGGTGAGCACACTTAATTACAGGGGCTGGGGCTGAATCCCCACACGCTGGCTCGTGAGGATGGCTGGCTGGGAGCGTGTCGTGGACGTGGCACCTACAAGTTGGAAGGGATGAGGTTCAGGCAGAGGACGTGCTGGAGAGGGCACGGTTGTGAGTGAGAGGCAGAGTATGTGCGTGCCCGTGTGCATGAGCACATGTGTGCACGTGTGGTATGCTGTTACTGTCATACAAGCACACTGCCAAACAGCACACTGCCAAACAGACAGGATGCCGTCGACGCCAGCTGATCAAGGCTGGCGAGAGGGAGGAGGAGAGGAGGTTTTATTGTAAAAAAGTAAAGTATCTCCAGGCAGCAAAAGCTCCAGTCTCCATGGGGAGGTCTGCGTGCTGCCTCTCGCTGAACTGGAAAAGGGCCTGTGCTTTGGTCATTTGTGAGCAGGGACTGGGGAGAGCGGGTGGGAGAGGGTGTCAGCAAGGTTAGTGCCAGCCCAGAGGCTGCTATACATACCACCCAGATGCAAGTCGATGAGGTCACTGTAATAAGACTCTCCCCAATAGTCTACAACAAGGAATTGGTGAAGAGAGAGTTATTGGATCAGACACCCCTCCATGGCCCCCATATCCAAAGCAATCAATGATCTGAAGCAGAGATACAGCAAAAGGGTGGAGAGGGACAGCTGGAAAGCATGCATCTCTCTGCAGGTGCATCACACACGCTTGCTGTGGCTGTGCAGCTCTGGGGGTCACTCAACACCACGGATGGCAGAGTCATCCACCAGTCAAGTGTGAAGCCTGTTCACACATTGGATTGGTTAGGATAGCAGGCCTGGGGTTTGTTGGGAATCCAGACCCTGCTGGGCCTCCATCTTACCTCCCCAGGAAGACTAAAGTTTCAAGGGCCAACCAGGGGCTATTTACATCCTTAGTCACTGAGTATTAGAAGCCCCAGACTGAGGAGCTGAAGGCAGGATGTGACACTCCTAACAATGCTCTGCCAGAGCAGCAGTCTTTAGGCTCAAAGGCTAGCCCAGGTGCCAGGGACGCAGCCCGGAGCCCCAGAGCTGAGTATGCCAACTCCTTGCAGAGCCACTGTTGATGGGTAGGTCTGAGATGAAGGAGGTCCTGATTCTTCTGGGGTTCAGGTCCCCACTTTGGCCAGCCTTCACTATAAAAGCAGGCATGAGCTGTGACTTTGCCAAAGACCCTAGAGGCCAGCTGGCCACGGGCGCGCCCAGCCTGTCAGGGTGTCATGTCCTTCCCCAGCCTGCGCCCCAAGACTGGGCACTGCCGGGGGCTGGTGGAGCGGGTGGTCCTCACCTTCCCAGAATCAGAAACAAAGCAGAGTGTGACAAAGTCAGCTGCCCCTGTGTCCCTTCTCCAAATCTCACAATCTGAATGCTGATCCCGCAGCTGGTGTGGCAGGTGAGGTCCCCTTCGGGGGCGGACACACGGAAGGCGAAACACAATCCAGGAGGCTTTCAATGTCCACTCAAAGCTGACCCCACCATTTAAGTTGAATCAGGGTTCCATAACAGAAGGGGTGCCCTAGACCAGAAACCACATTAAGTCTTGGTCTTGCCCTGGCTGGAAGGCTCTGAGGCACGTCCTGGTGAGCTAGACAGGCTGAGTTCCACGGGATAGCAGGTCCGCGTCAGAGTTCTTCCAAACACGCTGACCTTCAGACAGGTGGGAAGCCCACCAAGTGGTCAGCCGAGTGCCCTCAGGAAAGGGGCTGACTCGCCCTTGCTGGAGACTCAAGATATCATGCTCAAGAGTAAGAGCTCAGCCAGCAGCAGCCAGACATGGGAGAGACAGAGGAGTAGCCAAGAGCACAGTGTGGCCTCACGATGATGGCCACCAGGCAGGACAAGGCCCCTGGGACTTCGGGCAGAAGGCCAGTCTTGGAAGTGATGTGTTTAAAATAAGAAAAAGAAAATTATATATTTGGAAACAGAGTCCCATGGTAGGAGCCATTAAGTCCTGAGAACCTCCCAAGTGCATCACGGGGAAATCTCCCAACAGGGCAGCCAAAGCTTGTCTTTAAAAACAGCACAGATTTGGGTTTGGTCAAAGGTGTTTTGGTGACGCCTTGAGGAGTGTGGATTAGAACAGTGGCTTCTAAACTGTTCTGTGGGACCTGGGCTTCTTCCAGAGTGTTTCAGCAAGTCTCCCAAATATCTGGTGTGTGAATAGTTTTAACTCGTTTAGTATAAATAAGAGGTCCAAATGTATGCCAACTTTTAACCCGCTGAAGGCCATCAACACCTCACTTTCTGCTACCAGGTAAACTCATTTTGGTGAGAGCCCCTAGGACAGAGTTTCTTCTGCTCTTTTGTGCAAGTGTCTGCACACCCTATAAATGTGTCGGGGGGGAGGATATTTTTCTTATTTATTTAAATACATAGGTGCGCCCGGACCACTGGCCAGCGGACACCCAGGAAAGCCAGTGGGACCAGCCTCTCAGCAGCTCCTGTCACAGCTGGTGCTGGAGCTGGGTAACACGTGTCTAGCTATCACGGCACAGCTGATTTTGTGTTTACAGTGTGTTTGGAAGCTTGTACTGAGATCTTGTCTTTATAAAGAATATGAACTACAGTCTGATTTGTTTGTGATTCAACTCTGAAGATAGTGCTCACTGCTGTCCTCTAAGCATCTAGCATCTTGGGGCCTCCCTGGTGGCGCAGGGGGTTGGGACGCAACCCATGAGGCTGTCCGCGGCCACTGCCGCACGAGTTCGATCCCTGGCCAGGGAGCAACCCACATGGCGCAGCAGACCTCTCCTGTCTCGCCCGCTGCTCCCCTCAGCAGTGTATTTCAGTCATTCTGCCTGTTCTTCTCCCCACTCTGTCTCTGGTGAATCCTCTCACCCCCCACACCTCTGGCCTGTACCCCAATTCTTGTATGCATAAATAAATAAATCTTTTTTTTAAAAAAAGCATCTAACATTTAGATCATTGAAACCACATAGATGCTTCCTGGAGGGCTGTTAAAAATATGCTACTATTTATTGCAATTATCTGTGTGTATCAGACACTGTGCCCTGGGGTGAAATGGATGCTGAGACTTCACACCTACAGTTGCCTACCACACCTGTATTTACAACTCTGCATTAACATCTTAGAGTAACTCCTTTTAATTTTAAACTTGAACATGGCTTTGCTTATAAAAAGGTTTCTGCTGTCAAAAACAAGTTTGAAAATCACTGACTTAGATGACAAGTCATAGGTTTATGAAAAGGTAATTCAATAACTGGAAGGAAGAAATCTGGCAAAAGCCTATGCCCGTCTTCAAGGGTATTATTTTCTCTGACTCCTGGCCAGTTGGCGGCGTAAGTAACGTGAGATACTGAGGCACCGTCACAAACTGAAACTGTACAGCAGACAACAGGCATGCGAGTGCTTTACGTGAGGACCTCAGAGCCTTGTGAGCAGGAGGAGCCAGAAGTCTTCCTGGAGGACTCAACACTATGAAATGCAGATGCATGCCTGCTCACTTATTGTATGTCTTGAGAAATGGATGCCTCACTCTACATTTAGCAGTAATTTCTGGGGAGGCTATGATGGAATGATGATGGGCCCCAGTTCCCTCCAGTATTGTCTGCAAGGAGAGAAAGCAGTTGGGTGCTGGGCCTCTCTGGTGGGTCCGGGCTAGCTCCCTCCAGGTGCACAGACTTAACAGAGGAGGCCAAATGAGAGCCTGCAGGCCTGGAGACAGAACAAGGATGGGCGGGCCATCACAGTTCATTTGGAAGCTGGGGCACGTTTTAGGTCAACCTGAATCTCCACTCCTTGACACAGGGCTTGCCTCGCTGTCCTGGGTTTCTTGGCTCAGAGTCTGCTCAGTGGGTCAAGTTTTTGCATGTCATTTGGTGGCCTGGGCTTTACGCAGTAAGTCCAGCAGCAGGTGAGGGACAAAGTCAAGAACATCTACTCCCTCATTTTCTCCCCATTCCATCTTTTCACCAGAAGATCGTCACTGAGTTGACTGTTAAGTTGCAATTTTTAGGCCTTGAAGGGTTTAGGAAGGAGACCTACTTCTGTGACTGACTCCCCCAACATGAGCTTCAGTCCCACAGAACCCCAGAATTCATCTCAACCCCAGGCACATTATAGGAATTCAGCCCACCAGCCAGTTTTCCAGCAAGATCGATGGCAGCAACGGGCCCTGTTCCAGGCTCCCGCTTACGGCTCGTCTGCAGTGTACAGACAGCCTGCCTGCCAGAAGGTGTTCCGCCCTCTCTCCGTTGCCACACAAGAACAAGGGGTTACTGCAAAATCCAGTCACTGCTTGTTTTTCATGCCCAGTCTGGCGATTTGAAGGCTGAGCTGGAGGCCACAAAGAAACGGTTTCCCCATCCTGAGACTGGATTGAGACTCAGGGACACTTGAGAAAGCAGAGACCAGTCACTCCAGGCCTGAGTTGGGGTACAGCTGCACAGTTGGGGTGAGCCCAGAGTTTTCAAGGTCCTGAACCAACAAGGCTCCTCCAGGGTGACTCAGACATTTCCATGCTTCCCCTGTACCCAACGTGCTGACCCCCACCCCTGCCCTGGGTCCCTTGAGCCCCCTCCGTGCTCCAGAGCTCTGCCCCAGCAACAGGGCTCACTAAGCAATGGCCTCAGAGCCACGCCCCAGTGTCTGCTCTGTGCTGGCTCACCACAGTTCCCCGAGCCTCTCCTGCCTGCCCCGAGTAACCGGCCTCCAGGGAACACAGAGCCTGGCTTCACACTGGCAAATCTGCGTGTGCGTCTGCAGGAGGTGGTGAGGACAACGTGGCATGTCCTCACGTGCTCTGCGTGGCTCAGGCAGGAGAGGGAGCCCGAGTGCTAAAGGCAGGAGGGGGCAGGCAGGAGCAGGTTGGGGGCCCTGCTCGTGCAGTTCTGTGATGGCTCCTTGTGGCACAGTCCCTCATTCCCAGTTATTTTCTCCTAGAGAAATGACGGGGTGGGAGGGGAGCGGGGAGAAAAGGTAGACAAGGCCCAGCGTTTGCCATTAACAGATGAAACAGACTGAGAGGTCATTCTACAGGTAAATGGCAAGCAACAGTGCTGGGCCTGGGGCAGTTGCAAAGAGAGGTGCTTTTCTTTCCCTTTGCTTAACAGGAGGCCCCAAATCTCAGGCACGAAGGGCCCCAGAGAATCCTGCTGGAAAAGAAGCTGAGGTCCAGATGTGGTGCTGCGAGACTAGCCTATGTGGGAGATTGGGGTGTCCGGTGGGGGCTTCCTTCAGGGACAAACATCCTCATAGAGGAAACCCAGACAGTACCTGCTTCACCGCGGAGGGCCTTCTCCACAGCCACGCCTCTTTCCTCCAGCTGCCTCTGCTTCTCCTCCACCTGTTCCAGCTGCCGTTGGATAATCTATGGGACAACAACAGTGTAAGCTGGGCCTCACCTGCTGTGTAGATCCCGGGGCCCCTTATTTGTAAGCACCATGGTGCCTGGGGGCACATCAGCGGAGACACAGGCCTCTCTCTGGAGCAGGAAGAAAGGAAGAAAGGAAGTGGATGAAAACACCTGCAGGAAGGATTTAAGTACTAAGCCCAGGGCCTTTCTATGGTGAGGCTGCTGAAGCACTAGCGGGGGTTCTTAGAGAGTACAGCAGAAATCCTGTCTCTATAAGATAAAAAATTAAAAAAAAAAAAATCTAGAATAGAGCAATGAGCCAGAATCTGCCCAGAATCACACAATGAGTTTCTCTAGGCTCTGGGCGGCTAACAAAGGTACCAAAAGGATGTACCACCTTCTAGCAGCAGCCAGTATAGAGGTCTGTGGAAAATGTCATGCCACAAATGAAGTAAAACCCAGTGACCCAACCAGATAAAGAGAAAAGGACAAAGAGATTGGTTTTTTTTTTTTTTTAAAGTAAGTTTTTTTTTTTTTAATTTTTTTTAATATTTATTTATTTATTTATACAAGCACTGGGTACAGTCAGAGGCACAGGAGGGTGAGAGAATTCACCAGAGCCAGAGCGGGGAGCAGAGCAGGCAGAAGGACCGAAGTACACTGCTGAGGGGAGCAGCGGGCGGCAGGAGAGGTCTGCGCGCCATGTGGGACCCTCCTCCGGTGGCCGGGGAGCAGCCGGGGATCGAACCGGCACTGCACAGGCTGCCGGCAGCTTCGCAACCCAGCGCTCAACCGCTGCGCCACCAGGGAGGCCCAAGAGATTGGTTTTTAATGCCTGACAAGACACACTTCAGCAGAATGGCTTCATTTGTATTTGGATTTGTTGTTCATGTTTCTCATTGTTGTGTAGCTTTTGATCAGCATACTCATCTTTAGAAAGAAAATTCTATCTCATTTTAGAAATCGTATTGTATTTATATTCATATTTTGTGTATATAATTTTTTTTTTGGTTAGATAAAGTCCAGAGTGCATGAGGCCTGCAGACAGGTGAGTGGCCCTCTGGGGTTCTACCTGGGCTCGGTGCAGTCGCTTGAGTTCCTCTTGCTTGGCCTGTCTCCGGGCTGCCTTCTGAACACGCCGGGTCAGTTTGGCATTCAGCTCTTCCTCTGTGTAGGTCCTTGGCTGGAGAGAAGGAGAGAGAGTTCCTCGGTCAGTTGCACGCGGGCTAGAGAGAGGCTGGGGCGCTAAGCGGCAGGGGCAGGGACAGTGCCGTCGCTGAGGCAGAGCCATTCCTCTGCAGAGCGCCGGCAGGTGACGGTGGGCGCGGCTGTGGGCGCGGCTGTGTGGGGCACCTGGCGCTAGCTCAGCTGTGGCTTCGATGGTGCTTGTCTCTGCTGGAGCCCTACATGCCACAGGGTACACCTCAAGATCTACAAGTGAGACACTTCCCTGCTGTGACAGGGACAGGAGGCTGAGTGGGGACCGACTATTAGGAAGTTAAAATGTCAACAGGACACACACTCATGGAGGCCACTATTTCCCATGGAAGGACGTGTGCTCCGCTTACGGTGCTGTGAGGGGAGGAGCACTGGTGAGGGATTCTCAAGCCTCCTGCTTCTAGGAAGAGGATAGGGAAAAGACAAAGAAAACCAGGGTCCTTCTATTTTCTTGCTTGACATCAAAATCACTTCTTCAGATGAGTGATAATGATATATATTATATATATATCGAAAGTCACTTTCTCACTTTCTTCAGATGAGTGATATCTTCTGTGGTGATATTGATATCACTCATTCTGAAGAAAGTGACTTGTGATGCCAAACAAGAAAATAGATGTGTGTGTGTGTGTGTGTGTGTGTGTAGGATTCCGCTAAGAAGTAACATTTGAGGTAAAGAAAGATGCTTCTATTTGAAGTCTGAGTGAACCCAAGCTAATGTATCTGATGAAGGAAATACGGCAGCAGCCCTGGACTGACTGGGTCTGCATGGGAGGCCGCCATCAGTGATGGAGAGGAAGGAAGAAAGGCCTGGTGGGTTGTTTCAGTCAGTGCCTTCAAGAACTGGCACATCCACCTGCAAGTGGGGGCATTAAGGGTGACTGGCAGGGCATGTCGCATGCCTTGAATAAACATGGCTAACACTGAGAGGTAAATGCTGGAGAGGCTGCCTTGGTTCATAAGGCCCTCTTTATTGCTTCTGAGAAAATTAAAAATGGAGACTTTTAAGACTTTAAAGGAGACCTCAAATTTAACTCAGAGTAGAATCTCACAAGTTTTATTCTGAGAGCTTAGGGGATGGCACAGGCCTAATGGAACAGGCAGTCCCTGAATGGTCGGAGGTGTCTTAAGCATCTCACTTGGCAGATCACAGAGTCGAGGGCTCGAGAACTCCCCATTTCTGTGGTGCCCAGTCCCAAAAGGGCTGCCCTGTCCCACCCCAGCCCCGCTCCCCCAGGCACCTGGAGCAAAATTACCACATGCACTCCAGCCTGCAAAGAGCAGGGCCTCTCACCCTCCTCTGCCATGGCACAGCTCTAGAAAGTTCTGCCGCCAGTATTTACTACAGCTCCATGCATGTATGAACACCGTTAGTGAGGACGTGGCTGGAGGGCCAGGCTGGGCTGCTCCGGTGGTTAATCACAGACACGCATGCAACAATGACCAGCCAATGGGAATGAGACACTACCTTTGATGCATATGATCTCCTGAATGCCAAGGCGTGTGGTACATAAATCGACTTTTAAGGGGATGGCGACGGAAAACAAAACAGAATAGTAATAATAATAACAATTTAAAAATTAAAACTAGAACACAGAAATGGAGCAAAATCAGTTAGAAGCTTAAAACAAATACACAGGACTAAAACACATGATTATTTTTCACAATGTCACACAGGACTGCGTCAGTGAGGAGCCTGGGGTTAAGATCCTACCAGCAGCATCTTAGCAAACCTCAGTTTTCAATAAGGTTTGGGCTCGCAGTTCTGCTGAGAAGTCAGCATCTTCCCGACTGTGCCCCGAATCTTAGCTCTTTTCCCTTCCCAGTCTGCCTTGGGTATAGATTAAAACTGTTTCAGTAAATGCTGGCAGACAAAGTGTGTCTCCTTTAGTCTCCATTTGCTTGTGGAAATTCAGATGACTTCTCCCAGCTGCATGCTACAGGGACCTGGGATGTGGGGCAGGTGGTGGTGATTCCTGTCGCCACAGAGAAAAGGGAGTATGAAACCTCAAGTTCTCTCACTAAAGCCTCTTCTGGCAGCGTTTCTCAACAGGGCCAGGCGGGTTCCTAGCAGGCTGCCCAGCAACCCTGGGGCAGAAGGTGGGGGTCATTTCTTAATTATACACAGTAGAAGGGGTCCGAAAAAGCATAAGTAACTGATCTTCACCAAGAACATTTAGGCCTCCCTGGTGGTGCAGGCGGCTGAGCACAGCGCCGTGAAGCTGTCTGCAGCCTCTGCAGTGCGGGTTCAATCCCGGCCGGCCACAGAGATACCCACATGGTGCAGCACACCTCTCCTGACTCGCCCGCTGCTCCCTCAGCAGTGTATTTCAGCAGTTTGCCTGTTCTGCTCCCCACTCTGTCTCTGGTGAACCCTCTCATCCTCCCGCACATCTGCCCTGTACCCCAGTTCTTGTATAAATAAATCTTAAAAAAAAAAAAAAAAAAGAACATTTAGGCCTTCCGTTTAGCCCCTTTCACTTCCTGAGACCAGAGGCGAATTGCTCAGAGCCCCATGGTTACAGCCCTGCTCATCGGCTAGTGGCAGTAAGGGAGGTGGGAGGCGCTGGGGGTCTAGGGGGTGCCCTCCAGTGCGTGCTCCTCTGTGCACCAGCGGGGCCACCACAGTCAGGGAAGAACAAACTTGCCTCCGTGATGGCATGTAACTGGGAGCGCATGTCCACTGCCATAGGCCGACCTCTCCCACCCCGGAGTGGCGAGAGGACAGATTTCAGCATCGGAACAAGTCAAGTGAAACAAAAGGCGAGGAGGGAGGACTCCCCCAGGTAGCGAGTGAAAGCTCCCCAGAAACTGTAACGAGTCGGGCTTGAGGCCTTTACCTGAGGGTGATATTAGAAGGAGGTGGGGAAGCACTTGACTTATTTCTGGGGGAGGGGAGATGCCAATTTGGCAGAGGCAGTGGCCAGAAGGGTGACATCAGGGCACGTCTGTCTTGTGCGGAGTGAGGAGCACGGGAGGGCTGGGAGACAGACATGCATCTGCTGAGAGACACCAAGGCCGTTCAAGGGCAAACGTGCTCTGGGGCCCGCCAGAGGCCACAAAGCAGTGACGCCAGCTGTTTTTAAGTCAGACTGAAGCAAAGAAAGGAGGTACGTGTGCATTACCTCTTGTTGGTAGGGCTACAGGTGTACAAAAAATCTGTACTATCTTAGTTTTTCTAAACAAAGATTTTAAATAAAAATAAGGTATTTTAGTTTTTTTCTAAAAGATGAAACAAAACACAGGTGCTTGCTTCACAGACCATTAGGGATGGTCTCTGATGAAGGGGAGCCCCTTCTCCGAAGTGTGCTGCTGCTCTAGCTGCTGGCTGGGCCCTCCAGAGTCAATTAAACTCCATTTTCACTTTAGGTGCCCCCGGCCCCACACTACTCACCCTATAACTCTTCACTCCTACAGAGAAGTTGAAAGAGGACAATGAAAACCTGGGCATCCTGCACCTGGATTTGCTAGATCTTAGCATTTTAATCTTTATACCATTCCCCTTCCCCTGCCCCCAAATCAAGACCTTTGATCCTAAAAATTTTAGCATGTATTTCCTAAGAACAGAACATTTCCCTACATGACTCTGTCCCTTAACTTGGGAACTTAAACAGGGACCTTGGCATTGATGAGATATTATATTTTTATGCATATAATAATGGTCAAATTTCTAGAACATTCCAAAGTGTTCTTCATGGCTGTTAGTTTTCCTGCGTTAGCTCCCATGTCTGTAAATTCACAGGGCCCTGCTCTTGCTCAGCACACTCAGCAGACACCACACCCCAGTAGGGGTCCAGCCAGGAGCCCTAGGCTCAGATGTGTCCTTACTATTCCCTACATGGCCCGGAGCAGAGGGCTCTGCCTGCGTGGAGTGCACGGGAAGCCTCTGGTTCTGGGATTCCAGGAGTGAGGACCACGTCCACAGAGAGGAGGAGGAGCTCCCAGTGGGGTTTGGGGCTGAGGGGGACCCTCTGGTTAGTGATGCGTGAAGGCCACAACAATGGCCTTGGCATAGCCAGCCTGGGCTGCTGCCACTTGGCATTTTGCCGGAATGGGTCATTAGTTAATCCTGACCACAAAAGCAATCATGGGTGGAAGTTTCGACTGAGAGGATGACCTGCTCAGTGTCTGCACGTCCACACACAGGCACACGCCTTGGACCACATCCTCCTTCACAGATGCCTCAGGACCTCCTCTGGTGGTCCAGTCCCAAACCGAGGTGCTTCTGGACACAAATGTGGGGCCCTAAATACGCCCCACATTTGTGTCCAAAAGCACCTCAGTTCATATCCATGCTTCTGCCTGGGAAAGCATATGGAGCACCCGACCGGAGGCGTGGGGAGCCAGGTCCCAAGGAAGGGCACCTGGGATCCAACCGCAACTCAGTGCAGGCGGAGGGGACATGGGGAAAGCCGTCCTGCAGGCGGGGTCAGGTGAGACAAGAGGCCTTCTAGGAGAGTGGACAGATGAAGAGCTGGAGTGGCCCAGGGAGACAAACCAACCAAGAATGAGATGTGAACTACAACGACTGTTTCCTCCAGTTTGCCAAGTGATTGAAAGCGGGATGGGGTCAGCCCAGCAGGAGAGAACTAGAAACAGGCTGCAGGATCTTCTGTACTGACCATGCATGTGCTGGCTCCGGCCTAGACGGAGCTGTAGCCCCGAGGAAGTCAACATGGAGGGCAGACTCAGGTCCTGGGATACCTTGCTAAGGAGGCCCCTGATGTTTTGGGGGAACTTTTTCATTCCGAAAAGGGAGTTATAGACACTGGAGATGGAGAGGACTTCCACCCTGGTTCCCACCCCTGCACGCTGCCCAACCTTTCTGGATTGCTGTCCCCACCCCAGTACTGCCTTGGGACACAGAACTTTTCTCCATCCCTCTCCCTGCCAAAGCCACAAGGTTTCTTGAAACATAAATGACTGAACACAGCAAGAGAGGTTAGTGGCAAAGGAACCCTCCACACACACCTCACTTTTCTGGAGCGAGGCCCCTGGTCTCCTAAGCCTGGTGCAGATTCCCTAACGCTCAGCACAGAACCCAGGGCAGTTTCCTGGACCTGTTCTCAAGTGGCAAGAAATCCTCTCTGACCCACAAACGTGCAGGGCAGGAGAACCAACAGGTACGTTTCTCAGGGACTAGGTTCCCATCCCAGCCTCCACCAGATCCGTTCAGGGGGCCTGGGGGATGCTACTTCCCTGAGGATTTCTGAGACAACAAGAGCCGATGGACAACACCGCGCTGTGTCCTGGAGACATACATAGCGACACTCTGAGCTGGGCTTCTTTGTAGATCTGCGCACAGGACTCTTGCCATGGAAGCAATTAACCCCAAAGGGTTTCTAGCTGCTCAATGAAAAAGTCCAAAACATCCCCGTGTCCCGCTGGGCTGGGCTTGGCATGCGCAGCTGGGGGAGCTGCCCCTTTCCTTTCACCTCTTCAAAGACCAACACTAAACACGGATGAGGGGCAGGGTGTGGGCCCCTTCGGAAGCCCCGCTCTTGACCGGGCCTACATACCTCTCGCTTGGACTTCTGGGAGGACCTCTCGAGGATGTCGTCGCTGGAGAGGTCCGAGTCCTCCGAGAAACTCAACTGGCGCCGCAGCTGCAGCTCTGGGGGGAGAGGAGGCAGGGGGAGGATGGTGACCAGCCTGTCAGCACCACGCGCACTCCCGACCCACGTCACGCGCGCACAGGGCGGTGGGCGAGGTCTCATCTGTTCCCAGCTCAAGTGATTCTTTGCCCACAACGAGGAGCAGTGGACGCCGACACTGGCCCAGGGGCCGTAGGTGGGCACACTGTGCCCCCGGCACGGCCTGCCCGGTACTGCCCTGCCCATGATGCCCATCTCTGGACCATGAGGCCCCACCAACGCCCATCGCCCTCACTATTTCAAGCTGGTTTCTGAACAAGTCTATTGAGTGGAACACACTCTGGGCAGCCCCGCTTCCCTCCACCTCGTCAGCACAGCGCCTAAGGACCCCGGGGGAGCAGCGAAGGCCAGCGGCTCGTCAGGATACACCTCAGGCTCTGCCCCAGCCGGGCCCTGGTGCCGCCGTACCTGCTCTCACCACGGGAGACAGCCTGTGCTTGGCAGAGTCCACGGTGGCCCCGCTGGAAGGGGTGCTGGAGCAGGACCTGTCGTCCCCCTTCTTCTTCTTGTCCTTCTTGTACCCCGAAAAGACTGACTTCCACAAGGACTTGGGCTTGGCGGCTGCCTCCTCGGGCAGGCTCGGGCTGGGCTTCTCCGGGGGCCGGCCCTCCCCTTTGGACTTCTTCTCTTTCTTGTTTCTGCGGGGGGAGAAGAGCGACGATCTCTTCTTGCTCTTCCCGCTGGAGCCCTCGGATGAGGTCATGGAGCCGTCTGGGCCCCCCGAGTCTGAGGGAGGGGAGAAGACCTCCTCGCTGGTGGCTTCGTGCTTCCGGGTGGACTCCTCAGAGCCTTTGAGCCCCGGGCGTCTGGGGGAGTCAGGGCCGAGTTCTTTGCCCTTGGAGGGCATGGAGGAGGCTCTGCGGGAGGCGCTGGCTGCCAACTCCTGCTCCTTCATCCTGCTCAGCTGCTTGGCCATGGCATCTCTCAACGCCTGGCTCTTGACAGACTTCTCCCTGGCTCGCATGCGCTCCTCGGCCAGCTCCTTGGCTTCTGGGGAGACTACGGGCAGCCCCCTCCTCTGAGGCTGGGCCCCGCTCTCCAGAGCAGGCAGTCTCCCGTTCTCCTTGGCGAGCGGTGGGTGGGGGGGCTTCTCGGCGCGGGCCCAGTGGGAGGGGGGCGTGAAGAAGTTCTCCTGCAGGCTGGAGTCCTCGGTCTGCTCGTCGTACGTGTCCTCCACGTCGTCGGCAAAGGGGATCTCGTCCACGCTCTCCACAAATGACTTCCGCACCTCCTCTCGGGGGGGCTGGGCTGGCTCCCGGGGGGGCCGCATGAAGCTGGGAGGGGGTGGGGGTGGGGTCACCGAGGCCTTGGGCTCTGCTTCTTTAGGCTCCGTCTGACAGGGCTTCCTCTGGAGAGTTGCGGGCTCTTCGTCCTGGGGTGGGGGCGGGGGAGGGCTGGAAGGTGGGGTGAGCATGGTGGAGTCCGAGGTGTTGAAGCTCTGGCTGCCTAAGGTCTTCATATTGGAGGAGCTCCCGTGGAGGCCCAGCCCAGAGCTGCTGGACAGGTCTCTCCGCTCCTCGTGGGCGCTTCTCAGCTCTCTGTCAGATGGGGACTTGGGGGTTGGCAGGGAGGGCGAGTCACCATCCGATTGTGGCAGGCCCAGCCTCTTAGGAGCAGATGGAGGTTTTAGAAGACTGAGCCCCTCACCCTGAAGGGACTTCTCAATGGCAGAGGATTTTAGGGGTGCTGGCTTAAGGGCAGGCGAGGGGAAGCTGGGCTCAGACCCCTTGCCCCGATCCACGGGGGTGAGCCCGAGGCTGCGGCGGATTTCGGCGCTCTTCATCCAGAACTCTGCCACCAGGTCGTTCCGTTTCAGGGCCTCGTCCACAGTGAGAGGGGTGCCCAGCCTGTCCTTGGTGTCTCCTTGGTGCTTGATGAGGGGTGTGGATGTCTTGGCTGGAACAGGCTGGAAGCGTATGGGGGACTTGGTGGGGGATGGGATGGTGGCCTCGGAGGAGGGCTGCGGCTGGGAGCAGATGGGGAACTGGCTGGAGGGGGTGGTGGAGGTAGGCAGTGGCGACAAGTGCTGTGAGCTAACTGGGGAGGTAGGCGTCCTGGCTTCCGGGAGAGCCACGGGCTGAGATCTGATGGGAGAGCTCACGGCTTTCTCATCGGTGGGGGCCTCTGCTTTGGGTTTCTCTTTGGGGAGCAAAAGCTCAGGGAAAAAGCGTTCCTCAGGTGATTTCACCTTGGTAGCAACAGGGGTGAGTGGGATTCCGGCTTCCTACAGACAAGACGGATAGAAGGCACTCAGATGTCAGGGCTTACTGATCAGCACAATACCCCCGGCCTCCCCCAGAGAGCTTCCCCCTAAAGGGGCTGTGCTCACAGAAACAAATCCGCCATCCCTTCAGATTCCAGTGGCTTCAGGAGAGGCCCTCTCACTTTCTGCTGTGTTTGTTCCATTTTTAGAACTGCTCTACTTAGAGAATAGACTTGGCTTCGAGGGCTTGGTTAATCCTGTATTTCTGTGCACTGAGGTGAACTCTGGCCAAAGAACACTAATAAATTCAGCCCTTACCCCCCACCATCAATTCCCTGGGGCCCCAATATCTCCAATGGACAAACATATGGGCCAAACTGAAGACTTAAAATAGCTACTTATTACAAATTGTCCCTCCTGTGTGAATCCTTGTATCTCCCCATCCCCAGTAGCTCAATGAAGCTCCCCCATTTCAGAGATGAAATCAACAACTTCATCTTGCTTCTCAGAATCCCAGAGACACAGCCACACAGGTCCGCGTCTTGGTCTGGCCTCTCTCTCTGATCGGTCCTCAGATAGTACCTCCCAACCACGTTCACCATCTACTTATGTAGCATCTGCCAATGTGTGCTTCACACACCAATGAGAATCTGGATAAATGTTTTTAATTTCCAGTTACACATTCATTTTAATATAATATTAAGAAAAAGGCACCTGACATATTGAACCAATGATTCCACAAGTATTACTGTCTTAGTAATAGATGCGTTTTTAAAATGGTGTGGTTGGGCCTCCCTGGTGGCCCAAGGGGTTAAGACACAACCTATGAAGCTATTGGCAGCCACCACAGCATGAGTTCGATCCCCACCCAGGGAGCGACCCACATGGCGCAGCAGACCTCTCCTGTCTCGCCCGCTGCTCCCCTCAGCAGTGTATTTCAGTCAGTCTGCCTGTTCTGTTCCCCACTCTGTCTCTGGTGAATCCTCTCACCCCCCCACACCTCTGGCATGTACCCCAGTTCTTGTATGCATAAATAATATATCTTTAAAAAAATAAAATGGTGTGCTTGGTGGACATGACAGTGTGGCGCGCAGGGAGGACTTGGGATCGGTACAGGATGGGCGTGGGAGATGCTGCTCTGGTGGGGATGGAGCTAGAACCCCAGGCCACTCCTGTCCTCAGCAGCCTCCCTCAGCACAAGAAGCAAAACAAATGCTTTAGTTTCCCGGGAACAAGGATGCTAGAGGGTTACCTCACCCCAGTCTTTGTGGGGTTCAAGCCAAGGACCCTAAGGCAAAGAGAACAGAACATGTGTACTCAGGGTCTCAACGGTTGTCCCCTACAATGAGCCCCAAACCCTTACCTCTGCCTTGGGGGGACAGACTGGGGAGAACAGAACAGCTTGTTCCGCAGGGGAGCGGATGGGGCTGGAGGCCTGGGAGGGACCTGAAAAGAAGAGACACAGGATTGACAAGAGGAACCTCCCTCACTCCCGCTGAGGGTTCTGCAGTGGAGTCAGCGGCCTGCCAGCCGTGGTCAGACGAGACCAGAGGGAGTGGGCGCTGAGGGAGTGTTCCTACCTCCACCCATAACCCTGTCCAAAGAGCCAGTCAACTTTTCTTCACAAGTGTGACCTGCGTCTAAGCTTTGAGAGGGACCTTCTTCCTTTCACGCCCCAGACGACACGTGGAAGGGGACATTGGCCAAAGGCTCCAGAGGCTGTGCACGGGCAGCGGGGACGGGGGCGGCGGAGCGGCCTGCCCCCCAGAGGCTGCTGTCAGTGCCGCCTGCGCTGAAGACCTGCCTCCTCGGTGCCCGTCTCGTCTGTGCGTGGCTCTCACAGGAATTCTGGAAGCTGTTTCTCCTGCCAACAGACTCACCTCTCCCCTGGTGCTCTGGGGTGGTGAGTGGCTGCTCCTCCTCATTTTCTGATACCCTCAGCTCCAGCTCGGCTTCTGCCTCCGCCTGGTGCCACTGGCGAAGCTGGGTCTCGGCATCCGACGGGACATCGTCAGACCAGTGCTGATCTGGCAGAGGGAAGGGAGGGCAAGGAATGGGCTGTGTGTCCTGAGGGAGGCCATGCCCCTCGCCCAGACCCCACCTTCCTGAGAGCATAGCCCAGCCGGTGCTTCAACTGCAGCGGATCTGGCTCTGTGCCCCCACCCCACACAAGCTTCTGAGTGGCCAAAAGCATGTCATCCTCTGCGACATGGTGTTCTCAGTTCTTGCAGAGTTCAGTTTTCTTTTTGAAATACAGCAACGGTGACACATGACAGGCCATGACAGAAACACCAGCTGCGCCTGTGGAGGGCAGGCCTGGCTCCACGCATACGCCGGCAGTCTGCGTGTCCCTCCCGAGCACTCCCAGCCCGGCTGCCCAACCCACAGCTGAGGCCAACGCTCCCTCAGCCTCCCCTGGATTGTCTTCTCATTCCTCCCCAAACTAGTCCCTGCCCCTTTGCCCCCACCCCGCCAACCAGAGCATAATTTCTAAAATACCCTCTCCTCTTATCTAGCTTGCAGAAGGCCTCTACTGGTTGAGAGACCCTGTAGAAAGCCCCAAATATGCTGCTTCTCCACCACAACTTCATGTGTCCAACAGTGGCTTACGGGCCCCTGAGATGACTCCCCCTTCTAGTTAGTGGCAGGACAAGGGACAAACCAGGAGACCAAATGGCCGTCTCCTCTGCGCTACTTGCTTTTGCTTTAATGCGCATTGTTTTATCTTTCCTGGGTTCAAATCGCTCTTGCGCTGTCCCGCTGTGGGGGACAGGGTGGTCACCACAGCAGAGGGGAGGCTCGGGGGTCCCCCATACCATCATCCAGCTCAGCACCAGTGTCCCCTGTATCCCCATTCTCTGCTGCCTCCCCTTCTATCTCTGCAGGTTCCGAGTCCACATCTTCCTCCAGGTCATGCTCATCAAATGGGACTGTAAAGAAGAAAGGTTCAAGGGAAGAAAAGGAAAGATGGGCAGAGAGACAGCGAGCTTTTGCAAGACTCAGGGCTGAAACGTGGAGCCCATGAGGAGAAGGGAGAAGCCGGGCTCTGAGGGGTCTGGATTTGGACCCCCAGGGTAGAAGTTGGACACGGGGGGCCTCTCTAAGGCAGTGTGTATGGGGGTGGGCTTAGGGCCATTTGAACACACAAGGTTAGCTTTTCTCAACTCTAGAAGGGCCAAGAGGAAGGAGAAGAGCAGTTTAAGCCCTTCCTCGAGCAGCTGTTGCAAGGGCCTCATGGTTGAGAAAGACAGAAAGGGGGGCTCTTCTCCAGCCCAGCCAGCAGGTACCCACCCGTGAAACAGCAGCAATAACGGCTTCCAGTTATCAGGGCTTATCTGCCAGGCCCTGTGTTGAGCACGTCATGCTGCGAGTCATTCAATCCTCATCATAACACAAGTCGAAGGACTCTTGCTAATTCCTTTCTTTCGGTGAGAAAGAAAAACTGTGGTCCAGACAGCCCAGAGGAGCCGCCACATTATGTAAAGGGCCACACAACTTGGCCTGGCAGCTGGTGTCATGTGTCGGGGTTCACTGATGGATGAGGGACCAGCAGGAACCCAAGGGCGCTGAACCTCCTCTTTCAGAGGAGTGCAGCTTCTTTAGGGGACAGTTTAGAGGAAGCCTTTGTGAAGCATAAGGGAGAGGGGTGAGGGGATATGTAAAGCTCATTAACCGGGCTCAAAACTAGCCCCGCAGCAGCACAAAGTGAGGCAGGCACAATGGAAAGCATTTCCCCTGAGCAAGAACCAGCCCCTACACACACACACACACACACACACACACACACACACACACACACACACAAACACCTCTGCACAAGGAGGACTCACACTACCAGTCTGTAGTAAGAGAAAGCAATTAAGAGAGCAGAGGAGCGCTGCTTGGAGGAGGCTGTGGAGCCCAGGCCTGAGGCTAACTGTCCATTCGCTGGACCCAAGGGTTTCTTCTGTGGTTCTAAGCACAGATGCCCTCAAACCATTCCCAAAGGGTTTCCATTCAGGAACAGGGGTTGCGCCTCATTTGCACATACATCATCTTGATGCCCAAAGTCTAAGGTAGGAACCAGCAGCTGCACGGCTGGGCACCTTTAGATGCCACACTGACGCATCAAGCCGGGCGCAGTGTACCATCAGGGTTTCATGGCCCAGGCTCCCGGTCCGCATGTCCAGCCCCGAGGACACAATGGCGAACCTGGCAGGAGCACTGGGAGCGGAGCTCAAGGGCAACTAGAGTGATGTTCCAGAAGGGGCCTCTTTGGGAGGGGGTGGGATGGGAAGAAAGGGTGGGGCGCTCCCAGGATGTGCTGCTGCCTGATTTCTTGATCTAAGTGGTAGTGATATGAGAATTTTTTTTTTAATAATTCCTTAAGCTGTACCCTTACCTTACCATTCCTTTTGCATACTCAGTTTACTGAAACTAAAGTGGTGACTCATGTCCAGCTTTTGGAGAACTATACAAGTAGGTCTGGCATGGACCAGACAATCTAGGTCATGGGGGGTGGGGAGCTCCAGCTATGTCCCGGCTGGCAAGAGTTAATGTCCTGTTCCCCCCGAGATACCAGAGCAGCTCACAGAGCTGGTGATGCTAAGACATTTTGCTAGGAAGATGCTATCTTCTGTGCAAAATACTGGGGGAGAAACTACTCAGTTATTTCTCTAGGTTGACTCCTGGTCACTCAAGGCTGGCTCATGCCCAAGAGTGGAATTCTGAGGCACACAGTTTTGGGGCTCCCCCCAAGAGCAGTCTCAGGGCTGCCCAAGCTCTCCCTCTGGACAGCAAGTCCTCAGTTGCCCCACACCATTCCTGAGAAAGACAGACAGGCGTCTCTTCCTCCCCCAGAACGCTCCTCCCTCACTGTCAACCCTGCCTGGCCATCCAGGGCCAAGGCCTGGCTGGACCCAACCCATGTCCCGGATGAGAGCCAGCACCGGGACTGGGGACACTGACTACGCTTTCGCTGGCAAGTACACAGGAAGTGAGGACACAGGAGCCATCACACAGGTGTATGGCACCACCCAAGGCACACTGACCCCTGAGCCTCAATGACTTTCCTACTTAGAGTTTCTCAAAGAAATAGCTGCTGTAGAGTCAGAAGGAGAAGTCTACAGTTCTCGGGAACACCTTGAAAGGAAAAATTGTCACACATATCAAAAAACAAGCAAGTGTGAAATATCAGTGCAGCAGCAGCAGCTGAAAGAGCTATGGCTTGGGGGGTGGAATTGGGATTAAATTGAGGTTAAGATGGGGTGCGGGGTGCTGGAAGCTGCCACAAGCTATGGAAGCCAGGAATCGCTGACATACTTAGCTTTGGGTTCATTTCAGCTGCCAGCTAGGAAGTCCTGACACCCAGACTTGTCCACCTATCCCGGGGGTACAAACTGACCAGTTAAGGGTGACCAGTCGCTTCTGTTCACAGAGCCAAATGCCTCAGGTTCGGCTCTCCCTAGTGTGTGGGGTACCTCCTGGCTTGTGTGTGAGGACAGTGGGATGGGCTGGTGAAGGGGCTGGTGGTAAGGACCCCTGAGCACTGGCCCTGCCTGGCCCAAGAAGTAGCTGCCAGGACAGTGGCAGGGGCGAAGCTGCCCTTCCTCAGGGGTGCTTGACAGTGTGTGGAGGCCACATTACTGACCTTGCGTGGGCACAGGCCGGGGACATTAAATGTCCCCAAGGGAAGCACTGTGCTGCCAAATATGCCAGCAGCCCCCTGTACAAAACACCTCTCCAGAAAGGTTTAGGGGGGACAACTAAGGGTTTTCAGTTATCTCTTGGCTTTAGCTGAGACTTGCACCTCAGTCTGAAGACCCAGCTGCTGTGACCCTGGTCACAGCCAGCCTGCCCCTCTGTGTTTAGCTGAACAAAATCCACTAATCTTCTGCTCTCCCTTCTCCTCTGATAAGCTGGGCCTCCACGAGGCCCCCTAAGTACTGCTTCCTTCTCTGGTCCTTGGGTTGGTTGGTGGAATACTCACTGTCTCCTCTGCTTCCACACTCAACTACTACCCGGCTGGATGTCTACCGACTTTGTATCTCAGAGCTAAAAGTGTTCCCTCAGCTCGTCCTTTAACCGACCTCTGCTCTGTGCCGCTGCTTCCTCGGGACCTTCCCTGAGGGCACGGGAGCACTGGCCCATGCAAGGAGGGCTGCGGGAGAGGCATGCACGTGTCCCCCCCACCCCAACCTCGGCATGCACTACGCAGGCCCGAATTCTTGTGTTAAGGTACCAGCAGAGCTGCCGAGAGAGAGTGGTTGCGGTGAGTGGGGGAAGAACAAGCATCACCAGACTACCTCCAGAGACCGTCTCCAGCCAGGCCTGCACTGCCGCGCGGCGTATGGAGGGAAGGTCGGGCACTGAATTCAAAACAGACGATAAATACAGAGTTACACAAGAATAAGTGTTCCGGGGGGCCGGGGGGGGGGGTCCTCCCTAAAGTCCAAAACAGAAGAGAAACTGCGGCGAGGTCACAAGCCAGAGGCCTGTCTGGCACTGCAGGGCCGGCCACCTAGGTGATGGGAATCCAGAAGCAGGAGGGGAGAGCAGACACAGAGGGGTCAACACCGGCCTGGGGCTGCAGAGTTGCTGGGTGTTTCTGTTGCTGCAAAAGTTGTTAACAGAGGTGGGTCTGACATGGTGATTCTAAAGGATGCGCACCGGAAACTTACAGGATGTTATAATGCACCGTTACTTCAATTTAAAAAATGAAATGATAAAAGGAAATAAAAGGTTGGTGAAGACGTGGGGCAGAGGAGGAGCAAACGTCCCATGAAATGCTGAGTTTCACGAAGGCAGAGACCATCCTTTTATAAAGTCAAGCCCCATAGGGGTTGTGGCCCCAGCTGGCACTGATGGAACGTGAAGGTAAGAGAGCGAGACAGAGGCCACGGGACCAGGGTCCGTATTTGAAAGACAAGCACAGCAAGGACAGGAGGCCTGGAGGATGCTACAGCAGCTGCCACAGCCCCCAGTCTCTATTTGTTCTCTTTAATGCTCACTAAGGCCTTTCATTGCTCGCTATTCCATCTTTATCCTACCACGGAACACAGGCCTGACCGAAGCCCTAAAACTGGAGATTATGCTACTCGGGAGACCGCCGTGATATAAATCCCTCCTTAAAGCTTCGTTTCAGTTTGAAATCTGCCTCCCCTATCCCCTGTCTGCCAACACACATTCACACTCAGACACACGCCATGTGGAAAGCATCAGAACATTCTACCAAGTGTAGAAAGAGAAACCCTGCCCGGAAATAGTAGCCAATTCTTGGTTTTCCCAAAGTCAAGTTCATTTTACTACTTTGCATCACTGGAGAAAGAACCTACAGCCATTGAAGCCACAGCGAGCTTTACATAGCCTTGGATGAGAGCCAAACGTGGTGGCGATGACTGACGCCAGGAAAACAGACTGTTCTGTGGACTCTTACTTTTGGGGGCCGGGGACAGCAGACACTCAGAGGGGCGTGGGGCCTTGGGTCTTGAAGAGGTTACCTCTAGAAGTAGAGGACTCAGAGGTTGGTACCATTCTCTCCTCCTCTTTCTCGCGAATGTGCGTCCAGTGCACGTCGGCCTGGATCTCCAAGGGATCCGCGGGATTTATGATCTGCTGGAGCCTCTGTCTCCCGGCTGGCGTGCCAGCGAGGGTTCCAGGGTGCAGGTGAAGGGGATGGGGACGGGAGAGGCAAGGGAGAAGGGGAGTGAGCAAGGAGAAAATAAATAGTCAAGGGAAGGAGGGAATGAGACACCACAGGAGAGGAAACAGAAAGAAAAGTTACAGTATTTACCGGTTTAAATAAGAGGGAAAAATTGAGACTATGTCCTCGCGGGCGGGTACGCATGCGCGTGCAAACACACACACACACACACACACACACACACACACACATTCTACTTGTTCAACTTGATTTAGTCATTTCGAACTTCACATATGCTGTTCATGTCAATGAAGAGAACCAGCCATTCTAAGTCCAAGGCAGGAAGACTTTCTGATGCTCTTTTCATCCGAAACTGCATTTGCAGGACCCAGATGCCAAGTGAGGGAAAAACAGGTTAGAGCAGGCCTGGGGAGGATTGCTCCTCCAGAGTCACCGTTGCTTGACTCTGCTGCCCCGCACAGCGGGAGGCCCAGCACACATCAATGGCTTCTCCTTTGAGACTTAAACGGAGTGATAACAGAGGTGTGAGATGCACTCTGCTGTGAATCGGCTAACTCATGCAGACAGGAAGGTGCTTTGTTGGCACTTTACTCCTTATCTCCTGCAGCTGCAATCCCCCTTCCACAATAGGCCTCATGCTGCATGCTGGACTGCGGGCAGGGACGCAGCTAGGGGAGAGGGCAGAGTTGGGGGGGGGGGGCAACAGCTGGGGGCTAGGGGAAGCAGCTGTTGGTCTATAAGTCCCCAAAGCTTGGGCAGTTCGTGGGCAGGGATAAGATAACACCTCTCTGCTTTTCCTGAGGTCAATGCCCTTCTTTAAACTCCACTGGGACCCCTTGACCCTCTCTAGGCAGCACACCTGGTTCCTCAGAGAACTCATCAGGAGCCCCTTCAGGTTATTCTTGCGGTCAGAGCCCTGGGAATCTGCATGCAGCCCCTGCCCTGGGGACTCCCTCTAATTAGAGTTTGGACCATGCCATACAGTTGGTTAAAACCAAGGGACAGCCAGCAACCTGGGGGTGGGGACACTACAAGAGTGAGGGGGGTGGCTTGTCAGGCAGCAAGAGCAGGTGCCACCTGATCTGAAGGAGCCTGGGCCTCCTGACGGGGCCCCGCACAACCTAGCTGAAGAATCTGGCTTTGGTTTTATCATCATAAGCATAACTTCTCGACTTGGGAGCAACACAAATGTACTATGGACTGAACGTACCTACAAGACCCCCAGACGTGGAGGGACAGTGAGTGGGGAGGGTCCCTCACATGTTCCTTACTGGAGCTGTGGTCGCTACAGACTCAGTGAATTTTCCTAAGGTCGACTGGCCTCTATGGTGCTGGATGGGGCTGAGTCCCACCAAACAGCCTCAATGTCTCAGGACCGAGGAGGATTAAGTCAAAGGACAATGTAGGGCCTCCCCGGTGGCGCAGCGGTTGAGCGCTGGGTTGCGAAGCTGCCCGCGGCCTCTGCGGCGCCGGTTCGATCCCTGGCTGCTCCCCGGCCACCGGAGGAGGGTCCCACATGGTGCGCAGACCCCTCCTGCCGCCCGCTGCTCCCCTCAGCAGTGTACTTCGGTCCTTCTGCCTGCTCTGCTCCCTGCTCTGGCTCTGGTGAATTCTCTCACCCTCCCGCGCTTCTGACTGTACCCAGTGCATGTATAAACAAAACAAACAAACAAACAAACAAACCAGCAAACAAATAAATAAAGCATGCCTCTATAAAAAAAAAAAAAAAAAAAAAAAGGACAATGTAGGCCTGTTCTTCACCTTGTGAGCAGCACAGGGAAAGTGAGTTTTCTCTTTCCTGTTAATAAATGTAGCCTTGGGGACTTATCAGTCAGCCTTCCCTCCTTTAACCTCAGAGAGATGTCAGGAGATGCAGTGGAGGGAGGCCTGGACCCCTGAGCCAGGCAGAGCAGCTCTGCCACGCGGGGGAGCGTGACTGACTTGAGGATTTCTACATTAGAGAAGAATCAAGTCTTAGCTCATTGAGGGGAACTTACAGCTAAACACACAAGGGGCATAGGTGGGGCCAAACGGAATAAGGCTACTTCTGGAATGTTCTCCCGCTTCCCCTTGAATTGCTTTTGTCTCAGGTGCTACTTTGTCTATGACCGTCCATGAAGGCTGGGCTCAGGTAGACCGAGGCCTGCCAGGGCAGTTGTGCAAGACAGATCATTTCCTGTGGGACCTGCTCTTGGAGGCACGCTTTGGGGGCTGCTAGGGAGCCAGGGTGTGCGGTGGGTAAGGGCAGTGGGTACCTTTACATGTACCCGGGTCTTCTTCCTTTGAGAGGAGCTGGAGCCACTGGCCTTGCAGGAGTTCTCTGTCCCAGGGGCAATACTCCCCTTCTACAGCAGGGGGAGTCAGACACCCACAAACAGCACCAAGAAGCCCGCGTGGGGATAAAGAATGGAGGGAAGAGAACAGAAAGGAGAGTTATCTTGGCTGCAAGGCAGTCTCATCCTGCCGCTGTCTACATGGGCTTGGAGCCCAAAGACACACACACCACGGGCCAGGAACAAAGGCCCAGAGCTTGGCCAAACTTGTCAGTACATTTCTCTAGTTAAAATCTGTCCCCTAGAGGTTTGGTCTCGATATCAGTTCCAGGTCTAGGAAATGAAGTCTGTATGAGGGAAGCAGGGCCAACCTCCTGAAAAGGGAACAGGCTTTGGCCCTCAGCTGTGCTGGGGCTAACACCACGGAGCCTTCATCCGCAGATGAGACAGTTTCCAACAAATGCCTCTGCCCAGATGCGCTGTGGACAGGATCGCCTGACAAGCGGGATGCTGAGGCAGCCCTGGGCGGGTCAGGGTGCTGCAGACACAGCAGCATGAAGCAGATACCAGCACCCACTGCCCTGCCCAATGCCAGCACCTCTAGGGCCAGACCTCGCTCAGGTGAGTGAGGAGGTAGGGGCGGGTCTCTACACTGTGGGTCTCACTCTGGCCTCATCTACACAGGACAACCAGCTCTAAAGAAGCCCCTTAGGGGCTTGAGGATGCGCCTGCCCTGACCACTCCCACTGCCACTGGCTCCTGGGTTGCTCTCCTGCCCGCCCCGCCGCACAGGCCGTAGTCTGTGGGCTTCAGCTTCTGGAGGACAGGCCAGCAGCGTGCACCTTCGTTGGGAAGGACTCTGCATCCGGGCAGCCCCAGCATCTTGCTGTGCCAGAGAAAACAGACCCTGGGGTGGGCCTCGGCGGCTGAACATGTAAATTTCCAGGAAAAGCAGAGAAAAGCATGAAAAGCAGCAGAATCAAGTCTCTGAGGCCCAGAACTCCGGCATTCCATCTGCTCCTCTGACAAGGGAGGAGGGAACTGGGGCTCATGGGGGCTTATGAGGCCCCCATTCTTTTCTTGCACACATGCCCCCTGGAGGGAGCTCCCATCGGGGTGTCAGGGCACCATCCCCAGGGCAAGTCACAACCACCAGGTCTGCGTGCTTCCTCACCTCCCACCCGACTCCTGGGCAGCCAGGACAGGGAGACAGTGAGGCGCGTCCAGAGGCGGGGAGGGGGCTCAGCAAGTTCTTCCTTGTGACTCAAGGTCTCACAGAACCAGACACAGGGCCAGGAGGGAAACGTCTCGAGGCAAGGCAAGGAAAGTTCCAGAGACAAGTGCACCAACTTGACACAGGGGCTACGGGGCATCTCCTCAGGACGGGGTGCACACGGGCTGCTGTGGAGCACGACTGGACCCCGGGGTCAGCTCTGAGCTGACAGAGATCCCAGGAGCCGGGACTCCTCCAGAAAGTCACACTCTCTTTCATTGCTAAAATCGGTTTCTTCAAAGGAAAGGAAAGGGGAAAGAAGGGAGAGCGAGGAGAGGGCCCCGAGTGACCCGACTCGATAGCGTCCCCCCACCAGCCTCTGCCCCCCGCTTCCAGGCTCTGCTCAGAAGCGCGAGGGACACCGTCTCCACCGCTGAGGGCGGAAGGTCGGAGGCCGCAGGGGCCACCACGGGGCCGTGGGGGGCACGTCCACGTCACCCCGGCCACAGCACCTCGTGCACTCGGGGCCGGGCCGGGCAGGGTTGTGGGGGGGGCTGTTTCCTGACCTTCACTGGACTCCTCCTCCTCCTCCTCCTCGTACTCCTCCTCTTCATACTCCTCCTCCTCCTCTTCATACTCCTCCTCCTCCTCCGCGCCCCCGGGCTGGTAGCTCTTGGAGGCCTCGAGCTCCTCTTCGCTCTTCCCTTTCAGGAGCGCGTGGATCCGCACGGCCTCCTTCCAGGGCACGCCGCCCAGGTCGGAGGTGGGCAGCGGCGGCTCGTCGTCTTCCTCCTCCTCGTCCATCTCGGACTCCGAGCTGCTGCGGGGAAGCAGGCACACCCCGAAGTGAGGGGTGAGGGAGGCTGCGGCGGCGGACGGCCCAGCGGCGTGGTGTGGGGGGAGGGCCAGCCACGCCAGGAAGACCAGCACCTTAGGGCGGGGGCTTTGGGCCAACAGGTGTCAGTTTACCTGGACAGAGGCTGACCAACACCATGTGGTGATCAAGCACTCAACCAATGCCAATGAGAACTCTGGCCCCCAAGGCTTGGCTGGGCGGCACTGCACAGTGCCTGCGCTTGGCCTGTGGGGAGCACTGTCAGGGGGCAGGGCCCAGGGCCCAGGACACAGCGCAGTCCGGGGAAGGCTGACCTAGATCCAGCCGTCTCACCAGCGTACCATTACAGACGCAAAATCAGATGCCTTCTATGAGGAGAGCTGACCTTGGTGCCCAGATCTCCTGGCCCTCCCTAAGACAGGTGCATTTATCGCATCAGCTAGGATGACTGATGCCAGAGTCTTCTGGCCTGCTTCCTCACACTCGGCTGTAAACGCTAAGCTTGAGCCCTCCCGGGACGCCCTGCCCACATCATGCCCACATCATGTCCACTTGCTGCTCTGCTACCCATCAGCTTGCAGATGACAGTGGAGGAAAAGCTCTTACTACAGAGACTCCCTGCAGTCCCCCTGAGGTCAAGGTCTGACGACAGGCTCTCCAGCCCCCACCCCACCCTCGTGCCCACAGCAGGAGCAGAGCATCTCCCGGGGTGCCCAGGATGGAGACGCAGCTACGTGACAGTGACTGCATCGAGAGATGGCCGCAGAGAGGCAGGCACCATGGAGGCTGCCCCGGAGCATGTCTGGTACCAAGCTGACGTGGGGCGCACAGCAAGAGTGGCCTTGCTTAATAAACACCCACTGAAAAACACACTCAAAACTGAACTTGAAAGTTCTGTGTTCTTCATCCCCACACATCTCTTTACTCGTGCGAAGAAGTGTCCTGTGACTAATTCTTATGCTCACACTGTTGATCCCTACTTGGCAGGGCCATTGCTCCCACCCCAGAAGGCCAGCGGGAAGTCTGGCCAATGCTGATGTCATCCCGCCTTTTTTAGCTTCTCCTTCCTTATGGCGCCCTTGATAATCTCCTGAGCGCACTGAATCCTTTTCTCCAGACGCAGGCAGGCCCGGGCAGGTAATGAAAGGGAACTCCAGGGTAAGACAGCAGAGCCAGGAAGAGCTGCAGGGCTGGTGCGTGCTGTGCGGCCCAGGGACACCGCGTCCTGCTCCTCTCTCTACACACAGTCTGGAGAGGTGAACCCCGGCAGCCAGCGACCTGGTGGCTGAGACAGGAACCCCTGATTCCAACCCTGGGGCTCCTTCCCCTGAACCAGCTGCCCCCCCAGCACTGCGGCTCCAGGACTATTTCCTCCAGTACATTTGTAAATAACAACCCAAGGACAGAACCTGTGGCTTATTTTTCTGTTAGGAGAAGTGAAGAGCAAGTGCTCAGTGCAGAGGGGTCAGTGAATACTGAGCCTGAGTGAAGTCAAACGGACGGTGGTGCTGACTGGCCAGGAGATGAGGCACCTCAATGGGACGGGGGAGCGGCTCTGG
The DNA here is from genome assembly GCF_014898055.3 of Talpa occidentalis. Classification (NCBI taxonomy): domain Eukaryota; kingdom Metazoa; phylum Chordata; class Mammalia; order Eulipotyphla; family Talpidae; genus Talpa; species Talpa occidentalis. Next base: position 75,671,184 of record NW_023601653.1, read on the forward strand.
GGCTGCAGGGAAACGAGAAGCTTCCTGGGCTGGGCTGGGCAACTGGACTTGGGGTCCATCCTCGCTCCTCGTCTTAGTCCCCACAGTTTCCTTATTTCGGAGGGGCGAGATATGAGCTTGTCTACTTTACAGGTGGAGGATAAAGGAATGAATCAGGCTTTTTGAGTCACTGGCCTCTGTGGCTAGCCTCTGCGGCCTTGATCATGTTAATACAGGAGGCGCTTGGGAGTGTGGGCGTGGGCACGTGGGCCTGACTGTGGACTCCTGGAGCCTGGGTGTGCGCATGTGCAAGTGTGCACGCCTGAGCCTAGAGGCAGAGATAAAAGCTGCAGCAGCAGCAGCAGTGGGAGGACAAATGGCGTGACCACAGGAGAGGCCAGGCCACAAGACGACACAAAAGAGAGAAGGCCAGAGAGCTCAGAGAGAGCGTCAAGATTTGTGGGGGGCCTCCCTGGTGGTGCAAGGGGTTAAGTCTCAGTGCTATCAAGCTGTCCAAAGCCACTGCAGCACAAGTTTGATCCCCAATCAGGGAGCTGACTCACATGACGCGGCAGACCTTTCCTGACTCGCCCGCTGCTCCCCTCAGCAGTGTATTTCAGTCGATCTGCCTGTTCTGCTCCCCACTTTGTCTCCTGTGAATCCTCTCACCCCTCCCACACCTCTGGCCTGTACCCTAGTTCTTGTATGCATAAATAAATAAATCTTCAAAAAAACATAGATTCATGGGGGTGCTGGGAGGCTTGGTTGCTGCTCACCTGCCCGCCTGGCCCGTGCCTGCCTCCTTGCATGCTGGCCTCCCTGCCTGGTGTGCTGTGGACCTGGTTACCTGAGAGCATTAAGGCCTGAAAAATCCACTGAGGGCCCTGGGACTCTTTTTATCCATCTGTTCGAATCGAAAGTGAACCTGCCCTGTGCTGGCTCTAGAACAGGATCCCCAAGGGCAGGATCAAGTGAGGCGATGGACGAGAGCTCCGTCATAGACCAGCTCCTTGCAAAGCGACAGTACAGGCAGAGCACCTGTGAGCGCCGGGGTGCCCAGTCTCCCTGTGGAATCGACCCTCCCGCCCACTCTGAGGAAGGCAAAGCATGACCTCACTTCAAAGGAGAGAAGATGGAGGGAAAGAGGTTGTGTCTTGTCTAGGGTCAGGCCCAGCTGTTAACCGGGCGCCACGCTGCCTTCCGCTGGCGGATTCATCAGGGACGGGGAGAGGCTGCAGAGTAAGCCGCCGGCACGCTGCCGCTCTCAGGGAGGCTGGGGGTGAGGGTGGGGCATGCACAGCCCGCACGCTGGCTGACCTGCTGCCCACGTCCTCCTCTGTGCCCTTGTCCAGCACGCTGCTCAGGTTGTGCTCGGCCTGCGTCTCCTCGGGCACCTCCTCCAGTTCCTCGGCCTGCTTCACAGACAGGCGGTAGTTCTCCAGCTCGATCCTCTCTGGGGTGCCCCTCAGCCGCTTGGCGATGCTGGGCTCCTCCAGGCCATTCACACTCGAACCTGCAAGATCAAGAAGCGAAGTTCCGATGACAAACGAGGGGATGCAGCGCGAGCTGCGGGGTCCACGGAGCTGGTGCGGAGTGGGGGTGCCCAGACAGCAAGCAGGAGCCAGGTCGCCAAGGCAGTCAGTGCTCACTTCAGTAAAAGGTGGAGCCCCCTCTGCACCCACCATCAGAGGTCCTGGGTTTCGTGGAAGCCAGGAGAGGCCCTGGGGTGACAGTAGCAAACGAACTTTCCCCCTTTCACTTTCTCTACTAAAGATGCTTTATTTGACTAGCACCTTCCCTTGGTCTCCCCCTTCTAGAACAGTTTCCCCCTGGCTCTCCTTATTGCTACTATTCCTTTTGATGTACCTTTTTGTCCCAATTTGGACAGAGGAGGCCTATCACTTACTCTTTCATGTAACGTGACGCAGCACACAGGTAGGCCAGCACCGCCCTGTGCCAGTGGCCGGCTGAAAGGTCTTGGCAAAATCACATAAGGTCTGAGAACCAATTTCCTGAGCTGTGAGGACAATTCCCATCTCCCAGGGCTGGTTATTATGAACAGGGAAAGGACTTATATACCTTTACAGTCACCCAGAGAAGGGGTGCTCTGGGCCATGAAAACCGGGGAGACAGAGTATCTCCCCAGAGCTTTGTGAATATCGAGGGGGAAGGAGAACCCTCACTATCTGGTCCGACCGTGCCCATCCGTCCACACGGGAAAGCGCTGCAGGCTCTTCCCTGAGGGCGCGTCCCCACAGAGTCCAGTTTTCCCAAAGGGAACTTGTACTCAGAGGACACTTGGCCAAGTACCGCAAACTCATCAACCACCATTATAGGCTTAGATTCTTAGCCCACACCTCAAGCGCCATGGGAAACTAAAAAAAAAAAATCTGCAACCTCAAGGCTGTCCTGAGCAAGGGCTATTTATTTGCCTGATTAGTCAGACGGTTAAGATAAACTAAGATATCAAAAGAAGCAAGAGTGGAGGAGCCCTAGGCAGTGGCTACCACACCCCAACAGACACAGAACCTCCCTCTCTCATCAACTACTGGAACGGTCCAGAGGAGACTGTATGAGAGCAGATATAAAAATAACTGGCACAGGCTGATTTGGAAAGTCAAGGTACAAGCAGTGGGGTCAGGCCAGCTGCCCCAGCCCCACCTGGCCCCTCCACCTCACGTGCTCAGAGCAACAGCAGCCGCATAGGGGCTGTCCGGCTGAAGTCCTTTCTAAGGCTGATTCTTCACTAAGTCAGGGCAGGCAGATGTCAGGTCATTGGAGGCTCTTCCAGCTTCACACATACCAAAAGGAAAAAACTCCCAGGATCTGGGTCACATCCTAAATAGGAAAAAAGGCTCTGGGCCTGACCTAAGGTTCTGCTTTGGAACAGTCACTGCCTGTCTGAGCTCCAGACATCGTCTGATCAGGACAACCTGCTCTCTGCTGATGTGCAGGAACTGCCAAAAGCCTTTACTTGTATTTGCCTGATTCCTAAAGAGACATGAGGGGTATGGATGATCCAAGAGGCTGGGCCTTCCTGGCTCCCAGCAGGCGCTGCTTGTCCCTCTTCCCTTCCTGCTGTGGTAACAAAGCCCCAAGACTAGGTGGGGTGAGCTGCTGAGGACACTTTAGGACTCTGGGCAAATGTGAAGGGTCTCACATAAGAGAGCAGGACACCTGAGGGCCACTCCTTCTGCCCGTATTCATTTCTGGCCTGTTTTCCTATTCTGTTGCCCCGTCCTCCTTTATAAGCCTGGGCAAGCTTGAATGAAGTCTGGAAGTCTGACACGGCCATAGGGAGAGGTACAGTGGGCTGCATTGGTTTCCCTATTTACCAGATCCATAGTAGGATGCCTTAAACCATATTATGAAATTTTTATTTCTAGTCAGGCCCTGCTCTGCTCCCATGAGCAAAACAGGCAAGAGTTCTGTCCTGGGGTGCTGCGTTTTTGATGGACTATGGGTGTCACTTGCTGGGAGAGATCCAAGAACCAGGATGTCAAAAGGTGTCACCCGTGGCCATGTTCTAACAGGTAACAGCCCTCTGATCTGAAGTGACTGGCACCACTGGGGAGAAACACACGCTGGCCATTCTGGAGCATAGCTTCTCTCTGAGGACCGTCCTCTCTTACTTTGGTTTCCCTTGTCAAAGGTTTTGTTTTTTTTTTTTTAATTGTTTCTCTCTAAAGAAAGATTAGCCATGTGTGTCATGATCTCATGCTAAGGAAAGTGCCAAGTCAGAACAGATTTGAGCTACAAGGTCTCAGGGGAAATGCTAAGGAAGATGAATGCTCCTACAGAAAGACCCAGGCTGACAGCACAAAGCGACATGCCAGAGACAAGGCAAGGGGTGTTGGTCAAGGTGGCTTTTGGGCTGGCTGATTCACCGCCCCCATTCACCGCCCCTGGAAATCAGGGTGCCCCTCCTCAAGTTTTACAAGGCCATAGGGGTATATTGGGGGGGAAATCAATGTCTTAATTTTGTTTGGAAATGAAACAGCTACCACTCGCAAACTCACTTGTATACTGGGAAATACGGATGAAACCATTTGAGTAAGTGGCTGTTCTGAAACAGAACCACTGTCTGGCTTGAGCTGGTTTTGTCTGTGGGACGAGGACTGGTTCTTGGGGTCTGCTCCCACTTGCCATATATTAGTCTGTAGTTGGACCCCAGGGACTTGAGCTGGGGCAGGCATAAGACTATAAAGAATCAGCTTGGAAATTAGTTCTCTCCTTCCATCTTGCTTTGAGCCAAGGTTACTATGTGGGCTGTTGCTCAGCTGTCTCAAAGGTGGGCAGGGCAAACCCCATCCAAGTTGAGAGCCATCTTGGCTTAAAACCTGGAATAACAGAATGAGTCACTCTGCCTTGGGGATTTCATCATGTCGCTAATCAAGCTGATGCAGTGTCTGTGGGAGCAGGGCTTTGCCTGTGCCTATGAGTAGGAGGTCACTCCCAGTTCAGAACCAATCCAGGGAGTTTGACTTACCACAACCTAGTTAAAAGGCCCTATAGTTTACAAAGGCCTTGCTCTGATTATTATAAGTTTCCTGGAACCACCAATTTGGGTACTTCTTGTTTTCAGGCCCTCGGTTCACTTGCCCCGGCAGACTCTGACGGGCTCCCATATGTGTGCCTTTCAGCCACGTCTTACTCCAGGAGGGTACCGCACTGCAGCTGTGCATGGAGAGGGATCCCCTTGCTTTGGAGGGCAAAGGAAGAAGTTTCTGAGGCACTGCTATGGCAAGCATATCTACGTTCCAGAGACTCTTCGGGACTTCCTCCTCGGAGGGAGTAGGGATTCCAATTTTTCAACCCGACAAGGACAGGGACACTGTGCAGACTGGGGTGATGTCAAGGGTGCTGAGGGTACCTGCCTTCCCTGGCTGTTTGGGGTTATGAGGGGCTCTGACATCACCACAGCCCTTTGTTCTTAACCTGCATGGTCCCATGGAACTTTGCCTGTAAGTTATTTTCCTAAGGTTATGATGTCTCCCAAAGGTACATTTTTGACAGATGGAAGTCATGGCACACAGCACTGTATCTGGCCAAGGCCAAGAGGTTTCTTTTAAAGTACACACTGTCCACTAAAAACGATCTTGCCGGTGAGTCCACATCGCTCTCCTGATTACGTATTTTTCATATGTTGTAGTATCTCACCAATAAAACTCAGCTGATCCTGAACACTCGGCTGAGCCATCTGAGCAAATGGCCCCCTCTCTGGTGTCGGGAAGCCGTGGGCATGTCTAAAGCCCCTGGAGATTGGTGGTGTCTTCTCTTAAATTCCATGATCTGGGCTCTCCTTTCTTCTCTGGCTGCCTACCTTCACGCAACTGAGGGTGAGATCTCAGGAAGGGGCAGTTGCGCAATGTGCAATGTGGCTCGGGCTAACAGTATTATCAGGTCATAAATGTGCCTCACAAACCAGGAGATCCTGTAATTCATCTGTGTCTATGTCATCTATCAAATCAGTCCAATTGTGGAGCTGATCTTTGGATTGCAAGAACAGGAACAGAGAACAGCAGGTGGACAAGGTAAGCCAGACCAGCCCTTCTCTCCCACTTCTGCCTCCTGCTCTCCAATTTTACCTGTTGGCTCTACTTCTGGACTCTCTTTGAGCCTGATCTGGAAAAAACATGGTGCTAAGTGGCCCTCGAAGGCTGACAGGACAAGAGCACTGAGCCAGCCTCGCGAGGGGCCTTTCTAGTGCGTGATGCCACAGCATCAGCAGCCTGGGGCGGCTCCTGTTCTCTGGTAACCCTCAGACCAAGACGATGCGCTGGAGGGGAGAACCAAAAGAGGAAATCAGCCCCCTCTCCTGCAAATGAGGCAGCACTGAAGCCTTTGGGAGTGGGGGTTGTGGGTAAAACCAGCACAGAGGTTACAGGTGTTAGCCCTCGCTCTGCCCAAGACAAAGCTAACCTGCTCCTGCCCGGTCCTGGTGCTCAGCGAGGTGCTGAAAATTTAGCCCAGTCTGAACTCTATGATGATTGTCCTTCCCTCTGTTACTATAGTGAAGAGCCCCCAGGGTGTCATGGAATTAGTAGGTGACTTCACATCTCATCCATGCAGGATGAGGAAAAAGCAATGCCAAATTTAGCCAAGCACTTGCAGAGAGATAACAGTGCTTCAGAAGAGCTGGCACGGCCTGTAGGTCCACTCCCCCGAGCCCATTCTGCTGTAGACCAGCGAGCCAAGCCCTTCTTACTGTTCCCCAATTCTCTGCTGGGTAGCAACACACCCCACTGGCCATCCTGCCCTGACCCCACAGGAGGTACAGACCAGAGAGAAGATCAGCAAGGTTGTGAAATAGTCCTGGCTCACTCTTTCACTCTAATTATTCTAGCATTTTCAATCCCTACCAATGATGATCACATTTGATATTCTTATACTGCTTTTAAACCAACAAACTTCCATACATTTTCACCTATCAACTCTGGACAACAACTTTACGAGATAGAGAGTAACGAGCAGCTTTTTTTCCTTTTTATAATTTTATAAGATGAGGAATCAGAGGCTTAGAGATGCATCACAAAGGCAGGCAAGTGCAACAGGCTGCTCTGTGGACCTCAAAGGAGCAGCTTCTCCTTTCAAGATCAACACCTGTTCCACTCAGACCCAGCTCGATGCTCTGAGACTTTGGTTACCACAGAAGGATGAGGCCATTCTGGGGGTGCAGGGATAATTCACTGGAGACGGAATAAAAAATACTGGAACTTCTGTTAATTTATTTCTTAGCTGCGGCTTATGAAATATTTGTAAAGGCCCTATGGCACGACAGTGTTAGCCCAGGGGTGCCTCCATGCAAACAAGTGGACATATACTGAGAAGGACATGCTGGCAATTTGAACAGGGTCAACAGGAAGATTTAGACATCACGGCTGTAAGATTTCAATATACCTTGGTATCACTTTTGTTCTCATTTGCTTTTTCCTGCTCTCCTGGCAACAATAACATTGAGGTTGACTGAATGTCAATGTCACGTCCTTTCTTTTGGACTTCAGATCAGAGGTTCTCAACCAAGGTGATTTTGTTTCTCCCCTCAAGGGAGGGTTGACAATGTCAAGAGACATTATCAGTCGCCCTAACCCGGGGAAGAGAGTGTAATGATATCTACAGAGGCCTACATGATGCCCCTCCTCAACAAAGGATTACCCAAGGCAACACAAAAGCACTGAGCTGGGGAGACCCTGGCCTAGAGGGCACATCAAATCATGTCTCAGCTCTCAAGAGACTGGTCAATCACCGCATGCTCTGGCCATGCCGTGGCTGGCCTGGGCGCACTGGGAACAGGGCAGAGCTCATGGACCTTCCCCTTGGAGCAATGGAAGTGCAGAGTAGGGGGCCAGCTGAGAACTGCCGTGCTGAACAGGCTGGTTGTCCACACAGAGGCAGTCAGGGGGAGAATCAGATGCCGAGCGAGGCGCTATTGCTGATGCCACACGCCAAGCACACCCACCACCATGGCCCACGAGATACTGGGACTTCTCATCCCCCTACGGCACAACCCCACTCAAGGGCACCCTATACATCCACCCCATCACGCCTGCCATGTCTGTGAGTCCCGCTACTGGGCTAACAGAGGGATTCCAGGAGACAGACGAGTTTGATGCACTGTTCCCCCTTCACTCGCTTTGCCAGAGCAGGATGCCAGAAGCCTGTGGGTAGATTCTTGTGACACCTACTGGGTGCTGTCACTTAGGGCTGGGGAGAAAATGAAACGTGAAGACACAACATGGGGAAACACATCTTCCTCTGTGTCCATGACTCTGTCCCCCCACTTTCTAATGCACCTTTCCAGAGTGCTGCGGGCTCCCTGCACGGCTCGCCCTTCCAAGGCTGTGTCCTCACATCCCTGGGAGACTCCCTCGAAGCACGCCTGTGGCCGAACCCAATTTTATCCAACAGGGAAAAACAAAACTGCTCATTAAAATGATAAGTACATTCAGATTTAAAAGTCAGCCATTTTATCTGAGTTGAGTCCCAGTGGCCTACAGGTGGATGAACATTCCCATGTTTTTCTCTTGTCACTTGTGATTCGGCTCAAACTGTGACTACAAAAAGAGACATAAAATCCTCTCTGTTGCCTTATATCCCACCCAGGTCTCAGAGCAGGTAATTTTTTATGAGGACTGTGAACAGTAGTTAGTTGTAAAAGCAGTGAGAGAATGGAGATGTCAACCAAATCATTCAACCAATGGTGGCCTTTCAAAGAAGCGTAATAAGACAGTAGAGAAAGAATAAGCCCACAGATTAGAAAGTTAGAAGTAGTTGTACTGGGGCCCTGAGAACAGCAATAAACACCCCCCAACGACCCTGTCATCCCCGTCTTCTGCTGGGGGTGAGGGAGGGGTGCTGCTGTTTAGAGGGACATGAGCCCTTCTTGTTCTAGGCTTATTTTAATAAAACAACTTTGATTTGTACTATTGATTTTATTTGTGCCGACCAAAAAAAGAGTTGATAGGCAGAAGACGGAGAGGGAGTCCACTTCACATTCTTTACAATCAATTCAGTGCTTATTACTTTTTGTCCTTGATTACTTTTGATAATTTCTCCCCTGTCAGTGAAGCCCTTAGCTCTTTAATCTACTGTCTTTTCAAAGGCACGCTGGAAGCCCTGGGATCACGGCCAAAGAAAGCTGGGGGTGGGGGCGACCTATATCCCAGAAATACTCAAACGTGGACTCACTGATTTATACAGGGTACTCACGCATGTTGAAAAAGACCTTATTTGTGGAGGAAACCCATTGTTCTCTTGCTGCTTACCGAGGACTGACAAGTGAGGTTACAGCACTAGGGGAGAGAGCCGAGGGGCCAGCACGGTGGTGCACACCACTCGGCATCTTCCATGTGGATTTTATCCCGCCCCTGCTTCTGTCAGTTATGTGGCCTGGACAAAGTGTGCTTAACTTCTGTGTCTGTTTTCCTATCTACAGAATGATCCCATCCTCACGGACTGTTGTGAGGATTAAATGAGGATCTACAAAGCACTTAGCACCTCGTACCTAGCAAGTGCCACATGCTGGCTATTATTAGGTTGCTTTGTCCTGACTCAGTGTCTTCCTACACTGTTTTCTACGTGAGTAGGACAAGGATGCTTTTGATAACCTAAGCAGCATGAGCCACATGGGGGAGGGGTGGAGGGAAGACAGGGGTTCGCACACTGAAGTTCTCCACTATCTTTTTATTTTGATAAACAGACTTTAGAAGAGAAGGGGGCTCCATTGGTTGCAAAAATAGCCCTGTGGAGCAGTATTTTCAGCAGCAAAGAGGATAGTTGCCAGTTCTCAGCAACAGAGCAAAGCCAGTAAAACTCTGCCTTATCTCCCACAGCCCATTCATTCCCTATTACCCCAGGCCCATTGCCTGCTCCTCTGCGTAACCTTCCACGGGTCAGGCTGCCCTGGAGCCACATTCCTGGCACATGCCCCAGTGTTCCTGGGCCTCCACCAGGGCAGATTCCTCAAGAAAACTGAACCCCGCTAAAAGGCAGGCAGGCAGCTTGTTCAGAGTAATTCACACCAGACCAACCCCTAGGAGGTAGAGTTTTTACTTGTAAGAAAAACAAAACAACCCAGAACCTATGAATTCAAATAAGTTTCTTGTTGGCAAAACAGTGTGGGGGGAAATTTTATAGCTGTTTTTTTTTCCCCTCTCTGGTCTGGCTTTTCTAGATTCTAACTTAGTTCTAGAAAACATGGAAACTGGAATAACGAAGTCAGATAATCCCATGATAAGCAGTACCAGCTATTCGTTGGCTACAAGGCTGAGCTCAGCGCAGGAACACCACTACGATTCGGCTCCTTAGAGACAAACTGTCTTCATTGAGGCTCCAGCTAGAGGGCCCCCAAGCACACGGCTAGTTTCAGATGTGAACTCAGATGAAGCGACCTACAAATGCCGGGAGTACTACCCACTCTGGAATTCACTTCCTAGTATTCCTGGATTCATTACCCTTGAAAGAGCATGAGAACTGAATCGAACACACTGACGTGGGCCTTGGCTAGTGAAAGCCCAGTTTTGTCATGTTGTGGACAGGCCCCGAGTTCTTCTGGTGCCCTCAGGTCCTTGCCACGAGTGCTGGTCTTACCTCAGCCATCAGCTGGTTTACTTTCTCAGGGCTTGGGCTTTGGCAGAGGCTCAGGACACAGGGTACAGGGTGCAGGGAAGGTGGCACTGGGGTTCCAGAAAAACTGGTGGGCCTCAGGGTAAGGCCCCGAGTTCTTCTGGAGATAAGGGCTACTTCATATAAAATAATTACTAAAGACCTACAATTCCAGGCAAAGACCAAAAATAAATCAGGCTATGCTACTCCATAGTAGTGATAAAGTAGAAATAATCCTGATGTTTACAGAGGTACAGAATAAGGAGCTCACTCGCCTAAGAGGGCCACTTGGGACTGTTTCATGTGGTATGGTCACCACAAGCTGGGTAAGAAGAGTCAAGAAAAGAAAACAGAAGAAGCCAATAGGAATTCTGCCTCCATTGTAAGGATTTTTCTAGAACTGATCTTAGCACAGTCACAAGAGAATCTGCTCTATGGCAAAACAGAATTGGGCTTTGGACTCCTGTTCTGCTGAAAGGTATTCCGCAACCTCCCCCCTTATGCCGATGAGGGGCCTTGGTGAGTTGTGGGAGCTTCCCTCACATTTTGCAGGTGCTCTGGCTGTCGCCGTGTAGACGTTCCACAGCCGGGAGGGGAAGGACAGCAGAAGAGTGGGGTTTGGATAGCTCGACTTAGGCCTTGGGTGCTGGCAGTGACTCAACCTCTTGCCCATCGTCCTTCTTTAATGGACACCCATTAAAGTGTCTCAGAGATGTGCAGAAAATGGTCCCAAACGGTGCAAACTTAGGTGGAAGTTGACCTACAGGAAGTACAAGGGAGCTGGTGTTCACGTGGCTCGTGAAACCTGGAAGTAATTGAAGGAGCCGCATTGCCTGCGGCCCCGCCTCCGCCCAGGAGTGTGGAAGGTATTTCTGCGCAAAAGCCTACTCCCTCCAGAACAACATCGGTGGAGGAGACACAAGGACCAATTGTGAAGAGAGAGGCGTCAGCAGCCAATAGAGTCAGCTGAAAATTCTGGGCAGTGACGACAGGAGCACACAGCCCCGGGCCTGACCTCGAGGGAGTGCCAATCCCACCTCCCTCCCCCTCACCCCTTCGTGACTCATCAACTTGTTGGCACTTGATGGCTGCCACTGAGTGGCAAGGGAAGGACGAGTTTTGGAGTCTTGCAGTTTGTAAGTGTTCTGAAAGGGAGCAGAATTTGGGGATCATTCTTCCTGAAAATTTTTTTAGCTGTATTTAAGAGCCCCACCCCACATGGGCATTTTCCCTTTCGTCCCTCAGGAGGGACCCGTGTCACACCGACCATCATCCTGCCCTATTTTTCAATATGAAAATAGAGGGTGGCCCATTTTCATCGCCTGTGCTGCTTCCATGTTTACACCACAGGGTGCCTCCTGGGGAGCCTCTAAATTAAAAAATTCACCAGGGAATTGATCTGAGCAAAGAGAATGGATTTCAGGAAAGTTCAGAAAGAAAAAAAGTTCTCCAGGGTGTCCGCTCTGCGTGGCACAGAATCACATCAGCTGTCACCACCTTGCTGCGAGGAGTGTTAGGGCACTGTCTACGCAGGGACACTCTTCTTCCCTTCCTCTATTATGGGGACAACAGCAGCAAAGCCCTAAAATCTGAAAATTATATAGACACAGATCTACCCTCCATCCTGACCAATAACCAAGTTACGGAGTGTCTCTGGCTGCACCCCTCCTACCCTGATTCTTTAGCTCCAGCCTTATAGCGGCACCAGGAAACTGGCTTATTTCAGAGAGGGGAGCAACAGACCACAGGCTCGGGCAGCAGCGGGGTGGATGGAATGAACCGCCACTCAATCTCTGTTCAGATCAATTCTGAACCAGCATGAGCCGCAGGTTAAAACGATACAAGCGACAGCGTCCTGCGGGGCTGTGGGCTGCACGGGGAGCAGCCTTCCATGTGCGGGGGTCTGTTCTGTGGGGCAGCCTACAATCTGCATCCCAGGAGGGTGGCTTCAGAGAGGCGGCAGCCAGCAAGGCCTTATTAGTGATTGACACCACACCCAATATTCTATTAATAGAGCCAGAGAGGTGCTCCCCCATCAAGGTGCTGCGTTAGCCCGATTTAGCACCAAAGCTGGGCTGTGCCACTACAGTGGGCATGAGAAGGGGGCAGGCTCGTCCCTCCTTTAGGAGACTAAAGGCAGGAGGGAGAGAAAGCTCACAGTTCCCCACAGCAGCCTGCTCGAGCCAGAGCCAGAGGTGGAAGGCCCCAGGCAGACACAGGCTCTTGTGGAATTTCTATGCCTCCATCTAGCCTGCAGGCCCCTCACGGTGGCTGACAATGCAGGGCACAGGTGACATCTCTCTTGCTGCCTTCTCTCTGCAGGTGCTACGGAGCGAAATGTCTTCCACCACATCAACCCCCGCGAGCAGGGCCCGTCTGTTCCCGGGAGTCTACCTGTTAGGTACAAACACCTCTGCCCTTCTAGCACGTCTGCTCTGGCCCTGACCAACTGCAGAAGGGAGAGCCCTGCCCCAGGCCTGCGAGCCCTCTCGGGAGGCCTCTGTCCCACCCTCCAGCGAGAAAACAGGGAAGGGAAAGAAAAACTCAGAAACCTGAAGGTTGTTTGGAATTTATTCTCTTAAATAAGAATGGTAACATTTGTTAAAAAAAAAAAAATAAAAGCACAACACCTTAGTTTCACAGTAACGGCAAAAACAAAGTTACACAATTAAATTAAAAAACTCACAAAGAAACACACCAAAAACAACATCACAGGTTAAAAACAAGGGCAAAAATAAAGACTCGAGGGAAGGCCAGAGTGGCAGGGGCTGCGGTCCTTGGCTCAGCAACCCTCCCCTTGCTCAACTGCCTTGTCCCACAGCCCACCCTCACCCCACCCGCACCTCTGGCCCAAGCTGAATGGCCCAGAAAAAGTGAACCCCTTAATTTATGGGTCAGAACTTCAAGTTCACAACGAGGCCCCTTATGGGAGGAGCTAGAAATGGTCCCCTGTCCTACAGAGACCCACTAGGCGCAGGGGACATTCAGGCCAGCACATGGCCTGAATGCAAACAGAGGAAGCCGGGGTGTCTGGTTCTCTGCGGCATTCTATGAGAGCACAAAACCTGTTTTTTAGTGTGCGCTGAATCAACTTTCTGATTGGGTATTTATTGCTCATTTTGCTGAGATACCCCCCAAAAGCCCCCTCTCCATAGGTGTGTTGGGCTGTTCTGCTCCCCCCTAATCCTGACCAGAACACTAAGCAGGTCAGAGGCCTGGTTCCCAATATAAAGGTTCCTGTGGCTTCCAGAGCCAGGGAACAAGAAGCTTTAAAAAAGCGTCATATTATTATTATTATTCAGGTCAAAACATATAAATATCTACTTGTACATATGAAATTAAACCTATATAAATATATATCTGTATTCACACATCACCATGAGCTAGATTCTTGCGGTAGGGCTGGGAGTTATGCTGGATTGTAAAATTCTCTTTGCTCTACTAATAGGTTTTCCAGAAATGCCTAAAAGGGTGGAGAGGCGTTCAAAGCAGTGAAGTCTTCCTAATTTCCTCCTGACAGGCAGCACCCCCAGGACTGCAGGGCTTTCCTTGTACCGTGGGGCTCTCCTAGCTGCTGTGGGAAATGCCTGCATTTCTCAAAGGCCCATACAGCAGCCAACTATGGAGCCTAATGTGACCACAAGAGGGGAGTCTGGGGACACCAGGGGAGCAGGTGCCTGCCCCCCATTATTGCTAAGCAGGCTTTCAAGTTAAGATCATCTTTTCTATAAAATGACAGACAACAAATGAGTTTCTCCCATCCCATCTCTCTGTCACCGATACTGGGAGAAAAGCTTCTACTCCCTTCCAGGGATGTCCCACTGCCTTCATGTTTTATTTCCTGCTACCCATTATGAGGTGTAAAGGGGATTCCTTTCGATAAATAAAAGGATTGGAAATACTGAGGGTCTTGTATCCAAGGGAAAAAAACTCCATTTGGGGTTTCTCTTTCTCTGTCTGTTCTCTGCATTTTTCCTAAAGTCAGGGGAGGAACTAAGACAGTCTGCCAGGTCCACTAATCTGCAGCAGTAAGTCTAAGAAGTTTGGAAACAAAGCATTTACAGTTTTGACAACAGAAAAACAGGGCTTCTCAAGTGAATGCACATTACAAACAAAAATACTGTAAACAATGTCCTGCAGACACTAAATGAGGCAGCGGTTACAGGCGAGGGGTCAGAGAGAGACAACATGGTACAGCAGGCCTGGGGGAGGTTCTTTCAACTTGGGGGTGGTGGGTATTTGAGCAACAGCAGTAAACTTGGCATAAGGGGAAACGAGCAGAGTGGCTAAGGGGGAGATACAACAAATAAGAGGAGGGGCAGAGCCCCCTTGCAGGGTCAAGTGCCAGCACAGTGCTAGGGTCTGCTCTGCCTCTGGGGTGAGCATCTGGGAAGACAGTTTATATCTACACGGAATCCAGTTCATTCCTTCACAGCTTTTGGTTTTGTCTAGATGCAATGGAAGAGATGTGCCATGCTGCCTTAGTGGCTGTTGTCTGTGACCCATGCAGGGCCTCTGTAACACCTGAGTTTTCCCCAAAGTTTCTCAAAAGGAAATTCTCATTAACCAGTCTCTTACAACCGGCTAGTTAGAGGTTTAAAGGAGGAAATGCTTACGAATGGAGAAAAAGAAATCTGTTTCATGGCAACTATAAAATACCGCCCATAATTCTGTTCCTTTTTGACAGAGGCTAACAAACATTAGATGCTGTCCCGGGGGAGATGGAGGTGCTTTGGAGTAGGTTCAGACTCAGCTGTAATTTCCAGAAGCTTCAGGCCCTAGGCTCTCTGGCCTTGCACTGCTGGAGTACACATAGGCCTGTCTCATTCACCTTAGAGGGTCAAGTCCTCATGATCTAAGAGCAAGTCACCTTCAGAATCAAGAACTACTAGGTGGTTCTTGAACCACACTGCCATCTCTTATCGTCTCTCCCTGCTTTGTAGAATATTTTTCTTCTTTTCTATAGAACCCTTAATTCTTAAGAACGCCTAAAAACCCGGAATCAGGGTTTTAGGAGCTGTAAGTAGCAAATTGAACCAGATGGGAAAGTGAACAAACAGCTTGCTCAAGAATGACCTGAAAGTCACTGGGTTTAATTCTTTTTTAAAGAATGTTTTATACTTTATACCTACAAGAGGAAAGTGTGATTGCTTTGAGTTGTCTTACTAAATAGCCAGATTTCTTGAAAAATCCATCTCTGCTGGAATATGGCCCAGACTTACAAAGGTGTTGTTCTCACCTGGTCTCGAGCTGTCTCGAGGCTGGAGTCTCTGTCTAGGTCCCATTGGTTATTTTTCTCTGCTGGTGCATCCCCTCAGGGCTGAGAGGGCCAACAGGTAGGGTTGTTAGCATTTCATGAGGAACAGGGATTACAGGGGGTTTCAAGGCTGTGGAAGGTTTCAAAGTCACTCATGGCTTAAACATTGCTATAAAATGTGGGTCCAAGCTGCAGGACACATCCAGTGCCCCAGGTCAAGACAAGGGCATGCACAGCAATAGAGAGGAGTTCACTTGGCTCGGCTGGGTTCTCTGGGTCTTGGCTTCCAAACCCCTGCACCCAGGAACTACTTCTTCCCTACTCTGGGCATTCTCTCTCTCCCAGAAGGAGGCTTTCACTAGCTCCTAAGCACAGGGAAAGAAGCAGCTCTGGGAACTTCTCATTTGAAGGCCAAGCAGATAATTCTTCTCTTTTTCTATTATGGAAATTGCGCTAACAACCTCTTCTCCATAGTTTCTGGCATAGTTTCTGCTGGTACTCTAGTTTTTGTACAGTACCTTTCATGAGTTTGTAAGTGGCTGCTTGAGATCTATTTGCTTTGAACAAGAGGAAATGTGTGACAGACAGAAACACGGTGGTGTGGCCTCCACCTCTCGGTTGCACAGTGGCCCTGAGCTGCAAACAATCAGGGGTTCTGTCAAGGGCATCAGGACCACCCAGAATTTTGGGAAACCGTGGACACATCTCAGAGGCTGGTCTGACATGGAGGGGAACGGTCATTTTAAGGAATAAGCAACACGGATCTTTTTGACAAGCCCAGTGGCCGCCAGCCTGTCTCAGTTCTGCCCTGCTGAGACCAGGATAAACGTGTTCTTAGAGGTAGGCCCTGTGCCGTTCACTTCCTCACACAAGAAAATGGTTAGTGCACGGGAGATGAAGTAGGGCATGTTGTTCAGTGGTTACAAGTCAAGGAGAAGAGCAGTGTCAGCTTAGTTAGACACCTGAGTGGTGTCTAAATGGGGCCACTAAGTGGTGTCTAAATGGGATGCAAGAATTTCAAGTTCAGGTGAACACAGATCCAGGTCACGGGGCCTCATCACCATCCCATGTTGTCAAAGTCCAAGATGAAGCATGACAAGAAGGCCCTACAACTCTGCATTCTTATCGAGGTCAGCGCTGAAAGCAGCCTGTTTTGAATTCCTGCTTAACTAGGAAGGGCCTGTTTTGACCACCCCAATGGGTCTGTGAGGTGTGGGCAGGCCCTGGGTGACAGCAATCATATGGAGGCTTTGCTAGACGTATCTGGAGCTTGGGTGACACTGTGCACCTGTGGCGGGCGCCCCTACTGGCTCACGGTCTGCCAGTGAAACTCCCCTCTGATTTGTACCAGCACCTCCGACAGGCCATAGAGAAAGGGGACTCCGAATGCAAGCAGTTGGCACATGAAAAAGGAGTCCAGAGGGTTTTGGGCCACTTGATGCCCAATCGAAGAAATGTTGCTTTGGAGGTGCTGGCTCATCCCCTTGGCCTTGTCACAGAGGCCGAGAGAGTGACGCGCCACCCAGCCAAACAAGGAAGTGAGGCTACCTGGAGTTCTCTCGGCGGCGCTGGCGACGGTGCTGGCCCGTCCATTTGTGTCCACGGCGGGGCCGTCCTGCAGGGGTCCTCTGGCCTCCTAGAAAAGTCCACGAGGAAAGGAAGAATGGTTCTCACCGAAGCACACAGCTCTCGGGAGGCCAAGCGCCTGGCTGGCCCCTGCTGCGCTCACCGGTCAGCGCAGGGCTGTGGAGCTCACACAAGAAATCTTTTTTCAAAAAAACCAGGAAGCCACCAGGAGTCAAACTCCAGACCTGCCCTCACCCACCGTTCCCCATGAATCCCTCTGCAGCCTGCAGAAGCCTCTCGAGGAAGCCTCAGTGCACCTGCACTCGGGCAGGTGACACCTTGTAGTGAAGAGAGCTCCTGGTTTGCCTTGACGAGTCAGCTGTTCTCATTACAAAAACAATATCAACAAAAACCCCACCAGGGGCTTCCCCGGTGGCGCAGCGGTTGAGCGCTGGGTTGCGAAGCTGCCCGCAGCCTCTGCGGCGCCAGTTCGATCCCCGGCTGCTCCCTGGCCACCGGAGGAGGGTCCCACATGGCGCGCAGACCTCTCCTGCCACCCGCTGCTCCCCTCAGCAGTGTACTTCGGTCCTTCTGCCTGCTCTGCTCCCCGCTCTGGCTCTGGTGAATTCTCTCGCCCTCCCGTGCTTCTGACTGTACCCAGTGCTTGTATAAATAAACAAATAAATAAACAAAATAATTAAAACATGCCTCTATTAAAAAAAAAAAAAGCCCCACCAGGTTCTGGGATCAGTAATTCCCAGGATAAAGAGAGTTAAAGGAACTGGCAGGCAGAGCAGACTATTTACAGTCCAGGTCCTTCTCCGAGAGATGTTTATTTCTGAAGGCAGAAGTGTCTTCTGGAGAATGAGCAGAAGGGAGGGGAGGGCTGCCGCCATCATCACCCAAACTGGACTCAGGTGGTACATGGACATTCCCTGAAGGATGCAGATTAGATGGTGCTTGGAAAGTTGGTTTCCTCCCCAAGTGGGACGACAAGCAGGCCCAGCCCTTCCACTCACAGGAGAGGCCACTGGGCCCCGTCACCTCACTGAAATGGTGCCTGCTGCTTCTTTCCCACCCTCAGATGGATCAGCATTACCTTTCCAGACAGCGCAGCCATGGCCGGCCTCTTCCTCTGTGCAGAGCCGGAGAGTCGGTAACAGTAGTGGGGTTTGCAGTAGAATTTACCTGCAGGCAGCAAGAGGCGCAGCAGTAAGACTCTGTGACCCCGAACCTGACTCCCAGGCCTCAGGGCGCTCCTGTCTGTCTCCTCTCGCCACCGGGCGCCATCGCCACTGTTCCAGCCTTCCCCAGGCCTGGGTTTCTGGTCTAGGAGGTCTAGTCCCTCCCTATAAATTTTGATCCCACCCGCCTCTCCCCTTTGCCTGAAGGGAGGGGTTTCCTTTTGGGTATGTGAGGACCATTGAGCCATCACCCAATCAGTGTCCTGAGTAAAGATGTGAGGCTTGCATGGCAGGGCCAGCAAACAAAGTGGCAGTGTGTAGTGAACAAAGACATGGTCACATGAAAAGCTGGGAGTAGCATTTCTGGGGAAACCGAGAATGACTGCAGTGGGGTGGAGGCGGGAAGGCTGCAGAGCGTTAACCCCAATGGGACCCCCTTCAAGTCCCAATCACAAGCCAGCGCTGGTCAATCAGCAGCTCATGACCCCTGAGTGGGTCAGGATCAGTATTAAAAACAACACAAAACGAATCCAAAAAGCTCAGTCATGGACTAAGCAGGACCAGAATGAACAGAATATAAAGCATTAGAGAACGTTGTGGCGTCACTAGAGTTAAGTATGATTTCTCACAGACCTCAGCTGCGTCTCCATGTGTTTGCTGCGTCCTGATGTAACATGTATTTCCTGCCGGGGGTGTGTTCAAATGTTTAAAACACACTGATGGGTTTTTCCCATGTCACTGGCAGTGGGACTCACAGTAGGTCATGGCCCCCAACTCTTCTTGACTCCCACTTGAGGAGCCGAGGTCTTTAAGAATTAATGATAGGCCCCTCTATAGAAACTGTTGCAATAGGAGGAACCCCATTTTATCACTCCTGTTTGTAAAGAGTGCTCCTTTGGCAAATGAGCTTTCCTGTTCTCAAAGTTAAAACAAGAGGACCTAATCAGAAAAACAAAACAATAGGAAACATTAATGAAACTAAGAGCCCAGCTTTTGAAAAGTAAGCAAAATTCACAAACTTTTAGCTAGACTAACTCAGAAAAACAGAGCCTGAGTTCCATCCCCGGCCATGGAGCTACCCACATGGTGCGGCAGACCTCTCCTGCCTCGCTCGCTGCTCCTCTCAGCAGTGTATTTCAGTAGATCCACCTGTTCTGCTTCCTACTGTCTCTGGTGAATCTCTTACCCTCTCATACCTCTGGCCTACACCTCAGTTCTTCTAAGCAAAAATAAATAAAAATATTTTAAAAAAGACTTAAATAAATGAAATGAAAGAGGAGACATTACAACTGAAACCACAGAAACAAAAAGGATCACAAATGATGACTGTGAAAATTACACAGTTGACCCTTGAACAGCTGAGCTAATGGGTCCAGGTCTACAACTCAATATCAACAAAGCAGCCAATCCAAGCTCCAAATAAGCAGAGGTAAATAGACAGTTTTCAAAGAAGAACAACCAAAGCCAATAGCTTCTTAACACAACTATCGGGGAAATGCAAATCAAAACCAGAGTTAGCACCTCACAGCACTTAGGAGGCTACCTTCACAAGACAAGAGATAATAAGGTGGTGGTCATCTATTAAATGGCGGTGAGGATGGAAACAGGAACCTTAGTATACTTCTGGTGGAAATGCAATTTGGTGTAGGCAATATGGGTAGTATGGAGGAGCCTCAAAAAATTAAAACTATGATCTACCAACCCCACTTCTGTACTACATGCAAAGAAGTTAAAATTAAGATCTCATAGAGACATCTGCACGCCCATGTTCACTGCAGCATTATTCACAGAAGCCAAAGTATAGAAACAACTTCATTGCCCCATCAAAGATAAATGGAGAAAGACAGTATGTGTAAATATTTTATATAAAAACATCTTACATACTTCATATGTTCTATATATGATGGAATATTATGTAGCCACGAGAAAGAAGGAAATCTTGCCATTCACAGGCATGAGCTAAGGGAAATAAGACAGAGGAAAACAAAGTCTCCCTTACATGTGGAATCTACAACTCAGAAAACCAGAGGGGAATGGTGGTTTCAAGGGGGTATAGGATGGAAGAAATGGGGAGACACTGGTCAAAGAGTATAAAGACATTTTACTTTGGTGAGATTTGTATGTTATGGTTTTTTCAAATTGTATTGACCTGCCAATCATTTCTACGACAACGTTAATTCTGGTAGTACAACTTCACACACACCTGCATTTGAGCACGAATATCACTCACCCTCACCAAAGCTCCCTCCACCCAACCCCCTCTGGTAACCAGTATACTTTTCACAGATTCTAAGAATTATTTTTCTTCTGCATGTGGTTGTCCAGGTTTCCCAATACCATTTGTTAAAGAAGCTTCCCTTATCCATTGTGTGGCCATGGCTCATCCGTTAAAGATTAACTATCCATATTTATGTGGCTTTATTTCTGAGCTTTCCATTCTATAATATTTCAACAAATTTTACAATTGTTTGTTCCATATCCTCAAAATAATTCTATTCTAATAATTATTTTTATTATTATTAATTAAATTAGTTTGTGTTTTTTGGTTGTTTATATTCTGCAAGTGAGTGAAACCATCCAGTAACTATCTTTCACTTCCTAATTTTTCACTTAACCTCATCACCTCAAGATCCATCCGCTTTATTCCAAAAGGCATTATTTCATCTTTTTTAACTAGCATTCAAGTAGTCATTTGCCGCTGGGTATGCAGGTTGGTTCCATGGCTTGGCTTTGGTGAATAATGCTGTTAGGAACAGAGTGCAGAATCTTTTGTATTTGTGCTTTTATATTCTTTGGGCAAATACCTAGAAATGTATTGCTCAATCACACAGTATTTCCATTTTTATTTTTTAAAAAAGAATCTCCACACCACTTTTCATAGAGGCTGCAGGATGTAACAGTGGGTGAGTGAGCCTTTTTCTTCACATCCCTGCCAACACATTTTGCAGTCTTTTTTTGAAACAGGCCATTCTCACAGGGATGAGGGATTACTTCATCATCGTTTTGATTTGCCATTTCTCTTGTAACAAATGATATTGAAGACTACTTCATAGGCCTGTGAGCCACCTGAATCCTTTCTTTAGAAAAATGTCCACTTTGGTTTTCTGCCTTTTTCATTGTTTTTTTTTTTTTTTGTTTTGTTTTGTTTTTGTTTTGGGTTATCTGTTGAGTTATATGGATTCTTCATATATTTTGGAAGTAAATTCCTTGCCAGGCATATGATGTGCAAATATCTTCTCCCTGTTCATAACCTTTTTGGGTTTTGTGGTGGTTTCTTTCATGGTACAAAAGTTTTTAGTTTGATGTAGTTCGATTTATTTATTTTTGCTGTTGTTTCTTGTGACACTGTAGTTATGTATCCAAATACATCTCAGCAGTTGATATCCAGCAGTGTACACCTGTATTCTTCTGTGTATTGTATGGCGTCAGATCTTATATCCAAGTCTTTAATCTGTTTTGGATTAATTTTTTTTAAAGATTTATTTATTTATGCATACAAGAGCTGGGGTACAGGCCAGAGGTGCAGCGGGTGAGAGGATTCACCAGAGACGGAGTGGGGATCAGAACAGGCAGACTGACTGAAGTACACTGCTGAGGGGAGCAGCGGGCGAGGCAAGAGAGGTCTGCTGCTCCAAGCGGGTCACCTCCCTGGCCTGGGATGGAACTCGTTCTGCAGCGGCTGTGTATAGCTTCGTAGGTTGCGTCTTAACCCTTGCGCCACCGGGAGGCCCGTTTTGGATTACTTTTTGTGTATGGAGTCTAGAAATGATCTAGTTTCATTTTTCTTCTGCATGTGGTTGTCCAGGTTTCCCAATACCATTTGTTAAAGAAGCTTCCCTTATCCATTGTGGCCATGGCTCATCCGTTAAAGATTAACTATCCATATTTATGTGGCTTTATTTCTGAGCTTTCCATTCTATAATATTTCAACAAATTTTACAATTGTTTGTTCTATATCCTCAAAAAATGTTATTGTGATTCTGACAGGCATTGCATTGAATGTATAAACTGCTTTGGGTAATATGGCCATTTTTACAATGATAATTCTTCCAAACCATGAAAATGTAGCATTTTTCAATTTCTTTGTGTCTGCTTTTATTTTCTTTGACAGTGTCTTATAGTTTTTAGTCCTTCAGCACTTTATGAAATTTATTCCCAACTATTTCATGATGCTTTTTTGGTATGATTGTAAATGGGGTAGTTTTCTTTCTTTTTCTATTTTTAAAAAAGATTTATTTATTTATACAAGCACTGGGTACAGTCAGAAGCGTGGGAGAGTGAGAGAATCCACCAGAGCCAGAGTGGGGAGCAGAACAGGCAGAAGGACTGAAGTACACTGCTGAGGGGAGCAGCGGGCGGCAGGAGAGGTCTGTGCGCCATGTGGGTCCCTCACTGGCGGCCGGGGATCGAACCCGCACTGCATAGGTTGCGGGCAGCTTCACAGCCCAGCGCTCAACCGCTATACCACTGGGGAGGCCCTGGGGTAGTTTTCTTAAATCTTCTTCTCATTCATTGTTTGCATGTAGAGACACAAGAGATTTTTGTGCATTGATTTTGTATCCTGCCACTTTACTGTATTCATTTATTATTTCTACAATTTATTTGGGGGAGGCTAGCATCTTTTGGATTTTCTATGTATATTATGCCATCTGCAAATAGTGTCGGTTTCACTTTTTTTCTTTTCCAATTTGGAGTCTTTTTATGTCTTTTTCTTGTCCAACTGCTCTGGGAAAGACTTCCAGTGCTATGTTGAACAGCAATGATGAGAGTGGACATCTTTGTCTTGTTCTTGATCTTTGGGGAAATGCTTTAATTTTTTTACTGCTGAGAATGATATTAGCTGTGCATTTGTCATATATGGTCTTTATTATGTTGAGATAAGTTCCTTTTTCCCTATTTTATTGAGTTTTTAATCATAAATGGGTATTGGATCTTATTGAATGTTTTTTCAGTATCTACTGAAATGACATAAGATTTTTATCTTTCTTTATGTTGATGACGTGGTGAATGACACTGATTGATTTGTATCTTTAAACCAAGCTACATCCTTGGAATAAATTCCACTTGGCCATGATGGATAATTCTCCCACAGCCATGTGATTCTGATGGAGCTACCCTACCACATATTTACTCACCTCTGAAGTGAATATATGACCCAAAATGTTCAATCAGAATACACCATTGCCCCACCAGCAGCCCACCCCACAATATGATATTCTAGGAGGCGGCATGTGACTAAGTTAGGCTAACCAGAGACACTCCAGAGGATTATGATGGATTGTGAAAGGGAAAGACCAACCTTTCTCTGAGACAGTTATCTGGAAGGAAAAAGTAAGTCTAATGTTTAAACTTTAATCTGCTTTCTATTACTTATTATAGGATCAGAAAACTACAGTCAGTTATAGTTACTTTGCTCTCTTCTACTTTTTCCCTATAAATGTGCCTTTTCTACCAAAACAGAATCCTAGATTCAAAAATACAACTCAACAGGTAACTTAGTAGGTGTTCCTCCTTGCCCTCTGCTATGGTACCCTAAATTAATCAGAGAAATAGGCTTAGGTTTCAGAAACAATTCCACGAGCCTAACTAAGAGGTAATTTTCAAGAAAATTCCAAGGGAGTCAGACAACACGATGGAAGGAACCTGAGCAGTGAGGTCAGCTCTCTGTTTA
The DNA here is from genome assembly GCF_014898055.3 of Talpa occidentalis. Lineage (NCBI taxonomy): Eukaryota > Metazoa > Chordata > Mammalia > Eulipotyphla > Talpidae > Talpa > Talpa occidentalis. The sequence goes on from NW_023601653.1 coordinate 75,694,945, forward strand.
AATACTGACTCACCCACTCAATAGGTATTTGAACTATTTAGCCTCTTGGAACATGTTTCTTCATGTGGAATTTGGAGCTATCACTCATCTGAAAGGGTGAGATAAGTGAATGATATATCACATTCCAAATGCTGTAGGTGTTCAATTAATGTTTCTCTTCATATGCCTTTCAAACTCAACTTGATAGCACCTTTTATTTTTACATTGTAGATCAGTAACAAAAAAGCTCAATTTTTACCTAGCATTTACTGTGTGCCAAATACTACAGACACTGCTTTATGTCTATTGATCGATCATCATTGAATTCTATCATTTAAATGTCAAAACTACCTTATGAGGTAGGGACTGCTGTTGTCTATTCATCTCTATCCAGTTGAGGCACAGAGAGGCTAAGCAGTCTTGTCAACATGTTCCATACTCAGTAACTCTCAGAAAGGATTTGAACCTAGGATATTTGACTCCAGATTCAGTACTTTTAGCCCCTACCCAAGGGGCTAATTCTGCCTTAATTAATAACACAGCTATACTAATGTTATGAAATGGCTATAAACTATGGGTGATTCAGTCAAGTTACTGATTTTAGATAAATAAATTAAGGAATTTTAATAATTAAATATGGGAGGGACAGGAAAGGGGAACTGGAGGACACAGATAGTTAAGAGGCAAGCCAAAGGTAAACTGGATCATTTATTCATTCATTCAGCAGCTTACTGTGTGCCACGGTACAACTCTCAGTATACTAATCCAACCACTGAGAGTCCTCCAGGTCGAGGAGACAGTCTCTGATCAATGGAGCAGGCCATGTGCATGGAAGTAACAGCACCGTAGGGCAGCTTGGTGAAGGCCCCTCAGGAGGGATGTGTACTTGGGAATGTGAATGACTGTGAAGACTAGGGAAGTGCCTCCCAGGAGAAGACAGCTAGTGTGAAGGCCTTAGGTAACACTGGCCTAATCGTGCTGATGGAATGAACAAGAGAACTAGGGCAGGAGTGCAGAGAGCTAGGGGGCAATGGACAGTGAAGAGGCCAGAGATGAGGCTGGGGAAGACTTGCAAAACTTGGTCTAGGAAAAAGATTGCAGATTCTACACACACTGCAGAGAGTAATCACGGTACAAAGCAGAAGACAGATGAGATCTGATTTACATCTATTTAAGCTCCCTGGTTGCTCCATGGAAGCTGATGGAAGGTGGAACTGATGGAGGCAGGGAAGCAGGAGTTCAGGCGGTTAAGTCTTTGTCTTGACTTTATAGAAGGGGTAATCACACACCCATAAAATCATATTTCTTGCCTAAGGTTGGTGCTTGCACATTGAAACTAAGTCCTATGCCCCTGGTTTGCAGGCTCTTCTGAAAGGTGGCTGAGTTGTGCCCGCTGCTGTCACCCCTCTCCAGCATCAGCATCTCTCAAATGATTTGAGAGTCTACTGCACAGGGCCAGAACCTAACTTACTGTGGTGGTCACACCCTGGCCTCTTGTGGCAACTACTGTTTTTAGGCTGGAAAAAACTTGCTAGGCAGAAGATAGTGAATGAGGTAAACAGAGAGCAAAGCCTGACAGAGGCAGGCCAGCATGCCATGCCTACCATCCGAAGACTCTCGAAGGTTAACTTACAAAGTCACCAAAGACACTGACGATTCCTACAGCCATTCCTGCAGATGTTAAGGCATTCTAGGCTCATAGACGAAGAGGGTCAGTCCTTGTAGGGGAGGCGCTAATTCCATTATTACACTGATAGGCAGTTGCCTGACTGTGAGGTGAGGTAACATAGGTGAGGGACACCATGGATTAGTACTGGTCACTTCAGTCAGCCAGGCTCTCCTGACTGACTAAATAGGCAGCTCTGTTAGAAACAACAGGAAAGCAACAGCTCTGTTAGAGCCAAAGAGGTAAACTGAGAAAGGTCAACTCTTGCCACTCTGGCACCTGGCCCTCTTGTTAGGTATCAGATTTTCTGTTCCACTGTCCCGATACACATGCTCTCTGGATAAGGCCTTTGATCCCCAAGGATCGGGGTTGGCAGACATGGCTCACCTCTGTGTCTTAACTGTCCTAATGCTTAGGTTACTTCAGGTAGCCTTTCACCATGAGGTCTACTTGGAAAGAAGATCCCTCAAGGGCCAACCACTTGATGCACAAGTATTTTTGTGCAGGTTCCCCAAGGCCTGGGCTGCCACTCACCATCCTCGATGTCATAGGCGTAGGCCGAGAGGCGCAGGGTGGTGGCGCAGTACTCGCACTTGAAGCAGCTCCGGTGGAAGAACTTGCCCTCGGCGCTCAGTCTCTCCATCACGTAGACCCGCTTCTGGCAGAAGTAGCAGGTGTCGCTGCCGCCCAGGTTTTGCGGGAACTCCTTCTTTATGGAGCCCTGTGAGGGAAGGGGAGCGGGTCAGGCCAGCTCTTGGCTTACCTCCAGGGGGTGCGAGACCCTGCTCCTAAGTGGAGCGGCCCCCACCAAACAAGGGTGCTTCAGACACACCGGGAGGGCACGCCAAGCTATCCGCTCTCCAGAAAGAGCAGAGCGGACCGTGCCCGGGCCAGGTCGCGTGTGCCCCCGCGGGCCCGGCCCAAGGGGCTCCTGAGTTCGTATCCATCAGTCCCCAGCAGGAAATCCAAGTTCATTTACAGAGTTTCAAAACAATCAGACCAAATGCTTTTGACAGAATTTTGTTTTGAGCGTGGCATGAAAATATATATTACAACAACAAAGGAAAATAAACAAACGCCCCCTCCCCCTGAAATAAAACTAGCTGCATTCGGCGTTCAAGCGGTCCTAAGAGAACTTTACAGGGATCATTTTTAGAGATATGGTATGTTTTTCCACATAACATCTGACAACTTCTAGAGCCCTAAATACCCAGTTCTCAAAATTCAGACAACCTCAAAAGCATTACCCCGTGGCATATCTTGGCTGTATATGTTAATCGCTACTTCGAACAAACCAGGTTTGTTTACCACAGCTGGGTTATAGCTAGACAGACAGTGCCCTCAGCATCCTCTTACCAGTTCCTTCTTGTCTAGAAGGGTTTTGGGCTGTTCCTTCCTTTGAAGCTGATTGGCTATCTGCTCAGCCAATGAGCTCACTCCGCCCGTGTACATCTTTATATACTTCTATTGGTTGGAGATTATAAAATGACCAGAATGAAGGGAAATGAGAAGGGAAAAAATTAATAAATAAATTGAGAAGACAGGGAAAAAAATATTTGAAAGGTATAAAATGAACACAAGGTGCAGCGCAAACCATGCCAACTCGGTGCCCACAAGCAGGGAGAAAAGAGGTGTCAGTGTCCACACAGGTTTCAGCACGGGGGCGGGTGACGGCTGCAGGAACAACTAAATCCAGGATGGGACAGCTCAGCCTTTCACGTCTTCTGGGAATATACAGAAGAATGGGTAGGAGGGGTGATAGGATGGGGCAGATCCCCAAGAAAGTAGGAAGTGTCAATATCCTAGAGCCTCAAATTATATACAGGAAATTCAAGAGGAACAACTCCCATCCAGGCAACAGGTGCCCAGACTGACAGCGTGTTTCAAGGGTCTGGGAGAGGGCTGGGAAGTTATTTCCTCATGTAGAGAGAGACACCAAGCTCGTTCCTACGAACGCTGACTCTCCACTTGGGTAACAGATGCCAACAGCCTAGTATTAACGTGTGGTAACTTCCTCCTTGTTAATACTTCGCCGACAAGCACTGTCATATGTCTCCACTATTTCCAGGTTTTGCCTGCAAGCGTCTGTGCTCCCAGTCATGGTCTCTGTTCTATGCCGGCTCCCAGGCCAGAGCCTTCTAGACTGAGTTGGACATTTTAAAGTTGCGGAAGGCTAACAGCTGTAGCGATCAGACAAGCTGCTCAATTCGTCCTGGGAAGTCAGAGTGAGTTTCTAGCCCAGGTGGGATTATTTTTTTATAGGTTCAAAAGAGAAAAGAAAATAATCTAACCGACTCAATTTTCTTTCTAGCAATGCTGAAGAAATAATAATAGGAGGAAACCACCTAAGTTCAGTCACAGACATTCCTGCTAGGCAGCCTCATCCCCAGGGAATGAGGTCAATGAGGCCTGTGACGCTCAACAGACTCCACGTGCCCCTCACCTTCCACGTGCACTGGCCATTGCACTGGGGGCTTGTGACATTTCTCTCACAAACCATAAGAGTTAAGGGGCTCCCCATCAAGTTTGAAGAGCCAAGTCTCTAATTCTGACCCAGAAATACACCAGGAGCAGCTGTGCTGGGATGCAGCAACCTGTCGCGAAGTGGTTTGAATGGACAAATACACACAGCCCCATGTTCAGGAATCCCTGCCCTGGGCATGGCGTGCCCTGGGCTGCACAGGGTCAAACCAGGGAGGTGCGGTAGGGAGAAACTAGCTATGTGAACATGAGATTGACAGAAGCACAGGGTGAGAAGACAATTTTTGGAGGTTCAACTGGAACTGAGGAGTGGCTATTTCTCAGTTTAAAATGGTGCCATTTGCCATTTAAAATGGTGCCAAAAGCTGTGGGTATAACTCTACAGCTTATACCCATCAGTGGCTGAGAAAACCCAGTATCTCTCAGATGCAAATTTTCTCTAGATTGGGGATAACAAAGGAACCTCAAATGGGCAGACACCAGGTAGAGCTCGGTAGACACCGCGGGAGCAGAGCACTGCACTCCTTTCATTCGGTAGCAGACAAGTGAGAGCGTGAACCAGATGTCAAACATGAGGCTGGGGCCCTGAGTGAGGCCTGGGTCCGCACTGCTCAGCCAGGACCTGTCTCTAAACTAGAAACTGGCACCCTCAGCCCGGGGCTGCCAGTGTGTGCAGGCATTTGCCACATTCAGTTCTCAGCAGTGTGACAGCACTGGCAAGTATATTCCCCCCAAGAGTTGGAGACTCAAGTTGTATTTGTTCCTGGCATGAAAAGCAGATAGCTTCTCTGCCCCACTCTTCAGAAACAGTGGCAATGTAGCAACTGCAGGACTTACACTACTGCACTCCACACACAGGCTTCCACACACGGACTGCAACCTGATACTATGCAAGGACAGAAAACAAATAAAAGGGCCAAAGACCCTCCAATTTCTCCATAAAGAAAGGACTCGGCAGCTGGTTCAGTTCCACGGTGGGAATAGCCAGGATTGTTTCTTAAATGATCACAGTCAGGAGGCCCCCAGGACTCGACATATTCACCATCCCGTTCAAGGGGCTTGGTTACACTGTGACTTCTGTTTTTTGTTTTTTTTTTAACATATTAATATGGAGACATTTGGAGTTTAAAATGCTAATGACTGAAAATGTTTATTGTTATTTGGGAGGTGAAATACAAAGGATTTACTCTGCCAGAATGCGGCTCCGTGAAAGCCCCCAGCTTCTTTGACTTAGGTACAGACCTCACGTGCAAAACAGACACAGCGTGTAACACCACGTGTGCATGCACACACACACACGCGCACACACACACAACTGGAGCTCCACACAGGACAGGCCAAAGGTAAGAGTTCTGCAAACTCTCTTGGGGCAGATGGCAGGTGGAGGTGAAGTGAGTAGAGGCCGAGAGGAAACAGCTTGCACATCCCAGGCGGCGCTACCTGTCGGAGGGAATCAGAGGAGGGAGAGGCAGGGCGGTTGGAGGAGCGGAGACTAAGAGAAAGCTCCCACTGGTCGACAAAAAATCGACGAGAAGGTTCAGGCTCTGGCTATAAAATACAAGATGGAGAAAAAAATTCAAAGGAAATGTTAAATTAAAAGTTACACACCCCACATGTAAGGAGTCTGATGGTTGTAGACCCTTTAGCTCTAGACCCTGATCTAAATAACAAATGAAGTCAAGAAATACTCGCAGTTCCAGAAGCACAGGTGGCTCACTGAAGGTTTCGGTCTCCTTTTAGCTTGCCCTTCTCTCAAGCATGGGAGGAAGCCCGCCCTGGAATATGGCACGGTGCACGAGGGCACCTTTGAAAGCCTGGTCTTCTCTAGCCTGGGAATCCATCGACCCCAAGCAGGTGATGCCGTCAGCAGGGAGACACAGAGGGTGGAGGTGCTGTCTGCTTAGGGACGTGCTCTGTGCCCATTGGAGCCCTCACTGGCCTGATGTGGGATTTCTCCCGGGCAAATTCAACTCACGGCAGATTCCATCATCAGCTCATGACTGCATCAGCCTTACAAACAGTAGACAACAGAGACACAAATGTGCAGTGCAACTCACTCCAGCTACAGAAAGCGACAAGTGAGGCCTCTCCTGCTTATGTGACTAGTGCTCAAAAATGCTCTGCTGGTGGGATTCCAGCAGTGGCCCAGAGAAAGGACTTCAGGCCCCCAAGTCCTCTGCAGGCCACATGTGGAGCATGTGGAGCAGGCTGCAGGCCACATGTGGAGCATGTGGAGCAAAAGCGGGCAAGCCAGGCCCTTCCTCAAGGTGGGCTTGTACAGCCAGGAACTCTCCAGGGCGCAGAGAGTGAGAAGGTGGCTGTGAGCAGGGGTGGGCAAGAGCTGCAGTCTCCTACCAGGTGCTGGGGAAGAACTGGCAGGGGAGAGCTACATGGTATGAGAAGTCCTCTGCTCCTCCAGCTCCAGACTCATCCCTGCACCTCCTACTTCAGTCCACGTGATAGAGCCTCCAGGGGTGATGACAGGGAGTGGGGAGCATTACAGGCACTAGTCCTCAGCTCAGTCCTGGGGGTGGGCTCATAACATCTCAGGGGGAGATGGGGAAGTCCTCTGTAGAAGAGTCGCAATGCCCTACTCCTCCCAGCTGGCAGATCAGCCAGTGCTAATGGGGCAGGGGAAGAGCGTGAATGATGGCAGGGTGGGGAAAGTTCTAGGAGAGAACAGAAGGCGACCCTCTAAAGTGTCCAGACAGGAGCCCTGCACTGAAGGACCTAGAAACTAGCCCATTTGGAAAATAATGCTCCCAGCAAATCTTATTGCTCCCTGAGCTCAAAACCCTACCTTTCCTCCTCTTCACTAGAGCCCCAGCCTTCTAGTAGCTCCTCTGCTACATTCTCCTTGCATTGAACACACTTCCCCACTCCTCTTCTTCCCCAAAATGGGTCTGCTCAGTGAAAATGCCTGGCTTTCTTTTTGAAAGGAATATAGCCTGGGAAGGAAGTAAAAAGAGGCCGGGCATGCTGTGCTCTTGGGGGGAAGAGGCCCCAGCACAGCAACCAAAGCTGAGCGAGGCTCTGGGCGAGGGACGAGGACATCCACCTTCCACCCGGTCCTGCCCTCCACTCCCGAGCCAGCACACAGTCCACGGGTGCTCCAGGCAACACACAGACCGTCTGCCTCTTCTGGTTCGGCGACAGGACAGAGGAAGCCCCCACTCTGACGAGCCTCCTCAGGGGTGGAGAAGTAAGCAGCTTTCTGCTTGGCCATCATGGCATTTCCCGAAAGTAAAAGCAGAAGGGGAGGTAAAAAGGAAAAGGTTCATCTAAAATGAACAACTTGAGATGATTCTTCCCTCTCGCTGCAGTGCTATCCCCACTCAGGACCTGTCTCCGGGGTAATAATACCACAGAGTTTCATGAGATAAGCTGGTTTTCTTCAGAAGGGCGTCTGCCGGGAGCCATCAAATCACAGCACGACCAGCGCGTCAGTGATCTCTCCCCAATCTTTTCAGAAAACACTAGTGAGACTTTCTCGCTGTGTCCCCATCCTGTCATCACCTTCATTGTCTCCATTCTGTTCACACTTGAAAAAACCCCATGCCAGTAAAAGCTTTGGCATTTCTACCTTGAGATTCCTGACTGTCAAAAAGGCTAAGCAGGGCCTCCTCCGGTGGCTCAGTGGTTGAGCACTGGGCTGTGAAGCTGCCTGCAGCCTCTGCAGTGCTGGTTTGGTCCCTGGCCGCCGGCGAGGGTCCCACATGACACTCAGACCTCTCCTGTCTCGCCCGCTGCTTCCCTCAGCAGTGTGTTTCATCAGTCTGCCTGTTCTGTTCCCCACTCTGTCTCTGGTGAATTCTCTCACCCTCCCATCCTTCTGACAGTACCCAGTGCTTGTATAAATAAATAAATAAATCTTTAAAAAAAAAAAAAAAAAAAAAAGCTAAGCAGATGACACCTGCTATGGGTCTAGAGCCTTCCTTTGCTGTACTGGCTCACCTAATGCTATTCCGCCACTGGCACGAGTTTTGGGGATAGGAGCAGCACGGTCTTGAAATGGGAAAGGTAGAGACAAAGGGAAAGTCATTAAGACCCCTTCACACAGGATCTTAGGATGGGCATCTTGTTTGATTGCCGGGCGGCAGCCTGCTGGGATGCTATTCATTCACATGGGTCAGCACTTAGCAAAATGAATCCTGACTCTTGGCTGGGTGACGGGTGTGTGCAAAAAGCAAGGGAGAGGGGATGATCCCCTCTTTCCTCTGACACCCCCCCTCCCCGCCCCTCAGCGTGTCCCATGGGTTCAGCTCTCAGCATCCAAGCCACAGCTCATGCTCTGTTACCCTCTTCTGGCGGGCACTCTGCTTGCCACGGCTGTCAGCACCAAGATCCCTGTATGTCTGTTGGCAACAAAGTAGAAACTTAAGGTCCATCCAAATACTCTATATGGACCTACTAAGTGACAGTGCCGAAAGTTCAGAGTTTATTTGAACACATAACCCCTGCCCCCTGCTCAACCCAACCCCGCCACCCCCTGCCAAGCATCCACAACTGTGTTTACATCAAATCCCATCACTCCAGGACCCACCAGCTTCCAGCAAAGTCAGATCAATAAAGAACTAGGGTTAGTACAAAGGTGGAACAAACAGTTCTTTCACACAGTGGCACAAATCAGAAGCATCAAGTGGCAGGTTTAAAGGGAGAGGCACGTTAGAAAGGGACACTTTCCACAACAAGGCATTGGAGAGGAAAGGCAGGAGATGGAAACTGGTGAGAAGAAGTGACCATCACAACAGTCCAGAGGAAGCTCCAAGGCGGGAAGCAGTCCCTGAATAGGAACATGGGGGCTAAGAATAATTGAGTAAAGACATGGGCAAAAACTGGAAGTATCTCCAGGAACCAGACAGGACTGTGTGCACAAGGGAATGGGAATCTGGGAGCCAGGAGCTCGCTGCTTCCGCTGACCCAAGGACACCAACTCAGCAGCTGCAGCACCAGGAAGGCCGCTGCTGTCACACTTAGTGGTAAGGGTTCACTCTTGGCCTTCTGCTGGTGGAGAAGACCCAAAGCTTCTCATGAAGCTGTTTTTACCCAGAGCCCATGAGCATCCTGTCTCCTGAGGCAGCATGGGGCCAGAGTCCCACCACCCAGATCCAATTCCTGGCCCTGTTTCTTAGCATGTGAACAGGTACAAATTACTGGGCGTCCCTACCCTACTCTCAGAATCCTCATCTGTAAAATGGAGACAAGTGTAGCACCGGCCTCGCAGGGTTTCGGAGAGCACTGGCTGAGAAAAGAATACTGTCTGGGTCACAGTAAATGTCCCTTCGTTAGCTTTTAGGTAGAGGCCAGGCTTAGGGAAGTCACCCAGCCCACAGTGGCTCAGTTCTTAGAGCCAAGCACATAAGTTGGGCAGTTAAAAGTCAGATTCTCGAGGCTACCTTTTAAACAAGTCACCTTCATTGAGGAACAGTATTTCCTTTAACATTAGTATTTTATTTTATAGAGATGTACCACAAAAGTCAAAAAGCCATTCTATAAATACACTTTCACATGCTAAATATAAAAGCATGCTTGTTGTCTCTATCAAGTGGATCTCAAACGCTATGCCTGGAAGATGCGGCATGGCCGGGAGGGGGGCTGCTGGAAGAAACTGGAGTAAGAGGCAGGACTCTCAGATTGTGGCGGGACTAAACTCAGATACTGACGCGCCATGAAAACTCTCTGAAAGTTCATTTGAACTGTGTTAAAATGCTCTCTTTGGGCAGTGAGAGAAAAAAGGCCGCTCTAAGTGGGGTGTATAAAAATGTGTAGATGTCGAGGGCCTCTGGACTTTGGATCTGTGACAAATAAGAGTTTAACTGTTACCGTGCAACTGCACAGTTGTGTTCCCAGGACGTGGCCTCAACTGCACAGGCTCAGGACGTACCCCGTGCTATCCCGAGGCCCGATCGGGACTGCTCATCTGCAGTGACAAAGACTGCTGCAAGCGATCTCCCGGGTGCGTTGGTTAAGCAGCGATCACTGAGAAGGGGAACTGCTGGCTGGGTCTGTGCACAGGCAGGCGGGGGCACACAGGCAGGACAAAGGGGCATGCAGAGAAGGTCACCTGTGGTCTGCCACGCGGCCGACAGGGAGGCAGAGGAGGGGGAGGAGAGAGTGTGATCACTTTTTTGGGGCAGGTCCGAGAATGCTGCTTTTCCCGTCGCTTTTACACCAACAGACACAAACAAAGAGAACATTGGTGAAACAGTAGCACGTGAAAGTTGGTACCAGAAGGTCCGGAAGGCATTTGCCAAAGGCCTCCCAGAGGTCCCTTGCTTGGCCCTCCATCCTCAACAGCCAATCACAGAGTCATCAGAGCGGGTGGCAGGATCCACCCTGGCCTCCATGGAGGATGCACCCTGTGAGGTGCAGATCACACGTGATGTCTGCAGCTGAGCTTGTCATGCAGCGCTTTCTAAATGCCAGGGATCACGGCGTGTCCTTCTTTGTTGTCTTTATCAAGGAAGTTGGGGGACAGAAAGAGTGGACGTGGTGGTAAGTAGAACAGGCACAAGGGCCGACCATCTGGGGGGACTGTGGAGACCACCCCTTAATGCAGGAAGGCACTGCTCTCACCCTCCCCCATGACAACATCCTGCCTCTGCGCCTCTATTCTCAGTCCCCTCACACGCACTCAGAAAGTTCCAGAAAACTACCAAGGAGATACAAGAAAGGACAGGACAGAGGATAGAAAATGACACTAGGTGGATGCCATGCATATGCCCAGGGACTGTTCCCTGCTGGGCCTCTCCATGGGGTTCCCTTCCTGTGAGTCTGTCCATGACTTAGAGAACTGCAGTAAGTGATTAAGAAACAACCGCCTTCTGGGGCCTCCATGGTGGTGCAGGCAGTTGAGCGCAGCGCTGTGAAGCTGTCTGCAGCCTCCGGAGTGCCGGTTTGATCCCCACATGGCGAGCAGACCTCTCCTGTCTCACCCGCTGCTCCCCTCAGCAGTTTATTTTGGTCCTTCTGCCTCTTCTGTTCCCCGCTCTGTCTCTGGTGAATCCTCTCACCCTCCCGCACATCTGGCCTGTACCCGAGTTCGTGTATAAATAAAATAAATCTTAAAAAAAAAACAACAACAAAAAGAAACAACCACGTTCTGGGGTAGGAGGAGCCTCAGCATCACGATGCCCAGAGTGTGCAGGGCAGCACTGGGCAGAGTCTGGGAGAAAGATAAAGTGAAGCCAGGAAAGGGCTCCTATTTGTTCCACCCTCACACGACAATCTACTGCCAAACCAAAGTTGGCTAATGTGCAGCTTGCCTGCAGGAAGCGTTTCTGAAATCAAAGGCAAAAGGGTGAAGAAGGGAAGGGAAGAGCCAGTGTTGACACGGGAAGGCAAAGAGGAGCAGTCACGGGCAAGCAGAGTTGTTATTCATGTCCCTCTTCCATACTATGACCTAAGTCGAAATTGGTCTCTGCACCAACCCAGCCGTGCTTGGCGCTTTCACACCCTCCCGCCTCAGTCTAAACCACTTCAAGGGAAGCACAAAGTGAGTCATGAGGAGGTGCTGCTGCTCAACCCCCGACTCCTAAGGGGACACAAAAGGGCCAGCAGTCAGGGTGCATCAGAGGCAGAGGGGCCCAGGGCACCATCAGAGCCCCTGGCTTCTGCAGCACCTGGCCCTGCACCCCAATGCCTGCCTCTCGGGAGACAAAGGCCAAGACTCATCCTTCCCTGACTCAGTGAGGGGAGAAGGTTCTGTGTGAATATCACTTCACTGCGAGCCACAGGTCTTTCCCAGCAGTGCCTCCCTGCAGCCAAGTGAATTTACACTTCCCAGCTCCACACAGCATGAAGCGCACAAACTTGAGCGGGACTTCATTGCTCAGACTCCTACTTACCAACGCTCACTACCCAGCTGCTCTTCCCAATCTCCGGTGCCCCCTCTGCAGAAGCCAGGTCTGCCCTGGAGGGTGGCTCCTGCTGCCTGGGGACCCCAGTGGTGTCCCACGTCAGGGACTGTGATCACGGATTACAAGTTAGCCAACCCCAGGCTGGGGGACACCAGGCCCTTCACAGACAGGAGAACACGAGCTCCTGACACCCCTTCAGAACAGCTCAGTGAGGGAGGAGCCGACGTGCCAGCTTCCAGGACAGAGGCCTCGGCTTAGCCAGGCTCCTCAGCTCATACTGATGGCCTGAGACTTCCCAGCAACACCACCCAGAGCCGCCCCAGACCCGGGCTGTGGAAACCATTTGTTCTCATCTGCACAGTTCAACTGACTTCCCTTCCCCCGGCTCCTCCTATTCAGGAGGCTTTCATGAATATGAGAGTCCAGAGTTTGGAGAATCCAGCTTAGAGTTCACCTTCTCCTTTAACAAAGGCTCAACATGCCTTCAACTAGACTCCAAGGCAAAGGGCAAATGGAAGTAAATTTCTGTGAGGGTTTCCCCCGCCCTGGAAGACCTCCCCAGGCCAAGAAAGTGGCAACTTGGCTTGTGTCATGAGTTTAGACATTTCTCCCAGTGTCTCTCAGCATCACGGGCCCTCACTTTAATGTGGCATATTAAAAGGACATTTTGCCCTGAATATAAATCCGATAAAACCCACGGCCACTCCCAGCCCTCCCATCCAGCGCTGTCACGCTACAGCACAGGAGCGGATCAAGGTCAGCTCATCCGGCCTCTTAGAACGTCCGTCTTAAATGAAGCCAAAGCACGGGACAGCGCATCCCGGCAGCACTGACTAGAGCAGGAACTGGCTCGTGTGACAAGGGAGGGAACATGGTGGAGGCCCCTGCCCCTCTGACGGGGGCTGTTCCTGCTTCCTTTCTGTCTGATTCCATACAGCTTCGGGGAGAGAGCTTTCCAGGAGATCCTGCTAAGGCTATGGTGAAAATTTCTAGAAAGAGTAATGTAGACAAACACCAAGACTGTATCTGTGATCATCTTTGGGCTTTGAGGCACATAAAAATCATAGTTCAAGACGATTTCTTGGTCTCTTGGCCTTAGCGCCATCTTCCTCGAAGCCTCCGTGCCATAAGAGCCCAGTGGAGGAAGAAGCGAACGCGCAGGCTGAAGCGCGAAAGAAGAAAGATGAGGCAGAGGTCCAAGTAAACTAGTAACACCCATGAAGCCACAGAAGCAGAAATAAGGAAAGCCGGAGGCCAGAGATGCTGGTACAAATTGTTGCACTGCAGGCTACTGTCTAGCACTTTGTCTCAGTGAATCTAGAACATCCAACACCATCCGATCACTGCGAACACCTTTGAGAGACCCACCTTGCTCGTACCAAAACCAGTCCCTTTTGATCCTTTGCCCTGGACCTGTGACATTCTGGACTAGTTCTGTTCTCAGCTGGCTGAACGTAACACGTGTACCATATAAACCATCCCTTCTGCTGTCTTGGCTGAAGAAGAAAATTAAAAAAAAAAAAGACTATTTCTTGGATGCCACTTCCCTGTTTAACATGAAAGGCTCTACTGCTCAAATTCTCAGACTACAAACTCAGAATTCTCCCTCCAGTGGTAGTCAGGACACACTAGGAAACAGTCAACTTGGAACAAAAGGTCATGATAGCAAAACCCAAAGACAGTGGTACCGGGACAGGACAGCACAAGGCTTCAGCAACACCAAATGGACAGCCCTCCCTTTGAACTGGCTTCCCAAAGCCCACGGAGTCAGACAAGTCAGACAGGCCAGTTAGCACTGTCTCGTGCCCTCCTGAGTCACCACTCGGTGGGCACAGGGACTTTCTGCTCCGTGAGCCTGGAGTCAAAGTGCAGGCGCAGATGGAGAAGTGGGTTGAGAAGGCACTGGGGGAGGGGGGCAGCACCCATCTGGCCCCTGTGAGCAATTCCTTTACCTGTTTCCACTGGGGGGTGGGAGCAGGGCGACCCTGCCCAGGTAGGCAGCAGGACGGCTGGCTGACCCCACGCTCTTGTGTCGGCTGGGACACACGGGTCAAGCGTGGGTGGGGGACAGGACATAGAGACAAAACAAAATAAAATACATTAATAGAGGAGAAGACACGGAGAAGGTGCTCATGGAGGGCACACATCTATGAGCTGGGAGTGGGGGAGACAGAATCAATTCCTAGAAAGTTACAAAGGAAACAACACAGCCCCCCCAAAACAAAAGCAAATGCAAGAGAAAAGTAGGGAAATAGAAACTAATTATTGTCTCATTATCCTTTCCCCATCTCAATCCTCTGAGTCTAAAATCTCTCCATTCAAAACAAGGAGAACAACCTTCTCTTGCAGGCAAACATCCTAGGATGGAGTGCACACCAGATTTCCTGGCTTGAGGGGTGGGGAGCAGAACCTGGGGCTATGAGAACCAAGAGGTAACCCCAAGTGCTCAGCAACATATATGATCATCTTTTTTTTGTGAGCCACAGCATGAAATGACTAGAGTGTGAAGATTAATAATCAAGGATGAGATGTGAGAAGTTAACTACGGGGGCCTCCCCTGGTGGCGCAGGCGGTTGAGCGCTGTTCTGTGAAGCTGTCCGTAGCCTCTGCAGCGCCGGTTCGATCCCGGCCGGCTGGCGAGGGTCCCACATGGTGAGCAGATCTCTCCTGTCTCACCCGCTGCTCCCCTCAGCAGTGTATTTCATCAGTCTGCCTGTTCTGTTCCCCGCTGTCTATGGTGAATTCTCTCACCCTCCCACGCATCTGGCCTGTACCCCGGCTCTTGTATGAATAAATAAATAAATAAGTCTTAAAAAAAAAAGTTAACTACGGCCAGACTCTAAGCACAGTCAGCCTCCCTCCCCCTCCACGGTGCAGAGGAACAATGGTTGATGCGTATGGAGAGGATGAAGAGAGAAAAGCAGGACAAGAATGAGCTTTTCTCCTCCAGATACTCTCTTCAGGTCACCAGGGGGTTTGACAAGAAACTCAGAGGAGTGAGGACACCAGTCCCGGGCACCTTCTCACACAAGAAGCCTTCATGACCTCTACACAAGCAAACAAACAGACAAGAGTCACCACACACCTAAAATGCTCCCACCCAGCACCTTAGCCTTGACTCATGGGGATGCAAGTCTACAGCCATGAAGAATCTTTAAAATGTTCACACTCTTAACCTAGTTCAAGGACAGACTAGGAAGATCATCTGGAACACATGGAAGAAACTTTAGCACAAGACCGTTTATCTCTGTAATCCTCAGGAAGGAAGAAGAACAAACAAAGGGAGGGGTAAGACAAGCATAGTGCACCTTTGGGTCCCACACAGGGCTCTAAACCAATGTTGCCTTAATTTAACAACAAAAAAAAAAAGAACAAGAAAAGCACAGCAGACACACATTTTGGAAGATGCCTGTGAAGAGTTTAGGACAACATGGACATATGCCAAAGTTACATAAAAAAGGCAGAAAAGTGTATTATTAAGAATGGCCTCAACTATGAAGATAAGAATGTACTAAAAAAATACCTACCAGAAGAAATAGAGAAATATTAAAAGGATTAGAGGTATGTTAATTTTTTTATACTTTTCAGCATTTTCCTCAGTAAGTACGTACTTTTCTAATTTAAGCACATATGTATGTATGTATGTATGTATGTATATATGTGGGCACAGACGTGTGTACAGAGACACAGATACAGACCTAAATAATTTAAATCCCTATGATTTGGGGATACAGACACGCTGGACCCGACTGGTGGAAGGAGGCATCTCTGAAAGCTTATGAGGCGCTTACGACCTGCTCTTGTCTGCCAGGCAGGCGAGAGGAAAACCAGACACAGTCTAAGCCCTCGAGTCTTGGGTGTGACCAGCCCATCCCATACACATGGAAATACCCCCCCTTGAATATGGCCTGACCAGGCCCGGGGGCTAGGGCATCAGATGGGCTTACCTGTCTCCGCATGCCGGTGGACTGAGGAGGGGCATTCTCTTCAAATTTGGCCAGCAGCTGGGTTGCCATGTACTTCACTTTGTTCTGGTTGCCGAGGGCTGCGTCCATCCTCCTGTCTGTCAGGGTGCTCACCAGCGTGGGCCGTCCCCCTCTGCAGGCTCGGGGCGCGTCCTCCTGATGAACAGGGACCACCGAAGACCCAGCTTCTGTTAGAGAACCTGTCCGCTCAACAGACACCCTCCCCTCAAACGCCAGTTAGTGTCTGCCACAGTGGCTGGTATTGTTGCTTTAGTCTGAACTTAACAACACTGTTAAAGTTCTAATCTCAAGATGGAGTCAGCCAGACTTCAGTGCAGGGACTGTATAGGAAGACACTTAGAATTAGGCTGGTGTTGTCATACACCAGGAAGCCACTGCCTGCCAACTGTGTGATTCCAAAGAGGCAGGAGAGCCCGTGTGTGTGTGTGTGTGTGTGTGTGTGTGTCCCTCAAATGTCCTCCAAAACATTAAATGAAGGCAAAAGGCCTCAGAAAAAGTACCTGCCTACAAAAATTCTCATAAAAGATGAAAATGGAAAGATCTAGCAAAAGCGATCTGGAAATTAAGGATTTCAGTGAAAAAAGGCAATTATTAATATAACCATTCTAGCAAGTCACAGGTAATTCTTACCTCTTCTGATTGACTGGTCTTTCTTCTCTTTCCAGCACCATCCAAGTCCTTTTCCTTCTTATCCTGTAGCAAGAAAGGAGAAGCCTGCATTAGGAGTCACTATATTTTGCCATTGGCTTTGCAACTGGTAAAAAGGACTCCTCCAAAATAACACTGCATTGCATAGTTGGAAGTTACGAAGAGAGTAGATCTTACAAGTTCTCATAAGAAAAAAATTTTGTGGGGCCTCCCTGATGGCGCAGGGGTTTGAGCACCGCACTGTAAAGCGGTAGCAGCCTCTGCAGCACGAGTTCAATCTCTGGCCGGCCAGGGAGCAACCCGCATGGTGCGGCAGGCCTCTCCTGCCTCCCCCGCCCGCTGCTCCCCTCAGCAGTGTATTTCACTCAGTCTGCCTGTTCTGTTCCCCACTCTGTCTCTGGTGAATCCTCTCACCGCCCCCATCTCTGGCCTGTGCGCCGGCTCTTGTATGCATAAATAAATAAATCTTTAAAAAAAAAATTTGTAACTATGTGTGGTGAAGTATGTTATCTAGACTTACTGTGGTGAGCATGTCACAAAATATGTACCTATCAAGCCATTATGTGGCATACCTAAAACTTAAGAGTTCTCTGCCGATTTATATTGCAATCAACAAACACATTCTTCATTTACCTTGGGAGACCGCTTCCGAGAGATGGTCTGTCCCAGCTTACTTAGGAAGGAGATGGGGGATTTAGTGCTGGCTATCAGGACTGCTTTCTCCTCAGCATTCAGTTCCAAGGCATCTGTGAAGAAGAAGAAATATTTTTTGGAGGGACCTCAAAGCACTGACCAGAACAAGCCTCATGTCTGATGGTTCACCCACTCCAGTAAGAACACTCAGTAGGAGATCCCACAGAGGAAATGTGACTTGGGCTGACACTGACCCTCTTTTTCTCTATGTGCATAAATAAAAATCAACTCTTTTCCCCAATGCAAATTAGTAACAACCCCCTCACCCCCAACTTGATTCTCCCAAGTTGGACCCCACCTGTGAATATTAGTTAAAGCAGAGTGTTGAAGCCTCACCTTTGGAATAGAAATTTCAGGGAGAGAAAGAAATTGGGAGGAGGGGAGTATGGAACACAGGTCACCCATGCACACACTCAGCCTCACACTGGGGAACCCTCTCTGACTGGGTCTATTGATTTGGTAGATTTCTGTTTTAAGAACTGCGTAGCTAATCATGAAAAGCTACAGACATCTCTAAGAGCAAGTGGGCTGGAAGACACTGGAGAATGGTGGCACAGACTCTGTGGACCCCAAGTTTTACTGGCAACATTACTAATTTCAAAATATAAATCAGAACTAGTAATGTAATACTAGCATGTTTTGTTTGCAAACATTGTCAGGATATCACAGTCTAACTACATATGTTATCCTTATTTTACAGCTGGGGAAACTGAGTCACAGGACATTAATAACTTGTCTAAGGTTGAACAAGTGGAGTTCTGGGATGTAAATCCAGGCCAGGTACCATGCTCAACCGTCTTAAGCATGATGCTAAGCTTCCTCCATGGGACAATAAAGGACAAGAGAAATGTTTTTTGTAGCAGCAGGTTGAGGGCCAAGGAAAGATTTTTGGTAAACTTTAAGAAGAAGGAGAAGAAGGAAAAGCCAGAGAGGGGGCAGTTACAGAACAAGGAGAATGGGGCGACTGGGGCGGTGTATCAGAAGCCAGGGGAGGGGGGAGAATTTCAAGAAAAAGGAGACCATTCCGTGGTGCTGAGCAGTGCAGAAGGCACAAGTAGTGAGAAAATAAGCATGTATGGATTTGGGGTTCCTCAGGACTATGGGGAACCACTTAGGCAACAGAAAAAACAGAAGTGGGGATGGGATGCTAGGTGCCAGGAAGCCAAGGCAGACCCCAGCATGAGCCATTTTTTCAAAACGGCTGGGTCTGAGCAATGGAATATGAAGAGGTGGTACAGTCAAGGAAAATAATTTTTAGTAGAAATGATATTTGCATATTTCTAGATTTCGTGAGAATATGAGGGAGAGAATGAGTGGCAGGCTGCAGGGAAGGGGAAACCGACAGAGTCAGGCTGCAGGGACTCGCCCCTGGCCGACCAGCAAGCACAGAGGAAGCACAGGTCTGCTCTTGGTGGCAGCAACTGACAGGGCGGGAAGGAAGCAACGAGACGGGGCAGGGGCACTGGCGCTACCCCGGGTGCTCACCGCTGGAGGGAAGAGAGTCCTTGAACATCTCGTAGAACTGAGTCAGGTACATCACCATGGAGAGCGTGTCAGGCTGCCCCACGGAGGCCATCTCTTTGCCTGTCATGATGGGAGAAATGCCCAGTTCCTTCTCAGCAATGTCAAAGGCCAGCTGGTTATTCTTCTCCACATTTTGCTCATCCAAAGAATCGAAGTCTCTGAGAAACAGGATGGAGAAAATGTATCAAGATGGACTGCTTGTTGCCAAGCCAGAAAACACGACATCCTGGAGTCACCGGCATTTACCAGGCTTTCGGCTCAGACCTAGGTGTCGGGTGTGACTGAAATCTGAGCACAAACCTTTTTATCTCACTTCTCAGTCTCCTTCCGTTTACTAAGGAAGTGTAACTCATCCTCCAGGAGAAGAAATGATTAAAGATCGACCCATAGAGGAAAAAATCCCTCATTTTCCCAATAGTACAAATTTCTTTAACAACAACAATTAAATAAAACATAAGCTCAAAAATAGGAATCAAAAAAAAAAATCATCTTAAAATGTATTCTTTTGCTCCATATAAAACTAATGTTCAAAAGTGCTGTAAATCTTTTTTTTTTTTTAAGATTTATTTATTTTTATACAAGAACCGGGGTACAGGCCAGATGCGTGGGAGGGTGGGAGGATTCACCGGAGAGAGAGCGGGGGGAACAGAACAGGCAGACTGACGAAATACACTGCTCAGGGGAGCAGCGGACGAGACAGGAGAGGTCTGCTGCACCATGTGGGTTGCTCCATGGCTGGCCAGGAGCGAACCTGCACTGCAGAGGCTGCGGACAGCTTCACGGTGCTGCACTCAACCACCTGCGCCACCAGGGAGGCCTAAAAGTGCTGTAAATCTTATTTGGAGCAGACTGCTTCTACACGCCTAGGGCGATCACCCACCATGCCCTTTGGACCTGACATACTAATCAGCTCTGGTAACTCTTACTCAGCCTTCTAGTCCAAGGGAAATTCCAAGACCTTCCTAAAAAGATTTTTCCACTGCTGAATTTCCTGAGTTTTCCCAAATATCGTGATTAACAAACATTTCCCACTGTTTCTAGCTCCTTGTATTTAGCCAAGTAAGAGCAACAGATTCTCTTGAGATGATTTCAGATTAATGAACCAGGCCTTATTTTTTTGGTTAACCTATGACTCCACAGCAGTTGTTTGTTTTTTAAATTCCTTTTCTCTGTAGATTAAGTGTATGAAGCCACAGAGGCCTCGTCCCGGATGAAGTCATGGTCGTCTAAACTGCGCCAGATGACCTACTCGCTGTTTCGTGTTCTGCCACGAGAATATTCCCTAGACCTTCTCCCGACAGGCTTCCATCTGTTCTGACAAGAATGTGGCGCCTACCTACTGGATTCCCTTTTGTTGCTTTTGCCTTCAAGTTCCCCACCGGCTTTTCTTTGGGATAGAAATGAGTTGCTTCTAAAGCACATCTGTGCCATTTTGCATAATCTGTGTTATGCTGCTCTCCCTCCTCTGCAAGTGCCCCCCACCTCCTGCTTTTTGGTGGGGGTGAATAAGTCTGCTTTCACTTACCTCTTACCAGCCTTCCCACCTACATGTGAACTAAGGGACAGGAGCAATGCAGGTCACTTGCCTTTATCCAAAAGAACCAGAAATCCCCATTCCTAAATCACACCGTGCAGAACTGTTTTTACTAGCTCTTGCCTCATTCACTTAGAAGTTAATATAAATAGGACTGTGTCTTTTAGGATTCCTAAAGCAATCGTTAAAACAAAACAAACACACAAAAACCGGGCGCTTAGGTGGACCTAGTGAGAAAAGGACAGGCAGCCAAAATAAATCAGCAAGCTCTGCTTCTGTTTCTGAATCTTTCTGTTTGGCTTCCATGGTAACGGAAGCTTATGGGGGAAATCTGAGCGCACAGGTCACTGCAGTTGACCTGAGGCCAGCCTGGTGCACTGATTGTCAGGTGAGTAGACAATGGCCCAAAGAGGAGATGTTGCTGCTACAGGAGGGTAAGGAGAACTGAGTTTTGACAGAGCATGTTTGCAAAATGTGTAGCCCTTAACAAAGATATTACCAACACACCGTCATCAATCGGGAAAGGGTTAGTTGTTTTTTTGTTTTCTTGGTAGTGACATACTTGCTTGCAGGCTGCCAAATGTTCTAGCCGGCTTTTCCTTGTGACCAATAGCATTTGAGAGATAGCTGGCTGAAACAAAGAATTCAACCTGAGACCAATCAACAGTTTTCCCTGTGTGAAATTAATCGGTCCAGGTGGGTATTAAAAGCCAGTTTTTAACCTTCTGAGTGCTGTGAGGCTGAGGTTTGAAAAACTCAGCCAATCATTCCTGGGGTGAGCAACACAATGCTTGGCATACAGAAGTTAAAGTATGGACTAAATCAAAATTAATCCCTGCCTTGTAGAGAAAGTTTCTTACTGGGTGTCTCATTCTAGGAATAAGTGCAGAGTTTGGCTGTTTGATAAGAGGGTAGTTCTGAGATCCTTAGGAAATAGAAATGAAACACAAAGTTTGGTAATGACTTACATCAGATCAGGCCGATACCGATGGATAATGGCACACAGGGCCAGGCCACTCTTCCAGGACATGGTGAGATCTGTCACATTTACCCCTGCGTAGCCATCTGTCTGTCTTTGGCACCAACCCAGCAGTTTGCTCGAACGAGCAATGGACTCTAAAACAACAACAAGATCATTACTGGAAGAGTGGTGACAAGCACATGGATGCAAGATCTTCTCTGTGGTACACATCTCCGGTTTGAAAATTTGCAGAAGGCGGGGACAATACGGTCATCTCTGCTCTTGCAAAGTAAGCAGCAAGGTGACTGGCATTAGAACAGTGGAATTTTAGATAGATAAGAAATTCACCCAGACCAATTCATGAAGTTAATGTCCATTCTCCTAACAAAATGACAAGTCACAACCAGGCTGGCCTGGACCTTCGTGAAGCCCACCGTGCCTGCAGCACTCACGGATGCTGACCAGACGGAAGAGCGCCACCTACTGACCTGTCACCCGCACTTGCCACAGTTCTAAGATTTCCCTGGACAGCTTGCCTGGCAGTTGGCTGAGGAAGCTCCTTCCCGTCAACTAACATTGGGAGGATTAGATTAGAAAAGGTTCCATTCTATCCAGTGGCACATCAAACCGATAGCCAACAAAGCCTGCCTCTTGTGCTTTCCAAGATATTGAGAAAATTGCCAAGTGAAGAAACTCCATAGGATTACACAGGAACCGCCAGGGACCCCAGATCAGAAAACTCCCCCGGCTAGTCTTGGCACATCTTGGAAAACGGAATATGCAAACATATATTTGGATGCTTTCCAGCGCACTGATATGTCTTCTAAAACACGGCCTTTATAAAAATCCATTTTGCTTTTTCTTTTATTTTTTTTTTGGTTATTTTTTAATGTTCATATTTTTTATAAGCATATATTTATTACATCATCCTTCATTTTTGTACAATGTATGATATCCTGTGAAATCTAATCACCAATTCAGCCGTG
Organism: Talpa occidentalis; assembly: GCF_014898055.3. Taxonomy (NCBI): domain Eukaryota; kingdom Metazoa; phylum Chordata; class Mammalia; order Eulipotyphla; family Talpidae; genus Talpa; species Talpa occidentalis. Next base: position 75,717,262 of record NW_023601653.1, read on the forward strand.
CTCCATCACCATAGTCCCTTGTGCTCTTCCCACCCCTGTCTTGATCCCTCTCCCTCTCCCTCCCCTACAGAATGTCTCTGGTCTCTGGTTGCCTGTTGCATTTTTTCTTAATTGTACCAGAAGAGCTCTGCAGGAGAATCGGTGAACTCCTGTCGTGTCCAAGGAAGTCTTGCTTCTTTACCTAAAGCAGCTGAAAACATTCAGCCTTACACTATGTCACTTAATGATCCGAGAATGTAACCATGTGTCACAAAAATCCTCATACATTTAAGTCTCTCACTGACAATGTTTTGTGAAACTATGGAGCATCCCTTCTGGGAAATGTCCTGGTTTCAGAAAGTAACTGTATTCAAAGGTCCCCCCAGTCTGCATGTCCATCCACCTCACACGTTATGGGCAACCTCAACATTCCAGGCTCTGAAATAATACAACAGTGAACAAAGAAAGACACACTCTCTGCTTTCAAGAGGACACCCTAGAGAAAGAAGACGAAAATGTTTTCAACTGCCTGCTGGGTTATCATTCAGCCACCTCGCTATCCCAATAGCACATCCATTTCAAAATATCCCAAGCAGAACTCAAACGTTTACCCTCCCGTTTCCTTATTTAGACTACCTGTTTCTTGACTCACAGTGCAAACAAACTGCCAATGCCCACCCAGTCCGGCTCCTTACTCTTCTCTTTCACACAACCAATGATGGCAACGACATAATGGCTGCCATGCTGACTGCCCACAGGATGCCAGGCCTGGTAACAAGCACACCACACACGTCACAGAATCCTCACGACCACAGAGCGCGGCAGGGACCGGCTTCCCTCATTTCATAGAGGAAGAAACCAAAATTCAAGAGCTGCCAAGCCTCCTGTTGAAGTCACTCACTTTACAAATGGCAAAACTTGGACTAGGACCAGCTGCATCTGGCTCCACAGCCAGAGCTAGAGGTTCTAACTGCACTCCACTGCCTTCTCCCTTCTGGCATCAACACCACGGTCAGCTGCCACCCTGACCACGGCAGGGCACTGCCAGCGTCCTGCCCCTGGCCCTTTCTTCCATCACTTCGCCTCAAGCGTTACTCTCCTTCGTAAAAAACCTTCGGGAGTCCTTCGAAGCACACAAAATAAGAAACAGTTTTTTATTTCAAGAGCCATATTTTGGCAAGGTCGCAGCCACCCTCACAAGCCTCAGTTGTCATGTGTGCCATGTGCTCTGCGACTTCTCTACAACAGCTGTAGCTCATTTATCTTTGAGCCCTATCACACCTCAAACAAAGGTTTCTCGGCTCTGGTATCTCTGATGCTGCTGGCTGGGGAGCTCTTTGTCGTGGGGCAATGACGTGTGCACTGTAGGAGGTCAGCACCACCCCTGTGTGCCGGGAGCACCCTCCCAGCTCATGGCAGTCAAAAATGCCTTCAGACACCACCACATGTCACTTGGGGGGCAAAGTCACCGCTAGTCAAGAACCGCCGCCTTAGATAAAGTTGTGCATGCCAAAAGATCAAATTTGGGGTAAGTAGAGGTTCTTCTGGAACAGGTTACCTGCATTTCAAAAAAACATTACCAAACTCACCGTTGCGAGTCAGCTTTGGGGTAGTTCGAGAATTCACCAGGTTCTCCATTTCCAGATGAATATCTTTTGTTTCTCCAGTATCATATAAATGGCGCACCTGGTAGCAAGGTAAAAAGTCACAGAGAAGGAAAATCAATACCAAGTAACAAAGACCCACGTGAGAGCAGAATGACCACGATGCAAGACTGGGCCAGCAGGTTGGGCAACGTGTAGGCTGGAGCAATGTCGACGGCCTTTCAATCCTTCCAGAACATGGTGGGCTTACATATGAACACACACATTTGAACTCAGAAGACCTTGGTCACAAGGTCCCTCAGATCATCTGCTGGACCCTTCACGTTGTCCAGCAACAGCCATGGAGGCCTCTGCACTGAGCACACACAACACATGGGCCTAAGGCTTCCAAACTTCAGGTAAAAAGTGAATAAAAAATGTGTGTTGAATGAGCTGCTCTCTCAAAACTATTAGGCTCTTTGGGATCATTACGCTTAGTGAAAATGTCATTCTCGACACAGAAATAAGGTTTTAGACATTCTGAGAAGAACGCGGTAGTACAAAAGTGACCCATAATATCTTCTACTCCTATCTTTCAAGTGAACCATCTCATTTTTACATGTTCTTGGATTATGGAAAAGTGCTGTGTGTCTGTTTGGTATTAATCAACAAGTTTCAATATTTCAAGTCAGATGTATCCCGAAAATGGGCCCAGATGAAGACAACGCAAACTCTTACCTGGCTTGGCCGGAGGAAGTTGACGTTAATATTGGGGTATCTGGTGACAGGGTCAATGCTGTATTGGCTGAAGTTTTTACTCACATTCTCAGGGGTGGTCTGAGGCAGCAGCCGATAAATGCTTTCCCTGCAACGACACGCCAGGTGCATTCATGGCGCCATCAACATCTCCCTCACCTTTGGCAGTATTTCTAGTTTCTGATAAGCCCCAATGACCCAAGGCTATGAGAAATCCTCCTCCTCGACAGGTTTCCTCCAAGCCTACATCAGCCCTTGCTTTCCAATCTCACCAGCTCAGTAATTCCACAGGCCCTGGACGAGCTACTAATCAGCAAGAACAAGCATCGCTGTGGGGTAGGGGTAAATGTCTCACACTGATTTGAAAGGCAAATGGTGCACTGTTGTGTCTTTTCAAGTGAGCCAATATGTAGTGTTTAAGAAAATCACAGATGGGAAAAGAACTCGCCGCTAAATTTACCCAGGGTCTCTCAAGTAGCAGACTTACACTATCAACCACCACTTTTATCAAGGAAACTTTGTTTCTCTAGTTCTTCTGGCCGAGGCATTTGCTCTTCATCAGCCAGCAAATCCTCGGATGTGCAATTCATTTGCGATGATCTATTTCAAAATATCTAACATTTGGGAATTTGAGAAATGTTTACAAGCAGCTTTAGTGGTTTCTGTGCATTCAAATCACTTTGGATTTCTTCTGTTAGTGTACCTCAGCCACTATGCTGATGTCAGTAGTAGAGGTCTTTCTAGTTGAAGGAAAAGAGGACTTAATTTGCTATTTACATGTATCTATACCTGTCAGAGAGGAATCAGGTGTCAAGCTTCAGTGGTACAGAGAGATTCAGACAAATTTCATTAAGACAGGAAAGGCCAGATACTTATTCTGTGACCTTATGACCTTAACAATAAGTATCTGGCCTTTCCTGTCTTAATTCCGAAAATATTTTTAATTAAGAAGGAAGAACGAACCTGCAGTCTGCCACACAAGTAACAACTTTGTCACTATTCCCCATATTCTCCCAGAAAGGACGCCCGGGTTACCTCTCGGCCAAGACTTCCAAGGGGCTTGTCCCTAGAGACCAGCTTCGGACCATCCAGGCAGAATCCATGGCAGCGAGAAAGCCCCGAGCGATTCCTGTTCCCATTGGCCAAAAAGGCTACACAGGGGAAAGAAAGCAAATAGTTCAATTACCTTTCAAAAGAGGGAAACTAAACTAAGGAACAAGGAAAGAGTTTGCTGTTGAGAGTTGTTCTTGGCAAGTGTTCAGACACGGGGCTTCTCTGCTTCAAACTGGTGGAGAGGTAAGTCAGCGGTGCACCTCTGCCCGCCTACTTAGCAAGGCTGGGGTCCCGGCTGGAGCCTCGTCTCCCCCACTTCGGAATGTGACTCTGTGGCGGGGTGCGTGGATGCTGTACAACATGGAAGATGTTCACCCCACAACCCAGACTGCTTGACTCCACAATACTCACCTCTAGGAGGCTGTCCCCAACCAGTGCCACCAACAGCTGATGTCCATTCTGCTCCCGCACCAGGGCTGCGTTCTCGGAGGCGTACATACATGTGAAGTCGAACATGGCCACGTCGGGCTGCCCGTAGTGATTGATGGCAAAATCCAGGGACGGCAGCTGCTGCTGAGTGGAGAAGTCGGCCGCCTCCCTGGCATAGTTCAGCAGAGCCTCCTGGTCCACATTCTCTCGGGAGAGCAAGAGCTCTGTGTCGGCATAGTCCTGTCTCCAGAGAGAGAGGAGGCTTGAGATGGAAACGCCCAGGTCCAGACACAGGCCTCACCGGCCGGAGCCACACCACACACGCCAAGAGAGCCTGGTTCCAGCCACTCCCTTCCCCTAACATTTCCTCACACCCCAAGAGCAGGTCTCCTTCACAGATGAGCAGTCCTGACTTCTCACTTACGTGGAGTAAGTCACTACTTCAATCCTGTCTAATCCAGCTCGCAGAGTAGTTCTGAATATCAGATAAAATAATTTACGCGATGGCATTTTGTAATCTGAAAGGCATTTTACAGTTTGCGTTATTATTGGCAATCACTAGTTTCTGGGTGGCAAATAGCTTTGGACAACTGGGACAGCATGAAGGCACTCAACCCTGTTTACGGCAGCAAACCCATAGCAAGGTCCCAAAAGCTTCTGTGCCAGAAAGACATGGAGGTGGGAACAAGGATAGTCCAGGAGGCTGGGAAAAATATACTAAAAGTGGATCAAAGGTTTTCAAAATAATACATAAGATTCTGAAAGGCTTCACAGAAACCCACCAACAAAGACAAACAATGATGAGAGAAAAAGGGCTCTCCACAAGAAGGACTAGAAACTTCTCTGTTTCGGAGGTTCCTGGCAAATGGAGCCAAGTTTTTATTCTCCTGAAGTGGGGCCTAAAGTTTCAAGAGCCTCTGATGGTACTTCCAGCTACCACTACAAGATGTTAAAAGCCAAAACACAAACACTCAAGCTGGTCCTGGACACAGCGTTTGCTCAGCACTAAGTGGCCACAGTGGGGTCAGTACCTAGTGGCATACACAGACGGCAGGCCCTGCTCTCCTCAAATCCATCAATACATAAAGAAAAGTAAATCAGGTCTTGAAGCCTAGAGTGTTCCTCCTTAATTTTAATTGGTAACCATAATTCTAAGATGGTAGCTTAGAGCCTTAACTTAATGCTAAGACAAGCCAGCTAATTCATTTGCTATTCTTTTTGAGAGCAACATAACAGCCCCAGATCATTAACAAATCAATTTTATCAAGCATCCAATCAGATATCTCTTGCTTGTGCTTTTGGCAGAAAGGGCTGAGCAAATTGCTTTGTACCGTTTCTCCATATAAAGGACCACGAGACTGAGAATCATACAAGGTATGGGGGTGCAAAGGAGGCTGGGCCTCGCCACGTGCCCATCAGCCTGCCCCCCACACCACTCCCAGATAAGGCAACAGTGTAATTCAGGCTAAAGGGACTTGATTCATCAGCATCTGCAGAGACAAAGGACACCCTGAGTCAGTTAAGCGTGGCTGGTGGGAACTGTTATTGGCCTGAGTCAGCACATCTGGCGCCTCCTACTAGGCTTCTTGTCACATGGGGACAGTAATTCTCATATTCAGGCTCAGTAGGACTTGAGAAACCCGCTGTCAGGAGCCCTTCCTTTCAGAGCCGTCCACACTATGAGTCTGATTCCATATTGCAGATCATTATCTCAGGGAAAGTCACATGGTTAGTCACAAGGACTGAGTTGGACCAGGCTAAGGACAGGAAGCCCTTACTGTTAGCTCATAAGGGGGGGTCTAAGCATACCCTGAGGCAGAGTGCTCCCACACCCCCACCTATGTGAGCCAAATCTGCAATAAAATCAGAACCACCGTCAGGTTCCCATAAACACCAATAATCACTTCTTAGTCCAACCCCCTTCCCTGCATCACACCCTCCCAAAAGAGGACCCATTATCCAGCCAATAACAGGGCATACATGGAATTCACAATAACCACAAACTACCATCCCTAAGACTAAACTGAGTATTTACGCATGAAATGGTATCTGCAACTTGCTTTGAAACAATCCAAAGGCAGGAGTGGGGAGGGGGTTGGGGAGCTGAAACGATACTGGCCATGTGTTCATAATTGTTAAAACTAGGTAACAGGCACACGAGGGCTTGTATAATTCTTTCCACTTCTGTATACATTAGAAATTCTCAATAATAATTTTTTTTTTAAGTTAAATAACATTAGAGTATGCTCTCAGGAGAGGTGTTAGGTGCTCATTTTCATTCCTTTGCAGGAAGAACTGATCAGATAATAGCGATCTTTCTCCTGGTGATCACATTAACCTGTACAGCACAAGAGAGAGGTCTGGAAGAAATCCATTGCTCACATGGAGTATCACCCCTTTGTCTAGTAGACTCTGCTTTTTGGCCGTCATCACGAAATAGTGCGTGTCGTCTTTGTAGTAGACAATGTTCTCCAAATCAATACCTGCAACCAGAAAAGAAACTTGAGTATGTAAGTTAGCTGAGATGAAGGGACATTAGGGCAGCCAGAAATCCTGTATGTGGGTCCAAAGAGACTGGGGTTGTACAACTCCATGTAGAGAAAAAGAAAATAAAAAAGATGTCAGAGCCCAGATTCTCACTTTCTGCATTCAGTTGATGAAAAGGAGAGCTTTGTTTCCCCTTGCACTGCTCTACGATCAGTCGACACGCAAGTCACCCTAATGGTGATCAGCAGTAGGCAGACATCTGCGGATGATAAGACTAACTTCTAGCAAGAGGATTCGGGTTAGTTCTCAAGCTAAAACCTCGGCCAGTTCACTCAAGGAAGCTGAGCGAAGAACAGGAGAGACAACTAGATGCTGGAAACCGAGAGTGAAGTACTGACTTTTTAATTCTACTCATCTAGAAAAAAAAAGATGTAATGGAAAGAAATCACATTGTAGAAAATGGAGCATTGGAATTTCCTGCACATTTGTTCAAAAGCTATCATACCACCACCTGATTCCTACCCAGCACGCGGCTACCTGTGAGCCCACAGTGGGGCTCAGGGAGACTACGGCCTCGGGGCCTAGAGTCAGGTGCTGAGTAAACCGGAGGACTACCAGCCAACAGCGCAGTGCACCAAGCACCCCCATAAGGCCAGAGCGTAAAGGAAGGGGATGATGAGGATTAGAAGAAGGCAGAAATGACACTTCAGAGCAAATAAGAAAATAACCCAATCCAGAGCGTCCCAGTCACCGCGGCGAGAACAAGGAACACCAGAGGCAGAGATAAGCTGCCTGGGAAGCATTATGCCAAGGACAAAATATGGGAGCAAAGAGAAAAGTAGAGGGGTGGACGATACACAATAATCCCAAATGCCTCCCACCCTACCAGGCCCTCCAAGAGAAAAATCAAGAGGTTATTTAAATTTCTTCCTCATTGCTTTAGGGGCATCTACACCAACCTGTGGCTTCCCTTAGTTCCTGGAAAAATTTTTGGTTGAATATAAAAGCCACACCACTGATCTCTTCCACTTTGGCTTCTGCTGTTGTATTTCGGTTAATAAAATTCGCTGTGATAGCAATGGCCAGTTTGCCACGAAATTCTTTGCGACGAAATCCTGGAAGGAAAGAAATGTTCAGAGGTGGCAAGAGTTGGCCAGAAGGAAGATCACTTCAGGCAAGAGGGGGTGTTGATGAAGACAGAAGGGAATGTGGGAGTAGGAATGAATGGGAAGATTTTAGGGTAGCTCTTCTCTACCTACTTACCTAAGAACAATTCAGGAAGGGAGGCAGGTAGGGCTCCTCGTGCACTAACAATTTGAAATCTGACTAACCAGACGATTACTCAGCACTAGGGATTCCATCCTGTTCATGGATGTTTAGATTTAATCTTGCAGTGCTAACCTCAAAGTAGAGCTTGTCTCCTAGTGTCCTAACAAGGGTGCTGTGTAGGACGTAACTGGAGTCCCAGTTGGCCAGGCGGGAGAGGGCCTGCCATTGAGTTAGAGTCGGCAGAACACATACTAGCAGATTCTTAGGAGCGGGGACACAGAGAGCGAAGACAGACACATCCCAGCTTGGGCGAGGGCCACTTTTCACTCTGCTATGAACCAGGCGAAAGAGCAGAGGTGAGTATACCTTCCAAGGTGTTCCGACGGCCATCCCCTCCAATGATCACTTCAAATTCATATTCTGACACAGGGTGGGTCTTGGGGTGCACCAGTGCCCGCCAACCTATCCCTGGGAAACAAAGTGAAAATGAAGGTCATTACCCTAGCCACATTCAGATATCTGAGACCTCGCTACATACTCAAGCAGGCATAGCGCACAAGGCCAAGTCAAAAAGAATGTGGTACAAGCCACAGAAAGAAAGAAGCCTTGAAGGCAACTCACAAAGGAACGTTCCCCACCACTATAGGTTGGTTCCTCTAGTTTTCTCCCTGCACCTCATCTCTTCTCAACCGTTCCATGCCCTTTTGCCCCTCCTTCAACTCACGTGTAACCCAACTCACGTTCATTTTCCTGGTCCTCGGGAGGCTGTACAAGTCCTTGGAATTCTACGTTGACATGGATTTCGATGCCTAGGATCAAGGCTACTTTCAAAAGTATTAATTGAAGCTGACGGATACCTGGGGAACACAAGGACCATACCAGTGAGGGCTCTGACACGCTGGCACGAGTTGGCAGGCAATGCTCAGCTTCCCACCCGGCCAGCTACACAGAGTTGACCAGATTCTCAAAGCCTCCTGGAGAGGAGACATTTCCAAGTACAACCTAGAATTTCTTGTTTTCTTTTTTAAAGGAAAACACAATTTGGTGGAAGAGATATTCTAGAGACATACAAGGCCACTTCTACCTCTTGGGTTAGGTATTCAAAACAACCAAAAGCTTTGAGACAATAGGATTCTCCTGTCCATCTTACCCAGATTCAGCCAGGACCACCATTATTTACCCGGATCCGCATCCTGCTAGGACATGGCACTGACACAGCCTGCGGAAGACAGGCACCAGGGGTGTGCCTTCTGGTGTGCTAAGCAGGGCTGACTGCTTGCTGAGATCCCACAGAAGCTCTCCTTTATCCTGCTACCTCACTGATCTTCACACATTCTTATAGGGAGAAACAGGGAAATCTCAATCCAACCTTAGTTTCTTTTAGAAACTAACCAACCTGTGTCTTTCAGAAACTAACCAACCTTGTGTCTTTTAGAAACTAAAACTCCAAGTGATTGAAAAAACTTGCTCATTATCATAATGAGATTTATTTATTAATTTGCTGTCCAGGGAGTACCCATCAGGTGCCCAACCTGGCAGCACCCCAAGCACACTGAGATGAAAATCTAGTCCCTGATCTAGCAGCTCTAAAACCAATCATGCCACATATTAGGCAGACAAATGACTGAATTACTGACCTTTGGTCTTCTCTTAAAACCAATCTTACCTGCAGCCCAAGACTAAATTGCTGGAGTGCATGCAAATCCTCTAAGTCACCGCAGCTTTTTTCCCCAGCTCACCACCATAATCACTACCTTTCTGAGTCACACACCCAAGGACTCACTAAATCCCATGCTAGCACATACTTTATATCTGCAGGCCATGGGTTCTAGGATGCTTTACATATTACAGGCTGGCAGCTGGGCAGAGCCCTTCTTCTGCCAGTGGAATGTGGCAGCTATCAGCCAATGTTTGATAAATTAGCACAACAGCTTCGAACAGCACAAGTTTCTGCAGTGGAAATGTATTTACAGGGCATATCTGGGGGAGCTCAGGGGAAAGTTCCTTGGAAAGGTTTCACTGGAATTATTAATGATGATCAATAAACAAGGCTTCAGCTTCATAATACAGACACAGTCTACACTGAATTGCTTTTTGGTTAGGCCACTTAGCAGTCATGCAAACAAAACCACTGTTTGCATTAACTCTATAGGAGCTTGCGAAAACACAGGCCCAAGATTAGCCTGGAGAGGACAAGAGTGCAGCAAGTGTGTCCTGGCGGAAGGCCTCTCAAGAACCACCTAAACAGAGGAATTCCATTATTTACTGACTTGCCTCTCATGACCAAACTAGAAATCTAGTTCTTCTCTAAGTGTGGTTTTCCTAGAAGTGTGCCCCATAGCATTTTGTTCTGCCTTTAATAGAGTTGTCTATCACGTTACAGTGAGCCTGTGCTTTCTCACTGGGCTCAACCACCACTGGGTCAACGACCAAGTTGGCAGTCTCTTCCCTAGCCTGGCCCCGAGGCCTATTCCACTCACTGCAAGAGCTCAGTTAGAATCCAAGACCTAAGTTAGGAATCCTTAAGCAACACTCACTTCACTGGAGACCCACTTGTAGCTACAGAAATGATTTTGATTCCAGCAGAGTTTCTTTAATATATAGTAGATACTACTGATATCAGAGTGTAACTTCCTCAGATAATCTGCCTGTCTCTTTCTTCTGAACAAGAAGGTAGGGGGAGGGGTGGGTTCAAGACGAGAGCTGGTTTTACTTACTGATATGGTCAATGGCTCCGGCACAGAACTTGCCATAGAACTTCTTGGCACCCAGACCTCGCAGATCATGAATGGTGAATGGCCAGAGATGCAAGACATTGTTTCGGGAGAAGGCATCTCGCTTCTCAATGACGACCACCTTGGCTCCCAATAAGGATAAATCAATGGCTGTGCGGAGACCACAGGGGCCAGCTCCGATGATGAGACACTGAAAAACACAGTGGCTTTCAAGGCAAAGGCAGCACCTCTTGAGGAAACTCACATTTCTTTAAATGTTTCAAAATCTCACAAACATCATCCCGAGATTCCTAAATAGGGCTATTCTTCCTACCACCAAGAAACCTTTAAACCCATCTGGGTGATGGTAGGACACCTGTGATGACTTGAGAGAAAAGCTAGTGATTGTTATGGATTAAAAAAAGACTCTGAATTGTGAGGGCTGGGCCTGAACCAAGCACATGTTCACCCTGGGTGCCTGGTAAGGCATGCAGATCATGACATGTTGACATGGGTTATCATGTCAACAATGATTTGAAAATCATACCTCATCTTTGGTCAGTAGGAGAGGCCTTTTGGAAGGCTTCTAAGTCAAGCAGATTTCTTTCTAAGGAGACACAGTTTAGTAAATACACAAGCCAGGCAAGCTTGAGAGGCCTGCAGTGGGTCTTCTCAAATGACTACTTGGAGGCAACTTTGACTTTCAAGAGTCAAAGTTTTGTATGATAAACAGAGTTCTAAAATCACCAACTTTGGATGCAAAGTCCTGGGAAATGATCTTGAAGATCTATACACTAGCAAAGAATTTCTTGAATTTTGCTGATGAATAGCTACCCAAATGCAAACCCCACTAGGAATATCTGTAGATATGCACTGACTGGGCAAATCAGAACTCATGAAAGAGCCTTAATATTATAGTCATAAAATCAGCTGCAACTTCATTTCCCTGCTTTTCCCAAACTTCTCACAGAGGTGATCTTCCATGGGAAGAAGGCAGGCAATGTTCTGCTCCTACCCCATGTCCTCACATCTCCCCTGGTGCAGGGGAGCACACCCCAGGCCTTTGCCCACGCTTATCTGTTTCATGGAAACTCTCTGCGGTGGTGGGAGAATTATGGGGACTGTATCTGAGGAGAAAAATCAAATATAGTACAAAAATGAGTAATGATGTAAGAAAATAAAAAAGGAAGGAAAAAGAGAGAGAGAGAGAGAGAGAGAAAAGAAACTCTAGCAATACTTTGGTTCACACCACCCTTCTTATCAAAAACAGACCTTTGGAACAGGGTGGAGAGCAGTCTGAGGCCTGTGGTGGAGAGCCAAGTTGGCAAGCACTATCTATACCTTAGCGGTTAGTAAGTGTGGGATGATGACCCGGTGAAGATGATTCGTCAAGCACCGCAAAGCCACGTTCAGACAGGATGGGAACAGGGCTGGAATATTTGCTAAATGACCTGCGTTCTCTTAAGGTGAGATTCAAAATAGTCTTGGCCAAATAAAAAACCTCCTCTACAACTGGACTTCAGGGCTGTTCCTAAATAGGCGAAACCCTGATTGTTCACTATGTGACACATGAGATCCACCTGAGTTGGGTCTGGCACATGGGACACACTGCACATGCGTGACGGTCCATCAAATGAGCAGAGCAACTGGATCCGGATCCACACGTTTCCACTAGGCACACGCTTGACTTTCCATACCAGGCTGGGGCTGGACTCTGCCTCGTCCTCACCCTGTCTGCCTCCTTTTTCCTGGGTCTACTTCCTTTTCACTGGCCACAAGGCCTGCGGGGGGGGGGGGGTGGGTGTCAAACCCTTACCTTGGTGTTTGTGCACGCTTTTCCCTTTTTGTAGTCTTTGTGGCTGCCCCGTTTGTCCAACTTTGCCCAGAGAGCTTTAGCTTTCCAATAGTTCAACTTGGACTTGAGCTTGTGATAGAAGGAGCGGTAATCTTTAGGTTTCAGTTCCAGGTGGTCGCAGAGCTCTTGGAAGGCCTTGAGGGTCCCCTTGCAGGTGGTGGCCTGCACAAACCGGTCGAAGAGGACATGAGCGTGATTGGTCGTCTCGGCCTTACTCTCCTCCATGCTTCCCTCTGCTCAGCGACCTCCCAGGCAAAGGAGGCACTGGGACAGCTGTTGATCCGCCTGACACTGTCACATTAATCTAAGAAAGAGAAAGAGGAAAGAATGGTCAGCAAATCCAAACTTAAGTCTATCAGTTTTCAACAGCTGTAATTCCTTTCCAGAGTGGAGTTCCTCGGTGCTGGCGTCACCCATTCAATGCCCGGGCACTGCCTGTCTTCAATACGCCACCCGCTTTCCTGGAGGTGGTAAGATGAGTAAGACAGAGTCTGCTTTCAAGGATCTTATCTGTGAGTGTAGGACAGGCTGTTAGACTCGTGAACAGAATGCTAAATGCACTAGACTAAGTGACCTGAGAGGGAGAGGCACAGGGACATGGGGGACAGAGAGGCGTCTGCTGGACCGCAGTAAGGCGGAGTTCTTCTGCAAGATGAACCATGGGGAGTGGTAGCCAGGCAGAGAAGGGGCAAGACAAGGAACAGGCAGAAAACAGGGAGGCTTGTGAGGGGCAGGCAAGAGTGAGTCACAAGCCCCAGGTTTGCAGCTCAGGCCCCTGAGTGAATGGAGAACAAGACAACAGTTGGAACCAAAACTTCATCTGTGAGGGGGGATGGAACCGTCCCATTTGCACTGTCTGGGATGCTCATGAGGCAGGCCTCGGGCTTAGGGGAACAACTGGGGACTCAGCCCCAGATGTGGGAGTGGCCAGCAGAGAAGTGGTGGCTGAGCCTATGAAAGCAGGTCCCACAGGGGAGTCCACGGGAAGAGAAGAGCATGAGGCTCAGCAACCCACAGGGGCTGGCAGAGAAAGACGCCACAGCCCTGTGAAATGCGGAGGTGTGAGGGCTGCAGAGAACCGAAGGGACGCCAAGCCACCAAGTTCAGAACTCTCAAGGTCAGCAAGGGCTTAAGGTCTGAAAATGGGCTGCCCCTGCACACAGCAGCGCATGGCAGGGCGGGAGGTCTCACAGCCGCTCCCTTTGGCTCCCAAATCCAGGTAACAGCAATGATGACGCCCGTACCGTGCACTTGGCCAGACCCTACGCCCCTCCACCCTCCGTCTGCTGGACAGCTCCGAGACGGGAGCAGCCCCTGTGCGGTCCTTTATCCGCTCACCCCCTGGCTGTGCCATCGTCTCTATTCTGCGTTTTCTTGCTCCTCGCTGCTTAGAGGGAGGAGGCAAAGGGCCAGACACCAGACGAAGCCCCAGGAGAACTGAGAAGCAGAGAAGGGTAAGAGACAAGCACTAACTTGGCTTTGAGCCCACACGTGTCAGGCACTGGTTGCGCGACCCTGTGCCTCACTCTGCCTCAGTAGCTTCAATTTTCCCTTGTGTAGGACAAGGAGGTGAGGCTAGATGATCTCTACAGCTCCCCAGTTTGGAGTTCTGTGAGGGGAGCGCTGAGGAAGTCCTGGCAGTCACAGCTCCTGGAGCGCGCCAGGATGGTCTGTCACAAATTAACCCTAGCGTGGCAGACACGGTGTCACAGGGCAAGGGGAAATGAAAGGGGAGCTGCTGATCTGCTGTGTAAGAAGGGGTGTGGGAGCAAGTGAACCCAGGGTAGTGGGAGTTACCACACTGATGTGCTGAGAAAATAAACTCTCAGGTGCCATGGAAGAGGCCCATGTTCTGCCTGATGCTCTCACGCTGGGTAAGTCACTGAGCAACAGAATCCCTTCTGGTGTGTGAAACACCTTCTGCTTCTGCCACACCTCAGCATACTACTGGGAGGTTAAACCAAATCAACTCAAGATGTGTCTGAAGTCTCATGAAAGTAATGACTGAATATAAGGAACGACCATTTTCCCCAAACGCTTTCTCTGTCGACAGACACAATGTTCTTCCAAGTACACTGAGGTCGAGTCAAAGACGGTCACTCTTTACCCCAAACACCCGGTGTCTCATCTGCAATACAGCAAGCCCCCGCTTACCACCGACAACAGATCCTTGGAAACTGACTTCCAGGGAAATAACACGACAAAACCAATTTTACCACGGATACCAGCAAGAGCTGAGTTCCCACAGCGTATTTCTGGCTACACAAGCATCACCAAAGTGCTAAAGAAAGATGCAAAAGGCTTCCAATATTAAGCAGTCATCCTCCAACCTGCTTACTCCAGCTGAGGGCTGCCGGAGGCCGGAGCCTACTCCAAGAGCTCGGGACGAGAGGGGGAGCCCACCGTGGACAGGACCCACGCCCTCCGGCAGACTGGGGCTGTGCAGGAGCAGTAACGGGCCTCGTGTGCACAGCCCTGGGATGTGGGAAGGAAGCAGAGCGCCCAGAAACCCCCCAGACACGGGGAGAACACGCACACGCCACACTGATGGGCGTTCTGGTCAGGAATCTATTTTTCCCCTCATCAACATTTTACCAAGAGGGTGTTAAACAAGATCACGTTATTTTTTGAGCACCTGCTTTGTATTTCTTACTCAACCTCCCCTGGCCCTGCCTATAAACACTATACCACTAAAAACACGGATTATCCCCAGACCCACACGGCAAGAATCCAGCAAGAAATGGGTTTAACTGGAACAAACTCTCAGTTTGCCCTAAATAAGTTTACTCTAGGTAGCAGAAAGCTGCATGAGAAATGGAAAGTTCCAGGAAAGACCCCCCTTGTTTTTCTTATAAGACAAGACTTATCTGAGAAACAGTAGCTAGTCAAAGGATGGCTTGCAGGGGCAGCAAAAACAGGCTATGTTTCTCCAAGGTCAGCGCAAAGGGCGCCAGGTAACAGCCACGATTAGAAGCAAAGGCCCCAGGTTGTTAGCTCTGCCCCTCTTCTCTGTGCAGTCGGCCCTGCATACCCCACCCGTGTTCAGTCAACTTGTACGTCACCACAGTCAGAACTTTGCATACACCAGGTTTGATCTCTGCCTGGAGTCAAGAAAGAAAAAGATTTTTTTTCCCCAAACAGCAGCCACCTTCCACTTCTTGCCAGGATTTGGAGTGCTTGGCACCCTATGTTCCTGGGAAACCAACTAGTGGATGATCCTGCAGCATGTGCTCCTACAGGCCGTCCCCGCTGCCACACCTACCACGTGCTCACCCCTCCCGCAAAGAGTCGGGGCAGTTAGCTCCAAAGGGTTCTGCTGTGTGAGCTGACCCCCCCTTAGTAGCTGCAGCCCACTCTGCTTGAAACAAATAACTCACCGCCACAGTGGGGCTCACAGCACAGAGCATTTCAAATCAAACCCCACCACAGAGGGACACCTGATAATAACCAGCCCCCAATCCTCCCGTGGAGGTAAAACACTTCCTCGAATGCACAGGTTTCAGCTGCTGCGCCAGCCGCCTGCTTCCGAGAGGTGAGAGGCGAGTCTGAGTGCCCAGTCAGGGAGACCTCAACCTGCAGGTCACTAATGACAACAGATAGTGGAGGTAAGCGGGTTCCCGGAACAATGCAACAGGCACTCAAGGTAAGACGACGCACGATGAATTCCCGTGGGGTGCCTCACTTTTCCAGCTTTGCAAGCCCAATGGCCGCAGCAGTGAGCAGCTCTAGGGTGCCTCCTGCCCAGCTCCCTCGCCTGCTGGGCTAGGGTGTCTCCTCTGAGGAGGGAACTCACCCAGCATTCTGCTACATTTGAGGCAACACGAATGCGTTTCCCTCAATTCCCAAGACCAGCCCTTCCTGGCCTCTCCTGAACCACCCCTGGGCGCCATACACCCTAAGATCCTGGAAAATCAACATTTATAATCACAGGAACCAGGAACCTTGGTCAGAAGGTGCCAGAAATTCCAGGGACTGAACAGCCAAGGTGTAGAAGGAAGGAACAAGGGAAGTGAGGCGTCTGAGGAGGGAAGAGGAAGAGGACGTGGTGCGGATTTCCATGGCATGGGGGCCAGTCCCGTCCGCTGACAATACCCGGCATGCTTTGCCCCATGGCAGCTGACTGCTGACTCAGAAGCCCTGAACATTCCTTGGCTGTGGAGGAAAGGGCTGGAGACACAGCCTACGAAATGGGCAGGAACAGGGTTTATGTTTCCATTTACAACAAGAGTAAAAGGCTGTCACTGACTCATGGCTGGTTACCAGCACGCTCAATCTCTAGCTCGTAGAATAGGTGGGTGGTTATTTGAGGGGTTGCAGGGAGAATTATATTTAAAAATAGAAAAAAAGGAAAGAGAAACAAAACAACGAAACACGAATTGTACGTCGAGAGTATGAAGCAGAGCCAAGCTGGGTGAGTTTCTCCTCCACGCAGCATATTAACACGTCAGCAGGGCCATCTAAGAAACTCTCCCCGCCACTCGGCGGCCTGGCTTATCTAAACAGAACTTTGAAGCAGGCTTATAGGAAGGGATGTTTTGGGGATGTTCCTAGGAAGAAAGTCTGCTGACTAATGCACTTTCGGTTACAGAGGTGCCTTCAAATTCTGTGTCAGAGATAAGAACCAAAATGGCCAACATGCCTTGGGTCCCTGACCAGTGTTTCTGCAGCAAGGACCGCTCAGGCCACTCCCACCTGTGAGAAATGACGACCTCTGCCTTTCGACTGTCCCCAAACTCTAGAAAGTCCAAGCCAGAACCAAACACTCAATAAGCAGAATAGCTGATGCTGATGCCTGCCCCCAAATAACCCAGAAAAATAAGGAATCAGAAAGAACAGTGCCCGAGGCCCAGCGTCTTATAGTTTCCTCATTTGTAAAGTAAAAGTAATAGCCACAAATTACAGTGTTTTGCAGGAGTTGAGGCCCTGAGTGTAAAATGTCCAGCAGGTCAGTCATACAGCAAGACCAATAAAAGGCAGTATTGTTATTATTGTCTAGAAGTTTATAATCCCAGCATCAAAAGGTCATGCTCAGCTACTTAAATGGCTCCTTATATAACAAGACGAGAAAGCTCAGATAGCATTGCTTTTTGAAAGAAAGAAAAATGTCTCAGAACTTTTCTTGTTTTTCATCCCTCTTTTTCGTCTCCATTCCATCGAATTCTAGCTCCAGACTACTTCTAGTTCTCTCCATTCATTCTAGTTTCTAGAAGATGCAGTGATAGCATTGAGGGAGAAAGGGGCCAAAGGAATAAACTCTGCATCGTAAGCTCCTGACAAACTTAGTTATTAAAACGAGAAAGATAAAAGGACCTCCATCAGTCATGGCGGAAAGAGTTAACTGAGCAGTTCCTGGCTGTCAGATCCACACCTGCCATGTCATCTTTGCTGCCACCCTCGGAAGTAGAATCTGTATCTCCATTTTACAGGCAGGGAAGCTGCAGTTGACAAAAGTTTAAAGGTCACACAAAAACGCAGTGCAGTTTGGCATAGACTTACTGCAAAGCCCTGGCCACAGCTGGAGGAATAAAAAAAAAAGCTCAGCAAACTACACACTCCTTGCCCCTGGCTGCCTGGGAACCAGAACCAACAGGAATACAGACAGACCCATCTGCTGGAAGCTAGGTGCCCACCTACCAAAACAGATTCAAGTAAATTTAGCAAGGACACACAATATAGGCTTCTTCCCCCTGCCCCCGCCTTCACCCCCCCCCCCCCATTTATTGCTGCATCTGCTCCTTTGAAATGGAGGCCTTTTGTAAAGGGAGTAAGGGCGGTCTGGTTTCACCGTGATTCTTCCTCCTGGCTGAAAAGCCAAGCCCCTAAAATAGTCCCAACACCGCACTTATCAGTCTGCATGCTTCGTCAGGCATGACCACCCTGGCGATCAGCACACCTCTGTGGAGTCAATCCCAAAACATTTTCAAATCGCTGTGGGTACGCAGGGCAGGACAGAAGGTGAGTAAACCTCCCCCTGCCAACAACCAAGGTACAAGAGCTGATTTGCAGAGAGACCAAAAGACCGACACTTTCCTGCCCCACTAATATGAAAGCAATGCTATGTCTCAACTCCTGGGCTGACGAGGGCCTCTGGCAGGGGAGACATCCCCTGGGGATGTGGGAAAGCACAAGCAAAGGAGAACCCCAAGCAAAAGCTGTTCTCTACGTGCGGCGCCGATCTATTTGGCTCAGCACTTCCAAGCATCAAGTAGGTGCTCGATGAGGTTTTGTGGGGGCTTCAAAGCCACCCACATTTGTGCAGATGCAGGGAGTGGCCTGGCCAGCAGGCTGTGTGGGGTGACCTCCAGGGCCAGCACAGCACAGGGGTTCAGAGAATCCCCAAACTCCAGCAGGCCAAAGGGATCTGAACAACTCTTAAAGACTGCTCATCTTTAAGGGAAAATGGGCGCTCCCACAAAGGCACTCTGGGACATATTCCTCACCTCCCTCTCTCAGGGACAAAGCCTGCAGTGAAAGCTTTATAAGGCTTGCCCAAAACATACCAACTAGCAAGAGACCGCCCTGGAACAGAATGTGGAGTTTCTCCACAGTCTAGTCTGCCTCACCAACTGCGGTGAGTCACAAGCTACACCGTGGTCAAGGCTGGGTGGGCCATGAAACACCATCTAACCTGACCAGCCAGCCCACACTTGCGTCCGTCATCCACTGTCCACTCGCCCAAGCGGCTTCAATGGCAGGGAACGTTCACTCTCACCAAGAAGCCAATCTCCAAACAGCTGTACTGTTACCTTCCTAATTCCTACCTAGAAGACCAGACTCATTCATTCTGCCTAGAATTTGTTACCCGCTGGCCCAAGATTTACCTCTTCAAAGTATCCAAAGCAAAACTAGGTCCTCTTTCAGGAAAAGCCCCTCAAAATATTTGCCATCTACCCATTTTGCTCAGCCTGCCCCATTTCTGTTTTGACCCGTTTTTCAGTTTCTTCCCTTAGCATTCATCTCCTAGTTCTTATCATTAATCTATACCCACCTCGAATGTCTCCTGCCTGTGACAATGAAGCAACATCTATCCACGTGCTGACCCCGAGGCATCTGTGTTGTGTACCCGATCCTCCCTCTCTCTCACTCAACCCCGTCTACCTTTTCTCCTGCATCAGCTCGACTTGTCTGCTTCCAACTGAACTATTCCCATCAACATAAGTCTCTTCTTTAAAAACCCTGCCCTGTCCCACCCCCTCTGACGAGCTCACTCCAATTTCTGAAAGAACTGTACTGCGGGTCACCACACCTCCTTCTCACTCCACATTCACTCCCTACACACGAGGGGCGTTTCAACATTTCAAACTGTATGCATAGCTATCTCTTTCTATATATTTATATATTTCTTTAAAATTTCACAAGATCAAACTTACCCTTCCTACAGATGTACTCTGATGTTTTCTATTCTATTTAATTTTTAAAAGCCTGTTAGTCCCCACTATGTTAACTGCACTATCCCTTAATGAAACACAATCTATTTTGAAAATCTCTGTCCTGGAAGGCCTCCCTGGTGGCACAAGGGGTTAAGCACAGCACCATGAAGCAATCCACAGCCTCTGTAGCACGAGTTCAATCCCCGGCCGGCCAGGGAGAAACCCACATGGCGCAGTGGACCTCTCCTGACTCACCCCGCTGCTCCCCTCAGCAGTGTACTTCAGTCAATCTGCCTGTTCTGTTTCTCACTCTGTCTCTGCTGGATCCTCTCAACCCTTGCATCTCTGGCCTGTACCCCAGCTCTTGTATGCATAAATAAATAAATCTTTAAAAAGAAAGAAAGAAAGAAAGAAAATCTCTGTCCTGGAGCACCTCCTTCAGTTCCAAGGCTTTAAGTAATATTTTATAACAGATAGTAATGGTGCCCAAATATGGATGCCCTCTCTTCGGAACTTGTATGACCAACTGCTTATCTGACATGTCTTCCTGGATACTTGACAGGCAGCTTTAACTTCACACACACAAATCCAATCCTTGATCCCCTTTGTCACGCCCAGCCAGTGTCTTCTTGAGTATCCTGCATCTCAGCCAATGGCACCACCACCCATCCAGTTTCTGGAAGGAAGGATGGACAGATAAAGGCTAGACAGAGATGTAAATAAACTTCTCCAGCCTGCCCAGACATCTGGGGATTTGGGCAAAATTCTGTTAAGGCTACAAGGCGGTAGTCATATCAAATAAAAATGCATTGAGTGTCTTTAGGAAAGTCACCTGGTCGGAAGAAGGAACACAAACACAGAGATCCAGAATCCTACAGGGGAACCCAGGTGGTTTCTGCCCTCGGGAGCCCTGCCCTTCCTCTGCAACTACCACCAGCTCTGGACCTGATTTAAACATGCTCTGCCCAGCAGCCCATGCACCCAGCTCGGGACCTGTTCCTGCCAGCAGGAGAGGCCAGGCCAGGCGCCAAGACCTGGAGGCAGCTTTGTTTTCAACACCCAAATCGTTTCAGAGTAACTGTCCCCTATAAAAAGAAACCGGTTTCTAGAAAAGAAGAGTGGTGTGAGTGCCGTGAAATGCTGCGAGGCAGCCCCCAGCCCACTTCCCCAGAAGATAAGGGAAGGAAGGACCCATCATTTTTCTAATTCCATGGTGTGCGTGTGTATGCTCCACCTGCGTCAGACAACCACAAAGCTGTCATGAGCCTCGGGCGTCTGAAAGGCAGGGCTTCTTTCAAAGCAGGATGACACAGGGGCCAAAGGCTGCTGTACTTTTCACTTCTCACCAGCTTCTGATAAGGCTGCTCAGAGACTGGGCGGGGAGGGAGGTTGGCAAATAGAGGCAGACAGCGAGACACTCGACACGCCGGCTTCAGACCTGGAATGGGGTCACAGTGACTTCTGAACTGCTAGAAAAAAAACTGACAGCAGTGCAGGCTGCTGTGGCCACTGGTGGGGATACAATACTGCCCAGTAATCCTTTTAGGGAACCTCCACTGGTGCCTGCAGAAGTGGTTTGTTCTTGGGCTCCTGACTCCACTCCTACCTTTCCCTTCCCCATGCCCGGGCTCTCACAGGGCAGAGAAGAGAGACTTGGGGGTCCTCACCTTCCTGCTCTCCAATCACCACACTGACTCTCTCCCCTCCCCCTGCTTGAGAAGTTTCTTCCAGTAGAGGTTGTCCAGCCACTCCTCGCTGTTCTCCTCTGAATGTGCCTCCCGACCACTCCCATACATTAACCCCCATTTAACCATTTCTAAGTACACAGTTTAAATACACCCACTGGCCATACATTTTACACTTCTTCCTCTATCAGTGTCTTCTCCTCAGTCGACCAATATATTGGAGTCTCTTTCATCTTTGCACACCCCCCCCCCACAATAACCTGCACACCCTTCACGCTCCTTGCTTCAAACCAGCCTCCTGAAAGAACAGCCTATGCCTGCTGTCACCACCTCGTGACCTCTGCCTGGCTCTTCTCTGTCCATCATTTTCATTCCTGCTGCCATCTGGCTTCTGTCTCCATCACTCTGCTGAGGTCAACAATGGCTTTCTAGTTGTGAAAGGCTCCAACACTTTTCAGTCCTTATCTTTCTCGGTCCCTCTGTGTGGCTCTTCCTAGAAACTCTCCCTCCCTGGAACCTGTCTCTGGCTGCCCCCACTACTGCTCCTATTGCTCTCAGTTCTCTCACAAAGGGCTCCAATTCAGTCATCTGCCCCTCTCTCTTACAAAATTGGGTGACCCCTAAACTTTTACCTTTTCTTCTCTTGCCCTTGAGATCCCAAAGCTACCACACACCTTCCTCTAGATATTGCACAGGCAGCTCACACCAAGGGGTTCGAAACACCACAGCTCTCTGTTTTCTTCCCCCAACTCACACCGCTCACGTCATCAAATGCCACCACCACCCACTCACCCAATGGTAATTTACGGTTATCTCAGATCCTTCTCGGCTCTTCACCCTTCAATCCAATCAACCCAAACCAAAGTCCTGCTGATTCCAACTCTAGGCTAGTTTATAAAGGGCATCCATCTCTCTGCCGTTGTCTCTGTGGAAGCACCTGTGATTTCTAACTTAGACTATTAAACGAGCCTCTTAGCCTTCACCCACCTCTAATCCACCCTCCACAGGAGCACCAGGAGCTTCTTTCAAGAGCAGAGGTGACTCCACCTCCAATGCGACCCCCTCATAGCCCTGCACTGCATTTAGGAAACCACCCAACCCCCCAGCAAAACCCACTGAGCTCTAGCTCTGGCCTTACTTCCTCCACTTCCAAACACAAGTCGCTTTCACGTCGCTCTCGCAGTTTCTGGGAAAACCACTCTTTTACGCACCTCCTCAACTTGGTTCACGTCACTCTCCTTCCTCAGTCTGTCCTTCCTTGCTGTCCACAGGGGACTGTGACTCACCACTCAGATGGCTCTGGAGCCGTCTCCCCAGCCCCCCTCCTCCTGTCCCATCCCACCTGGGCGCACACCTCCCTCCCCACGCGCGCCACCTCCTCTGGACGTATGTCCACATCGCTCTGCCCACCCGCCCGCGCAGCACGGCTTGGCAGGAAGTGAGTCACTTTCAGACCGGCACCGAGGACCTACTCGACGGGAAAAGCTGGTGCCGGCACAGGGTGAAAAAGATTTTTCAAAAAAAGGCTTACCTGGGCCCCATGTCCAATGTCATAGAAGTCCAGGCGAGGAGAAAAGGCATTTATGCGCTGATGACTTTGTTATTCACTTGCTATTGATTTAGAGGGTGAGAGAAGACAAGGAAGTGCCAAAGCTGAGGCCCTAAGGCGTTTCTGGACAGGGCCCGATTATGAACAGGACTATTGTTTTCAATGCTCATTCCAAGATGGTATTTACCTTGTCCACATACCAGAGCATCCCCAAGTGGCTGGTGATGCGGAGGCTCCCAGGGGGTAGACAGCATAAAGGAAAAGTACCCATACCTGTATGCCCCACAGGTTCTTGGAGATGAGCAAGGCGGGGTTGGGGTGGGGGAGCTGAAGCCGGCACAGGTGCCCACTCCTCTGGAAGACGGCCGTGGAACGGGAGCGGTGACAGGAAGCTGTCTTGGGAGGCTGGCAGCTAACGAAGTAGACGTGTCCCCTCCATCCCTACCCGTCCCCAATCATACCAAGGACATCCACCTTGGCTCTGGGCCACAGAAGAGAATGGGAGAGCTGGCTCCGAGGTGATGATTTCTTTAAACTATTTTCATGCGGGGGTGGGGTGGGGGGCCCTCTGTTCTCTCCAAAGGCGAAACAAATGAGCCCCACAGAATACACTTTCCCTTCCAAATCAGCCTTAACGCCATGGACGCACGCAGGCACACTTTCTCCAGTGAAACCAAAGTCTTCTCTGGACCAACTGCTCTAAGAGGCCAATCTTGTCTGATGCTGCTGAGCTGCTATCATCTGTGAGTTAGATCCCTAACTCCTTCACTCAGGGAAGAGCCCACTTGGTTAGAAATGAAACATCCAAAGAAAGGAAAGAACAGCTCCTCCTTTATTATGTTTAAAGAATACTGCAAATTCCCCCCCTCTATTCTGGCTGGCTCTTGATAGTGTAACTGTAATGGCCCACTTCTCCCTCCTTACACCACCCCCTACTTACTGGGGATGACCCCTGGCCCGGCCCAATGGGTTGCTGAAGTGCAGCCAAAATGTAGTTTCTTTTCTGCCGAACACCAATTGCCAAAAATCAACCGCCACGAGACCTTTGGGCTCTGGAAGTCCATCTACTCTGGGCTCAAAGCCAGCAATTTACCAAAGTTTTCCCACAGAAAACTAATCTTGACTCAAGTCAGCATCAGTGAGATGAGGTGGTACAGCCGCAAGCCTGTCCTCATCCTAAAATGCCACCCCTGAGGGCCAAGGGCCCAGGGTTGACTTTGGGCATCCTGCTTAGTTGGCAGTGGTGGGTCTCGGGTTACAAGTTATCCTGTGCCCCCACCCAATGTTCTAAACCCTTGCCTAACTTATAGGGCTGGGCTTGCAAACTGGCCTGCTATCTCTGGTACACAGAAGGAAATGGGCCTGCTGTATGGACTGAAATCTAAAATCTGGGAGAACCCAAGTGCTCCCTGGGGACAGCATGAAGTGTGACTTAGTGCTGCGGCAGCTCTACTCCGGGAAAGCCATCCTCATGAGGAAGGCGACCCAAGGATGCCATTTGTCCTCTCACACCCTGAAGCACTTTCTGGGCCCGAGTCGTGACGCAGGTCCACTCAATGCCAAGTGTGACCAGGCTGACCTGGTTTCATATCAGCCCCTTTTGGGTAAAGACGGAGTCTGTCACCTTTAGAAATGTCACTCACGTCTAGACAAAGTGAAATATGTATCTGATGCAGACAGTGGCCACTGGGAAACAGACATTTTGCTAAGGGACTTTAACTCAGCAACCCTGTATTTCAGAAGATATCTGACCAGAATCCCAGGCATTACCATCTCCAACGAGGGGCAGTGGAAATTCAGTAAGTATTAGGCCAGGAGGACAGCAGAAAGCAAGGCTCTCCGTCGGACAGCTCGACCTCTTGTTGGGCAACTTAACCCACGTGTTCATAAGAAATCCTTTATCCCTGTCAGCAGCAACAAATAACAGGTGGAGAAAATATTTCGATCTTATTTTCAATCATTTATATAATGGCAAGAAAGCAGAAGAAGATAAAAAGCTCTGAGAATATACAGAATCATTCAAGCAGCGAATCTAGAAGGCAATCCACTCCCACAAGTGCCCAAAACAGAGAGGGTGGGGCGCTGGGCTGAGCACAGGAGGGCTGCTGCAAAATGGCCACACTGCAGACTGAAGTTCACCAGAAACTTGCTTGCCCTATAACCTGGGCGTTAACAGAGCAATAAAATGGCTGAACAGCAGGAGGGAAACAAGTGCTGGGACCGCAAACTGGGTTACTGGTGAGTTTCTCACTTCAGCCTCAGGCCCTAAAAAAGAAATGAGTGTGGCTGATGCCTGGGGAATATTCCTGCCAGGTCAGGTAGGAATAAGAGGCCTACCAGGTCAGGTAGGAATATGAGGCTGAGGCCTTGGAGAGGACTCAAATTCCTGACAGGGGACCCTGCAGGACCGGCTAGAAGGCCTAAGGACTTTGTACCTGCCATCTGGATGCCCCAGAGAGTAGCCTCTGGGCAGGAAGTTTTTCGGAGCAACTTTATTGAGTTATAATTCATATAAGAGTCAGCTGCTTTGAGAGCAAATGTTTGAAAATTTGCCCAGTTGCGCGGCCATTGCCACAATCTGGTTTTAGAACATTTCCATCAATCCAGACGGGTTTTACTAACTCCCAAACTTGAAGGTGATTATGGTTTTGTCAGGTTTGAGGGGGTGACTGATATGAAGAAAGAAGTTCAAATCCATTTCCTGTTGCTACCAGTTCAGCAACATGAAGGGCACTCAGGGAGGGGGTCACAGAGAGCCAGCCCCAGCTGCCTTGCTCTGCATTAAAAACACTCGGCTGGGCTGGGCCTGCGCTTACAGTCTTTTTTATTTTAAAAGTAAGTAATGCCAAGAAGGGTTTCCCACATGACAGTGAAGAACCCCTACTCTGTTTACGTTTTCCTGGCATCTCCCACAGTGTCTCAGTAGTACTGTTGCACAAATCTCTCCTCACCATGACAGATTCTGAGGAGGAGACAGGGCCGAGGAGTCAAATGCACTTCAGTTACAGAGTGAAACAGGCACAGCCCTCCCTCCGACAGCTGGATACTTTCATAAACGCTCCTGACTCCCGAATCCCCGATTTTCCAAATAACTGATCAAACAGAAGAAATGAAATTGATAGAAGAACACTTTCTCTTTTCAAACGTAAAAGCAGAGGCACCTTAAAGGATGCTACCTGTGGACAAAGCTGATGGTGGCCAAAAGCTGTCAATCTGTTGTAGAATATAAATAAAAAAGAAGCAACGAGGGGTTAGGGGGACCAGAAAATTAGAAAAATGAGACACCTAAAGGTCTCAATATACAACTGAACAGAACGCCCACCAGGAGGGCACGTCACCCCCTTCACGCCAGGACCATGCTTTCCTGGGTCAGCCTGGCTTGGAGGAGGAAACGCACCAGGGAGAAGAGTGACTCCATCAAGAGCAACCCATGGCCAATCTAGCAAAGGACAAAGGATTATACAAGTGAACTCTTGTCCACGCTCCTCTGAGGCCACCACACTAGTAATAGTCAAACCTTTAGAGAAGGAATAAAGTCTCCAGTTTGTGAACATGCACCTTATCTGCTCAATTTAAACTGTATTTTGAGGAGCCTCCCCGGTGGTACAAGGGGTTAAGCATCACACTATGAAGCAATCCGCAGCCTGTGCAGCATGAGTTTGATCTCCGGCCAACCAGAGGCAACCTACATGGCGAAGCAGACCTCTCTTGTCTCGCCCGCTGCTCCCCTCAGCAGTGTATTTCAGTCTGCCTGTTCTGCGCCCCGCTCTGTCTCTGGTGAATCCTCTCACTCTCTCCACCCCACCCCACACACACCTCTGGCCTGTACCCAGCTCTTATATCATAAATAAATAAATCTTCTTTAAAAAATAAAATAAACTGTATTTTTAAAATGCAACAGGAATACTTGGAGATCCAATATTTTGTTTCTTAAAATCCTGTGTAAGTTGGGGTGTTAACTTCCAATCCTACACTGTAATTAATTCCCTGAGAAAGGAGCAACAACTACATTTTCCCCAGACTTCTGGCCTCAGACATGCCTGATGCCCCATCTGTTCCCTGCTCCAGAAGCAACATGCTTCCTTCAAGCCAAAGGGCTATCTGTAACCAAGAAAAAAATCTCATATCCAGAAAAATTTCATATTGGATTTGTACCAACCAGTAAGAAACTGACATCCAATGAAAAATTTTTATCTACAGTACAGAAGTCAGTCAGAACAGTGGTTGGGGGATTGGGAAAGGGTGTAACCATCTGGGATGGGGCAAAAGATCTGACCAGGTACTTCACAAAAGACATGTGAACCTCCAAAAGCATCTGAATATCATTAGTCATCCGGAAAATGTCCATCAATACCACAAGGAGATATTATTGCACACTCATGAGGACTAAAAGTAAAGACTGACACTACCAAGAACATGGTCATGGAACGACCAGAACTCTCAGACAATGAAGACAATCAACTTTGGAAAACTGCTCAGCAGCCGTTCTTAAAGCTAAACATACATCTACCCTAAAGCTCCGTGCTTCTATTCTTGGGGATACATCCAAGAGAAACGTTAACCAAATGCCAACGTTAACCAAAAGACAAGTACAAGAATGTTTACAGTTATGCTGCTTTATCCATAATACTCCCAAAGTGGAAACAACCAAAATGACCAAAAATAGCAAAATAAGAAATACGCTGCAGTTAGAGTTGTACAATGGAATGCGACTGGGCAGAAGAATGAACTAACCCAACACGTGGCCGTATGGATAAAACTCACAGATCAGCGTGGAGCCAAAAAGGCAAACGTGAAAAAGAACACATTGCACAACCCCATTTATAAAAAGATCAAGAACAAACAAAATTCTTATCTGTGGCACCGAAGTCAGTCAGAAAGGGGTTGGGGGATGGGATGGGGGTGTGTGGCCAAGGCAGCCTTTGGAATCCTGATCTGGAAGGTGGTTACAGGGAATGCCAGGGCTGGTGAATGTGGTAAGGCTGAGAACTGTGTCCCAGGATCCGTAGTTAGCATTTTAGGCCCAAACTGGCCAAAAGAGGAACTTGCATGAGATTTGGAAGATGGAACTGAAGCAACTTACACAGGATTTTAAGAAACAAAAGTGCCTGGCTCCTCAGATTCTCCCTTGAGCTCTGACCTGTCCACCCACGTGAAGCTTCAGGCTGACTCTTAGTGACATCTCTCTCACCTCCAGCCTCTCTATCTGGACCTCCACGCCCCCCAACTATGTCTAATTCCTATAATAAATCCCTTACCCCCCCCCCCAAAACTCAGCGGACTTAGCTCCCAACTGAAATCTGTCAGATAAACATGGAAACTTAAATATATAAAAATTTTAAGGTGTACACTTAAGGTCTATGCACTTAAGTGTACAGGACATACATGTACAACCACTAAGGGAGGGGAAGAGAGCAAGATAAATAAAAAAAGGGTGTCTCTGAAGTGTCCTGAGAGAGCATAACCCGTGGGGCACGCACAGCACACACGAACAGCGTCAA
The DNA here is from genome assembly GCF_014898055.3 of Talpa occidentalis. Lineage (NCBI taxonomy): Eukaryota > Metazoa > Chordata > Mammalia > Eulipotyphla > Talpidae > Talpa > Talpa occidentalis. Next base: position 75,745,492 of record NW_023601653.1, read on the forward strand.
CACGATCCCTCGTGTACTGAGGAAGCCAACAGAGCTTCTGGCATGAGCCCCGGGACAGCTGGGAGTCCAGAGGGTGCGGCCTTGACCAGAGCCAGGGTGGTGCACTTTATAAATAGCAAACAGGGCACATGCTCCCTGCCCGGCAGCTACCAAGTCCCTGGAAGCGAGTCCCATCCTCCAGAGGGAGTTTTTCCTTTCGAAGGGACTCGCCAGATTGAATGTGCACCTGAATGCCAGTGAGCTTAGGTTCTCTTGGGCAGAAAAGAACATACAGGGCAAAGAACAAGATGAATCATAAATGCAATCTGTGGCATTTAGTGCCTGAATCTGGGGGTGCTAGAGCAGCTTCAGGTGCACGCACTCCCCACATCTGGGCACCCACACAAGAATAAGACATGGATTTGGGCATCCCCAAGGGAACTGCTTTCCAGGCAGAAGACCAATGTGTCTTGCTGCCTTTTACTTCACTTAGTAAATTATTTCTTGAGTGTGCAGTTTATGTCAGGCCATATGCCTGGCATTAAATTTACACTGAATGAAAACCAAGTGTCTGTGTGGGGAGCTGACTGTCCAGTGGAGGACACAAACAAACACGTCAGCAAACAAGCATAGAATTACAAAATGTGAGTGCCAGGAAGGAAACGCAGATCACAGTGGCTAAGAACAATAGGGGTGGTCCTAGATATTCTGGTCACAGAGACTCTTCTGAGCAGGTAACTTAAAAGCAGGGCAAGAGTCTTGAGCCGTTTCAGAGGTTTCTCTCTAGCTGATTCTTAATGCCACCCTCCTCTAGAGAGAGAGTGAAGTGACATCTGTGTACACTCTCAACCCCACTGCTATATGCCGGCTGCACGTCATGCTCCTAAAATCCCTCACATGTAAGATTATCCCACTTCTCACACCATGCTGTGAGTATGGAAGGCAGGTGCTTGGCAAATGCGGAAAACAGGGGTTGGAGATGAAATAACCTGTCCCGAGTTGCACAACCAGCCTCCACAGCACCATGGTTCAGCTCTCTTCCCCGAAGCACATTTTCTGTGGTCCTTCCAAGCAGAGTCCTAGTGGCTGATGTCACCCTCCCCGGTTACTGCAGACCCAGGTCTGATTTTTTTCCAATGTGTCAATTAGCTTCCACTGGGATATCTGTCCTTTCTGAGCTAGCTGAAAACAATGTCAAAAACAAGACTTTTTACAGGTGAAATGTATTATGTGAGTCAGTCTATTTAAAAAAAGTACTGTTCCAATGAAGGCTGATAAATCTACAATACCACCTTGGAAAAGCCAAGCCAAACCCAAGATCAAAGGGAACAGGGATAGACGAGTTCCATGAAATCTTCAAGTCCAACGGTGGAATATACAAAACACACCCAAGAGGATAACAACCATGGGAGTGAAAGGATAAAGAATAACATTGATGACCAGGAAAGAGGCAGAGGCAGCATAAACTCAGAAGGCCTAAATACGAAAGCGCAGAACGGAAACTGGGCTGAAGAGGGGTAGAAATTTAAGTAAAGAACACTCAAGCAGTTAAAGAACATTTTCTAGATCCATGGACTAATTCCTCAAAGGAAAAGTCTTTATTCTGCCTCTGACAGATCAGTGTCCAGTGTCTGCAGAGAGCTACTTAATCAAGGTGTAGTAAAATCACACAAAACAAGTCAAAAGGCATGCACACTCCCCGACAGCAGAGCCCTAGAGAATGAAGGGTCTGTCCACTTGTCCCCCAGCTGACATCCAGCTGTGTGTGCCCAGAGCCACAGGGGCCCGGGGCCAGGTGGAGTACTGCTCCAGCCCCTTCATCACAGGCACAGCAGGTGCTCACTCAACACAGGCCACGTCCCACAACGCTGGTTCCTGTGGACCTACAGTGAGTCATTCTGGTTGCTGGGGGTGAGTGGGAGTGAGGGTATGAGGCTCAGAGCTCTTCTCTCCATTTCTCTCTTGCCTGTCACTACTCTAAGATTCAGAAGATTCTGCCCAGGGAGAGTCCACCATTAAAACAGAGAACAGAAGCACTCATGGCTACTGTCAGCCACACTGAAAATCACGGTCATCTCAAGAGAGGAGACGAAGCCTTTCAATCAAGAGAATGGAGACAGCAGGGCCTCCCTGGTGGCGCAGGCGGCTGAGCACCATACTGTGAAGCTGTCCGCAGCCTCTGCAGCGAGGGTTCGATCCTGGCCAAGGAGCATTCCACATGGCGGGGGTAGACCTCTCCCGTCTTGCCCACTGCTCCCCTCTGCCTGTTCTGTTCCCCGCTTTGTCTCTGGTGAGTCCTCTCACCCTCCCGTGCATCTGGCCTGTACCCCAGTTCTTGTATAAATAAATAAATCTTTAAAAAAAAGAAAAGAAAAAGAGAATGGCGACAGCAGGTCAAGGTCTTAAGCACTGGAAGCACCTCTCCAGTCTGTTTTTTACAAGAAAATGGCTGGGGCTTGGATACAAGTTCAGTGGCTGCTGAGGAGTCCATCCATTGTAGATGCAAACATGGAAGTTCAAAGAGCCTCAAAGGCCACAGCAAAACCAAGTCGCCATTGTTCATAAACTTCAGGTAATTGTAAGTTACGGAACTTAAACTTTTATGAGGGAAAGGCATGACTGTGTGCTTCATGTGTGCCACTTGGTGTGTGTGAAATAAGAGGGAGGAAAAAGAAAATATATGCTATTTTCTATATTTTATACTGTGACATATATATTCTGGGATTTACTATTTGTCTACTAGAATCACCTAGAAACTTGAAAAGGCATTTATGTTCAGGTCTCACCCCAGACCAATCAAATCAGAATCTCTGGGGGTAACATGAGGGTAGGTGTGTGGCACACCACCCACCCCACCCCCACCCCATTTTCTGTCCTATTCTAATGTGTCACCAGGGCTGGGAAACAGGTGAATCTGGAAATGCAGCACACATTTGCCCGATTAACCTTCAAATAGGCACTCTCCCCTACACACATCAACCATGTATTCGGCAAATCTCTACTTTTCCCAACCTTAAACCAATAATAACAAAAGAAGAGTTGCCCAACAAAAGAATTGAGTAATATTCCACAGAACTGAATGAAATGATCTGCCTAATCTCTGAGTGTGTATATTTTGTTCAGGAAAATGTAAACCAGCTGTAATGTTCTGTCTCTCTTGGGGTGAAGTTACACCACAACACAGCTAAAGATAGCCCCGTGATTGTATGTTTGCAGGGAAGCACAGAATTAAGCACATCCAAGTGGGTGAAGAAAGGCCATATGTTGAGTGACTGTGGCTGCTAGGACAGCCTGAGAGTTTCCTTTCGCCCAGCAAATCAAAGACCTGGGTGCTTTGAGACGGGTAAATATAGCCTGGCCCCGGCAAGGACGGCTCTGTGGGCTGGAAGAGGTGCCTTCTGTCTCTCCAACGATGCCTCTTGTCAGACATACCTCACCTCCTCTACTTACCAGACTTTCCTAGTCAAGGTTTTTGGAAATGGTCATTAAGGTCAGAGCTAATTCAGGTCTGACCATGTGTCTGAAGAATGAACGTTGGTTGGAAAAAAAAAAAAAAAAAAAAACCACCGTGCCCTGAGGTAACTTTTTGGGCTTTTGACCATGATGGTATAAAATTTAAGAAGAAAAGTTTTTAGGTGCCCGGAGCCCTTACCAAGTGGAAGACAGTGACCAGTGGGTCGCCAATGACAAAGACAGCTGCAGCTGGGTGTCCTGTCCTCTGGTGCTATTTGCTGTAGAAACCCTGTGCAGGGCCTCCCCTGGTGGAGCAGCGGTTGAGCGCTGGGCTGCGAAGCTGCCCGCAGCCTCTGCAGCGCCCGTTTGATCCCTGGCCACCGGCGAGGGTCCCACATGGCACACAGACCTCTCCTGCTGCCCACTGCTTCCCTCAGCAGTGTTCTTCGTCAGTCTGCCTGTTCTGTTCCCCGCTCTGGCTCTGGTGAATTCTCTCACCCTCCCACGCTTCTGACTGTACCCAGTGCTTGTATAAATAAATAAATATTTTTTAAAAAAAGAAACCCTGTGCAGGCCTCTCCATCTGACTTCAGGTGACAAGTGTCAGGTAATTCCAGTAACTCTGCTGGGCAGTACCGGTGAGCCCAATCCATGAAGTCAACCTTGGTAGTCCTGTTGGGTTCAAGTCCCATAGGTACCACCTTGGGAGATGCAGGCCAGGACAGGCCCGCTCTACTGGATCACTGACGGCCCAGCTGTTCTGCCCGCACCATGGTAGGCCCAGTAGAGTCCAAGGCAAAAGCAAATGTCCTCAGGCACCTGAAAGAGTCTCACAAGTAACGCTGCTCCTTAGATTAGAGACAACTCTGAGCTTACACCATTCCCTTAACTCACGTATTAGACTTGTCATTATACAATGATACTTAAGCTACCTCCATGAGGAAAATATGCTAACAGCCAGGGTTCCCAAGCTCTATGAGAAACCAAGTAAACTTTTTTCTAATTATTATTTATTTTCCTGAAATTAACAGTTCCTCCTACCCCTTTCTTGGACCAGAAGAACATGGTTTCTTCGAAAAGGGTTCTATCCTTTTCTTAACCGAGATTAAGGCAGAAAGACCAAGACCCTTCAGTGCAAAAAGTACTATGATCTCTAAAGAAAAACAAAGTCCACCCTATTCTAGCTGCCTGAGCTTTATGAATAAATCAAAGCAACCTGCAGTCAAGGATTTGCTCCCACCTTTGTGCACCTTGTTTGAGAGCATGAAAAAAGCAAGATCTCTGCCATCTGCTTTTGAGGGACCAGCCCATGGAGAAAACAAGCCATTTGAGTTTTATAGCATGACATAATCAGCCACCAATCAACACAAAGGAAGTGGAGCAGGTTGTCTCTGACACCAATCTCTGTAACTGTCAAACTGCAGAGGGAAATGCAGGTTGTGAGGTAGGTTTTGCTTTTATCCAGTTTTAAACTACAGAAGAATGTGAGCAGCAGGGCTGGGGCGGGAGTGGGGGAGCTTTTCTATGGAAAAGACAGAACCCACCACCCTAAATTCCCTAGTTATAAGCTATAGATCATATACCTATCCCTGGGTCCTCTGCACCTCCCACTCCTGCTGAGAATGACAGTAAAACCCTTTGTTCTATGACACACTGAATGGCGACTCCCCGGTGCCCCCTGGCAAGGAAATACTTGAGGTTTTAGGAAAGGTGGTTCTTACGACTTGCGCACATGCGTATGTGTTGTCAAACAGAGTTCCAGGGCAAGGACTGAGTAGGGAATAAAAGGAAAATACTTTGGTTATTCAGATATTAAACTCTCTACCCAGAAACTAAACAGTTTCATTTGTGCATGACAGCTAGAGGTTCTCAGAATCTGGTTATTTTCAGTTCATTTTCCTCCCAGAAAACATTAACCATCTTATGAATGAAGCTACTTAGCCAAGGTTAGAATATGCAAGAGCGAGGGGGTGGCAGTGGCAGAGGGCACAGTGCTCCAGGGGTGCAGGGGTGAAGGAGAAAACTCACAGAGCAAATATTGTTTACAACTGCAGGCCACGCTACGCCTGTTCAAGCATATTATTACATTAAGACCCAAACAATACAGTTGGAGGCAGGGCGAGCAGGGCCGAGCCAGCCTCCGCTTTGCTAATGGCACAAGGGCAGCATTCCATGCGAAGTTCGCCCGGGCAACTGCGTGTGCCAGCTCTCCTGGGGACCCACTGGCAGGGGCCGCCGGGCACAGTGGGCAGCAGGGACAGGCACTCAGCTCCAAGGAAAGGCCATGGCGACCAGGTTTCAAGAGACTGGCACTACACCCCAGTTCACAGACTGGTATGAGAAGCATGTAGGAGAAACTGGATATTTAAATGAAAATAGAACACAGCCGAGCATGTTGAGAGAAGCAAGGTTCTCTCTGCTGCTCTCCCGTCACCTGAGGGGGCCCACCACACTATGTGAGACAGGGCTGTTCCCCAGAGCTTGTTTCCAATAGTATCACCATATACCCCTTAGTTCTTTTTTTTTGTTTTGTTTTTTGTTTTCTAAAAAATAAATTTACTTTATGGTTGAAGATTTCTTTCCAAAGAGTTCATTATATCTGAGTGTTTAGCTTAAAATTACCAGGCTCTGAAAGTTATCAAGATACATTGTTCATAGCTTACGGTACTGACTGAAGTTGCCCAGTCTCATGTGTGTTATTCTGGAGTGTTTTCTTTTTTTTTTTTTAAATAATAAATTTTATTTTTATATTCCCCCATACAATTGCAAACGCCCCATTCTGACCCCAATCCTTCCCCTCCTGCCCCCCACCCCCCAAAAAGTGTCTCTGGTTCATAGTTTTTTGTTGATTTTGATTTTCACTTTCTTATATTCATTTTCCTGGTCCCTTATTTAAGTTTTCTAGATTCCTGCTATGAGTGAGACCATCCGGTATTTTTCTTTTTCTTTTTGGCTTATTTCGCTGAGCATGATCCCTTCCAGCGCCATCCATGTTGCTGCAAATTGCATGTGTTTATCTTTTTTGAATGCTGAGTAATATTCCATGGTATATATGTACCACATCTTCTTGATCCAGTCATCTATTTTTGGGCATTTGGGCTGTTTCCAAAGCTTAGCTATTGTAAACAGTGCTGCTATAAACACAGGGGTGCAGGTGCTCTTTGGAATTGATGTTTCTGTGTCCTTTGGGTAAATACCTAGGAGTGGGATTGCTGGATCATATGGAAGCTCTATGTTTAGTAGGTCCCCTTAGTTCTTAATCCCTGCAACAACCAACATGCTATCAGATGCCGTTAAATATGAATGAGTAGGAGCAGTGGGTTCTGTTATTTTTTAACAGTATCACTAGATGTAAAATTAGTTTCAGATTAAGCCAATAAAATATATGCGCCAACAGAAACTTTAGGCTAGACTTAATCTAGACCTTTCAGGCTGTCTGCTGTCAGCTGAAATTCTTCCAGGAGAGAAGATTCCACTCTCCTCTTGTACTGCCATTTCGGTCTTTACTTTCTGCCAAGAGTTGTTTCTCTGGTGTGGGGCTGAGGTGCCATCTGTCTCCGTATTTTCTTCCCTGGCTCAGCTAAGCCTGTGGAGTGAGCTCACTGCCGGCTCAAGGCCTCTCTTAAAACCACCCCAGGACATGAGCTGCTTTCCTCTCATCCACTCATGTCCATACGAACTTAGGCTCAGAGGACACTGCAACGCAGGCTCATGCCCACCTTCACCATGGCCTGGTCTGAAGCTGGGTCCTCAGCTCACTCACCTGGGGGGGCCTCTGAGCACCTCTGCCCCACATGGGTCCTGTGAGCAGGACATGCACCTGTTCCAGGAAAAACAGCCAAAACAATGGCACCAACTCAAGATCCTCAAGCATCCACACTCCCACATCTCCCCAAATAGAACAGCAACACGATTCACATTGAGAAACCGCTTTCTTCTACTGGAGAAGCTGTTCCTAAGACATGGTGGTCAAGGACCATGACGCCCACAGAGAGGGGCTCTGTGAGGGCAGCGGGTGCCCTTTCCACACCAGCCCACTGGCAGCATCACCGGGCCCCAGTTCCACATGTGCGCCGCGACCCACCCAAGAATGCTTTTCGAGCCCAGCCCACCACATGCAAGACCACAGACCAGGCTTTCTTTCTGCCCAAAGATGGGAGAAGGAAGGGGTGAGAGAAAGAAGAGGCTATATTTAGCCAGCTGACCAATATAAAAGGAATAAAATGAGTCATAAAGGCCAATACCGTGAGCACTTGCTATGGCTCAGCAAGAGGACAGTCCGGCCACGAGCCACGTCAGGGCTGCTCAGAGCTGGGGGTGGTTTGCTCAAGAGCACAGATACTTTCTCAGATTATAGGAAAAGGCAGAAACAAGCCCAGAGGGAGATACAAGCAACAACCTGACTATGTTGTTCCAAATCTAATCTAAAAGGAAAGCCAGAAAATCACTCCTGGTAAAAGCAGGGAACTAAATATTAGGAGGAGGGAACAGGTTTAAATGACCCAAAGCAGGCGGCATTTCAAGTACCTGGAGCTCCATGCCTGTCCCTGGGGTGCGGGCCTCTCCCCAGCTGTACTCAGTGGCAGCTCCACTGTCTGCCTACAGTCCGGGGGACCAGAAGGTTTCATCAGCTGTGGTTGGTGGGGGGGAGGTAACCAATACTTTTTAAAAGAACAGAAAAAGGGGTAACGAGGCAGCCTGCAGTCGTCTCAGAGCAGCTGGCACAGCTGGCCTCCCGACTCTCTCAGGCAGGCACCTCCTGTGAGCCCCAGGCCGTGCCCTTTCTGCACAGTGGGACCCCAGCAGTGTCTTCCACTCAGCCTAAGGACAGCTGCCCTGTAAGTGTGGCCCGTCTACCCTGGTAGGTGTGAAAGCTCTCTTGGGGAAGCCTCTTTGAGAATACACGCCTGTGGTTTCCCAGTGTCTCGGCACCCGGAAGCCAAACCACCCCTGCACCTCGTAGATGTGGACACACATGAACACACACTCACGAGTACACACAGGGACACACGCCCCACCCCACCAGGCCATGGGGAGCGCTCCTCTTATCTAGAACATACAGCAAAAGCTTATTTTGTGGTAGTGGTGGTTGCTTTCTGCCTTTTAATGAGGTCTGATTTGTTTTCTTGCCTTTATTCCAAGACTCGCTGTACTCCCCGCTGGGCCAGCCAGACCACATCTAACCTGGGAGCGGTGAGCAGGTTCTAAGGAGCTGCCTATTTTTAGCCTCTGGGCCTTCCTGCCCTCTTCCCCAGGGAAAGGCCCTCCCTTTGCTCTCCAGCAAGCTGTTCTGGCTGGAGCACAAGATCCTGACACAGGCCCTGGGTTGCCTCTCCACACGCAGGACTTCAAAGGCTAAGGACCTGAGAGCCTGGAGTAAAAGTGGGAGGGGAGAAATTTTTTAAATCACAAAGAAAGTAGGAGTGTGACTTTGGAAGTGAAATGTGGTACATAAATTGTTGTCGTGTCCACCGATGGCAGCAGAGCTGCTGAGCCACATGGCTGGGCTGGCACACCTTTGCCTCTTTGTTCTTTCAGGCCAGCCCATGGCTACTGCACACATCAGTCTAACAGCTCCCATCCCAGTGGGCAGGTGGAACCAGCCAAGTCAGCCGGTCAACCTGAAGGGCCAAGCCGCCCACCAGCACAACCATTCCTCCTTTGAGTGGCCAGTCTGCAGGTAAATCAGAGGAAAGAGATCCTTTCAGGAATGAAAATAACAACACTGGGGTATCTGCCTCAGCCTAAATGCCAAGATAAGGCACTATTACTGAACAACACACATAGTATCACATACACAGGCAGCTGTGACACAACCACCAACATGAACTGAAAAGCGAAGTCCACTAATTCTGGTTTTTCATTGACTTGTCATTGTAAAATTCTAAGTCTAGGAAGAAGCTTCAATCCCCTCAAGAGTTAAAAAGAATCTTTAACGATTTATCACAAGATTCAGATGCAGCCAAAATAGATCCAATGCAAAAAGTTAGACATACTCTATCTTAAATCAAGAGCAAAGGAAATGGAAGTCCAACTGGTTAACTTAATGATCTTCATCTTCAAAGCACCAGAAATCAACATTTGTGAATCCATCCACATATACGATGCCTTCTCCCAGACAGATATCCTGTGTCCCACAGCAAAAAAAGTAAAAAGTGAAAAACAATGATGGTATAGATCCAGGACCTCAACTTTCAAGTCTGCAAGTTCTCAAGCCTCTGCTCCAACAAAGAAAATACACAACAGGTCCCAAGCTGATCTACCAGATTCCTGTACCATCCATCTCCCCTCCTGCCACCTGCCATTGAAGAAGAAACTGTCCTGCAGTTTGCCAAGCCCTTCCTGCCCAGCTCTGGCGTGGGAATAAAAAAGACAGCAGTCATATTTCCTCTATACCTGCACCAAGTTTTGGCAAGTAGCTCCCTCAGGCAGTCAAAGTTCAAGAGCTGGGCGGAAGGATGTCTCCTGTCTAGCCACAATCTTGCTGGCTTTCTAACTATATTCCTGAAAGCTCCCAGGACAGTGATTTAGGTCAGATTCCACCTCTCTGTGATCTGTTTTGTGCATCTGTGTGTAGCAGCACAAATGCTGGGGGGAGGGGACGGGCACAGGTTCCAAGGCCTCCGTCAAGCCCCGGCTCCTCCCAAGTTCTCACACATCAGCCAAATATCATTTGATACCAGACACTCCTTCCCGAGACTGGTGTTCCTGGGAAACTGAATACACAAGACAGGGACTTTGTTTCTTAGGAGTTTATGATCCCTCCTGGAAATCCTGAAACAATGCAAGGGGGGATAGCTACACATAACTTTTAGTAAGATGTGTCTATTTTATCCCTTTTATCAAACAGAAGGTATCTATCTCGAAGATGAACAAGAATCCCATTAAAGTAGCTTTAAAAAAAATGCTAGTTATGGTTAAGTCCTTGAACACACTCATTTCACAGCATCTAGCTACCACTTACCAAGCACTTATGTGCCTAACACTTTAGTACATGCTTTCCCGGCATTATCTTCAGAATAACAGTGTAAGTATAATGTTATCCTCACTTTAGAGGTCAAGCAATTAAATTACAGAGCAGGGAAGATAGTCAGCTCCCCCAAGGTCACATACGGACAGTTCTCCATGGAGCTGGGAGAATTTATTTACCAGGAGTCGGCTGGTTCCAGGGCCCATCTCCCCTCCACGATCATCGCTTCATTCAGTACATGCCAACTGACTGTGTCCACTCACTTTCCCCCGCCCTTTTGGTAATAAATTCTTATAAGTATGTATGTCACATCTCACATCCTCTACACGCTCTGACAAACTTTTAAATAAATGGTGACTGCCTGTCAAGCTACAGATGCTGATTTTTGCGGGCTCTGTGCCAAAATTATATTAGGTGTCATAAAGCCATCCGAAAAAGGATGAATTTGCCAAGCAAAAGAAATCGTGACATGGTTAACTAGTATAAAAGGTGGTAGATTAATACAACATGAGCCAGGCCTATAAGCAAATGTGCTTCTGTGCACACACAAATCACCTGGGAATCCTGTTTCAATGCAGGTGCTATTCGGGAGGTCTGGGAGGGGGCTGAGTGGCTGCCTTTGTAACAAGCTGCTGAGTGATGTCAGCGCTGCTGACCAACAAGAACCTAAAGGATTCCTATGGCCCACCTGGTATGGGGTGATTTACAAAAGAAATGAATCAGAAAGAGACTATTTATTTATTTATTTTTAAAAATTTATTTATTTATTTATGCAAGTACTGGGTACAGTCAGAAGCGCGGGAGGGTAAGAGAATTCACCAGAGCCAGAGCGGGGAGCAGAACAGGCAGAAGACCGAAGTACACTGCTGAGGGGAGCAGCAGGAGGTAGGAGAGGTCTGCGCGCCATGTGGGACCCTCACCGGTGGCCGGGGATTGAACCGGCACTGCAGAGGCTGGGGGCAGCTTCGCAGCCTAGCGCTCAACCGCTGCGCCACCAGGGGAGGCCCAGAGAGAGACTCTTTAGAGGACTGAGTAAAACTGGAGCAGTTTGGGGTAGAGTGTCCGGAAGAGAGAGAGTAGTATTTTAGATTGTGGGGCCTGAGGGGAGGGAACTCAAGCAAAGAGAAGCACAGATGCACAGGTCATTCAGAGCATAGTTGTCTATATTTGTCTAAGAAAAGATAAAGATATTCCAAAGCTGCATCACTGCTTGATTGCCAAGGATTATGAGCATTCCCTCTGAAGAGCCCTGAGTTCCTCACTGACAGGCCTGAGAGTAGGTTTGAAGTAGGGAATAGCTTCAGTTTGTTCTAAAAAGGGTCACACTTAGGGCTAAACACCTTGCAGAAGGCAGCCCTGGGAGCTCAGCTACGGGGTGACACTCAGAGGTTTGAAGCCATGAACTCTGGCATAGCCCCAAAGAATGTTTCAGACATTTTTTAAATCCTTACCATCCCATAATGAACAGGAAAGGAAATCCCACTGTCAGCCCCACCCTGTGCTGGCCTCCTCACACGGGGCTCCCAGGAGAAGGGCCAGAAAGTGGTCTCGCCAACTGTGCCATCTGGTGATGTGGCCCAGCTTCCTGGCGGGGTCACTTCCTCTGCTGTCTCAGACAAAGTGGCACTGCCCCTTCCCAAGAAGTCCCTCAGCAAACAGGAGCGAGTGCCCAGATGCAAGGAAAGGCCCCGCAGCACACAGAGTGCAGAGGAGACTGGATTCAGAAGCAGGAACAGGGACCCGAATCAAGCTTCCGCCATTCGGCAAGACACGTCGACCTCTCTCAACCCTTTCTCACATTTATGAGCTGGAAATCACAATTTGCCTCTCTCTCTCTCTCTCTCTCCCTCTCTCTCTCTCTCTCTCTCTGTGTGGTTGGTGTGGATCAAATTTGGCAATGTGTGTGAAAATGCTTCGTAAGCTGTCAAGTACTATGAAAACAAAATCCCTTGCTCTTAAGGAGTCTGAGAAATCAGAGAGGCCCTTTGTGATGCTTCCTTTCCGCTCTGCGAATATATTATTTATTATTCCTTTCACGAAGGGAAAAACTCAAAGTTCAATGAAGAAACCGTGGCCGTGTTCAAGGCCAAACACCACGTGCGTGGCTGTGGAGGAACGAAACGACTACTAAGGGTGGCCAGCGAAGTCAGATGTGTTTCTGTTGTGGGAAGTGAGAGCGCAATCGACTAATTCCCCTCCAGAGAATCACCATTTTGACAGCTCCTCAAGGAGCCCTGGAAGAGTCAAATCACTGAGAACTCAACTCACTTCCCTGACCTATGAAAACCCAGGGTAGACTTGACTGGAGGGACGACGAAGCCTCCACCGCCTTGGATGAGCGTTTGTCCGGGCAAGGATTCAGATTTCTTTTCTGTAGAGAGACAGGACTGGGCTAGCTACGTGATTAAACCTTTTGTGAACAGGCAGCCCCTAAGCTCTAGAACAGGTAAAAGCTGCTCTCCTGAATCAGGGTAGGTGGCCCCCAGGACTCCATTCACCTGTCTCCAGACCACTCAACAATCTCGTTTTCGTTTCCTAAGGTGCCACCAAGGAAATCCCAGCATCTAGATAATAATACGCCTCTTGAGTAAGTGACCAGCTCCGACATGCAAAGGCAGCGAGGTGCCTCCTCCTTAATCTCCCACCATATTCCACTCTCCCAGCCGTTGCGAACCGGCTGCAGTTCTGGAGTTAAGGAGACACAAGGAAGCCAACCCGGGTGCCTTTTGGTGAAAGAGCAGAAAGAGGAAAACATCCAATGTAAAGAAGAGGTTCAACAACCAATCAGTCACACACTGGAAAAATCTGAGATTTTGTGATTCGCTGTTAAGGTGGGGAGTTGGGGGGTTGGGGCGTGGCGGGAGAGGTCCACACGCAGGCTGGCAGGTCCAGAGAGGCTGAGGAGTGCCACAGGGTAGAGGACCTGGCTCACACCATGCACCTGAGGACAAGATAACACCTACCACCGAGAAAGGCTGTCTGTCACCTATGGAAAATGCTGCCCGGTGGGCAGATACTGAATAAAAGCTACCGGTGAGCCACGGTGATGCTGGGTCTGCCGTCTGCTCCTGATTCAATATCCACATCACAAGGTTCTTGTAAGGATTAAATGCCAGTGCATTTAGGCACTCACAGGGGCCCAGCACACTGTAAGTGCTCAATAAGTGGCCGTCATTAGCTATAATCAGCTCCTTTCCCAAGTCCCACTCCTCAAAAATCTCCCTCATTTGGCCCACCCCCAGTACTGCTTGTTCCTATGAAATCCAAGCGCACCTATTCCCCCCATCTCCAGGGAACCTTCCCTCTGTCCCCCTGCTAAGGCGAGGATGCAAATATCATCACACTGAGGAGCTGGGGGCCACTCGGGCTCACCCCCGGCCTAGCCGGCCCTGGAAGAAGCTACGAGCAGCAGGGGTAACAGAAGGCATCTAAAAAGGTTCCCAGCTGAGACCCAATTAAAAGTTGAGAGCCAGCACCATCTCCTGCATGCACGCACACACTTATTTCCACCTACCATCATCCCAGAATATATTAATATAATTCTTGCAAATTAATACCTTCTCATGCCACCGCTGAGAAGAATGTTTTCTGAGACAAAGCCCACACTTCTCCTGACAATTCCATTTGCATTTCAAAGGGTCAGTGACAATATCCTGGACAAGCTCAGCCAGGGGTGGGAGGTGGAAACAGATCATATCTGCAAAGTCCCAAGCTGATCTCTAACTCTCCCACTGAGCTGAGTACAGGATCCAGGTGTTTGAAAGGACTTGGGTCCAGAGAACCTAGGAATTTCAGATTTTTAACTATAAACCCAAAATCGGTGTCAGTGAATGTATATGTGCAGAAGGGGAGAAAGTGAGAGCTGAGGAAGTCTTGATAGTGTGTGCTCTGTGGCCGGGGCTCTTGGAAGATGCAGCTGCAGAGAACTGCACACACACACCAGTGTCTCACACTGAGGTCACTGGCTTAATCCGCCAGAGCTGCTGCGTGCTCCCCCACTGCCTGCTCCCTGAGGTCCCGCAACGGTAACTGAGTGATGAGGCTAAGTAGGCCGCACACCAAGATCACAGCTTCTAAGTAAAACAGGATTCAGAGAAGGAAAGGGGGTAAGAGTTCAGAGGCTTAAGAACAGCAGCCTCCCAGGTATGCCCAGGCCTCACCTCCACTGCTGTTGACCAAGATGCCACCCACAGAAACACATCACACCCTCACCCACCTGGCTTCCATGCAGCCCCTGTAGTTGGGCTATTATTTAGCTGAAAGGGACATGCGAGGACAGCCAGTGTGTCTGGAAAAAGGATGACTACATGTGTATGTCCAGCTCTTCCTGATGGCCGCAGAGACAGGGCAGGGAGACGGGACTCACATGAAGCAGAGAGCATGGACGAGACACACTGGCAACAGCAAAGCAGTCAGATGACAGCAAAGATCTCCCAGTTTTATCAGGCCAACATAACACTGGGTTCCAAAGCCACGTGTCCTAGTTCCCTGCAGCCAGCTGTGCCCATGGTTCCTAAGTGCTGGTTAGTGAGATGCAAGCAGGGTGTGTGGCCTTCCAGGAAGACGCCTTTAAAGGAACTGTCTCACTTGGGAGAGCAGCTTTTTGTCTGTCCATCTCCTCGCTCTCGAGTTTTCCCTGGAGACAGAAATGCGAGGGGTAGGGTTCCCACAGTGATGTCTGATTTGAGGTGCCGGGGGGAGTGAGGTGAGACCCTCACCTGCCCACGGAGTGGAGTCTGGCACAGTTACTGGGGACAGAACTACACAGTGAGAAGGAACTGAAGTCCAGTGGCCACAGAGCTGGCCACCCCAGCAGTGGGAGTCCTACTTCTCGGCTTCTTTTATATAAAGAAGAGAAGTTTGCATGCTCAAGCTGCATTTTGTAATTTCCAATCCACACTAATCCTGACTGATCCACTCACCTTAGCAGAAGCCTTACTGACTAAGGGCAGCACTGAAGGAGTTAAGGTGGCACGCTGTCTTCTGTGGAGACAGGACAGCCCCCGCCACGGCAGCTCATCAGTGGACGCCTGTTTATAGAAAACAGCTTGGGTTGCAGTTTCTGAAGAAGCAAATGCTGCTACTAATTAAACAGCAGAGATTTTCTCGGGGAGTCTGGAGGAAGGGAGGCTCACCCCCAAGGAATTAAATATTACACGTTTACTCATAACTGCAATCTCAGGGTAAAATGATCCATGAGGTGGACCCTGGATGACATCACCTGTGGATTTTCCTCAGGGAACGAAACCACACAAACCCCAGGACAGTCTACTTCTCTCATGGTTGGGACGGTTATCCCCATGCTTCCTGTAGTAAGGGCCGACCAGGAGTAGCGAGCATATCGCTCAGCCTTGGGCTCATTCATGGGGCTCAGACTCACCCCCGCTGGCACTGGGCCCTCAGGCATGTCACTGTTAAGCTGCCCCAAAGCAAATGCCTAGTAAGGACTAGGCTGACTTGTGCACTCTGCTCGATGGTGATGATGACATATGCCGGTGGCAGTGAGTGAAAAAGAAAGCACCTACTGTGCGGCCTGTCCTCCCTCCAAAGCAGCCTGATGTGCCAGCAAAACAGCTCACCCCCATCCTCTTCTCCTGTGGAAGCTGGAACCGAGGCACGCCCCTTCCCCTCAGGCCAAAGAAAACCCTTCACAGGTCAAGTCAACTGACCGCCATGGCTGGACCACACCAGTCCCACGCAGCAGCCAGCAGGCCAGAGCTGACTGCAGACAGGCTTGGGGGGAGCTGGCCGAGCGCCGGGCAGTGCCTGGTGCCAGAGGCGGCCGCTGCAGGGGCCACTGGCAGTGATTGCCTAAGCTTGGAGAAGGGAGGAGGGAGCAAAGTTGTTTTGCTAGTGAGGCATTAGGTAGGTTAAGGAAATAAATTCCCCCTGATTTTTCTAGGACAGAAAAACAGAGATAAATAAAGGGGGTGCGGTGCTAACAGAAAGGGTACAGGAAAAAAAATTAACTGGCTAGAAGACAGACCTTATAAGGGAAGGTTAAAGGAATGAGACTCATTTGGCATGAAGATGAAAAAAATCCTAATACCTTCCCTGTCTTCAAGGTCCAGTAGTACCCAGAGCCTGGAAGTGTACTTCATGAGCAAAAAAAAAAAAAAAAACCCAAAAAAAAAACCTTTAATATTTGCTGATTGACTGATTGGCTAAAAAAGTTGCTAGTTCTAAAGTTCCTCGGAAAGTGAGAAGATGTGACAGAGGACAGACAGGTCCCCGCCCTGCATGGTTAGTTCCCTCCCCGTTCGCACACAGGCTTACTCCCCTGGCCACACACACCCGTCTAGTTCAGCTGCTCTTAGACGCTGTCCTTACTCCTCACTAGGCAGTGAGCTCCCTGGAGGGCAGCAGGTCACGCCTTATCCCTGGGGGTGGGGCGGAGAGTCTGGTTCCTAGTACACAAAGATGCAGAATAAATGAAAACCACAAATACTGACTGTTCACCCCCTATGTGCCTGGCCCTGGGGACAGAACAGTGAGCAAAACAATCACAGTCCTGTCCTCACGGAGCTTCCATTCTAGTTGGGGAAACAGACAACACACAAGTAAAGCCTGACATAACAGAAGGAAATACACACTGAGGGGGGTGAAGAATAAAGTGTGGAGGAGGGCAGGAGGTGCTGGGGGTGGTCAGCTTTCATCAGGGTGCAATGGGGAACCACACAGGGGTCTGAAGAATGGCAGAAGAGCAGCCAAGGTGTGAACATCACCATGATGGCTGCTGTGTAGACAGTAGATCTAGGGGTTCATGGGTGGGAGCAGGGAAGTTACTCCAAAAATCCTGGGGGCTAGGTGATGGTGGCCTGGCCTGGCAGAGTATCAGTGCAGGTTGTGGGCAGACTCTGAATCAAAATGTGAAGGTGGAGTTACAGGATTTGCTAATGGAAAAAAAATATAAGCTTAAAAATAAAAGAGAATAATACCAAGGTTTAGGCTGGCCGAAATAAAAAGATAAATGAAGAATTAACCAAGGAACAAATGGATGAACCTCCTTCCTGTTGGGTCCTACGAGACGCAGAGGAATGAACGCAACAGCACCACGTCATCCTCACTGCAGGAATGTCAGCCCCTGGGGAGGAAAATCACCGGGCAGAGGTCCTTCCTCCATCACTGGAT
This sequence comes from Talpa occidentalis, assembly GCF_014898055.3. NCBI lineage: Eukaryota > Metazoa > Chordata > Mammalia > Eulipotyphla > Talpidae > Talpa > Talpa occidentalis. Next base: position 75,763,025 of record NW_023601653.1, read on the forward strand.
CCAGCCTCTCACCCCAACTCCGCTTCTCACCCTCCTGGCCCCAGGATCCTTCCCTGCGGGGCGAGCAAGTGGTCTCACCCCCAAAGTGCTCTTCAAGCTCCTTATCACTCCTGAACAGGTCCAAAACAGCTCCTCAGCGTTCCCGATAAAGCGAAAGCCCATATCCTTAGCACACACACCAACTGTTTGAGTTGACTCCCCACACTGTGTGCTCTACCTTGGAGGCAATCATATCTCCAACTTGGGGTGCATGAGAGAGAACAGGAGATAAGGGAAAGCAAGAGATTTTGGAGGGTCTGTACCCCAAGCTCACTCTCAGAGCAGTGCCTGCCCTCAAGTCATTCTAGAGCATCTCCTGTTGCAAGGAAGGCCGATCAACCCGTGCCAAACCACTCCCACCACCACGTCACCTCTCCTCCACCTGCTCACAACTTCCAAACAGCAAAGGGGACTTTGCATTTCTGTGAGATTCATCTTTAAAAACTGTCTGGAGTTACTTTTCCTAGCCAGATCTATACAACCTAGATCCTGAGACAGACAATAAGACCTACAGAAAAAAAAAAGAAATCAAAATGGGCAAAGATAGGAACGTATCTTTTACGGATCATTTTGAGGCCAATGACTATAAGAGAGTACTCAGTCTGTCAATCAAAAGCTTTGCCACCTGCTCCCAAGGCAACTAACTAAGGATGGCCACAGGGAAGAGAGTATCCCCACCCACGAGAAGCTTGCAGTCCAATCAGGGAAACAACTAAAATGCTACAGCAAGCAGTTCCTGCAGGTACAGGCAGGCTAGCACTGCACGGATGAGCAGGATTTGATAAGTAGGTAAGAGGGGGTCCTTTGGGTACAGAGAAAGCATAGACAAGGGTGTAGACAGGACTTAGCATAGTAGGGGTGGGGGGCTAGGAGGAGGGTGCAAAATGGTGCTGGGCAGGCAGGCAGCTCCCTGTGGGCTTTCGAAGCCAGGGAGGAGAGCTGATCTGGGATACAGGGAAGCAGCCCAGCCTTCAAAAGAGAAGAGCCTGGCCAGGAGGGCAGGATCAAGGAAGGTGGAATTGCAACCAGGCCTTGACAGGAAACCTGGGCCACCACTTGGACATGAGATAAAGGGACCAGATTAGACTATGGCAATAAGAATCGGAATTTAGAAAGAGAAAATCTTTTAACAACTACTGAGCACCAACAATAGCAGGTATAGTTTTATGTGTTGTTATGTGTTGCGGATAAGTAATATCCAAAGACATTGTTAAGAAAGAATACACAGATTAGATTAGCAGACACACAAAGCAACTGCCGGCTTTATTTGTTATCTGCATTCTGCTCAAGGTTGGGAAGGCTGACAAGCATGTCCGTACTCCAATCCATGGCTTAACTTTATCTACTTTTCGTAGGGAAACGTGCATGAGATGCACTAACAGCTTTCTGCATTCCTTCATGGCAAGCATTTTGTACCCCTGTATTTTAATGAACGGGGGGATCTGAATTCTGTCCTCTTAAGTAGTAAGGCAAGACAGCTGCTGACATGCGATGGGCTTACTGCCTCCATTCCTTACCTGCATGGCCAAGCACCTTTGTTCCTCTGTGGGGCCCGAGCAGATGAGGACAACTGAGGCTTGCAGGGTACCTCTGAGATCCCCTGGCACCGAGGAAGACTTATCACTCATCTATGCCCCCTCCCACTCTCAAAGTGCCCTGTGAGCCTCAGGATCCCCCACAAACTCACTATAACCACCAGCACTGGGAGCCACAAACATCTCTTCTGCCCTTCCCCACCCTAACCCACTCCCAAACCAAATGCCACAGACTGAATCTCAGCCTCTCAGAGTCAGGTGCCCCTTCATCCATTGGGCAATCACCTGAGGGTCCAATATGTGCAAGGTCTAGGGACATATTTTAAAGACCAAGTCCCCACCCTGGCCTGTAACACATGGCAACATCTGAGCCCCTCACAGATTTTTAAATGCCATGGCAGGAACAACCTAGGTACTCACAGACACTTCCTTGTTCCTCTTCCCCAAAGGCAGAGAGACACCTGTTTGTTTTTGAAGCCCTATGTGCAGAATGTTATAAATGGGGTATATTGAAAATGAAAAAGGGTATTACCATTGGAATGAGAGCGCTGTGTTCTAACCAGAATGAAAATAGCCTCTCCTCAGCCTCTCCTCCTCAGCTCCAGTGCAAAATCCAAGGCAGGCGGACTGGAGGGAGGCCAACTTGTTGCTATCATTCTGTCACTCTGTGTTCCTCAGCACCCAGCCTCCTCCAGCAGTACCCCCCTCCCCAATCACACCCTTGTGATTGCATTTTTATCTTGCAGAGTCGAGGTCAAACATGCACAAGCCAGTCTTTCTGCCATTTACAAAATAACTGCTAACCCAGGACATTGCTCCACGTAGGACACTAATGCCAGAGCCAGAGGCCCCAAATGATGAGTTTGTAATTTTGTTTGATCATCTGCCCATTTGGGTTTTGTTCACCATCTCTGCACACAGCACATATCCACACTTACAAACAACCATAACGGGGTGGAGGAGGGAGGCAGAGGGATTAGCTCCACAAAACTTTGACCCTACTTGAGATTAAAATCTCCAAACCAAACTCATGCGCCTCTGTCAGCTGTCACCCACCTCAACTCTGTCATCGTCTATAACTAGGACCCTCAGACACAAGGTTCTGCACAGGGAATGTGATCCACAAATGAGCTGTTCCTTTAAAGATCTGCAGCAGTTTAAAAGCAGCTGGTTTCTGGTATGAACCAGTCCTGAGAAAGCAACTCTCACTTCATCTACAAAGGACAAGGTCCAATGATTTGAGTTTTGTTTTTTAAAAAAAAAAAGAAAGAAAGAAAAGAATTGCTCCATGCAGATAAATTCAAGACTCAAATACACTCACTGGTTCAACAACAGGGGGCTGGGGGGACTTAAGCAGCAGCAGGAAGAAGGTGCTGCACCCCTAAAGCTAAACGTGGACAGAGGGAAGGGAACATTCCAAAACAGAATGACAGAAAGTGGATGCAGGGCTCACCTCAGCGCCACTCAGCCCAGGCAGCTCCACAGGTGACCCAGTCCACACAGGTAGGCGCCTCCCACTTGCTGCGACAGGAATCCTCTGACCAGGGAGGAAACAGTGGCAAAGCTCATCTGTGCAGTCTCCTCTCCTCTCCCCCACACTTTTCATTTAAAAAGGGAAAATACTGGGCCTCCCTGGTGGCGCAGGTGGTTGAGCACAGCGCTGTGAAGCTGTCCGCAGCCTCTGCAGTGCTGGGTTGATCCCCACTGGCCGCAGAGATACCCACATGGTGCAGCAGACCTCTCCTGTCTGGCCCGCTGCTCCCCTCAGCAGTGTATTTCGTCAGTCTGCCTGTTCTGTTCCCCACTCTGTCTCTGGTGAGTCCTCACCCTCCCACACATCTGACTTATACCCCGGTTCTTGTATAAATAAAAATAAAATAAAATAAAATAAAATAAAATAAAATAAAATAAAATAAAATAAAATAAAATAAAAACATTTAAAAAAATAAAAAGGGAAAATACTTGTGCCTCAGAAAAACTGTGACTGTAAGAGTCCTTCTATGTCAGAAAATAATCACTGGCTTTTTAAAGGTTTCAGTACCACCTGAAGTCTCTAAAAGAGCCTGAAGTTGGCAGAAGCCGCACCAAGTAATGGGATGATGGTGGTGGTGATGCTACTAACAACAGCTACAATTAATTGATTATAATGTATTTATTACCATGTGAGGCATTGTTTTCGGGCTGTCTAGCCATCCATCCATCATCCTCGCTGTGAGGTAAGTACAATTATCAGCCTGATTTTATAGATGAGGAGGATACACAGAGAGGTTAAGGAACTTGTCCGGGTCACACAGCAAGGGATCTAGCCAGCACCTGACCTCAGGAAGTCCCAACTGCCCGATCAAACAGCCTGTGTACTTATAGCTGTTATCATCTTAATCCCAAAACAACCCTAACAGTCACTAGTACCTGTAAATGACATGGTGGGGTGGGGGGTGAAGAAAGATTAGGGAATTGGTGGAGCAAGTAAACTGCAGGAGTCAACCGTGGTCTGACCACCACAGCCCGCACTTTGTCACTTCACACTTCGGGGTGGTTTGACAAGCCAACACGGGGCCTCTGTGCAGACAGATGTTTCCTGGGACTGGAACAGGTGACACTGAGTCTCAAGGGCACATGGGGAGGAGAGAACGAAGAAACAAGAACCAGATCGAAGGGTCCGAAGGTGCTCACGCTGCCAAGAGGAATCTGCCCTCCGCTGCCAAACTCCTGACTTTCCAACAAAACCTTTATCCTGGCGAGTGTCGCCCCAAACTACACAGATTTATTGGTTAGCCACTGCATCACGTCACCTGTGTGAAGGCAAGTCCCTCTGGGTCTCCAGAGACCCATTCTCGCTGAGACACGCTGCCCTCCCCTGGCCAGCCCGGCCCCCGTGCCCACAGCATGCACTCCTCACTCGGGCCCTGCCTCATGCTGTTTCCTGCACCTCCATCCTCTCATCGTCCTCCACCATATTTCAGTCTTCCGCTGGGGTCTGACACAGGCGCCCCCTCACCTCTAGTCCTTCTTGAGCTCCTCCAACTCTGAGCGCCTATGCACTTACACATGCATGCGTGTGTGTGTGTGTGTGTGTATACACCTATACATAGATAAACACGTACATTTATAGATACAAATAGTACTTATTCACTTCTAAGCACTACTGTTTGCCATGGTATGTTTCCCCATTGGGAAATTCCTTGGGAGGCGCAAATGCAGAGAAGGCCTCTCAGCACAGGCTTGGGAGTCAGACCAAGCCAGACTCCTGACTCAGTCCAGTTCCCACTTAACGCGCCTGTGAAATGGAGGGGAAAGGGTTAGGATGCAACCTATGAAGTTGTCTGCAGCCACTGCAGCATGAGTTCAATCCCCGGCCAGGGAGCTACCCACATGGCGCGTCAGACCTCTCCTGGCTCACCCGCTGCTCCCCTCAGCAGTGTACTTCAGTCAATCTACCTGTTCTGTTCCCCACTCTGTCTCTGGTGGATCCTCTCACCCTCTGCACCTCTGGCCTGTACCCCAGTTCTTGTATGCATGAATGGATAGATCTTTAAAAAAAAAGAGGGGAAACAGTACCTGCTTTATCAGGTATTTCGTAGAAGTAAATGAGAGAATGCATTCCTAAGACATTTTCTATAACCTCGGGTAAAAAGTTCAATAAAGAATTACTCCATCCCTGCCCACCGTCTAGCCTGATGCTGCTGACCATGCAGCTGAGGTCGGCAGGCAGCTACAGTTTGGTGCTAAATGACCCAAGGCCAGGGGTCCACTGTGGAAACAGGAAGAGAAGCGTAAAGGGTGTTCGAGAAAGTAAAGGATCAGAGTGGTGCAGGCAGAACAGGACAACAGGCCCTGAGGGCTAAATCAAGCACCCCAAGGGGCACGCGCCCAAAGGGCCTATGCTCGCAAGGCTTACTGCCTGAGCACTCAGGGAACCCGTGAACTACCCAGAACACAGAAGAAATACATAACTGCCAAGGGAATGGGAGAGCCAGCGGCTCCCAGGGTTTTGCTGGCATGGTGAGTCCTCTCACCATCAATAACTGTTTGATTGTTATGTGATACAGGCTATTCCTTACAACCTATTGATTAACAAAAATGCCTAATGATCAAAAGCTTCAATGAATTGGACAACACTTTTGACAATGAATTTATATTTTGTTAATCATGACAGTTATCTATCTACACTGCCAAAAAGGAGGTAGAATATACATTAGAGATGCCATTAACTGTCAAGCTATGATGCTGGATGAATCTTCTCTATGGATTCCCAAGACTGGGCACTGAGCAGTCAGTCTCTCTCTCTCTGTCCTTGGCACACAGATCAGTGGCATACACCTACTGTTCAGGAGAAATGACACACTTCACTTCTAGCAAATTCAATTCTATAAACATTTAACTAATTTAATTACTATAATAAAAGGCAATGCTTGTGAAAATAGGTCAAAGGCACCAACCAGGTCGGTTTTTCTTTCTTCTTTCACAGAAGAATAGCTGGAGTTGAGATCCTGCAGGATGGGGTAAGATGGCAGTGGTCATCATGGAGAAGGGGACAGGAAGGGATATGAGGGAATTCACATGAACAAAGAAACAGAGCAGCAAACCAAAGTACTGGAACCTACTGGAACCTGCCTTTGTGAGTTCGTTGGGTTAAAAGGGAGAGTGACCTTGGCACAAAACTCAGATTTGCAATACTGAAGGTACACAGCTCCTCAAAAGATTAATAGAGAGCTATATAAAAAGACGAGATAGTGCCTTTTGGGACAAAATAGATGGATCTTGAGATGATTATGTTAAGTGAAACAAGTCAGAAAGTGAAAAGACAGATACCAGATGATTTCACTTATTTGTGGAATATAAATAACCAAAGAACACAAACTGGCAAAGCACAGCAAAAATAAGTCTCCAATTCTATGAAAAATGTACTGGTTACCAGAGGGACGAGGGGGAGGAGGGAGAGAAGGGAAGGGACAGAGCAGCGGGATTGAAGTTTTGGTGGAGGGTGCGTGAAGCAGGTGCACATATGGAGGGGTGAAAAGTGTACCCCCAAAGTTACATAAATGTGTATGACTTCATTTTTTAAGATTTATTTATTTATGCATACAAGATCTGGGGTACAGGCCAGAGATGTGGGGGGGGGGTGTGAGAGAGGGTTCACCAGAGACAGAGTGGGGAGCAGAACAGGCAGACTGACTGAAATACGCTGCTGAAGGGAGCAGTGGGCGAGACAGGAGAGGTCTGCCTCGCCATGTGGGTTGCTCCCTGGCCAGCCGGGGATCGAACTCGCGCTGCAGAGACTGCGGACTGCTTCATAGTGCGGTGCTTAACCCCTTGCGCCACCAGGGAGGCCCAACTTAATTTTTTCTTAAGAGAAGAACAGTAGAGATGCCAGGGCAAACATCAGTGGGAAGATCACAGGCTACTCTGGAGTTCCACAGAGCTCCAAGTCTCGTGATTAACGCAGGCTTCCTCGGTCTACATTTTCCACACAGTAAAACAGAGATCTAATCCTATTTACTGGACAGGAATCTTGATGCAAGGTGAGGCTCAAATAAGTCATTCATTTTGCAGTGCCAAGGGCAGAGGGTGACCAGGACAAGCCACAGTCCAAGAGGCCAACGGGAAGGCAGGTTGCACGTGTTAGCTCGGCACCCCCAATTAGTTCTGATCAGAAAAGTTTTCTTTTTTTTTTTAATCTTTTTTTTTTTAATAGAGGCATGTTTTTATTTATTTGTTTGTTTGTTTGTTTTTTTGTTTATACATGCACTGGGTACAGTCAGAAGCGCGGGAGGGTGAGAGAATTCACCAGAGCCAGAGCGGGGAGCAGAGCAGGCAGAAGGACCGAAGTACACTGCTGAGGGGAGCAGCGGGCGGCAGGAGAGGTCTGAGCGCCTTGTGGGACCCTCCTCCGGTGGCCGGGGAGCAGCCGGGGATTGAACCGGCGCCGCAGAGGCTCTGCGTGCAGCTTCGCAACCCAGCACTCAACTGCTGTGCCACCGGGGAGGCCCTGATCAGAAAAGTTTTCAATTAATTATTATGAAAAGAACACTAAAGGAGTTCCAGATGCATTAGATACACTTAAATGAGTGTGGGACAAAAATTTTTTTTTTTTTTAAATTTTATTTATACAAGCACTGGGTACAGTCAGAAGCGCGGGAGGGTGAGAGAATCCACCAGAGCCAGAGCGGGGAGCAGAGCAGGCAGAAGGACCGAAGTACACTGCTGAGGGGAGCAGCGGGCGGCAGGAGAGGTCTGCGCGCCATGTGGGACCCTCCTCCGGTGGCCGGGGAGCAGCCGGGGATCGAACTGGCGCTGCAGAGGCTGCAGGCAGCTTCGCAACCCAGCGCTCAACCGCTGCGCCACCGGGGAGGCCCGGGACAAAATTTTTTTAACTGACTGGTGATGCAGTTTTGTGACGCCTCTGAATTATCAAAACAAATTCAATCTTTTGAGAAATGTGTATTTTATTCATCAAAAATCAAACGGTCTTATGATAAAAGACTTAATGAACTGTCACAGAGAATGATCATTTTTTTAAGTGTTTTATAACTAAATCCTCCCATACCAAGAGAATTTGTAAAATTCAATTCACTGTATTAAGAACACATTTCAATTTTCTTTAGAACACTTTTTAATGGCTCAAGGAACACAGCTTAGGAAGCACTGCCTCGAGGTGGGGTGGGGCTGAAGTAGAGGATAAGATAGAAGATAAGAAACAGGAAGGCATAATAAATAGAAGCTCTTCCATACTTTTATTAATCCTGCTAAGTTATGTGTTTTAGAAAGTAAGCTAGACTCAGGACTTCTCCCCAACACCCCAATTAAAGGCCTATTAAAGCACCTACTGAGTGCCGGGAATATTACAGGCATGAAGAATAGGACTTCTTGGGAGGAAGGAGACACAGGAAGAGGGAGTGAGGGAAAATCATCAAATTCTAGTTTGGGATTTTTTAAAATGCATGCTACTACTGTTGAAATGTGATGCTTTTTAAGAAAACTAAAGCTTAAAATCAAGTGAGACCATCCTCCCACTTTCTGACCCCAGGGGCGCCTTCTGTGACTGCAAAGAGCACTCTGGCCAGTGGGCCAGGGGTGGAGAAAGAGACCCTCAAAGCTTGGGCTCCTGGCTGGCTAACTGCTCGCTCAAGGAAGGACTCAAAGAGATTTAGAATGGGCTGTCCACTCCTAATGCCACCAGCCTGGCCAATGAAGGAGAATCCGCCCCCAATTTTGCCAAGCTGAGAAAAGTGGGTGTTCTGGTAGCCAGAAATGCCTTGAGGAAGGTGGGCAGAGACATGAGAATCCCGAGGAGCCGAGGACTCTGCATCTCTGTGCAGACAGAAGATTGCATGGTCGCACCAGGGACGGTCCCCAGAGTCGTGTTGAGCTATAGTCCGGGCCCCTGTGCCAGGAGGGGGTGGGGACAGCTGCTCCAGTTACTTTCCGTGTGTTCACGCTGGCAGCTGAGCAGAGTCAGAAGGCAAACGCGGGGCAGAGAAGTGGACCGAAGGAAAATATGATTAATAATTATACTGGGAGTTTACAGAGCACCTCTTTCTTCCCTGACAAAAGCACAAAGTGTTTTGGAGACATTACTTCACTAGGCCCTTTGGGTTCTTTATTTAAACATTGTACCAGGCAAGTGTAGACAGTATCCAGCACAGAGAAGCTGAGATATTAAGTCTACTTTAAAAGATTAGGAAAAGCATAGACCCAGACCAATTTGCCCAGGGGGAGTCAGTGAAGAAATGAGACAAGAAGTTCTGCTTTTTCTGGCTGTTCTGGCCAGCAGCACAGGCTGCTTCTAAAAAAATGATTTTGAGAGTTTAAGAATAGGAGAGTATCCCAAAGGTCCCCAAATTAGTGTCCAGAATTCCACAGAAAGGAATAAATGTCCTGCTTCACCCTCCTCACAGTAGAGTACAGATCAAGAGCCCAACTTGCCTTAAATCATTTCTAAGACGAATCAAAAGGGAATAAAGGAGGGGAGAGGGGAGAAACAAAGAAGGAAAAAAAGAAAAAGCACATGTTTCGCCTAAATCAAAGAGGTTTTTTTATCTCAAGAGTGGTACATTAGGTAGTTCCTTAAGGCAGATCTATTGCAAAGCAATCAAAGCAGCTTAACATCCTGGATAAACTGCTAGTCATTTTGGTTTTTTCTTATCCCTTATTAGAGAAAGACACCCTATGTCTGCAAGGACACACACTCATTTTGCATTTATTCTGTGTCTACTAAAGTACCAGGCATTGTGTTGGGGCTCCTGTGTCCCCAGAAATAGAAACAGCAACTAGTATAAAAATGTCCATGCATAAATAACAAAGTTCACACTTACATACTGTGAAAAGGTTTGTGGTGGGGAAAGAACAGCAGAAATTAAGACAAAGTACCATAAGGGGTCTCCTTGGTGTAGGTGGTCAGGAAAGGCCTTGGTGATGAAGTCAGATTCTGGCCTAAGACTGGAAGAGTGGTTCTAGGGAGCTTGCTCTGGGTCTCAGGTGGTCAGATGAAAACAGACTTGGGTCTTCCAGGAACCAAGGCCTGTGGGTTTAGAATTCACTAGGAAAGGAAAGACACCTGGCAGACCAGGCCATTCCATGCAAGGCCAGACTCGGAGTCTGAAGAAATCTGGGCTTAAGGACCCTATTTTGTTCTGATCTTCACAGCCCCAGCCCAATGCCTGCCTCATGGTAGGACATGGAGAACATGTACATACACATGCCCAACAAATCACAACACACCGTGATCACTTAACAGGCGATACAATGACTTAAAATCTTGGCCTTCAAGAATCTTAGTATCCGGTTTGTAGAAAAAAGAAACCAGACTATCTACCACCACAGGGCATCTTCCACCCCAAATGACCAGAGTCGTTGAGACAAGAAAACATCTGTGGCAATATCTGATCAAATGTCAAGTCATGTATGCTCACTGGAAGGCAGAACTTTAGGCTACAATGTGAACACAGATTTCCCAGAGGGTGGAGCTCCAAGCAGAAATGGAGGGAGAGAATTTATCTCAGCTATGTCCGGAGGATGCTCCAGGTGTAAACAGAGTGCCAGCATAGAAATCAACGTCTAGGTTCATTGGACAGCCGGGCCCACCCTAAGACATACAGCAGTCCAGCCCTAAGAGGCTCACCCCATCCCCAGGGCCTTACCTGGAGACCAGAGGAAGATTCCCACAGGCCAGGGTCCAGGGCACGTATCCCACCTGGCACACTCTCGCGAGAAGGGAAATGAGTGGGCCTGTCTGCCCCAAGAATAGAAGAAGCAGACAGCCATGGATCTCATTCACTGGGATAAAAAATTAAATGCCAAGAAGGAAGGCGAAAGGGGAAAAAAAGAAAAAATCCAAATTGTTGTAGTATTATGCAACTGAAATTCCATGCATAAGCCAGGAAATACAAAGGTCACAGTTCCCACAGCAACTGTAACCTGACCCGTCGGCGTATGTAGTCTTTGGCACTGCCAGACCCAAAGCAACCCACCGTGCTCGGCGCGGGCGCGCCTACCCAGCAGCCAGGCCCAGCACATACCTGCTGCTCAGCGGCCTGTGGCCGTGGTGTCAGGCCTTTTTGTCTATGTTCTGCTGCAAGCTCACATGGGCTGCCCACAGCAGGCTGCATGGAGCCCACAGCCTTGCCCTGCAGGCCCCAGTTCTTTTAGGAAGAGCTTCAATCTGACCCCACACCTACTTACATACAAGCCTTTGCTAGTAACGTGTCAACGGGTTGCATTCCCTTGACATGGAGAAGTGAAGAGTGTGTGTGAAGGAGAGGTTACTTGCTACCTCACTTCTCCTACAACCTGAGGCGTCCCTAGACTTGCCTAACCTCACCGCGTGGGAAAGCGAGGCAGGGAGGGGGGCAAGTGGAAAGGGAAGGGCTTGTGTCCACAGAGTATGTAGCTGAGAACATGTTCCTTCCCAAGAGTGGCCAGGACACGGGCAGGGCCTTCCAGACCTGCACCCATGCCGAGCAGCCCACATGGGGATACTGATGGATGGGGCACAGCGCCCTTCTACCTTCACCCCCCATCCTGAGGTAGTGGTTCAGGTTGTGGATATCTGTCTGTGGGAGCAGGACCTACAAGCACCTACCTGGCTTACACAGAGGTGATCAGGGTCCCTCTAAAAAGGCAAGACCCCTGAGGTCCTCCTTCTCATAGCTCCATCATCACAACACAAAGACTCACCCAAAAAAAAGGTTTCTGTCCAGGTCATCTTTGCTCCATCAAGGCCTTACCGTGCAGCAGTAGCTGATTTTGTAGGTGCGGAGCAAAAAACAACTTTCCTATAACTCTGGATCCTGAGGTAAAGGCAGACAAAGAAAGTGACGAGGCAGTCAAGAGCGCACCCAGCTTGACAGCCATGTGCGTGAGGCTGTGCACCTGCGGCTGTCCCGCCCCAGGTCAGCTCCCCACCGTGCTGACTCACTACCTGTAGCTCCCACTTGTCAGTGGCTTCACTTTCCTGGCTTCCAGTTACCTGAGATTAAACACTGCCCAAAAATATTATGTACAATAAGATATTCTGAAGGAAAGAGAGACCATAGCCACAAAACTTTTATTACAAGTTACTGTTATAACTGTTCTGTCTTAATATTAGGTAGCGTTAAGATCCTACTATGTCTAATTATGAAATGTCACTTTATCACTGGTACCTATGTCTGGGGGAAAAAAATCACAAGACGTATGGGGTTCGCTATTAGCGATTGCAGCATTCACTGGGGGTCTTGGAACACATCCCCTGTGGATAAGGGGGAAACTGCTGTATTGTTATTTCTTTTCACACTTCATGTTTCACAAAAAAAAAAATACCTCTCCATACCCCGATCACTCACTTCATTTACAAGAGCTGGGCCCAAAATAATGTTTTGGTTGTTTCACAGAAAGAACAACACTAACAGTAGAGACCAATTCCTGTGGCTTTTCATGTGGTGCACACCATTTTATGTGCTGCTTTTTGACTTTGCACAAGATTTCATTTTCATCCTCACAAGCAATCACATCTTAGAGATGAAGAGTCAGGAATGGAGCTGTGTACTCAGGATTCCAAGAGGGAGGAGACAGAACTGTGACAGGTTTGAGTTGAGCACCCACATGTAAGCACATCACTGCCATCTTCAAAGTGTGAAAATCTGTTCCCTGGGAGAACAACACAGGCAAAGTGTCATAGCTTTCAAAAACATTGCAAAAGTGACTTCTTGGAAAGAACTGTCCATCTCAGGTCCTCCTGGTGAACATCAAGAGACTAAGTTACGGAGGAGCTAAAGGTGTCACCACCATTCACTGTCATCTACTCGGTCACAGGCCGCTCCATTCATGCAGGCACACGGAACCACACTTCCCTTCAAAATGACACTTGCTAAGAAGCCGTCCAAGCATTCTGATGCCACAGGGTCAACAATGAACAAGACTGGGGATTTTTTAGTTGTCTTATACCCGCCTTGACTCACTTCCTGTTTTATAAATTCCCACAACTTCGTGGCACTTGGGAAGAAAAAACTTCTTATCCTTCCTTTTCCTGACCCAGGCTTCCTCTGCCCTTCATTTGTTCCTCTGTTCCATCTCCCGCCCCCGCTACATAATTTATACCCATTTGTTCAGATAACCAGCAAAGAAAACAACCCATCGTGTTCATTCATCCCAAGTTAGAAATAGGAATTTCTTATCAAGAGAGCTAAATTGAATACAGAACAAATGAGCCTCTGAAATCACATGTGCAAGTAATCCCAAGCACGCCCCCCAAAAGAGAATCCAGCATCCCACCTGCAAGTGGGTTATGTGATGTGACAAACAGCGGCCCTGCTGTGCACCCCTGCATGTGGTCCCTCACCTGCAGGAAGCAGCTCTGACTGCCACAGAAGTGTGAGGTGGTTCACTGAGCTAGCAATGAGACAGCCAACGGAAAAGGGTTATCTCAGTAAAACGTCTTACTTTGCCTCGTCTGAACAATACAAGAAGATTAACAGCTAAAGTATTTGGTAGGGTAGGGGACAGCACAGTCAGTTGACTTTGGAAAACAGCCAGAAACTGGACTCAGCAATTTGACTTCTAGGTATGCAGACACTGTCATATGTCACTTGACAACAGGGATATGTTCTGAAAAAATGTGTCGTTGTGTGACTCACAGTTGTGCAAATGTCAGAGTGTAATCACACAAACCTAGGTGGTGTGGCCCACTGCATGCTCAGGCCAGCCAGCAGGGCCTATCACCACCACCGTGCATGCAGCCTGTCACTGATGAAACGCCTTTTAACAATGCATGACTGTACATGAGAAATGAAAAATATGTCCACACAAAAACGTGTACATTGACGTTTATAGCAACATTATTTAAAATAGCCGAGAGTGGAAACAATTCAAATGTCCATCAACAGCTGAATAAAGAAAATACACCATCATCATAAAATGGAGTGATTTTTGCTCGTAAAGAAGAATCAGGTTCTGACACAAGCTACAACATGGATTAACTCTGAATCATCATGCTAAGTCACAGAAGCCCAGCACGAGAGATGACAGTTAGGCGATTCCATTTACATGAAATGCCCAGGACAGCAAAACTCTAGAACAGGAAGCAGAGCAGTGGCCACGGGGCGAGGAGGAGGGGCTGGACAGGAGAGAGCTACTCCAGGGCCACAGGGCTTCTCTGGGGACTGCTTAAATGTTCCACAACGATGGTGATGGTTTCACAACTTTGGGATACACCAAAAGCCAATGAATTTTATACTTTCAGTGAATGAACTGCATGGTATATGAATTATATAATAAAGATGCCTTAAAAAAAACTCTGAGAATAAGAACCATGGCTAATGTGTCACGGATTCTCATAAATAACACGGGACCTGGCCCACAGCAGATACTCACCAAACTTTTTAATAAAATAGATGCCTTGCACAATGAGATTTTTAAAGGAATTCCCCTGCATTCACTGACTTCTGCAAGACAGTCCCGGCCTTCAGGAAACTGGAGCCCCCCTTGTGCCCCTTCTCCTAGTGCATGCAATATACCCCTAAATATGAGGCTGATAGTCTTTGTCTAAAATCCCCTCTACCCCTGGAGATTTGATGCTTTGCTGGTAGAAACCAAGAACCAACAAATGTTTCTAAGGCCCTGGTCAAGCCACGAGGAACAGAAGGGATGTGTGGCCTGGTCCCTCTCTAGCAGTCTGCTTAGAGGCAGAAGTCATGTTGTGAAATACGCAGAGGCTTTGGAACAGCTGATAAGGGGACTAAGCCAGGAAATAAAGATAGTGAAGGCCTTTGGTCAGAAGTGGGACAGACACTTTCTGGGGTCCCCCAAGTAAACAACTGTAAATCACTGCCACTTCCTTGTCCACATGGCCTTCCCCACCCACAATCAGAATTAATTTGCTTCCTCCACAACATTTTGTTCAAATCTACCTTATATTACAATTCATTGTACAGGCAATACATGTAATATCTTCCTAGCAGGCAAGGACACTGGTGTCTATTTATGTCTCCTTGACAACCATCAGCACCAAGTCCTGCACACAGTAAGTGGCTAATTCATGTTTATCAAATTTAAGTATTTACACACAAAAAAATATTATTCTCACATCCCTTTTCTTCAGTCACATATCGTCAGCCAAATGGGGAGCTGCCTTTAAATGTCTGTGGCCAACCTAAGCAAAACAGAATCCTTATTAACTTGACCTTCACGTAACCTCCAGCAAGTACCCACACAATCTGGCCCACACCCATCTTTCTTTCCAGAACTCCCACCCTCTTCCCTCTTATCATCATGCTCCAATCATAGGAAGTGCATGCTGGCTCCCCAAGTCGTGTATCCCCTGCCCTGCCTCACCCAGAAGCTGTTCCCTCCGCCACAGGGAACATTCACCTGCTCCCCACCCACCTGCAGTTTGTGCTTACCTGGAGTGTCATTTCTCCTGGGCAGCCTGCCAGTGCTCCCCTCCACCCAGATTAAGCACCCCTGGACTCTGTGCGGGTCCTTCTCTGTGTACTTGACACACCTGGATATCTTTTTGATTATCTCCCCCACTAAGCTGTGAACCCCAGGAAGACAGTGCCTCTTAACTCCATATGGTGGGGTGCTAGTAAATACTGAACAACCTAGTCTCCCAACATTCGTACATATATAACACATTTTACTGATGTAAAAGAGGCATAGTATACAATAGCAATAAAATACACAGTAAAAAACTGTATTATATAGTAATACTACACATAATAAAATTAGACAATAAACACCAGCATTTACTAGTACAGCAATATATAGAAATATTTAACAACAATGTATATAGGAATAAAAATATGTAATATTCTCTCGTCAGTTCCATCTAGTCAACTGATTGTCACAAACTGCTTTCATAGACATTTGCCTAACTCCTATCTGTGGCCAACCTATGGGTGGAACTGATAAACAGGTGAACACTGGTTATATTTTCATTTTCTTGAAGGCATAAAATAAAACTGAAAAAAAAGGAAGATCTGGATCAAACATGATCTTAGCAACTTTGCTGACTTAGACCCTAGCTTTTAAATATGAGAAAATAATTCCCTCCATTGGGTGCTGTTTACAATGCAGCGGTTACAGATGGAAAACAAAATACTTTATGTTTAAACTGCAAATGTGAACATTTCCCCGTCACTTTCTCACACAATGAGCAAAACAAATCAAGCCCTGATTCGCAGCATGGGGTGTAACTGGCCAGGCCTGGGGAGCAACAGTGGCCCGGGGCCAACATGCCTGGCCACCCCTCAACACTGAGGGAGAACCCACGCAGCTCGGGCTAAATAAACACTGCAGTCCTGAGTTTTGAGTATTTATTACCCTTGCTTATAACACAATAGGTTATATGTCTATAGAATTAATTTTTAATAATGGCTACATTTAACAACCAAGTCATAAAATTCCTGAAAATCCAACAATGAGGCACAAGCAAGCCCTGGCAGGCTGGGGTTCACTGCTCTGCTCCCGGTGCTTGGCACACAACTGGTGCTACGAGCATATTTGTGGAAATGACAAGTCATCCTGTATCTACTTCCCTCCTAAGGCTGCCATTCCAGAGGGAATCAAGACTTTCCTACAACAAGATTTTTCTACAGAAGGGAATTATGAAAGCTAGAGAGAGAACAGCACAATCTTGCCTGCAACATGTTATCTTATGAAGGGTGGGGTGTGTCTTAATACTCAGCAGAAGCATAAATGCAAAAATCTTTGATAAATTATAAATTCTCCCCGAGGTTTTTCTTCCACAGAAACACTTGGGCAGCTGGGAAGTGAATTTTAAATCCTTCAACAGTCTGAATTGGTTTAGCACCCTGGGTGGCATTATTCACAGGGAGTTCCTTAAAGCTCCAGAGTTCTGGCTTCAGCTCTGGAAAAAACAGAGCCCAGCAAGTCCCTCTCCAGGCCCCAGAGGGCACCGGGCTGGCAAGGAGATGAGCGGGGAGCTTACTCACAGGCGCCTGGGTCTCTTCGTGCTCATGTTAGGTCCTGACGCGTCATTGCATTTCTTTTTACATCGATATTACTAACCGCCCTTTGATCTTTCTTTGGTCTTCACACATCTCCAGGAGACTGTGGGTCCTCGGCCCAGGCTGGTTTAGGCCCCGTGCTGCCCACCTCCCTCCCACTTCACTAGCAAGAGCCTTAATACCACGTGTCTTTATCACCAATAACTCTGGGCTACCTACACACTCATCTCTCCTTCTTATCTTGCTGGCAAAGCCTCAGGAACTTCCCCCAGTTATCAGCCACTGCAGTGTCCTTCAGATCAGCGTCCTCCAGATGCTTCAGACAGAGGAGTCAGCTGCTCCCCTGAGAAAGCAGAGACAGCCTCTACCTGCAACAGCCAGGATCTGGTGCACCTTTAGCTTCTGCAGACTATAATATGGATTAAAAAAGCAGGGTGGGGAGTAATGTTTCATTTTCCCAAGTATAATCTAAAGCTGAATTTGCTTTCTCGCATTATACACGCTTCTCTCTTCCCCAGCAAGCAGTGCTGCTTTTTACAGCAAGTAAGAACTCCCTCCCTCCACCCCTCCCTCTCCTCCTGGTCTTCACCAGCCTGGAGCAGTACATCCCCAAGACTCCATCTCCAGGCCCCACACACCCCTTTCCCATTTCTGGTCACCCATGTGTCCTCACTGCCCTCCAATGGAAGTTATTCTCAACCACCCGCCCGCAGTCCCTCCTGACCACAAGCCCATTTTCCCCAAAATTCTTTCCCCCCAAATCACGCCACTTCCTTATTTGAGAACCTAAGGCTCCCTAAGGACACCCAAGAGAGCAGTACTATTCCCAGGAAATAAAGCCTGAAGTATTTAAGGTCCGAAGGGCACAATGTCACTAAATATACAGAGAGAAGGGAAACATGTGAAAAAAACCAATGGAGTAGAAGGAAAACAATAGGTGGGTCTGCGTAAAGGGTAAACATGAACTTGGACTATTCTCGCACTTTCCTGAAATTCTATCAAAATAAAGTCACCTCAAAAAATCTAAACCCTTCATTTTTGCATCGAAGTTTGACAATGAACAGCTCATTCTCATCCAAGCTGGGGTCAAGCACCCCAGGATGGTTGCACCTCTATCCAATAACAGCTTGTTTTTGTGCCTCTCCCTACACCTCGACTCAGGATTTCCCCTACTCCTCCCTACCAACCCGCTTCCTTCACTGACTCACTTCTTCCAGGGGTGCCGGGGAAGGAAAAGAACTAACATCCACTGACCATCTGCTCCGAGCCAGGCCGACACCACGCTTGGCACTTACTGTGTATTGTTCCAGCTCACTCTGGCTAAGCACGCCGCCGGCGGAGCCACAGCTTGGGCCCTGAAGAAACTAAGACTCTGGTCCAAGAGCCCACAGCCACTAAGTGCAGATCTGAACGAGAGCCCAGGCCGGCCTCAGCCATCCCGGCTGGCCCTCACCTCGCGCCCCCCCTTTCCAGAGCAACTCACCCACAGACGATTTATTTGCTCAACACTATTTACTACCTGCTTTGTGCCAAGCCCTGTTCTAAATGCTGGGGATACATCAGAGAACAAAAGAGATAAAGTTCTTTGACCTCCCTTGCATTTTAGAGGAAACAGATAACAGCTGTATTTACCCAGCACATATAGCACCTACTCCATGTCAAATATTATACTAAACATCTCATAAATATGAATGCACTTAATTCTCATAAAAATCCTGAGTTAGGTATTACTCTGACAAATGAAAGCAGGCTAAAGGAATTAAATAATCTGCCCAAAGTCACATAAGTAGTGGGTGGTGAAGCCAAGACTTACACCCAGGTAGCCTGGCTCCAGGGCCCGGGGCCACTACACCTCCCAATAAACAAAGTATGCTGAAGGGTGGTGAGTCCTCTGGGGAAAAGAAAAGTAAAGCAGGATAAAAAGAATTCGTAGTACTGGGGGAGGGGACATGCTGACATTTTAAACTGGGTGGCATGAGTAGCTGTCATGGAGAAGACAACACCTAAGCAAAGACAGGTAGAGGAAGAGGGACTTGACCATGTTACATCTTAGAAAAGGTTGTTTCAGGGAGAGGGAATGGGGCGTGCAAAGGCCCTGGGGCAGGGGCATGTGTAAAGTGTCCAAGGTACCCAGGGGCACTAGAGCAAGGGAAGAGAGGGAAATAGTAACAACTGCCTTCTAATCAGAGAAGCTCCTGCTGGCTTGTACCGGTTTTGCATCTTCCACAAGCTGCTCTTTATTATTTCTCTTAACTCTCCAAGTGAACTATGAACTTTCAGAACAGGGCCTGTGATCTCTACTTTCCTAGTATGTCCCTGGCACTTTTTTAGTTGATATTTACTCAGTCTGTCTGCTTCGCCTTATGGTTCCATAAACTACAAGGTTCGGGAGGTCAGCGGCTCGGGGCACCTGCCCAGTCAGGCCTTCTGCGGCTCGGCTAAGCAGTGTTATCTGCGTTAGGGGTGCGCCTACAGCAACGTCAGTATGCAAGTGGTACTTGCAGTTTGTTTCCAAACACACCCACAAACTTTATACTCAAACTTTATCTCAGTATGTCTCTTTAAACTGGCTGACAGCCAGTGTCTGTACCTTACAAATAGCAAAACTGTGACACAGAGCCACTGAGTGAGTCACCTGCGCTCACTAGACAGCTGCGGCTGAATGCAGGGCCCGTGGACTAGGAAGCAGGGGGTGCAGAGACACCAGAGCCACGTGACCCTCCGCCCTGCCCCTCCAGAACAGGGCCTGATAGGCCTAAGACACTTGGGACTCTGACTTGGGGTTCAGATGTCCTGGGTCACAGCAACAGCATCTCACACAGGCTTCAGGGAAAGACCAAGAACTTTGGTTAAGTCACAGGGAACTGAATGTAGTGAGTCATACTTCACACAAACCTTCCTTCACTCCATTCCCATCAGGTGCAGACTCTGCTGGTTCCTTTTCCCACAGTTCCCATGGGGCTGACCAAGCTCCAGCGGCCCACACGGAATTAAAGAATAAGCGGTGGACACTTCCCCGTTTCTGCTTTCAGTCTTTTAAAGTAACAAACAGAAAATCCCTTTTGCTAGCTTAAGTCAGAAACAGTAGAATACTTTTCCTCTCATTTTTACTTCCAAAATAAATGACTCCAATTGAATTTCTCTATTTTCCAGATCAAGCCTAGAAAAAAAAATGGTCCAGGATCTAGAAGAATCAGTTTCCACAGGCGGAGAGCGGAGATGCAGCAGAGGAGAGAAGGGGCGGAACGTGAAAACAAAGAGTGTGTTGATAACCAAAGCTGAGCTCTTTGGGGGCCGTGCTGCTGTTAGGAGATTAGCTGTCTGGGCAGGCTGGCCAGGAACAGCAGGAGCTATGAGAAGGAACAAGATAAGGAGTGGTCCTCAGGCTCTGGGGCTGCTTCTCCTTGTGGGTATCGCCACAGGAGGTCCTGCCACACCCCACTGAGCAGCCCCAGGAAAGTGCTGGGGAATCAGTGCTGCCTCAAGTGTGGGGCCTGGAGACCATCAGCCTCCTACCTTCATCTGGAACTCTGTTAAAGAGAACAGCAGCGTCATCATTTACACAGGGCGGGCAACCTACAGGCAACCTACAAGGGTGGCTGGGTCCCAAACAATAGCCGTGAGCAGCTGTAATAGCTGCCAGGAATGCTGTCTCAGGGTTGTCTACTGATGTCTACTAGGGCGCTGTGGCTGTGGGAGAGGTTATCTTTAACCTTGATAAATCCATACTGAAGTATTTAGGGGTGAAACTGGCCCACTGTCTCCAACAAATGCTCACACACGTGCACACACACACACGTGCACGAAGGGTCCCTCCAGGGGCCTCCTGACTAAAGCACCTGGAGCCAAGGCGGAGGGGCAGGCCCTCAAAACGATGAACAATGCTGAGAAGTTGGGGAGCACCTAAGATGCCAGCTCAGGTGGGATTGATTGATTCCTCTAGAATCAAGTCATGTTCTTGGTCCAGGGAAAACAAGGCCCATTTCACCAGGAGGGGGGCTGGGAAGGCAGCAAATTTGAAACTCCAGTGTTAACTATGGCTCTCCCCTCTCCTTATCTCTTCTATCTAATCAGTGTCTTCTTTCCAAAATGTCTCTGGCATCAAGTCCCTTGATCACCAACATCCTGTTCCAGTTCCTTGTCATGTCACATCTGAATTATTTCCCACCATTCAGGGGTGGGCCAAATCCAACCTGCAAGCGAAGAACCCCGTGTATTTCTAAACACGGGGTCAGGGAGGAGGGTGGGTCAAAAGAAGACTTTAGTGATGCGAGACTGATAAGAAATTCAGATTTGGGGGGGTTGTAAAGAGACTTTATTGGAACACAGCCGCCCCCAATCTTGTGTGAATTCTCCATGGCTGTTTTCACGCTACAACAGCGGAGTCAAGCAGCTGCATCAAAGACAACACAGCCCGCTGAAGCCTCAAATATTTAGTTTCTGGCCCTTTCTAGAAAGTTTGCTGACTCCTTTTCCACAACTGGTCTTGCTTGACTGGCATCCCTCTGGTCAGACGAAGGGACACAAAATCCTGCTTCTGCACCTCTGCTCTGCTCTCTAGGCCCTCTGGTCAACTCCCCGTTGCCTATAAACTTCGCACTGGACCGGGTGCATAGACTTGCTTTTACAAAAAGAGCCCAGAAGTCCATGCTTGGGCCACGCCGTCCACTGCCTTTGAGAAAACCCTCTTTGCCTTCTGCTGCCAAGCTCACCACGAACTCACCTTTCAAGACCCGGGGGGCATTTCCTGGCTTGCTCTCCCCTGCGTCCACAGCACCCTATACTTACTCTCATCATAGCTCTTACCGCACCGAGCTGAAATCATCTGTTTGTGTGTCTGTCTCCCCAGCTACAGTAAGATTCCAGAGGGCAGGGAACATGTCTTACTCATCTCCCAACACCCAGACAAAACCTGGCACAGCTGTCCCTAAACACTGCATCAAGTCCAACCCCGCCAGGCCGGCCCATTCACTGCCCCCCAGTGCATCCTACTCACTCTCAAGCTTGGCTCACACCCACGCCTCTTCACCTCACCTAGACAATTCTACCGATGACCTGGGGCGCAGGCCGCACAGGCCCACAGGGGTCAGTGTGGACTGGAGTTCCAACCGCAGGCTCCTCTCACTCATGTGCTGTGCGCCCTTGGACAAGTAAATTCCACCTTGGGGCCTCACTTGCCAAGCAGGAACGACACCGCTCAGCTATAACTTGGAGGGCTGCACAGAACATCAAGCATCCGACCAGTGCTTGGCAGTCAAGTAACAGTTATTGTCCTTGTTTCCTCAAGCACTGGTCACCTGTCTGCCACTGTGGCATGTCACTGCCCGTCGTCCCTCTCCCAGCCACTGTCCCTTGCAGCAGGTAGGCTGGTCATGAGGAGGGGCTTCCCCTCGCCCTAATACCCAGGGTATCAGAACGCGGAGGAGGGACCCATTAATAAATGGGCTGAGGGCTAAAGAGTTGCTAGTAAGTGAACCAATGAGGGGCTAGGGCAAGGAGGAGAATATGAGGGCAGTTAGAAGAAGCAGGGGAGAGGGTCAGCCTGGGAGGGGCCTGGCGGAGGGGTGGGGCCGGGGTTCCTGGAGACCTGCCCCTGGAAGTCAGCACGCGCCACTCTCACCGGCACAAAGACAGCAAAGAAACTGTTCCTGACTCACAGTCTACCTGGACCCACTTGTGCTCCCTTGGAAACAGTTCCCGGGTGAGAGCAAACCCAAAGGCAGCATTCCATGCCGAGATTTACAAGCAGTGGTCAATAATAGTATGAAGGCTCTGCGCTCTCTGCGTTCATACTAAAGGCAGAATTCTAAGTGCTTATGAACACAGAAGGGAAGTAGAACCGGACCATTGCACAGATGAAGAAACTGAGGCCCGGGGGTTAAAGACCACACCCAGGCCACACACGCCAGTGAAAGGTAGTCTTGTTCCAGAGGCCATGCTCCTAGCCACCACACATTTTGGTGGTTTTTTTAAAATCTAATTTTGCTCCACTATTTGCCAGTCAAGAGATCCCAGGCAGGTCATCTAACCTCAGAGTCTCGTGCTTTCCAACGTGTTTAAATGGGCATCAGACAGTAAGCTCAGAAGACTGCTGTAAGGATGCACAAGCATTTATCTAGGAGGTTCCTGATAAATTGGCTTCTTTGCCTCCTTTTCCACTGTTCGGTATAAGTGAGGATTTTAGTCAAATCCCTTGACCTCCTTTACTCTCCCATCAAGGGAAGACTCTACTCCACCCTGGATTTTCCTGCCTCTGGCTATGTCCAAGTGTTTGGACCTTATAAAAACCTGTGACAATAGCCTGAAGACAAGCATGAAAGGAAAGCAGGCACATGGAGTTGAGCGAGGCAGCCCAAATGAAGGCAGTTCAGGTGATTCCTGGGGTGCACATGAGTGCTGCATGCAAAAGCCGGTCAGCCAGGCACACCCAGGACAGGCTGTGCCCCACAGCCATGACAGTACTCGGTTCAGCCTGCAGCCAACAAGCCCAAATAACAGGCCTGGGAGCTAGCAAAGGCAGAGCCCACTGACTTGGATGGTTCTGAAGCAGGAGGCGTGGCGGGGACAGGCCGTCATTCCAGCAAGGGGAAGGAGGTCAGACCGCCTGGAAGCAGAAAGAAGTAAAATTTTAAATTCCCAGGGAAGGAATTCCGTTGCAAAGTTCTTTTATTGTGAAAAATTAAATTTAAAGCCAAGAAGCACAGATCCACAGTATTATATTTTGGAGGTCGCCCCACAATACATCAGGTTTGCTTAAAGCAAGGGCTACCTGTAAGCTGATCGACTTCTCCAGGGTCACTGGGCATGGACAAAGAGACCCTTGCATGAGCAGCACAGGAAAGGACCCTCAATGTTTCCAACAAATTGAGTCCACTCAATAAATACAGCAGGGAGTAGACACTGGAAGATGTTTAATTTACTTCCAGGACACATAAGCAATTTCTATTTCAATGGACCCGATCAAAGTGATTCGAAGGGCTTGTAAAAATGAAAGATTAAAACACAAGCAAAGACTGTATCTCACAAAGCAATTCCATCAAGAAGAGATCCTATGAGGCCTTTTTTTTTTTTTTTTTTTTAACAATAGATCAGCTTCTTCTAGCATATGACAAAAAGACACTCAAGGAAGATGGAAGAGCCGGCGGGGCTGGCACACACGTCTACAAAGCAACTGCCAGGCTCCCTGCGGGCACAGTCTCATGTCCCAGAGTTAGAAAGGAGCCTTAGAGCAATGTGGTCAACCAAGTCCCCAGAGCACTGGTTCAGTTCCTCCGTGCCCAGGACTGCCCCTGTTGGCTCCTCCCCATCGAGGGCCAGTAGCTCGCTCCTCTACAGGGGCCTCCCAGTCACTGAAGCACCCACATCTCCAGACCAGCAGCGACTGTGAGAGGACAAGCTCTCTGAGTCCCACAGATGCACGGGGGTGGCGGCCGAAGGGCAGGCTACAGGAAGGGGAGGTGGCCCCAGCCTTTCCTGCAATCAGGGTGCAGTGCTGGTCCTTGGAGAGGGGCTGCCTGGGATCCTCACAAAAACACAAACATTCCAGAAACAATAGTCACAGTGGGTAGGTGAAGTCTAGAATTGTTCAAGCTTACGTGTACAAAATCAACAAAACAGAATCAAGAACCCCACTTAGTATCCATTTTTTCACTTAAGTCAGTTAAGTCACTTATTATAACACACGCCAGTTTTCCACATTTGTGTCTGACTCCCTTAGAAGCAGGATGATCTCCATCTTGCAGGCTGATAGTGTCTTAGCATCTGGTGCTGGTCTTAGATTGTATAAGTTATTTAGTAAATTAGGTGCTAGGGCCTCCCCGGTGGCGCAGGGGGTTGAGCACAGCACTGTGAAGCTATCCGCAGCCTCTGTAGCACAAGTTTGATCCCCGGTCAGCCAAGGAGCTACCCACATGGCGCAGCAGACTTCTGTCTTGCTTGCTGCTCCCCTCAGCAGTATATTTCATCAGTCTGCCTGATCTGTTCCCCGCTCTGTCTCTGGTGAATCCTCTCACCTCCTGTACCTCTGGCCTCTACCCCAGTTCTTATATGCATAAATAAATAAATCCTTTAAAAAAAAAAAAAAAACCTAAATTAAAAAAAAAAACAAACTTAGGTGCTAGAAGACAGCAGTGCGCTACCTCCTAAAGCTCTTAGATTCCAAGACTTCTGTGTTCCTTGGCTCCCTGGGGGGCGGCTGAGACCCAAGGGCTTCTTTGTGCTCTGCTCTGCCCTCTGAGGCTGAGCATACATTGTTAGTGGCCTGTCAAGTAAACAGCGGGGGCTGATCCAGGTGCCATTATCACCTATAGTGAGGTGGTTCACTGCACAGGACTTGAAGTCATCCACCTCTGCAAATGACTGCGGTTATGGACCTGAATTTCTCAGGTAAGTTTCCCTGTTGTCAAAGAGCAGCGGGAGCACCTACCTGAAGGCAACAAGGAAATGACGTGTGCACGTGAAGCTCCTGGCGTGGAGTCTGGCGCAGTTCCATAGAGGAACGCCTGGGAAGTGACAGCTGCAATGCACTTGTCCACAGGTGCTTAAAATGACACTACCACAGCAAGTGGTTGTGAGAAAACTCTATCTGTTCTGGAAACAAACTAACACATGCCCATGTCACTGGTGAAAATACTTCCCTTTTCTCAGGGAAATAAATGACTCTGACCAGTCATGACCAAACTAGATACAAGGTTCTATTCCAAGTAGTGGTTAGGATCACAGATGAGCTGGTTTGAAGAAAGAAAAAAAAAAAACCTAACTAATCACCTATAAAGTAGCTGAGTTAGGGCAATGATAGGGTTTGCGTGTGCTTAAGGTCTTCAGAATCAGAAACCCAAGGTAAACAAGAGGGAAAGAAAAATGTTCCCTCACCTTATTGGAGCAGAGCTACAATTCACACTCTTTCCTGATCCCACGGCCCGGTTCCTGGGGCCTAGAAGGCCCCTCCACCGTGCTACGGCCCCTCCTGGAAAGTCCACCTGGGCCTATGTTCTCTCCTAAATGCTTTTGAATTATCTCTTCCAACTCTGTCCCAAGAGATGTCTGCATTTTAAAGGATTAGGCCAGCTAACCTGTCACATTTCAGATGGTGAAGGAAGTGGGGAAGTCACAAAAAGGACAGGAAGACCCCCAGGGTGGAGATAAGTCTACCCAAGCCAGCCACCCAACTCCAGACCACACCTGAGTCTGGAGCAGAACACCACCGTTTTCCGACTCATAGACACTGGCAGGCCCCTGAGTTCTCTGTGCCTCAGTTTCCTCCTGTAAAAAGCAGGGGCAACCACAGTGCCAGCTCTCTATGGCTGTTGTGAGGACTGAATGAGCTCACACATGTGAGCGCTCAGAACAGAGTGGCATGCAGCCAAGTGTCTCGAAGTGTCTGTTGCTGCCATCACTGCCAACGTCACCGTCACCGTGATGCCACTCCCCCACTCCTCTTGCTTTTCAGCAATTCCCAGTTACAACAGCACAGCTGTGGGGGGTCGAGGGAGCAGGGAAGACAGGGAGGAACCTCTTTATATGTTGGCTTTTTGTTAGCTGAACAGTCTGCGCTGACGTTCTGTTCACTAAGTTGCACCAGTATTGTCTCCTGTGGTAGCCCAGGCCACTGCAAGTGCTCCCGGTCTCTCCTCTCTGGATCACTGTGCTCCCTTCCCCCAAGCCCCAACTCAGACACAGGGAAAGCCCCTGGGGCTCAAATCCCTTCTCTACACTTAAATGGACAATAGAACAGAGGCAGGCAGGAGAGCTGTGTGACCAACCAGCCACCTCTCACTTTGCCTTTTACACAGTTATCATTTTTTTTAAAGTAGTAGGAAAAGTCAATACAAGTTACTAGTTAACCAGTTGGCTGGGCTGTCCTCTCCTTCCAGGTATCTATTTCGCTGTGTACCTTGTGCAGGAACCAGAGGGACCTTCCCTGGATACACACCCACACAGCTCTCTGCAGACCTCCCTCCAAGTCTAAATGCGCCTTTCCCTGCTCTCACTCACACACCAGAAGGTGCATGCTCCTTCCTACTGGGGGCATGGAGGAGGTCCTGCAGAGGGCTGCAGGGTGACAGTTGTAGCTACCAAGGAACTTGCTACTTAGCAAAGTCCTGCCCTTCCTCATCCCTTTTCACCAAGGCACAAACCAACATCCTGCTTCTCCAGTTTTCTATCTGATCACCACTCTCTCTTTTTTCTTGCAAGTTGCACCAGCATCCTCTCCTCTGGGGCTCCTGACTGGCCAATGACAAAAAGGCAATGAACAGCGGGGTTGAGGTGACAGTTTCCCTGAGCTCTGTGCCATGTGACCCCAGCAGCCTTCATACCTAAAGTACACTAAAGCCCAGCTGTGAAGCCAGCTAGTCACACCCGGCCGCGCCCCAGGGCAGGGGTGCTGTTCTGTCCAGCACCTGGCATCTGACACCCTCTACTGTTCCACCCAATCCCACACCATCAGAGCTGAATTCTGGAAAGTAGAACCAATGATGACACAGCGGGGGACTGGAGGAAGGGGAAGTCCTCAAGACTTAGGTAAATTTAGGTAAATTTCTGAACTGTCTCCCCACCATTCCCACAATGTACTGCATTATTTGCGGATGGTAACAGATCAAAAAGGAATCAAGTTTTTGACTTTGCTATCTAAAGTAGAAACTGAGAGCCGTGTTTACCGCACAGATTTCAGTCCCGGTTTACAATTTCAACCCACAGCTTAAGTTAAAAAGCCTGGGTTAAATGGGCCCTGGGTTAGAATACCACAATTTGCTTCCATCCATAAACCACCTCCATTCTCTGTTTCTAGTCTCCCCATCTGCTCTTATTAAACACCTCACACTCTCCAAATATAGCCATTTTTTCAGCTCTGATTATTTTTTCTAAAGCGATGACTCTCCACCTGGCAAGAGGAATGCTTCTGGCAAAGGAAAAGTCCATGGTAAGAAAACTCTCCTTTAATGAAAAATAAGGTCCAGGGCCTCCCTGGTGGCACGGGAGGTTGGAGGCCGTACTGTGAAGCTATTCTGCAGCGCGAGTTCGATCCTGGGCGACCAGGGAGAAACCCACATGGTGAGCAGACCTCTCCTGTCTCTCCCGCTGCGCAGCAGTGTATTTCGTCAGTCTGCCTATTCTGTTCCCTGCTCTGTCTCTGGTGAATCCTCTCACCCTCCCACAAATATGGCCTGTACCCCGGTTCTTATATAAATAAATTTTTAAAAAAAAGAAAAAAGAAAAAAAAAGAAAAGGTCCAGAACAACCACAGCCCGTCAGACCCAGGGTGGCAGCAGCAACAGGTGTCAGGGGGTGTAAGGTCCATGCCTTAGTCACCACTCAAACATAGGGATCAAGGACATAAGATCCAGAATCACAGAGCCCAGGTTTCAGGGCAGGCAGTGCTTTCTGTCACTCCCTCCACCTGGGTTCCCCCAAACTCTAGATAGTTTTCTGTAAAACTGGGGCTGTTAATAAATCCTTCCTTGTACACTGTTGTGGGGGAATCAATGAGGTTAATATACACAAAGCACAGGCTCCCACACATGAGTGCTCAATAAATGCCAATTATTCCCAGCCGCCTAGTAATCAGAAAAACACAACAGTCTCGTATCCGAAGTCTTCTAAGCTTTCAAAAAAAAAAGGTTTTTTCCTTTTCCTATAAAAATATCAGTGAAATGTGATATAAAAAAGGAAAATTCAATGCAAGTTCAGTTGAAGCACCCACTCACTTATAACTTAGAGCAAACCATATCATCTCCATTTCCTCATCTATAACGTGGGAATAATACACTGGATTGAACTTGGAGGACTTCAGAGGCAAGACTCAATGAGATAGATACTAGCTGATGAGAAGGCTTTCATTTCTTCAAAGAGAAAGCAGTCAGTCTTGAGCATGATTATTATTAAAATTATTATTATTAAAATGTCACACCCAGTATTGGAGAACATAAACAATGTGATGTTTCTTACTCTTTCAAGAACATTAGGTCTGACAGTCGCTGAATCTGTCTGTAAAGCCTGATCCAGCAGGAGCTAAGCAGCTGTTCCTGCAGAGCCTGAGTTTGGAGTTTGGAGGCTGAGTCTATCCAAAGTGAGACTCGCCCTGCCCGTACCCAGCCCACCGCTCAGATGCCAGTGCCAGGGGAAATTAACAAAGGTTCATGGCTCCACTAGGACTTGTTAAATCAACAACCACCAAAATCTGCCCCTGACCCAGGACTACTCACAGCCCCAAGTAATGGTCAATTCTGACCATGTACTTTGCTACACTGGGCGGTGGAATTCCTGTCCTCACAGGCACACCTCCTTTCTGAGAAAGTGCAACAAGTAAACCAGGAGGAAGAGTTCGATTTTTTCCTTGTTTGATTTTAACTTCTGGGTCAGAGGTTTGAGTTTTATTTTTAGCCTACCATAAAAATTGCAGTGTAAATGCTAGAAGTTAGGGTGGGGACTAATTGTCCTAACTTAATAGGGCGCCTGCTGTCAAAACGGTGTCTAATTTCTTCATTCACAGGTATCCCAAACCCAAAAAGAAAAGAAAAAAAAATTTATGTTTATTAAACATCTGCTGTGTGCCAGGAACTGCACTAAGTGCTTTGCATACATTATCCTCAAAGCCCTTTTTTTCTCCCACACCTAAAAACACCATGATACAGTCAGCCCTGAATGAGAAGCATGGGGGTTGGGGGAATAAAAAATCTGGTAGTCACGTTCTAGACATTTCAACGGTTAGTGTTGTGAACAGTAAAAGGAATCTTGGCTTAGGAACCAGGCCCAAGTTCCTAAAGATTCTCTGCAAGAGGAACACCAAATCAGGTTTTTTTCCAATCATTCTGGAATTAACTCAAGCTATTTAATAAAGTTAAAAACAAAAAACAAACAAACAAAAAACCTCATTGTGGGGCTAATACATCCCAGGCCGAATGGAATTTACAACATCTTTTTAAAGAACCTCTACCATGCGCTTACAGGAGCAACCCCAACAATGGATGGTACCTGTGTGGCCAGGCAAAGCTTCCTGACCTCAGCAGCAATCCCAGCAAAGTAAGTCTTTCTCACTGTAAAATCCAACTCACTTCACCCTGGGGTATAAGCCCTCATCCCAACTGATTGTGTGCACAGCAAACTGTCAGACGGAGCAGTTCAGGACCAAATACACACGGGTGTCCTAATGTTTCAATGCCATTGTCTACACCCTACAAAAAGAAAACAGTAAAAAGCCTTAGGAAAAAAAACACTTCACAATTCCCCTCCATTCCACTGCATTAACCCATTTCACATCAACCATAATTACTGACAGTGTTAAACACCAACATTAAAAGAGCACCAACGTGGTTTGTATTCCTGGAAATACTTTCCCTGCATAAAACTCTGGAGAAAAATCAGGGGAGATATTGGACTAGTTCCTGCCCCTTAATTAGGGATGAGGTAGAGTCCTTGCCTGAGGGGCCTGACCTAAGACGTGTTCCTCCCCACAAACAACCCCATGACCATTTTACCATCCGTGCCAGGACCTGCAACGCGGAGGCTATCACTACATCTGGCTTTCTGCTAACAGCAGACGAGCCTCCCATCTGTGCTAACCACGTCGAGGTGGTTTTTAAATTAAGAATTTCCAGGGTACCACGCAGACCTCCGATAGCGCTGTCACCTTGTAAGGCAGTCGGGGAATGGGGTGGTTCATGATAAGTGACGTAGCGGCTGCCATCCCCTCGCCCAGTCCACCGCTATGACAAAAAAATAAAAGGAAAAGCAAGCACCTGGGCTGCTCTCACGCACACCTGCCCACGGCGACCTCAGCAGCCCACCCCCTGCGCACGCCGGGCTGCGGGCCAAGGCAGGAGGCGGAATCCAGCCCTGGGGGCCCGTGATCCGCCCGGCTACGGTGCGCCCCAGGATCCTGCCTGGGCTCCAGGGGCAGGCCAGTGGCCCGGGCGCCCGGCCGACTGCGCGCACCGCAGCCCCAAGTGCTAATCCCGGCCCGGGCGAGGGCAGATCTTCGCCTCCGCGCCCCCAAAGCCTGCCCCAGCCCCAGCAGCCCAAGCCACTCTCTCTCCCTGGATACTGGGGCTCCCCGGGCTTCCCCCAGGGCCAGCCCCCCCGGGAGATCGGGGCCCGCCTGGCCGCGCCTGACCGAACCCCCAGCTCCTGGAGGTCAAGGGCAGCGGCCGGGCGGCCGCGGGGAGCCGGGAGGGGTCCGCGCCGGTCCGCGCCGCGCGCAGGGACGCGCTGGAGGGGCGGCCGGGAGGAGGCGCCCGGCGCCGCGGCGGGACCGGGGCGCAGGCTGCCCTCGCCGGAGGTCCTCGGCCACCGTCGGCCGCGATGGTCCTGAACGCCGAGCGCCCGCGGGGCCAGCCCGGGAGCCCCGAGTTCGGGGCGCGGGTGGGATGCGGCCCCCGCGGGGCGGTTGGGGCCAGTCGGGACCCCGGAGCCCCGATCTCACCTCCGCCACATGCTGGTGTGTCCCCCGGCGCCCGCGACCCCGTGGCCGGCCCGGGCGGCCGAGCCCCGCGCGGGCCCGAGCCCCGCAGCCCCGCAGCCTGGAGCCCAGCGCACCCGCCGCAGCGTCCGGCGCGGGGATCAGCGGCCGCCGCAGCTCGGGCAGCAGCGCGGCCGCGGGTGGATGGGCGGGCACATGGGCGGGCGGGGGCTGCGGCCCTCGGGCCAGACCACGCGAGCCCGGCTTCGGGGGGCGCAGGTCTAACGAGCCGGGGCGCCGGCGCGTGGGTCCGGCCCTGCAGGACGGCGCGGCCACCTGCGGGCTCAGGGGGCGCCGGACCCTCCAGGTGCGATGCAACAGCAGAGAAATGAGCGGCGGCCACTCCCTTCCTCGTCGCTGCCCCCCTGAAGTCCAGATGGTACATTCCTCAAAGCCCCGCCCGGGAGCGACAGGGAGGAGCTGATTGGTTGGGATTCTTGGAAGGGGCAAGGAGTTACACGAAATGGCCAATGGAAAAATCGGTGGGCAGAGCAAAGCCGGCCAGATGGGCAAAGAGAGGATGCGTTTAAAGGGGACGTGTTTGTTGCGCTGGGTAGCAGCCACAATACAAAACTAGGATTTCCTTTTTCTTTTCTTTTTCTTTTTCTTTTTTTTAAGATTTCATTTATTTATTTATTCATGTATACAAGAACGGGGATGTGCGGGAGGGTGAGAGGATTCACCAGAGACAGAGTGGGGAACAGAACAGGCAGACTGACTGAAATACACTGCTGAGGGGAGCAGAGGGCGAGACAGGAGAGGTCTGCCGCGCAGTGTGGGTATCTCCCTGGCCAGCCGGGATGGAATCCACGCTGAGAGGCTGCAGACAGCTTCACAGAGCTGCGCTCAACCGCCTGCGCCATCAGGGAGTCCCCCAAACTAGGATTTTCTTCCCTATCCTATCGGACAGGAAAGAGTTAGGGAAGCCTCATATTTTTGGATTAGAGAGCTAAAAGAAAATAGAGAATTAAACCGGATAGGTATGTGACTTGGGGTACTTAATTCCATCACTGGGCCTCAGTTTCCCCATCTAATCCAATGATCATATTGGCTAAAATTGATCTCTGATGGTCTTCCTTATATTTTGTGACCCTATGATCCTTTGTATGGGATTGGCAATATTTGCATAAAGCCTTTCTTTTGGAAGCTCCACCATCTTAATAGAACTTTGATTCAAAGTAAGTAGATATTTGTGACAGCAAACCCCTTATACAGACGGCACCAACTCCACCTTTTGTAAAGGGAAATTCAACTTTATTTTCAGC
This sequence comes from Talpa occidentalis, assembly GCF_014898055.3. Classification (NCBI taxonomy): domain Eukaryota; kingdom Metazoa; phylum Chordata; class Mammalia; order Eulipotyphla; family Talpidae; genus Talpa; species Talpa occidentalis. The sequence continues at coordinate 75,795,765 of NW_023601653.1, forward strand.
TCCCTCTTCTCTTAAAGCAGAACACTCCTCTTATGTGAGGGAGACTTACCTCCCCCAAATATCTCCTTATTAGTAGGCTTCCAAATATCTCCTTATTACTATGATATATCTCCTAACCACCTCTTTCTTTCTCCACATAATCAGGCAAAGCTTTAATTAATAATTCATTCACCTGTTGAACCTTCCAGAATGCCTGCTTTCAGCAAAAAATCCCACTGGTCAGTCCACATTAGAGTTGCTAAAGCACTGGTCTCACTCTGAAGTCTGTAGTAGACCATGAAACTATGCATGGCCAATTATGCTTTTAGTCATACTGCTTGTCAAAGGCAAGACTTTCAGAGCATCCCTTGAGGGCTTAGCCTGCTCTCTGCTGGGGCTTTATACAGTCAGCCAGGTCTACATTTGGCTACCAAGCTTCAGACCAACTCCACCTTCTTTTTCCAGAACTTTTCAACCTCCCATCATCTGATCACTCAACACTCACCCAACCCTTTCCCAAGGTATATCATGTTTTTGGTCTACCTTTTCTAATACCTCCAGTTCCTGTTCAGATAACTCATCTTCCAACTCTTATTGAAAGAGTTCTAGAAAGTTCCAGGTCTACCAGGAAGCCTTCCCAGATTGATTACCACAAGCAGCTAGCTTACAGACCTCCAGTTTCTACTCTGTGCTGCAACCCCATAACGATGATTTTCCATGCATTCTGCCCCATATGCAATTTTATTGACATATGTTCCTCTCTCAGTCATTTACAACAGCAGCGGAGCAGCAATTAAACTCTTACTATGTGCTAGGTACTGTTTGAAAGTACTTTGCATATATTATTTCACCCTCATGTCAGCTCTTTAAAGTGCTGTTATTATTCCTGTTTTGGAAAGGAAAGAAAACAAGGTTCAGAGAGGTTGGTTTGCCCAACCACACAGTGAGGTCTAACTGTAGTGCCTGCTTTCAAAACCCCACAATCAAAACTATCTTCTATTTCTAAGAACCCAGTGCCTTCCATGCAAAAAATAATGCCACACACTTATATATGTTTTGCATTTAATTTTTTACCTATAATCACTTCAGCCTCAAAATAATCATCTGAGGAGGGTTGAGAACAGTTTGTTTACAGACAAGGAAAAAAACTAGAGCTCAGAAAGGCTCACCAACTTAGCAACTAATGGAGCCTTGTTTTCCACTGAAATCCCTGCTCCTGAGTGAACACAACTCTTTTATATGCAACAAGTAAAGAACAATTACAAGCAACAAGGGAACAAATACAAAATAGCAAAACCATCCCATGGATCCAGGCAGTATGATACCAAAACATACAGTGGGCAGAAAACAAGTCAAGGAAGATTTCTAGAAAGTGGGGAAAGCACTGTTTTTCTTTTTATCATTTGTAGTTTTATAATCTGTCGGTGAGTTTGTCTTTGTTGCAGCTGGCAAATATAACAGCAAAAGAAAATAAAAACTGCCTCTACTGCCTGGAAATATAATAACCCCCAGGTCCATGAGTAAGGAACATTTACAAACAGTGCTATTGCCCACTCATTCCAGGAAGTTTCTGATGTGCTATTAGTAGTAAAATCTTGCTGCACTGACAATGGTAACACAGCCCTGATAATATAAGCTGGGCTAATGATCTCATTCTTTTAAACTGCTGAAATCCTCCTCGTTGGACTAAGCACACTAGCAAAATGGTATAGGAGCAGTTAAACTCTTAATATTGATTAAGAAGCCTGAGCAGGGCAGTCCTGAAGTCACTACTTCTGAGTTGCTCTTGGCCTGACCCCTCCCTAGTCAATCTAGTTAATTTTCATTCCCATAACTTGCCTGTCTTGTCTTATCCCCCGAGAGCTCTAAAACATTCCTGCTTATTTGAGCACTTTATTTATATATTCAAACATTTATTAGGTGCCTATGATGTGCAAAGATCTGCCAGGTTGTGTGGCATTATCCTGATGTATCACAGTTGAAATCTATTTACTGAGTGGACAAGGATGATAATTATCAGACCCAACTGGTGAGAAATGGATCAGCCTGACTCAGAATGTGTGACATGAGTCCACACCCAGTTCAGAGTATAAGCTCATGGTGATATGTCCTGACCCTTAGCGCGGAAGAAGGAGCATAGGGCTAAGTTCTGGAAGAGAGCAGGGGTAGGGGAGATGGACACGTGTATTGGGAAGAAAGGTGGAAAGTTAGAGGAGACCTAGAAAGAATTGGACACACACCAAACAGAAGGGAGAATAATGTAAATCCATGATCTGGCCATTGGAAGAATTGTGTTAAGTCAGTCTATTTTTAAGGAAAAAAAAAAAAAACAGTTCTTATCTCCAAAGCAATACATGTTCATATTGCTAAAAATTTTAATAGTAAAAAGTACAAAAAAAAATACCCATTATCTTTACCACTATCTCACTGTTATCATTTTGATATATTTTTTCCTTTATTTTTTGTGAACTGTATATGTGTCTTGTTTTCAACAAACATTGATCAAACTGCTTTGCAATCTACTTTTCTCCTTAACAACTGAAGGGAGTTTTCCTATGGCTCTGCATTTTTGTCCAAAAATGTGATTTTTAAAATAGTCGCAAACACAGCTATAACTTAAGTTATTTAACCGAGGTTGACTCCATTTTTATTCATTAAATTGTTTCCAATTTTTCATTGTTGTGTGTAACCTTCAGTACCATCCATGTCTGTAAAGGTTTGTGTGTTTGTATGATTCTTTTCTAGTATTTCCTTTTTTTAAAAAAAAGATTTATTTATTTATGCATACAAGAACTGGGGTACAGGCTAGAGGTGTGGGGGGTGAGAGGATTCACCAGAGACAGAGTGGGGAGCAGAACAGGCAGAGCTACTGAAATACACTGCTGAGGGGAGCAGGGGGAGAGACAGGAGACGTCTACTGCGCCATGTGGGCAGCTCCCTGGCTGGGGATCAAACTCCTGCTGCAATGGCTGTGGATACCTTCATAGGCTGGTGTCTTAACCCCTTGTATCACCAGGGAGGCCCCTGGCCCAAGCTTTTAGATGGACAAGTTCAGCTTTCCCGGGGCACTACACCTAGTAAGGACACATGGTCCCAAATGCTTTGTTTCCATTTGAGGTTGTTGAACTTCTGTTTGATTTAACTCTGATTCCTTTTCATTCATTCATCATGGGTGTCTATGATGGGCAAGGCACTTGTGGATGCTGACAGCACCGCAAAATCAATAAGACATAAGGTCTGACCTCAAGGAGTTGACAATAGAGCAAGGAAAGTGAGACACAGATAGAAAAGGAAATTTGCAGTGCAGCCGGCGAGTGGTCTTTCGAAAGAAAGAGAGAAAAAGGGTGCTCCAAGAAGCGAGCCTCCTTTTTTTCTTGTCCTAGTTCCCACATGCAGAGAACAAGAGAGTTTCTACCTCGCTGGACCAGGGCTTTTCAGAAACATCTCACTGCCCCAGCAGGGAGGTAGTTGGAAACATAGAAAGAAAGAGAATCGAAAGGGTAAATACCAGCATGTCAAAAATCTAGATAAACAGAGGAATGGGTGGGGTTTAGGGCTTTTTAGAATTATTCTCTTTTTGGTTATTTGTGCTTTTTTATTTTGGGAAAGAATGGGTTTTGGAAAAACTTTGAAATGATAAAAAAAAATCACATATTTCAAAGAATAGCAACCACCCCAAAAAAAGGGAAAGAAAATGGAATGAGAACCACATCTGTGTCTCTTCCAGATGTCATAGTCTTTTGGATTCTCTGGAAATCCACAACCACAGGCCCTTGGTCCCACCCTGTTGTGCACTGTGCAGTCAGAACTGCCCTGCAGAGCAGACCGTAACAAACACCTTGGCTTTATCAATGCTGTCACTGAGAAGCAGGCAGAGCTAAAACCTCTAAGATAATGTAGGCCCCTTGGGTCAGATCCCCTAATCTTATCTAGGAAAGAAATTACTTTTATTTCCTGAATCTTCAATTCCCGACATTGAAAGCCCTAAGGAGAGAGGACAGAAAGGAGCTGACAGTCATTACCGCTAGCCCCACTCTCCTGTCTGGAGAGGGGTGCAGGTGAAGTTGAGATTAGGCAATAGCAGGTATATTAGGATCTAGCACAAACTTGAGCTTCCCTGCTATGGTGTCCCTCTGGGATGCCCCCATGTCAATGTCAAGGTCTCAGGGCTGCCGGGTAAAGGCAGCAGTGGCCAGAGTCACTCAATTAACCTGGTCCTGGGGATGCACCTTGTCAGCTCACTCCAGGGTGCATTCAAATATCACCCTTGACCTGTATCATAGCACACACAGAGAAGAGTGCCAAGCCAGGATTTCCAGATGCACTGTTACACTGCCATTTATGGGGCCTTGAGGATGTGATGTGAGAACATCAAGAGCAGCCAGATTCATGTTGCTACTCCTCTGTGCCTGCTCCTGGTCTGGGAGGCTTGAGGAGATAGCGCCACAGTGGCCATCTGCAGCTTTGGCCTGCCCAGCCCGCCCTCTTGCTGGGTAAGGTCGCCTACATTTTCTTTTATGGGGATATCTTTTGTCCCCCTGCAAGCATGTCTGGTGGGCATGCCAGGAAGGTGTCTCGCTCTCCACCCATGACATAGGCATGAAAAGGCCCAGCCAAGACCCAGCTGACTTCTCTCCTGGAATGTTAGAGTGTTAAACAGAGATATGTAAGAACTGAAAATAACCAGAGCTGATTCATTCAATCATCAATACCCTAAAGAGGGAAACCAGTTACCTTGACATTCTGGCCCCCATTAGCTGTCCTAGTTCTCATTCTTCCCAGGATATGGCAACATACTTTCATTTAGTTATATGAGATAATTCATATTCTTCTAATGATTATTTCCGCTCTTCCTCCAAGTCAGCCCTTGCTCGTAACCAAGAAATCCCAGCAGGTACGAGCTCTGACCCTCTTAAGGTCCTCATTAGGCCTTGCTATTATCCTATTTTACTATAAGGAAATTGAGCTTTGGAGAAGTTAGAAACTTCCCTGAGGTGATATAACTAGTGAGTACCACAGAATTTGAACCCACATCTGTCTGACATGGAGGTATGACAAGAGTGGAAGTTTTTGTCATGAGAGCAAAATTAGTTCAAACCCTGATTTCCCCACTTGCTGCACAAAATTCCTGGTCATGTAAATATCAGTGAATCTCTCAACTGGAAAACCAATGCTCATCTTGCAGAGTTGTTAAGGGTTGACAGAGATGATCTATATGAAAGTACCTTGCCTGTAGTATGTACTTAATATATATTAATGTCCCTTCTCTAGAGATGAAAATCATCTATGTATAGTAAATTAAGCAAAATTAATTGACACTTTAAAACAAAGGTCATTGCTTCTGAGTTGACCCAGGTACAACATCAGTCTCTCTGTCTCTCTCTGTCTCTCTGTCTCTCTCTCTCTCAGACACACACACACACACACACACACACAATTTTTTTTTGTTTATGGGACTTTCCCTCATATCTCTATTCCCCATCTGTGGCCTGTGCTCCTTCTGTGGAAGACCTAATGCAGACACTCTTTTAGGAAAAAGCGCGTGGGAGGTACATAAAGCTACACCAAATCTAGACCTTCTACCCAACATGCCTTTGGAGAAGAAAGAGAGCAAGCATTTTCATTTCTTTTCAGGATATGAAAATGAGGCTCAGAGACACTAATGTTTCTCTTGAGGTTCCACAGCAAACCCAGATTAAGGAGAACCAGGAGTTATATACTAGACCATTCGATCTGAAAATATCAGAACCAGGAAGAAAAAGAACAGGTTTCCCAAGTGGTTGGTTTTGTTCCCCCTTCTCCTCATTCCCTTTTCCACTTCAAATGAGACAATTTCATCATTTAAACATCTCCATTGGGCACATTTTTAAGAAAGTTTCCCCAGAGCTCTATTCATTACACAACTTGTCATTTCCTTCAGACCTCTGACCTACTTAAAGTATTTTTTAATTCCTATTTAATAGGGGGAAAAGATTCCCCAAAGATGTGTTCTCTGTGATGGAAAAACTTAAATCCCTCTACAATATACAGTTAGTGAGAAAGTATTAAGCTTTCAGATGCGTCTTTAGATATAAATTCAGGTTTTCCTAGGATTGTGATTGAGAAAAGCACAAATAAAAGACCCAGTCAAGAGACGTCCACAAACTACTAGCCATAAGCACGGGATTGTTCAAAGTCAGCATATAACAGGAGTGAAAGGAAATCCACACACAGCTTGAAGTTATTTGACGTAATTGTGACTCTCACAATTTTTCTGGTTTCTAGGCCAAGAAAATACTCTATATTGAACCCTATGATGATTTCTGTTTTTCTCTTCCACATTCATTTCTTCCAGTCTTGAAGGCTTGGTTTAAAGTTTCTTTGCTTTTAAAAAGGCAACAGGCAACAGCAAATGGATTTTTAAAACTTAAAAGTAATCTACAATCTTTTAACAGCAATTTACACACATGCCTTTCCACATGCACACAGATTAAAGTTACAAAAATGGTGTGCTTGCTATTTGATTTCCGTTGTTCATCTTATCATCAATATTTCCCATGTTTCTTTCTAATGTCTCTGAAATTAATGAAGCTTTGGTTATAAATACAAAATATTCCAATGTATAGGTATACCACAAAATTTTTAACTGTTCTTACTGACGGGTTGGACTTATCATCTATTTCTTTTATTTTTTGAAGATTTATTTATTTATGCATACAAGACCTGGGGTACAGGCCAAGGCCTGAGAGGTGAAAGGATTCACCAGAGACAGAGTGGGGAACAGAACAGGCAGACTGACTGAAATACACTGCTGAGGGGAGCAGCGCGTGAGACAGGAGAGGTCTGCTTCGCCAGGTGTGTTGCTCCCTGGTGGGCTGGGAATCGAACTTGTGCTGCAGAGGCTGCAGATTGCTTCATAGAGCGGTGCTTAACCCCTTGCGCCACCAGGGAGGCCTTATTTCTTTTATTTTTCATGGTACAGGATACTCTTCATATATCTGGAATCTTTTTTTTTTTTAAGATTTATTTTTTATTTATTTACATAAGCACTGGGTACAGTCAGAAGTGTGGAAGGGTGAGAGGATTCACCAGAGCCAGAGCGGGGAACAGAATAGGCAGACTGACGAAGTACACTGCTGAGGGAAGCAGAGGGCAGCAGGAGAGGTCTGCGCACCATGTGGGACCCTTGCCGGCAGCCGGGGATTGAACCGGTGCTGCAGAGACTGCGGGCAGCTTCGCAACCCAGCGCTCAACCGCTGCGCCACCGGGGAGGCCCCATCTGGAATCTTAAAATCCTTTCTGAAGTAACTTCAATGGCAGGAGTTCCTGGGGATGATGTTTTTGTTTTTCCTATTATTATCATATTATATCGCCCCCAAATTTGACCAAATTTTATGATGCAACTCCCAGAAAACAATGTAATTTTCTACACCCTTAATAGCATGTTGTGCTATTGTTTCTTAAAACTGGTTGTCATCAGCAAGCAGTAACTATCACAACGTCACAGTGTTGCTATGATCCGCGCTTTTGGTTGGTAACCAAGATGAACACAAAATTGTGTGTTTGCTCATTCCTTTTCTCAGGTGAATTTCTTCTTAGAGACTATGAATTTATCCATGGAGTGTCTCCCCCCTGGTCAGGTTTTTTGAGGGGTAGTTTACAGATTATGAAATTGACTTGTACACAGTCCTGACTTTTAACAAATACACGCAGTTACAGAAAAGTCCTGACATCCCTCAAAGTTTCCTGTGTGCAAATTTCCTTTGTCATCACCCTCTCCCCCATACCTCCAGCTCCTGGCAATCGTTAATCTGTTTTCTTTCCCTTTCCATTTTGTCTTTTCCAGAATGTTGTATCAATGGCATCATATAGTGTGTGGCTACCCATGGAATTTTAATGAGCTTTTAAAAACCTTTAAATATTTCCTTTTTGTAGTTTTCAAAATGCTTTAATAAAGGTTTGGTTGAATCATAAAAGAGCCTTCTGGTGTAGGAGGAACAGAAGTTGTAGCTATAACTCACTCCTTTTTCCTACCACCACACCCAGGAAGAAAAGCCTTATAGAAGTGGGCATTCAATAGACCCAAGTCAGTTCTTAGCTCCCTCTGTTGTACCCTATTCAACACCCCACTACCCATTTTCTGAAGTGGATTCTTTGTTGAACTGATATTAACTTTTAATCTGTAATGTAAAATGCAAATATTTCCTCTACTCTATTCATTTTCACTGACAGAAATTTTAATTTTGCATTTCAATGAACAGTTCTTGCTCCCCGCCATGGATTCTTCTATTGTTTCTAAATGCTCCAAAGATATAAAAGACATTGAATTATTCTTTTGTTAGCTCTTATAAAATTTGACTTTTTTTACAATAATCATTAAAATTATAATAAAGTATGATATATAGCAAATTTGTTTCTTTCCCCTATGATGTATATATTACTTTTTAAATATTTAATTTTGATTCTAGTTTCTGTCAGTGTTTACAGTAAGGCAAAGACCTTTAAAACTTTCTTGACCATGACCCATAGTAAGAAATAGATTTTGGGGCCTCCCTGGTGGTGCAAGGGGTTAAGCACCACACTATGAAGAGATCCACAGCCTCTGCAGCACGAGTTCAATCCCCAGCTCGCCAGGGAGCAACCCACCTGGGGAAGCAGACCTCTCCTGTCTCGCCCGCTGCTCCCCTCAGCAGTGTATTTTAGTCAGTCTGCCTGTTCTGCTCCCCAACTCTGTCTCTGGTGAATCCTCTCACTCCCTGCATCTCTGGCCTGTACCCCAGCTCTTGCATGCATAAATAAATCTTTAAAAAAAAAAAGAAAAAGAAAGAAATAGATTTTGCATTATAAGCTGGTACATACAAACAAATATACTTGTATGGCGAATGGGAACACAAGTTTCAGGAGGCAAAGCTTCCATTTATAGTAGGGAATACACGCTGATATTTTCTGTTCTATTTGTCTTTTCTTTTTTAAAGTGCTGGTCATGCCCAACCAAACTGATGTCATGACCCACTAATGAGTCATAATCCACAATTTGTAAAGTAGGATTTTATAAACACATCACAATCTCTTCAGTATTCCTAGTCTGAGCTTTGATGCTGCCTAAAATAAACTCATGTGCATGGATTGAACCAGATCAACTGGACACTACTGGGAAGTAAGGGGCCCTTTTCCAGAGACTACATAGGTGGTCATGGTGGAGAATGGCACTGAGAAATGATACAAGGTTTCCTTGCCCAGCTTTAGCCATCTAGTGGACAGGCAGCCTTCGCAGAGTGGACCAGGCCTGCCCTGTGAGGTGGACCAACTCGGAGGTGACCCATAGAAAAAGGAAGTTTGAACCTGAGGTAGGAGAGGCCAAAAGCAGATCTAGTTCAGCCGAGAGAGAGGCTAAGGCGAGGTGAAGCAGGCCCAAGGCCGGGCTTTGCCAAGGGAATGCTGAAGGGGCGGTGGGACTGGACCTGTGGGAGGCCCAGATTGGTAAGCGGAGGCTTTGTCTCTGGAGGTCAGGTCAACTCCAGGAAGAGACAGAATAATGTGTGTGCAGCTTTGCGCAGTCTGAACACAATGACAAAAGGGAAGATGTAGGCTGCTGCAACTATCTCGGCCGCATGGAAACGGGCCTGTGGAGGTCAGCACCTGGCATGAGGGTGAGGAACATCAGGTGGCAGAGTCAGGGGTGGTGCCTCAGTGGTCCTGGAACACCAGGAAGGCTTTGAGATCCACATCCAGGAGGACTTCCTGCTCTTTAGACATCTTCAGTCTCTGGCCTATTTAGGAGGTGAATGACTGGAACTTGTCAAGGGTTCCAGAAGATATAGTACTTTCATGCCACTCTCCCAAGCAGGCTGTTCTCTATTTAACCAAAATTGAAACAAGAGCATTAGAAGCCACTGGTGAAGTCTGGCTCCAGGTTGGTTGACCACACTTCCAAGTGTATAAAATGCTAACTTTTCATGTAAGGCCTCCCCTGAAGTCCCTGAGCACCTAAGGTACCAGGAACTTGAACTGGTTGTGTAGTTACTGCCTCCTCCATGCTTCACAGCACTAATGAATATTCACGAGATAGTCTAAGACGCCAAGCTTTGAAAGAACCCCTTACAACTGGTTATCCCTCCAACTCTGTAATAGCACCTGGAGTGTGATTAATTTTCAGGAAAACCAAGTTTTGAATTTTCAGGAAAACCAAGATTTTAGGATTTCCCTGAAGCTTAGAGTTCAAGCCATTTTGAAGGGATTTAGGATGAAAGAAGATGCAGCTTATAATTCCTAGATGATCTCATTCTGCTTTTCCTCCCTCAGGATAACCTCTGTATTCCTTGGTCCTCCTTCCTCAGTGCCCATTCTCCTTGCAGCAGGCGTGACTGACACACATCACCCTGGTAGTACTAACAGGCATGGAGGCCACCCATCTACCCGGGGCCATCTACCCTTCGCACTACAGACTGTTAGGGGGAAAAGGATGTCCCAAAGCTATTTCCATATAGGCTTTGTGGACTCCACCCCCACCCCAGGTCAAAGCCAAAGACACTGGGAACTCCAAATCCCATCACCACCAAAGGGAAGGTGGCTGGGACCTGAGGGTGGGGTTAAGCAGCCAGGTGGATACAAAAGGCAGACACGTGGGCTTTGGGGGACCCCATTTTTGGGCTCTCCACCAGCTCGCAGCGTCCAGCCAGCTCTGAGAGTGACTTTGGGTTTCCAGGTCGTCGGATCGGGTAGGACGCATTAAAGACTTTATTTCCCTATTTTCTCCCTGAGTTGTACATTTTCCTTATTTCCTTTTCTCTTGTCAATAAACCTTTTATTAACCCTTTTGTGTGTGTCTGTAGTAGAGTATTCATAAGTCCCTTTAAAGCGCGCGGGTGAGGACCCACAGCCAGGAACCCGTTTAATATCGGGGCTGCTCTATAACAAGACTGCAGGGCCTCCCCAGTGGCGCAGCGGTTGAGCGCTGGGTTGCGAAGCTGCCCACGGCCTCTGCGGCGCCGGTTCGATCCCCGGCTGCTCCCCAGCCACCAGAGGAGGGTCCCACATGGCGCGCAGACCTCTCCTGCCGCCCGCTGCTCCCCTCAGCAGTGTGCTTTCGGCCTTCTGCCTGCTCTGCTCCCTGCTCTGGCTCTGGTGAATTCTCTCACCCTCCTGCGCTTCTGACTGTACCCAGTGCTTGTATAAATAAATAAAAAAAAAAAAAAAAAAAAAAGACTGCAAAGGCAGGCATCACCTTTCCACCTTGTTCTGGAATACAAATCAGAACATCTCATTCAGAGGAGGGAGCTATTCCAAGAGATGCTTCTTCCCGCCTCTGAAGTGTCACTTTCATCCTGAGCTTTGAGCACCCCCATTCTTGCCAATTATAGATGCTGCTCTGGCCGCAGCCTATTTGATAGACTAAGCTTTTACCACGTCCACTTGGAAAAAACGTCATCTTGACTGATAAGAATGGATTGCAAACCTAGCTCACGCGAATCACCTGAGAGCTTTTAGGCTGCAGCTCAGAACAATGAAGTCAGAATCTCTGGGGACAGGACCCAGGCATCAGTATTTTTTAAAGCCCCCCAGGTGCTCTAGTGAGTAGCTTGGGATAAAAACCAAAGAATAGTACTGGGGGTGGGGTTGGGGGTAGAGGTTTAGCTTCCACTGAAACTAATCTTCCCTTGAAAGGAATCTTCATAACAGTGAAAACTCTTAATAGTTGATGGCAGTGCTAGATCCGTAAGCAGGCTTTGGGGTGGGTGGGGAAACAAGGAAGAAGGGAGTGTTGTGGCAGGCAAGGGGAGGACTTTATACACAGAAAGTATTTTGCATGAAATCATAAAATTTTGATTCTAAAACAAGATACAGTCCCCAAGCAGGCATCAGAGCCTTCCCTTTCGCTTCCAGGAAGGAATAAACGTAAGCATCCTTTTGTTAAAGAGAGCCAACCCCGGCGCCGCAGGAGGCCATGGCAGCCCCGGGGACTGGCTGGAGGCGCGCGCCCGCTTCTCCTGCGCTGTTTACCGGCTGCAGGCGAGCGCCGCCGCCCTCTGCTGGGGGAAGCAGCTGTCCCTGCTCGGGTAACAATTGTTTCTGCTGGTGGAGCTCATGGATTCGTTTCCTTGAGCTCAGCAGCGAGGACAGGGCTTCCCCCAGGAACTCCTGGCATTCCTCTGACATCTGGCACGCCGCTGGTTCGCCTGGGGATGTTGTGTCTCTGGTTGCGGGACAGGAGCAGAAGGCAACATGGATGGACATAAAGCAAAATGGGAACCCTGCTGCTTCTCTGATAGGTTTAGGGGTGTGCATCCGTGGTGCACGGTGTCTGCACTGTGGTGGGGTGTCGTGCGCTGACGGAGGTGCAGAGAGTGAGGTGAAGCTCCCGCTGGTTAAAGGAATAGCTTAAAGGAGACAAAATAATAATTCCAAGAGGCCCAAAGACGCCAGAAAGGAAAATATGTCTCAGTCATAGCCATTTAAAGATGGGATTTTTTTTTTTTTTAAATGCACCGATCAAGACGCATAACCCCATCGCTCCGGAGATGCGTGCACCCAAAGAAGACTTGAAGACACTCACCGGTTAGGGCTCAGAGGGCATCTCCTCGCTCCGTGGCCAGCGCTGTCTCGGGGGTCAGCGGCCGCGGGGGTGCAGGTGCCCGGCCGCCGCGCACAGCCTCCGCGCACCTCGCCTTCCCGCCGGAGCCCGCAGGAGGTCAGCCCCGGGGGGTTGGGACGTGCCCCCCTTTCTCCCCGTGTCCCTTCTCCCAGGTCCCTCCCGGGGTGCGGAGGTCCGCGGGCGACGCAGCGAGGACGGAGGAGATCCGGGGTGTCTGTCCTCACCGCGGCTGCTCGGCTGGGGCTGGAGAAGTCGGGGCGGCGGGGCGGGCCGCGGACTCGTCACGGTTGCTGTGGAAACCAGGAGCGGCGACTCCGCGGAGACTGGGGAAGGCAGTGGAAAAAGGTAAGAGATCAGTGGTGACGTGCTGGGCGCTCCTGGGCATCTGTGCAGACCCGGAGACCTGAGAGAAGCCGAGTCCCTGATGGTGTCACCCGGGGGGTCTGTTCTGCAGGAGCAAACCCAGCCCCCCCTCTTCCTCTCACTCTCCCCCCCCCTTAAACCCCCTCCCCAATTCCTCAACACAGACACTAGCATTTTAGGGGTTGGAAATTCCAGCACTATACCCAGGCCCCTGGCCCCAGGGAATCCTGCTACATGCATATTAGTGCTCGGCTCCCTGGGGTGACAGTGCACTTGCAAAAATTCCCCTAAGGACTCGCTAACACCCCCTCTCCTCACTCCCAGAAAATCTGCTGCTGGAGTCTGAGTAGATCGCTCACATTTCCAAACGATCCCCCCACCCCCACCCCATTATTATGGCCCATGGAATTTGACAGCAATCTGCCAAGCACTAAAGGAAATCAGATGGAAGACGGGATGGATTTGAATAAATTCCTATCAGCGTTTGCTGATTATAATCATAGCATTATAATCAGAGCGGAAAGACGCCTCAGAGGTTATGATGTCTTCAGGGATCCTTGGCCTCAGTACTATGCACATCCTGAGCTGTGTGGTCCAAAGCTGAAGGGCACCGGCCACCACCTTCAGAACAGGGCTGACCCCTGGCTGATGGCTCAGTGACAAGGGGCCCTTGCTTGTCCCTGTTGGTGCGTCCTAAATCATGTCATTGTGTATTTCATCAATTAGTGTTCTCATCTGGGTAACCATGAATGTGAACAGTGGAGCTGACAGGATGGGGGTGAGGCTCAGAGGTGATCCCAGCTCATCTTTGGGGACTCATCCCACCACTGTGCCTTAATGTCGTCCCACCTCTGCAGGTGCTCTGCTCCAGTTGAGCATAACAGAAGGGAGCACATTGTTACTCAGCTCTGACAATGTGCCTGGGCTTTTTGTGGGTTAATTCATAGAATCCTGTTAACCTGTGAGATTTTTACATCACCGTTTTATAAATTAAGAACAAGAACACAAAGGATAAGTTATTTGCCTAGGTAAGACCGCACTGCTGGACAAGTAAAAAGACTGAATTTCCACCCAGTTCTGTTTTGATAACTGAAGGCTTGAGGCCATGTGGGTATGGCTCAAATGGGTACTAGGGAACATTTCCAAGGGTAGCCAGAATCACTGATTATTTCTCCCACCTTGAATTTACTGATTTTTTTTCCCCACTGCTTTAAAAGAAAAAAGTTTGCTTTAGAAAATTTATATAGAAACATAAAGGAATAAAAATCATCCATAAACCTACCACCCAAAGAAAGCCATAATTAATATTTCTATTACCTCCTAGGCAGTTTCTATCTTTAAACTAGGTTAAAACTGTATAGATTGAGGCCTCCCTGTTGGCCGGTGGTTAAGTCTCAGCGCTAACACCGTGAAGGCCCACCGCAATGGCCTGAGTTGGATCCCCCAGCCAGCGAGGCACAGCAGACCTCTCTTGTTTCATCTGCTGCTCCCCTTACCAGTGTATTTCAGTAGATCTGCCTGTTCTGCTCTCCACTCTATGTGAATATTGACTTTGGTGAATCCTCTCACTGCCCCCCCGCCTCTGGTCTACACCCCAGTTCTGTGCAAAATAAATAAAAATCTTACAATAAAGAAATAATTCTTTTAAAAATTAAAAACAAAAACAAAAAACCTGTATAGATTGAATATTTGTGCCCACCCCATCCATATATTGAAACCTAGTCCTCAGTTGATGGTATTTGGAGGTGAGGCCTTTTGGGGTGATTAGGTCATGAGGGGATAATCCTCATGAATGGGATCAGTGCCCTCATCAAAGAATCACAAAGACCTTAACTTGTCCTTTCCCAGGACAAGGACATGAGAGGAGGCTGCTGTTTATGAACCCTCATCAGACACTGGATTGGCCAAGACTTTGATCTTGGCCCTGCTTCCCTGTCTCCAAAACCGTGGAAATAAATTTGTTGTTTAGAAGCCACCCCCAGTTTATGGTCTGCTACAGCAGCCCCAGTGGAATGATACAAATGAGACAATGAACCAAAGTGTCTCTCTTTCTCTCTCCACACACACACACACACACACACACACACACACACACACACATTGTATCCTGCTTTTTGTTTAAAATAACCTTAACCTCCATTAAAGGTTTTAAAAATACTAGTTTAAATGCAACATAAATTTCATGATATCAACACATATTGAGTACTTGAATTAATTTCCAATTTTTACTGATTCTATGTAACTAACAAAATATTTTTCTATAAATCTTGCCCATATTTGTGACTGTTTCCTTGCAATTGAGTCCTGGAAGTAGACTGTTGGGTCAAAGTTAGGAACATTTTTTAAAATCGAAACAATTTTTTTTTTTTTTTTTTTTTTTTTGTTATCCAGAGCTAAGATTCCAATTAGAGCAGTTTTAGACTCACTGCAAATTTGAGGGGTTGGTACAGAGATTCCCCAGATGCATGCATAGCCTAGCCTCTGCCATTATCAACATCACTCATCAGAGTGACTTATTTGTTGCAAATGGACACATCATTATTACCCAAAGTCCATAGTTTACATTGTACTTCACTCTTGGTGTTGCACATTTATGGTTTTCGATAAATGATTAAATGACATGTATTCATCATTATGGCATCATATGGAGAATTTTCACAGCCCTAAAAATCCTTTGTGTTCTATCTATTCATCTTGTAACCAAGACAACCACAGATCTTTTTTACCGTTATTACTATCCCATAATTTTGCCTTTTCTGGAATGTCATATTGTTGGACTCATACAGCACTTAATCGTTTCAGATTGACCTCTTTCATTTAGTAATTTGCATTTAAAGTTTCATGTCAGTTCATGACTCAATCACTCATTTCTTTTTAGCACTGAGTAATATTCTGTTGTCTGGATGTAGCACAGTTGATTTATGCATTCACCTATTGAAGGAGATCTTGCTGACTTCCAAGTTTTTAGCAATTATAAATAAAGCTGCTATAAAAATCTGTCTTCAGGTCTTTGTGAATTTGTAAGTCGTCGACTGCTTCAGATAAATACTCAGGAGCACGGTGCTGAGTCATGTATAGTGAAGAGTATGTTTAGTTTTGTAAGAAACTACCAAACTGTCTTCCAAAGTTTCTGTACCATTTTACATTCCCACCAGTAGTAAATTAGAGCTCCTGCCGTTCTGCTTACTTGCCAGTATTTGATGTTGTCAGTGGTCATTCTAACAGGTATACAGTGGAATCTTGTAGTTGTATTAATTTGCATTTCCCTAATAGCATAAGATGTAGAACAACTGCTAAGGTCTTGGCCCAATTTTTAAAATTGGGTTGCTTATTTTCTTATTGTTGACTTTTGAGAGTTCTTTATATGTTGGGATAATAGTTCTTTATCAGATGTGCCATTTGCAAAAATTTCCCCCCATTCTGTGGGATGTCTTCTCATTCTCTTGATACTGTTTTTTCGTGAGTAGAGGTTTTAAATTGATAAATAAATGATCAATTATTTCTTTCATGGATCATGCCTTTGTGTTATATCTAAAAAGTCATTGCCGTGCCCTAGGTTTTCACTTATGTAATCCTGCAGGTGTTTTATAGAATTGCAATTTACATAGGTTTACTATCTATTTTGAGTTTATTTTTGTGAAAGATGTAAGGTCTGTGTCTAGATTTATTATTACTATTTTTTGTATGTAGTTGTCTAATTGTTCCAGCACCATTTTTGGAAAAGGCTATCTTTGCTTCATTGTATTGCTCCTTTGTTAATCAGTTGATTATATTTATGTGAGTCTATTTCTGGACTCTCTCTTCTATTCCATTGATCTTCTAGTCTATTCTCACCGATATCACACTGTCTTGATGACTACAACATTGTAGCTAGTCTTGGAATCAGGTTTTGTCAATTTTCATACTTTGTTCCTCTTCAATATTGTGTTGACTGTTTCTGGTATTTTTCTCTATTTTTTATTGATGTAACACTGCATTATAAAATCATGTAAGATTCAGGAGCCTCCTTTGTAGCTTAAGGGGTTACATGTCTGTCAGCTTTATGAATCTGGCGGCAGCCACTGCAGCTTGAGTTCAATCACTGGCCAGGGAGCTGACACACATGGCACAGCAGACCTCTCCTGTCTGCCCGCTGCTCCTCTCAGAGTGTGTTTCAGTAGATCAGCCTGTTCTGCTCCCCACTCTGTCTCTGGTGAATTCTCTCATTCCCCGTACCTCTAGCCTACATCCCAGTTCTTGTATGCATAAATAAATACAAATAAATCTTAAAATAAAATAAAATCATATAAGATTCAAACAATTCCTGGTCTTTTGCCTATCTAAATAAACTTTAGAATCAGTGTATTGATACCAAAAAAATAACTTGCTGGGATTTTGATTGGAGTGCATCAAATCTATAGGTCAAGTTGGGAAGGACTGACATCTTGCCAACATTGGGTCTTCCTATCCATGAACAGGACATATTTCCTTTTATTTAATTATTTAATGTCCATTCATCAGAGTTTTATGGTTTTCTTCATATAGGTCTTATACATATTTTGTTAGATTTATACCTAAGCATTTCATTTTGGAAGGAGCTTATGTAAGGTGTGAACATTTTAAAACTTTCTTATTCTCTTCTCTAGGGACATTTCTGACTCACTTGTCCCTCCACAAGGCATGCACAGTCCCTTCCCACTATACCTTTCCTGATACCTGACGTGACTTTGCCTTGTTTACTCACAAACCCTTTGGGAAATTAGAGTTAGTTCTTTGCAGATTTTTTTTTGATTTGTTTATTCAGAAAAAAAGCTCAATATCTCTTTATTATGCTAAAATGTTCTCTAACTATGAACTAGTTAAACACTGAGGCTGTAAGGACTAAATATTTAAGATAGAATTGGTCTGCTTCACAAGGGCCTCTGATAAGTTAGGGATGCTGGAACTTGGAACTTGTTCACTATTGACTCAGCTGGTAGCCTCAGCTTCATTGCTGTTACAGAAAAGCTGCCCTTGATTTCCCTCCGATCCTCACATTTTATTTCAGTGCTTAGCACTGACCAGGAGATTAGGTAAACTTAGTAATGTTGTCACAGAGGGCTGGACTTGGATGAGGGGAGTTCTGAGGAAAAGCAACTAGAGTAATAGACCTTTCGAGGCTTGGAAGATAAGGCTGATTGACATGACTGATGGTCTGCCAAGGCGAAGTGCAAGGAAAACCTGCCTGATGCTGGTTCTCTTCCTGCTTGGGGGGGATATGACAAAAGGGAGAGGACACATCAGGGAGTGTGGAGGTGGCAGCAACACTGGCCCTGTAATATCTTTTTTTTTTTTTTTTTTTTTTTTAAAGATTTATTTATTTTTATTTATTTATTTATACAAGCACTGGGTACTGTCAGAAGCGCAGGAGGGTGAGAGAATTCACCAGAGCCAGAGCGGGGAGCAGAGCAGGCAGAAGGACCGAAGTACACTGCTGAGGGGAGCAGCGGGCGGCAGCAGAGGTCTGCGCGCCATGTGGGACCCTCCTCCTGTGGCCCGGGAGCAGCCGGGGATCCAACCGGCGCTGCAGAGGCTGCGGGCAGCCTCGCAACCCAGCGCTCAACCGCTGCGCCACCAGGGAGGCCCCCTGTAATATCTTTAAGCCTTTTAAACATTTGCTATTCCCCCACCGAAGAAGTTAAGTGTGACAGGGTGAAAAGGTGATCTATTCCCTTCATTTATTTTTAACTGCACCTTATAATCCAGATTAGGCCGAAGGTTTTTGCTCTTGACTAAAGGGCTAAAGGCTATTGCAAAATTGATAGGAATGGGTGCAATGTGGCAATAGAGCTTTCATAAATTCTCTTATTGAGCAGTATTACATTTCTGAATATAAAAAACCATAATGTTTAGCACTGATTTCACTAAGGAGAGTGTAAGACTAATATTTTACCAAGTACTGTTAGATGACAAACAGACTTTAGGAACAAAATTTCTTGCAATTAAATTGACAAAATTTTGCACCTTTTCTCTTCAACAGATTAGAGCTGTAGGTAAAGAAGTAGGTATACTATGTTGCTTTTAGAGCTTACTTTCTATAAGAGAATGCTTGAGGTTTAAAGGTGAAATACATGAATTTGAACACAGAACATTTATGCACTAGTCAGGGTTCTCCAGAAGAACAGAGCCAACAGGACCTAGGTATGTATGTATGCATGTATGTATGTATGTGTGTATTCTAAGAATTGACTCACAGGGTTATGGAGGTGGAGAAGTCCCACAATCTACTAATCTGAGAGACAGTAAATTTGTCTTGAGGCCTGAGAATATGGGGAGTGAAGGGGAGATGTTTGCTAGTGTAAATTCCTAAATTGAAGACCTAGAACCAAGAATTTGCATGTCTGATGGCAGACAAGAGATGTTTCAGTACAAGAAGAGAGAGGGAAAGAATTTTCCCTTCCTCCTCCTTTTTGCTCTATTGAGGCCTTCAGCAGATAGACGACACAGACTGGACAGGGGGAAGGTCATCTTTATTCAGTCCACTGACTTGAATCCTGATCAAGTGATACCTTCTTGGCGGACAGGCCATCCTTATGCCCAGTCAGTGTGACACATAAAATTAACCATCACAACCTCCTGGAGCAATTTATGGCGTAAGTGAAAGGGATCACGCCATTCCCTTTCCCCCTCCCCCTCTTTCACCAACTGCATTTATTTGAATTTGCATATGTTGAAATTCTTTGGAAAGTAGAAGATCATCCCTTGTCATCTTGTTTTACAGATGCGAAAACTGAGGTCAAAAGAGGTTAAATGACTAGATCAGGGACACCCTGACTTTTAGTAGTAATCTTGAAGTCTAAAGGCAGGCTGATTAACTTTGCAGATGACAGAAAGCTAGGAGAGAGAGCTAATAGGAACAGATTGAGGCAGGATAAACATTAAAAATGGTCCACCTAGAATGGATAAATCCAATGACCTGTATTTTTGGTTGAGAGATATATTGCATAATACAGGCCTGATTTAGCTAAAGTTTATGTGAAAGAGAAGATGAGGGAGTGAAGACCACCACAAGTTCAGTAAAAGGCCCAAGTGCGAAGCAGATACTAAAACCATTAATGCAACCTCAGGGACTGTATACAGAGGCAGAGAGCGAGGGATGTTGCAGGGAGTGACTAACCTGGGGTACCTGCTTCTGGCCAGTCATCTCTGCATCACTACGTGTGGGACAGGGCACATGTTCCAAGAGGGGTCTTGGTAAACTGGAATTCATCCACCAGCAGATGATGAGAATCCTGAGCAGCACACAAGGAAGGGCCACAGCAGTTAGGCATGTTTCGCTTGGAGTCTTCTGAAGGGCACGACTCCTACCTTCAAATATCTGTCCATGTACTCATATCCCCTCCATTTAACAAAAACTCCCCTAGGCAAAAAATTAGGACTAAGCAGAATTAAATTCTAACTACTTCCCTTCCCCTCTCCTTGTGATTTACCTCTAACTTGCCCCTAATGCATTTCTATCTGCATACCCAGAAACTTGGAAAATTGATTGTGTTACAACCCTAACAAAAATTCTCTGCACTCCTTTGGGGTGGATAGTGACATCAGAAACAGACACCTGCTGATTGATGCCGGATGATGGCCCGAGGAGGGTGCGCCTGCCAGGTAAGCCACACACCTTGACTCCTGACACTTACACTGCCTGACACTTACACTGCCCGGCACCTCCTCGGCCTGGAAGTGCGAAGCTCCCCACTTCCTTTGTGTTCTCTACCTCCTGGTTTGCCTCCCCCCTTATATAATTATAGCACTTCCTAAATCTGAGGGACAAGTTCTTAGGGTACTTATCCCTCTGATTCCCTTGATGGTCACCTAGAATTAACTCCTTTGTGAAAGTGGTTCTTGTGGTTCAAAGTCTGGCTTTCTATTTTTTTTTAAAAAAAATTATTTATTTATGCATACAAGAACTGGGGTACAGTCCAGAGGTGTGGGAGATGAGAGGACTCACCAGAGACAGAACGAGGAGCAGAACAGGCAGATTGACTGAAATACACTGCTGAGGGGAGCAGAGGGCTGAGGGGACAGGAGAGGTCTGCTGCGCCATGTGGGTAGCTCCTTGGCCAGCCAGGGATCAAACTCGTGTTGCAAAGGCTGCATATAGCTTCACAGTGCTGTACTTAACTCCTTTCACAACCAGGGAGGCCCTCAAAGTCTGGCTTTCTGGGTAGTGGAAAGACCCAGTTGGTGGCTTACAGTGAGCTGTCAAAAAGGAAGAGGTAAGGGATTGTCTCATGTCACCATAGGGCAGAAATGGGGATGATTAGGGATGAAGCTTAATAGGAGATTATTTTGCTCAGTCTGTGAATTTTCCAACATTGCTGACTCACAAGAGAATGGCCTGAAAGTGTACCCAGGGAAATGCCGGGGTTCACACATTAGAGTTCTTGTAAAAGGCTACCAGTTTGGGAGAAAAGTTGACTCCATGCTTTCTAAATTCCTTTAACTAAAAGATTCTGTGAGTTAATTTTATAGATTAATTTTCTTGTACTTTATTTCACTCCAGTAGATATTATTTTAATACTTGGACCTTCAGATTCCCCAAACAATTCAGAATACATATGTGTAAAAACAAAACTTGTAATAAAACTTGAATCCAGAAAGACTCTGGGTAAAAAGTCAGCTGCTGCTTAATTTGGGCACTAAATTAAAATCCAAGGTTGCTCAAAATCTGGTCACAGAGAGAGATGTGTGATGTTAGACATTCTTATTGTTCCAGAAGAGGAAGCCTGTGCTTTGACCAATATTAGTATTGACCTTGACTTCCCAATGGGATGTCAAGGTCCTTAATACAGGAACAAGTCATTTACTTCATTTTAACTCCAAAAGCATGTACCAGTGTATCTTATACAGTGTAGGTGCTTAGTGGATTTTGAATGATTCTTTTTCTTAAAGATGGACTAAGATATTTTCTCTTTATATTTTTGCAGGGTCTGGTAGAAGTATTGTGCTCATGCTATAAGTCATAGTTCCTAAACTATATTGCTCCCATGAACTAACCTGAACTTGGTTTGCAGTTTGTCTCAAATGCCAGAATTTCATTTGATACGGCTTCATATTTTCAGAAAGGGTTTCTATCTTAAATGTTTGTGCTGGGGACTACAGCAACTCTAGAACACCACCTTTCTTCCCCAGAACTAACAATAACCAAATTTATATTCCTTTAAGAACACAGCACAGCTCTTGGTGTTCATCCCACCAACTGCTCTACTTAGGAGTTACTGCTCTCAGCTCTATTTTTCAAATGAGGAGATGGAGACAGAGAATTTAAGGGGTGGAGCTAGAATATGAACCTAACATTGGCTCTCGATTTTGTGTTCTAACCACTAGTCCTGTCTCGCAGCGAGGTTTCTACACACGCTAAGTACTTATTTAATCAAGTCACCGAAGGACCGAAGTCTAAAGTGCCTTCTGCTTTCTTGGTGGCAAGGTACCAGGTGGAGACAGGCCTCCCTATCCCTCCTGCTTCTCTCTGTTCTCCGGAGACCAGCTGAGAGATTGCCCTGCTCTCTTCTGTTCTCCGGCCCAGTTGACTGAGATTGGCCGCGCTCCAGCTCGCGCTACCAGCTCTGCTTGGCTCAGGGCTTTGGAATGACACAAGATTGAGCTCCTTAGAATGACTCACATCTGTTTGGAGTGGTTACAGCCTGGTTTTTTTTGGTGCCACTTTGCAATTCTTCCTCCCCAAACCCAGCCCCTCTCCTTTTCCCTAAAAATGCCAGATGGTATATATTTATTTTTAAATCATTGTGAATTTTAATACACTTAGTTTTGAGACTTTATCAACACTTCCTTCACAGTCACCCCCCCCACCCCACCCCTCACAGGATAATAGGAACCACCCCCAAAGTATTGCAAAAAAAAAAGCAGGCCCGGGTTGCTGCTCAAAGGCATGGTGTTGCAGAAATCACTCCTTTGTCTCTGACCTGCAGGTAGATGCTTAATTGGAACTTTCGGATGATGACATCTTAGGTCAAGTGGAGCCATGGTTAGAACCCAGCCCTGCCTATGTTTATATTCAAGCCAGGGTGGAAGGGGGGCAGGTCTGTGCCTGGCAGCTCTTGCTTCTGTTCCTGTTAGACACAGTAAGCCTAAGGGTAGGAAGAAACAGAGGGTGTGCCCATGGGAACCTCATCTTCCTTTATGCAGTTTCCCACACAGCCAGGAGTCAGCCCCTTTCCTTTATTGTAAGCAGTCGAGTCATTGGCACCAAGCATGGTCTGAAGCTGTACAAATCCCCACACTGGTGAATGTTCACTATTGTAGGGCTTGAAGGGTTGGGAGAGCCTCCTAGGCCCTAAGCAATAAGTGAACACGTCAATACTCTTCTGTACCTGGATGCAATGAGCCTGCATGCCTAGAAACAGCCAGGGCTCTGCCTTGGACCTGGTCAAATGCGCTGAGACCAAAGCCAGACAGAGGCCAGACCTAAAGGGCTACGCATCTTCCATTCCTGATCTGGACCTGCTGTAGAGTGGGAAGAAGAGCAAGCATAAATGAAACCACGGATGCTACTAAAAAGTCTTTAGAGGGGCCTCCCTTGTTGCGCAGGGGTTAAAGACACAGCACTATCAGGCTATTGGCAGCCACTGCAGCACAAGTTTGATCCCTGGCCAGGATGCTGACCCACACAGAGCAACAGACCTCTACTGTCTCACCCACTGCTCCCCTCAGCAGTGTATTACAGTCAATCTGCCTGTTCTGCTCCCCACTCTGTCTCTGGTAAATCCCCTCACCCCCACACCTCTAGCAGACACCCCAGTTCTTATATGCATAAGTAAATAAACCTTTAAAAATAAAATAAAAAGTCTTCAGAACTAAAATAAGAAAGATGAAGTTTGAGTTCCAGCTATGCCATCCATTAATTGTGTAACCTTGAGCAAATCAATAAACTTCTCTAGGACACATATTTTCTTATCTGTCAAATGGGAATAGAAATATCAGTGTCCCTCATTTTGCAAAAGCATGTAAGGACCAACTGACTGCGTCTGAAAATGCTGTAAAATATAATGGTGGTATGAAATTATAAAGGACTATTGATAAATTCCTTTTTATTTTAGTGCAAATAAACAATAATAGTTTCATCAGTTTGTGCCTCTCTTCAATTTTTGACCAGAAATATGTAAATAGTGTGGGGTCAGTCACCCCAAAAAGGTCAGGTAGACATTTCTTGGTATGTCCAAATAGGCCTCTTATCACCTTGCTATGGGAACTAGAGGTCGACCAAGGCCCTGTGAGCCTCAGGAAGTCCTATTGCCATTATTTAAAGAAAGCAAACAGTTGTGGGTTCTTTTGGTTGAGAGCAGTGAGTGTCCTGGAGGAAAGTGGAAACTTCTGTCTTTGTCTAAATCCTTTGCCTTTCGGGGCCTCCCTGGTGGTGCAAGGGGTTAAACACCGCACTATGAAGCAATCCACAGCCTCTGAAGCACAAGTTTAATCCCCGGTCTGCCGCGGAACAATCCACATGGCAAGGCAGACCTCTTCTGTCTCCCCTTTGCTCCCCTCAGCAGTGTGTTTCATTCAGTCTGCCTGTTCTGGTCCCCACACTGTCTCCGGTGAATCTGCTCACCCTCCTGCATCTCTGGCCTGTGCCCCAGCTCTTGTATGCATAAATAAATAAATCTTTAAAAAAAACAAAACAAAAAAAGAACCCTCCATTTTGGAAAAAAATCCTTTGCCTTTCTCTAATCTAGGAAGAAACCTTGACTGAAAGGAAGGTCTGTGGGGGTGAGTTAAAGGCCTATTTGCCAAAAGACAGGCTGCCTGTGGCCTAGCTCCCCACAACCCCTGTCCTTCTTGCTGAGCCACTGGCAGGGCTCCCCCACCCCAGTTCCCTCTTTGGAAGGCAGGCAGAGAGACCGTCTCACCTCTTTAATCAGACTGTGTCTAATAGAGATACTCTCCCTCATCAGCAGGGTGAGGGGGTTGTGAGGAAGGCTGGGGAGCGGCAAGATTATAGTTGACGTCATGTGTCAGTTGGCGGCCCGCCAGCAAGAGCGTGTTAGAAACACAGCCAAGGAGGACCTGAGGTAAAGCATATGCACACACGCGTGACACACACACACGCACACCAGCCTCTGCAGAGGCACCTTTATCAATCCCATCACATACATAAGCAGATACACAACCTAAACCAGCAGACGCACAAGATATATATTTTCTTGGATTTTTCTAGGAGATCGAAAGTCGGAAGAATGGAGTCATATAAGAAATTCTGTAATCCCGCCCTGGTATTTCATTTGGGCCAGAGAGAACTTGTAGGGTTTCCTGTGCCAACCCCTCCTTGGGTTTCCAGGACCACCGTTTCTCCTTCCCCCTCCCCCTTGTTCTGTATAAGTCTCAAATGCCAGAATTTGAGACTTACTGGCTGCATCTGAAACCTCGTGCAAGTGGAATCATGTTTATTTTACTTAGCATAATGTCCTCAAGCTTCATCCATGTTGTAACATATAACACAATTCCCTTCTTTTTTACGGTTGAATAATATTTAATTGTATGTGTATACCAAGTTTTCTTTATCCATTCCTCCACTGACGGACATTTAGGTTATTTCTACTTCTTGATGAGTGTGAATAATGTTGCAATGAACATGGGTGTGAAAATATCTCTTTGAAATCCTGTTCTCAATTTCTTGGGATATGTACCCCAAAGTGGGATTCCAACGATTTGTGTATTTTTAATGTTTTGAGCAACCTCCATGTTGTTTTCTATAGCAGTTGCATCACTTTACATTCCAACTAATAATGGCAGGTGAGCAGCAATTTGCCTACTAGAAAATAAGAGGACAGAGAACGGTAGGAGAGAAGACTGCAGGGCCAGAAGGAGCCAGGTTACAGAAGACCTTGAAGCTAAGCTAAGGAGCATAAACTTCACTCTGTGGAGAACAGGGAGTTATCAAAGGTTTCTAAGTGGCAGAGTAACGTGGTCAAATCTGAGTTTTAGATAGATCTGGCTAAGGTGGAATGATCCTTAAAATATACCATTAAGGGGGTCTCCCTTTTGGCATTAAGTCTCAGCACTATGAAGCTATCCGCAGCCGCTGCAGCAGGAGTTCCATACTTGGCCAGAGAGGTGACCCACATGGTGCAGCAGACCTCTCCTGTCTTGCCTGCTACTCTCCTATTTCAGTTGATCCGCCTGTTCTGTTCCCCACACTCTCTGGTGAATCCTCTCACCACCACCACCCACCCCCACACCTCCAGCCTACACCCCAGTTCTTGTACGTATACATAAATAAAATAAACCTTTTCTTACTATTAAGTAAGAAAATATGCAGACCACTGTATTAATACGTTAACATTTCTGCTAAGAAAATATTATTCAGACATATTTACTTGCAAATGCACAGACTGCCTCTGTGAAGATATTCAAGAAGCAGTTGTCTTGGGTAATTGATCTGGGTGACTTGGGACAGAGATGAGGAGACTTACTCTTTTCTGGATATGCTTTTATACTTTGTATTACTTCAAAGAATACATTTAGGTTTGCTCACAAGTGGTCTTTAAGATGAAGACATAGGAAGCTTCTAAACTTTTCTCCTCCCACTCACACACTGAATGAACAGTTCAAAAGGAAAATTCCCTCTGACAGAAATTCAGAACGAGCTGAATGATTCTTAGACAACAGACAAGTGAGAAAATACCTACACTGCAACAAATAGGTAAGGTCAAGACACGCCCTTACCATAAAATCTCACCCCGCCCAGCGCTGCACCTAGAGAAGCCATAAATCACAGCTCATCCCTGAGGACTGAAGGGCTTGGACCCCACAAAAATCACCCTTGTTTTTAAGATTCTCACCTGCAACATGGGCCCCCAAAATATCTAGCTCTGAAGGCCAGTGGGGCTTGCATCTATAATACCTCAAAACCTGTAGTACTACTGCAAACAAAGAAGATGTAACAAGTGTGAGCAATGTCTGCCACTATTATCTGAAGATTCACTATCATAAAACTATCAGTCATGCAGTCTTTCCCTGAGTGAGGTCCGTCTATTCTCTTTAAAGTCGCTTCTATAAGTCTCAGACTATGACGCTATCGGCAGCCACTACAGCACAAGTTCAATCCCCGGCCAGGGAGCTAACCCATATGGCATAGCAGACCTCTCCTGACTCGCCCGCTGCTCCCCTCAGCAGTGTATTTCAGTCAGTCTGCCTGTTCAGTTCCCCACTCTGTGTCTAGTGAATCCTCTCACCCCCGCATCTCTAGCCTGAACCCCGGTTCTTGTGTGCACAAATAAATAAATCTTATAAAAAAAAAATAAAGTTGCTGCCTGTAGGCCAGGGTTCTAATTTAGCATCCATTTAGGGCTAACTGCTCTCCTCCCAAGAAACCATGGAAGCCAGCAGATACCTCCCCTACCCTTGCCCTCTGTCCCCCACCAAGTGATCAGTATCTACCTGGAAGGAGCTTGTACTCATTTGCACCCAAACTTTTGTGGGTGCTGCCTGAGAGAGACTGTATCTATCCATCCATCCATCCATCCATCCATCCATCCATCCATCCATCCATCCATCTCTATCATGTATCTATTAATCAGTCAAGAGAAACCACATAAAAGTAAGAAATCCCACTGTTTGTGACAACATAGATGACCATGAAAACTTTGCACCATATGAAATAAGTCAGACAAAGAAAGACGAATGCTAGATGACCTCACTTATATGTGGAATCTTAGCAAGCAGAAGTCATAACATAGAGATAGAATGGTGGCTACCTGGGGTAAAGGGTGGGGGTGGGAAGTGGGGAGATGAAAAGAGTACAAACTTCTAATTGTAAGATGAATAAGTTCTGGGGCTCTTATGTATAACATGGTGATTCTAGTTAGTAAAACTGTGTTTATACATTTTAAAGTTGTCAAGAGAATAGATATTAACTGTTCTCACCACTAAATAGAAATGTTCATTACATGATGTGCTGGAGGTTTTAGCTAACACTTGTTGGTAACTGTTTTGCAACATAAAGTGAATTGAATCAACACATTGTACACCTTCAACATACACAATATTATATGTTATTATATCTCAATAAAATGAGATGAATAGTGACTTTATAATTATACTACTATGGTCAAATAAAATGTTTCATGAACCCTCAATAAAAGTCTCAAACGAGTATAAACCTAGCTACAAGCTAAGGAAAATGGCAGAAAATGAAAGCCACACCACACATTTGTTTGACATCCTTATTAGTAAGTTGTTTTTTTTTTTTTTTTGGTATCTGGATATTGGGACATTAATATATATGGTTGAATAAGGCTATGTCACTATTCATTAATTACTTAATGAAAGTGTTTCGTGGGGGTTAATAATTACTGGTATAAAGATACTAAAGAAAAAAATTACCTGAGCACAAAACTTAATAAAGCAAAAAAAAAAAAAAAAAAAAGCACACATTAGAGGCAAGACAGCCAGAAAGAGAACGCTGTAATAACTGCCTAGGCATGAAATACTTAGGGCCATGGTGATGCCAAAGTAGTAGGAATGACAGGGAGGAAGGGAGAAGAAGGGACAAGAGATAAGAGGTACTATTGGAAGGACCAGTTGGGGGTCTGTGACATCAGAATGGGTAAGCTTTGATGCAGTGGGAAAAAACAATTAGATCTGGAGTGGGAGACCCGGTCTTGAATTCTATTGGTGCTACATCTTCTCTAGTGACCAGTAGTGATTGGACTTCATGAGACTAAATGACTCAGTATATCTGAGATATAATTCCAAAAGAACAAGACATCAGAATACTGAGGATGTAGGGCCTCCCTGGTGGCGCAGCGGTTGAGCACTGGGCTGCGAAGCTGCCCGCAGCCTCTGCAGCACTGGTTCGATCCCCGGCTGCTGGGTGAGGGTCCCACATGGCATGCAGACCTCTCCTGCTGCCCGCTGCTCCCCTCAGCAGTGTTTTTGGTCGGTCCGTCTGCCTGCTCTGCTCCCCGCTCTGGCTCTGGTGAATTCTCTCACCCTCCCGTATTTCTGACTGTACCCAGTGCTTGTATAAATAAATAAATAAATCTTAAAAAAAAAAGAATACTAAGGATGTATGTTCAAAAAAGATATGTACTAGAAAAAAGAACTCATGTTTATGAGAAACGATTATGCTGTATAGACTGAAAAGGTTATGGAGAGACCACTTGTTCCTGGGGCACAGAGTGCTGATTGCCTAACCATTATCTGATTTCTCCTGTGCCTCACTAACAGAACCCTGATTTTTATTTGGGTAGCATTTCCCAGTCTCCTTTGCAAATGGATCTGCTCAGTCATATTGAAGAAGAATATTTGGGTACAACTTCTGGTGAAAGTGTTTAGTGGGGGCTAATTCAGTGGGGGGGGGTCTGCTCCTTTGTTCTGTCTCCCCCCTCTTCTACTTCCTGCTTTCCAGGGTCATGATGTGATGGCTGTGGCTCCAGTAACCATTATGTGCCCATGAGTTTATCTTGAAAATGGAAACTATGCAATAAAGTTGGCAGAGTAGTAAGACAGAAGAACCTCAGTCTCTGATGATGAGCAGGAATGCTCGATCAAGTCCAGTCTGTTTATTTGCCATCTTCTTTCACATGAGGAAAAAAAAAATGAAACCCTTGTTTAAGCCACTATTTCAGCCTTCATATACCTAAACGATATAGATCCTTTCCCAAAGATATTTGGGGATTAAAAAGCAATACTCCAGAGCAGGAGCTGGCACGTTTTTCTGGTAAGAGGACATATAGGAAATATTTCAGACTTTATGAGCTATATGGTCTCTGTTGCAGCTGCACTGGCTGTGGAGTGCAAGCAGCCCCAGAGAACATGTAAACAAGTAAGAGACTGTGTTCCAAGTAAGAGACTGTTTAAATAAAGGTTTATTTAAATCCCATGGGGTAGAGGGCCTCCCTGGTGGTACAGGCAGTTGAGCGCTGTATTGTGAAGCTGTCCGCAGCCTTAGCAACGCGGGTTTGATCCTGGCTGGCCGGTGAGAATCCCACATGGCACTGCAGACCTCTCCTGTCTCGCCCGCTGCTCCCCTCAGCAGTGTGTTTCGTCAGTCTGCCTGTTCTGCTCCCCACTCTGTCTCTGGTGAATCCTCTCACCCTCCCACACATCTGGCCTGTACCCCAGTTCTTGTATAAATAAATAAATCTTTAAAAAAATAAAAAATAAAACCCATGGGGTAGAATTGAGAGCCAAGATATAAAATTACACATATAAGGACAGCTAATCTATGACAAAGGAGTGAAGAATAGACACTGGAACAAGGAAAACCTCTTCAACAAATGTGCTGGGAAAATTGGACTGCCACATGCAAGAATATAAAACTCGACCACTATCTCACACCATACACAAACATCAACTCAAAAGGGGTAAAAGATTGGATATAAGACCTGAAACCATAAAATTTATAGAAGAAAACATAGACAAAACACTCTAAGACATAAGCCTCAGAGAGATCTTTGTGGATTTGTCCTCAACAGCAAGGAAAACAAGAGAATATAAACAATTGGAACAACATCAAACTAAAAAGCTTTTGCACTGCAAGAAAGACAGTAACCAAAACAAGGAGACTCCCCACTG
This sequence comes from Talpa occidentalis, assembly GCF_014898055.3. Lineage (NCBI taxonomy): Eukaryota > Metazoa > Chordata > Mammalia > Eulipotyphla > Talpidae > Talpa > Talpa occidentalis. The sequence goes on from NW_023601653.1 coordinate 75,826,228, forward strand.
AATGGGAGAAAATATTTGTACACCATACATATTATAAGGTACTGATATCAAAGATCTATAAAGAGCTCATACAACTCCACAAAAAAGAAAACAAATAACCCAATCCAAAAATGGGCACAAGAGCTAAATAGGCACTTCTCCAAAGAAGACATACAGATGTCCAAGAGGTACATGAAAAATATTCATCATTGGTTATCATCAGGGAAATGCATGTCAAAACCACAATGAGATACCATCTCGCATCACTGAAAATGGCTCATAAAAAAAGACCGGCAACAAGTGCAGGTGAGAATAAGGAGAAAAAGGAACCCTCTTACTACTATTGGTGGGAATGTAGACTGGTCCAACCCCTAGGGAAAGCAGTGTGGAGGTTTCTCAAAGACTGAAAATGGATCTACCATATGACCCAGCAGTTCTACTCCTAGGCATCTACCCAATGCACATAAAAAACTAATTTGAAAGGAAACCTGTATTCCTGTGTTCACTATAGCACTATTTACAATGGCCAAGATATGGAAACAACCTAATGCCCCCAAATGATGAGTGAATCAAAAAGTTGTGGAATACTACTCAGCCATGAAAAAGATAAACTTAGGCCATTTGCAGTAACATGGATGGAGCTGGAAGGGATTATGCTATGCAAAATAAGTCAGAAGGAAAAAGAAAAATATCAGATGGTCTCACTCATAGGGGGACTCTAGGGAAATAGAACAAGTAGCCTGAAGCAGCACAGTGGGTGTCCAGGACCCTTACCCATATCAGCTGATGCTGCTGACAGTGACAGACAAAGGTCATCTATGGTGCGGAAAGCACCAGAAACACCTGAGCAGTGGTCAGGGCATTGTGGGGAAAAACTTCCTCCGGGTGTGATAGGTAGACTTTGGGTTGATTTAACAAAATGACTAGTAAGTCTATCACAGTAGGTAACTTTACAGATAGGGAGGGCAAAGCGTTTCTGGAAAACAACATTGGAGCTCAGAGTTTATATTGAAAAGAGGGGGTTAAGGACATAAATCATAAACTTTAAAGTGATATGAGAAGGCCAGTTGTGTGTGTGTGTGCATGCGTGCACGCGCATGTTCAAGGAGAGTGAACTGATGTGTTGGTAAAAGCCTGTGTGTAGAAGGCAGAGGATGATATGGGTGTGAACAGTTCAGAAGTAGAGTGAGAGGAGGTTTGTTATATAACTGGGGATAAGGGTCAGGGAGAAAATGCTTTGATGGGCTTTTAGTCATGCCAATAATAATTGTTTAGCCTCACATATGGTAAGAATAGAACGGGTGCTCCCTCTGTCTCAGTCTCTCCCTCACTCTCTTTTTCCCCTGGCAGCTGTGCAAAGATTTAACCATGTGATCCTGATAGCACAACACTGAAAGCTTCTGATGGTGCCAAGAGGAGTGTGAGGGAAACAAAGGCCAAAGCGAGGCCAAAGCCAGCTGCCAGATCCCCGTCCCCAGCAGCGACACAGAAAAATAACAGTAAGACTCCACCTACTGGCCCTCTCCTCACCAGAGCCTGTGCTCTGATGGGAAAGGAAACCCTCCTCCTGTCCTACTCTTCACCCCTTTCCCACCCTCCTATCCTCCCAGCTCCTGCGAGTGAAGCACAAGGGCCCAGGAAACAAGAAGCTCTTCTTCTTCTCCCTGCAGGCACCAAGGGCTACTTAGGTCGAAGCAGGGGCCAGGCAGAGTCCAGGAGAGCTCAGGGTTTGGGGGTGCAGGACAGGGCAGGAGAAGCTCTTGAAGGTGAAACTCAGTAAGAACTGTGTCACTCGACATGTGGAGCAGCTCAGGAAATCCTTAGTCTCAACACGTGCCTGAGTCAAAAACATGTCTGCCTGGTCCTGCGCATTCTCTGCCACACTGTTCTTGCTTGTGGCTGGTGGCCTCACTAGGAGGCCTCCAGGAGAAGCAGAACAATTTCCCCCTCATTGTTCTTCTCTCTTTATCCCCCTCCACCCTTCCTACTTCTTTCTGAAGTCTTAGTGCTACCACGGGCCTGAGGCCTGTACAATTACATTAGCCTATTACCAGACTATGACCCACAACTTGCTTCTTGTATAATCTTAAGCCAGTTTCATTAAACCCAGGGCTTGACTTTTTAATTTTATTATTATTATTATTATTACTACTACTATTATTTTGCTATAACCTCGGTTTGTATATTAGAAGCATAAGGATCTCCTCCCTCAGGTGGTGTTACCACACTTCGCCCACCACCAAGACACCCACAGTTATTTTCACTCACCATCTTTCTCAAGGATAGAATGGGATTTAAAAAGTGACTAATTAAAAATACTAGAAACAGAAACCCTGTAAAAAAAACATTACTACAAAGTAGAGGGACAGATGTAACACATCCTGCTGATGGGGGTGAAAAGGACATTTGTCAACTATTAAAAATACTGGCACAATTCAATGCATATTTTTAAGGTCACAGAATGAGCTTTTGTCTTTTTCTAAGACATCCACTTCATAACCTCTACTACTTGTCAAATACCACTGATACCCAATAAAAGAATCCATTTTTTTATTGACAACAATTTTTTTGGGGGGGGAGAGAGGCTGCCATTTTCTCTCTAGATAAGCTGAACCACAATTATTTTTATGTACTTTTTCTACAAGTCAAATTTCATCACAATCACTCAACTCTTACATGTTATCATGGAATCTGCAAATTAGCCTGAAATGCTGTGGGACTGAGTGGAAATAAAGATCCTGGCCTTGCCATGCGTCTGCTGTGTGCCCTTGGGTAAGTGACATTGGCTCCTCCCCTGTTCCATCATATTTTTTTTATTTAAATATTTTATTTAATATAATTCTTACATCTTTTTTCATCTTTGCACAATGTATGCATTTTCATTTTGGTTATATTCCTCATACAATTACACCCAACCCCCTTATTTTGACTCTAGTTCTTCCTCTCCCTGCCCCCCACCTTCCATCATATTTTATGTTCCATGACAGCACTCACTGTCTGTGAATCTATAAATTAAGGATTTGGTAAGTCTCAGAATGAATATAGCCATGCTGCTGAAAACTTGTGCCACTGCCATATTGTCTTAAGAGAATAACCGCCACAGATTGGGTGTTACCTAGGCAGCATTTAGAAGGGCCTCCAACTGGGTTAAAATCACATAATCATTTGTAGAAAGAAGCAGCTACAGACAGACCAAGTTGAAGGGCCAAATGAGTTAAAACGGAGACCTTTCTTCAGAAGGTTAATTATTCTGCTCATCTCCCCACAAATGATGCTTAGGAAACGCTACACCTTTCTGATATTGCATTAACCCTTACCACAAAGGACAATGATTTTAAAATCACCTACGCAGTAAGTGTCTAATATCCTGGAACTTGGTGCATGTTCGGCCTAGAGTCAAGTCTCCTACTGAATTCTTTACAGGGAAGATGTAGGTGTTAGGGAATTCTTTAAAGGGAAGATGTAGGTGTTAGGAAGTCTAGGGTCTGGGCATATTTAACACACATCGCTGTCAGATCGCCACCATTTAAGGATGTTGGAAGCAAGTGACAGATTTAGGACCACACACCAGGCCCCAGCAACGACCAGAACAGACATGCTTTGTGCGCCCGCCTGCTCTCACTGCTGCCCACGTTCCCTCACTCTGTGGGCATCCTGCAGTGCCCGGAGAGTTTCCTCTTCCCTTCTTAGAAGCTGTTGCATGCTAGTCCCGTCCACCCAAAGGCAGACAAGGGCCTTTCTGCCCTCCCCCGAGCACAGAGCAATCACCAAGTGGGGCTCTGTTATTAGAACACACTCCTCACAGCCCTATTATCTCACACTGCTCCTCTTACTCATCTGCTTTCTCAACCCTGCAATCTTCATCTCCCTTTCTACACCGCCTTTAATGGATGTCCCTTCCTGTTCGCCCTCATACTCCAAGGGCTATGTTGCTCCATGTTTATGGGGATTTTAAAGTCCTACCTGTTTCTTGCTACCGCCCCTGGGCATGGCAAGGAGTATTCAGTTCAACCCCGAAGTGCATATGGTGTTTGTTGTAAAGCAATAAAATTTTCATTGTTAAAAATAAGAAAGAAAAAATGGCAAGAAAGTCAAAAAAAGCAGCAAGCAGAGTGAGAACAGTGGGGAGATGGGGTTTCTTCTCTGAGGCCCACAGACCTTATGGAAGCTCTGAGGAGGGCAAATCCCCCTTCTGTTTCATAAATCTGCTTTGCAGTGGGCAGGGCAAAGGAGATAGACACAACTCTAGGAACTCATCTTTGTTTTAGGCTGTGATAACTTCTCTATGACCTCCACATCGCTAGGAAGGGACAGGGAGAAGAGCCAAATTCGCCCGACTTGTGAGTGATCTGACACGCCAGTGACTTCCCCAAATGAGGTCATATCTCAGAAGGTCGGATCTAAAGTGTGCTGGAGTGGGCTTGTCCCATGGGGAAGTGACTCCAGGAGATCCTTCACTCTCCCAGTGTGGGCTGTAAGTTTAACAAGGGGCACTTTATTTTCTACAGCATTATTGGAAATGCTTTCCAAACACTCAGTTCTTATCACCAACGGGCTGAGGGTAAGTTGAGTACAGAGTTAAGGGATTGAGATGGGGGAGAATGGACCAGAAGAAGCTGATCCCTTAGAGAGTCTGAGAAGCCCCAGCAGCAGGACGATGGCAAGGAGCCATGGCTCCAGGAAGGGCAGGCAGAAGACAGGATCTGAGTTGCCTTTTAGGGAAGCAGCCTTACCAGCAATTCCAGTTTAAAAAATAACTTTGCCAGCGCTGATCAAGTCTTGGCTTCTTCTGTCTGGAACACCACAAGGAACAAGGAAAACATCTTTGGGGTTCAGCCACAAGTCTCTCCAGTCACTCCTCAGCTTGCCACTTATGGAGGCAGTAGAGTCTCTTAGGACCCTTTGGCTGGGCTAGGTCCTAAGGGCCTCAGAGGAAGTCTGGCCTCAGAGTCAGACAAGGCTGATGATTATTAATGGCCAGACGGGCTGCTCTGTTGTGCCAGGGGCAAGAAGAATGTGGGCCCCATTGTCAGGGGAGAAAGATGTGGCTGGACTGCAGCGTGACATTGCTGGTTCTCTTTCTGCCTAAATCTTCACCAATTAGCTCTTCCCATATGCACCGAATAATGAGCGTTGGAGGAGGGTGTGGGCGGGGTGAGCGCAGCCCAAGCAGCAGTGCAGAGGCCTCCGGTTTATCCTCAAGGGCCCCACTTCCTCACCCTGGCATTCTCTCTCCATCTTATTCCATTTGGCTCCTATCTCCACCCATCCTCCCTAATGGCTCCCAGGGAGCTGACCATTGATCTACATCTTGCCAAAGGCAATGGTTAATGATCCCACGTCATTGCCCTTGGCCTTCCAGCAGGACTTGACTTAGGCCATCACTCTTCTCTCTTCCAGCACTTTCTTTTCTAGGCATCCCCCTGCATTTTCCTCCCCACTTTGCTGCTCCTTCTCCAGCTCCTGTGGCTCTCACTGTCCTTCTCCTCCTGTTCTCCGGTTGTCTTCAGTCTCTCCACCTCTCCCTCTCCCATCCCCTTTCCTCTTGTTGTCACAGACACGTCATGATGGCCACATTTAATCTGACTTTCCACCTGAGCCACAAGACTCACATTTAGGTCTTACTGTGTATTCCCTCTTGGAGTCCAGGAAGCATCTTAAACTGAATAGGTGTAAAAAGGAATCCTTGGTTCTTTCCCACTCCGAGCCTGTTTATTTCCTAGTCTCCTGTCATTTTTTTTTTTTAAAAGATTTATTTATTTATGCATACAAGAGCTGGGGTACAGGCCAGAGGTGCAGGGGGTGAGAGGATTCACTAGAGACAGAGTGGGGAGCAGAACAGGCGGATCAACTGAAATACACTGCTGAGGGGAGCAGCGGGCAAGGCAGGAGAGGTCTGCTGCACCCTGTGGGTAGCTCCCTGGCCAGCTGGCTCAAACTTGTACTGCAGTGGCTGCGGATAGCTTCATAGTGCTGACGCCTAATCCCTTGCACCACCAGGGAGGCCCCTCTTCTGTCTTATTAAACGATACCACTATTTACCCTTTTACTCATGACAAAAATCTAGGAGTCTTTGCTATTTCTTATATCTCATGGTGAAGCTTCCTTTCTGTATTCCCTTCAAGATGATTTCACAAGGGCCCACAGCCAACTGCCCCATGCCTCCCACTAGTTCTGAGCCACCATTCTCTCTCTTCCTTGGACCACTGCCCCTCCTTAATCTTTTTGCATTCTTGGCCTGGTCCAGCCTCTACATAGCAGCCTGAGTGATCTTTCTAAAATAGACACTGCATCATAGCACTCATCCCCTTAAAAAGTTTTTTCCAGAATCCTGTCCCTTTGCGTGACCTACAATGCCCTACATACAGCCCTGCCTGCCCCTGCATCCCCGCTTGTCCCCGTGGCACTGCCCGACGGGCATTCTTCGTGTACCCTCCACATGCCAAGCTCTTTTATGACCCAATGACTTGCCCTTCTAATGATTCCTCCCAGAACACTTTCCTCTGTCATGTCTTTGCTCCTTACTTTGAAGCCACAGCTAGCAACACCTGTCCAGGCAAGTCTGTCCTCCTCCTGAGATAAAGAATCCCGCCAGGCCCTCTCTATGTCCTTTGCATGTTCTGCATGACCCTTAGCCACATGTGGAGTCATCGTATATAATCGTTATATAGGTCGTCTGTCTCTAACACCCCGCTGTTGTCCTATATGTAAGCTCATTGCGGTAGGGACTTGTCTTGTTGCCTGCCGTGTTCTCTATGCCTGTATCACTCTTCACACGTAGAGGGCCAGAATATTTGTGGAGAACTTCAGCACTCTTCCTGCCCTGCCCTGCACAGTGACTTTCTTCAGAGAAAAAAGGACGTCCCTGGGGGCCGGGATTGTTCAGCCTTTCTCTTCCCCTAGGCCTGTGTCCAACCCTTGACCACCTGCCTTCTTCCTGTTTCTGACCCCATTTTCTCAGTGTGGGGTTAGCCACCTGCCGGTTTGGTGCTGGCGATGGGAGTGGGTGGAGAGGGTGGGGGCTGGCATGTCAATGAAAATATAGGCCATGGTCCAGATTGATGGTATCGAGTCTTAATGACTTCAGCTGCGTTTAATTAAAAGTGGAATGACTTATTGGAACATAGTCCTTGTGGGCAGTAGTCTGATTCTGCTCTCATTTCTGCTCTCTTCCAAGCTTCAATTAAGGGAGTAACAAAAGATCCCTATCATGAGCCATGTGCGGTGATCTCATCAGCTAAGACAAATGTTTTTTTTCTGGTTTTATTTATAGAATCCTTCTGGTTTCCTTGGACAACCCTAACTGGCATTATCTTGTTTACCTTTTCTCCATCTAGATTTGCATTGGTGGGGGGCGGCCTTTTATCTATTGCTCTTGGCTGCCGGGATTTCTAATCCCTCTGTTTTTCTTTGCTTAGCCTTCATCTGTGCGTCTCTTCTAAAATCAGTTTGTAATTTCTAGTTACCAAGGCAGTAACTAGTATTAATAATAATAATAAAATAGCCAACATTGACTCGGGATAAACACTTTATGATGATTTTTCTTTGCAGCGTCTTGTCTCCTGGGGGAGGATGGTACTTGATATTCCTCGTCCCTTTCTGCCAGTCTTGTCTCCTGCTGCCAGGCTCTGACTCCACCACAGGATGAAAAGCACAGACCATCTCCCCCAGCTCCACTGACCTCTGGATGTCTCTACCCTCTGGGACATCTGACCCTGGACCCACTTGGCGTCTACATGGCCAGTAACGTAGCCTCTTTTTAGGAGCCCATTAATCTTGGCACTGTCAGGGGACCTCCAAAACAGAAGAAAGACTCTCTATCGGCTGACTTCTGCTCCTGCAGTGTGGGAAGGGCAGTCAGGGGTGTAGAGAGGCAGCGTGCTCCAAGAAAGCAAAGCAGGGAAGTGTTGACATGGGGGTCCCCAACTTCTTAGTGACAGGTGTGATCTCCCTTTGGACAACAGCTGCTCATGTTTGCATTCTCAGTGTCCAACAATATGGCCCCAAGCAGGGAAATGGTTCTTGGAGGACTGAAAAAAAATCTTCTTTTTTTATGTTTAAAGCACTGACATGCACACAATACATGAACAAGCTGGTATATTTATGGTATTAAAATTTCATGGGGAGAATGATGATTAGGAAAAAGGTGTTCCCTCTTCCAGGGAGTGGTAACAACAAAAAAAGCATGCTCCTAGGCGCACGTTCTTGCTTTCCTTTCCTTTTCTCTCCTGATCAAAAGCACCTAAAATGCATTCCCACAAAGTGATAAATGACTGATCCAAGTTTAAAGTAGCATCTCTCCCGGGAATATTTGCCTACTAGTAGCACTGACAACACCTTAAGATAAAAAGAGTGACGTGTGAGCTGGAGTTGTAGGTGAGAGGAAGCAGAGTGGGATGCTGCTTTTTGAAAAGCTTGGATTCATTGACCATGTCTTTTAAATAAGACATTTGGATGCATCAGCCAACAGAGCTTTAAAAAATTGTATTAGATGTCAGAAGCTTCTTCTGAGGTGTAATTTAGAAATAGAAATGTTGGAATCTCTAGGATAATTGGATGGCTCGTGGCAAGCCAGCATGGACTTTTCAGATCAGAATAATTCTGTAAATTCTAGGACTGTGATGACACAGGCACCAGGCTGTCTCCGTGTCCCTGAAATCAGAGCTTCAGGTTTTGATCTGCTTTCCTTTGAAAAGGCATTATCAGCAGGTGACTGATCCAGACAGAAGCCAAAATGACAGTGATAGGTGCATTGGAAGAGGAAGGATGCTTTGTCATCTAAATGATTTTCCTGTCCTCTCCCTTGGGTGATGGGTCTTGGGGTACCCACCTTGCTCTGTGCACACACCTGGCTGGATATTTTGTGCCTGACATGCGCTAAGTGATCATGTGGCCACAGCCCGTGAAGTCATCTTCCCACTATTTTTGGCTTAACCAGGATCTTACTGATGACCCATGTCCATTTTTGGCTTTAAAAATGAAAAAGAGACTGGGAACAAATAGACAGGGCCCATAGAAAAACAAACAAAATGAGTGAACTGTTGGAAAGTAGATCGTATGCAAAATGCAATTAGAACTGTTTAACTTGGAACCTCACTGGTGATGCAAGGGGTTAAGACGCAGCATTATGAAGCTATCCGCAGCCACCACAGCATGAGTTCGATCCCTGGCCAGGGAGCTACCCACTTGGCCAGCAGACCTCTCCTGACTTGCCTGCTGCTCCCTTCAGCAGTGTATTTCTGTCAATCTGCCTGTTCTGCTCCCCATTCTGTCTCTGGTGAATCCTCTCACCCACCTACCCTCTGCCCCACACCTCTGGCCTGTACCCCAGTTCTTGTATATGTAAATAAATAAATCTTAAAAAAAAGAGCTGTTTAACTTAGACCAATGGTGGCCTAGGAGGAGGCTATTTATACAAAACAGAGTGATAAGTTCTTCTTTTTCTTCTTTTTTGGATATAGATGGGACATAAATAATATTCATGCTTTATTTATTTCTCTCTGCTGAGAATCAAATGAAAGAATTTGGGTTTGATTCACCACTGTAGAAATGGAAGGTAGAGATAATGAAAAAACCCAGGAAATTGTTAGACATTGGCCCCCATGGTGCTTGGTTTTATTGCTTTTTCTGGAAAATGTGGAAAAAAGCAAGGTACATCAGGGATGATTTCGCTGCAGTGGGGCTAGTCAATATAGGCTAATATCTATGAACTGGATAGGGCCCTGTAGAAGCCAGAAAAGTCCATACTGCTGGTCTTTTAAAAGCCCTGATTTCAGGAATAATTATTCTGATTATTCCCATTCCTAAGAATAAATGCAGAATGACAGAGTGAATGGAAAGAAGAGGGGCGAGGACCTGTCATGTCTGTTATTTACTGACCTCAAACAACCCATAATATCCTCATTTATATTGTAGTGATGATAACGGCTTTCCTTCATATTTCTTAGGTTATTAAATATATCAAATAAGATATAAAAAGTGACAGTGTTATATAAATGTTGACTATTATACAAATATGGTAGCTGTTACTAATTTGGATAAACCATTCTTTAAGGCTGGATTACAGGTGTTTCCAGCTGAAAGTATTAATTGAACTGGATTCCCAGGCGTGAATTTCAAAACCTGGGAAACCCATGCACTGGAGTATCCTCTTGTCCTGCCACCCACTCATCCCCCAGCAAGTGCCTACTATGTGGCAGGTATTAGAGGCCAGGAGTGCAAAGACAATAAGATCCAGCCCCTGGTTTTCGGAAGGCAGATAGAGAAGCGAATGGCCAATGAAGGTGCAGCAGGGTGAAGTGCTGGGATCTGTCCCATGGAAGGTCCTACCAAGCCTCACTCAAGGACCCCCAGTCCAGCCTACTGAGGTCTACCCTCACTAGGAAACTTCTCAGAGGAAGCCATAGCCAACCCAGTCTTGAGTACTAACAGTCGTCAGCAAGCGACCTAAGAGTGAGATGGGGAGGACTCAGGCCAAGAGAGCAGGGGTTACAAAAATTCAGAAGCAAGTGAAAGTTTGGTGAACTTGAAGTAAGTGCTGCTAGTAAAGTAAAATGCTGAGCACAGCCCTGCAGGATGCAAAAGAACGGAGGCTTGTTCACCAGACGCCATGTCACCACTGGCTTGTCTCCCTCGGGGCGGGTTTTACCAGACGGCCACAGAGATGAAATAGGTGGTGTTAAGACCAGACTGAAGTTTTTGAAAAGCCACTCCTAATGCAGTTAGAGCATGGATGGAAGGGGCAGGGGTCTTGCGAAGAATGGCAAAATCAGGGGAAAAGGTAGGGCAGCCCAGAGTTTAAATGATGCAGTGAGGCAGAGGCATCAGTTCAGTGGGAATTAGAAGAGTGAGAACACTGGAAAGATAAGAGGTTGAGATGATAGAGGGGAGATAAGCAGTTCTCAACAATGGCCAGGAGCAGGTGTGGCCTGAGAACGGAAGCTGGAAGGGGAGGTGAAGCTACCAAGGTGAGGGCTGGGACCTGGGAGGCTTCTCATACAGCTTTTTAAGACATTGTGGTGAAATACACACAACGTATTCACACTTGGGATGTATTAGGGCACTGCATCAAGTGCAGCGAGAGTATTAAGCAGCACTGAGCACATTTACATCGCTGTGCTCCCATCACCAGCATCCATTCCAGAACTCCCCATTTTGCAAAAGTAAAACTGTACTCATTAAATACTAACTCCCTGGGGCCTCCCTGGTGGTGCAAGGGGTTAAGTCACAGCGCTATGAAGCCATCAGCAGCCACTGCAGCACGAGTTCAATTCTCGGCCAAGGAGATACCCACATGGCACAGCAGACCTCTCCTGTCTTGCCCGCTGCTCCCTCAGCAGTGTATTTCAGTAGCTCTGCCTTTTCTGTTCCTCACTCTGTCTCTGGTGAATCCTGTCACCCCGCCCCCACACCTCTGGCCTATACCCCTGTTCTATATGCATAAATAAATAAGTCTTTAAATAAATAAATAAATAAAAATACTAACTCCCTATTCCTCTCCCCCCCACCCAACTCACCCAGCCCCTGGCGATTATCATTCTACTTCTTGTCTGTATGAATGTGATTTTTGAAGGTACCACGTATTAGTGGAATTCTGCAGCATCTGTGTCCTTTAGTGACTGGTTTCTTTCATTTAGCACCATGTCCTCTAGCTTCGGCTCTCTGTAGAATGTGTCAGAATTTCCTTTCCTTTTAAGGCTGAATGCTACTGTAGGTACTCTTGCTTCTTTTAAACTTTTAATTATGGCCCTTGATCAATGAATTTGATATTAGGAGCTAGTATATGTGTATGTATTATAACTGAAATAACATGTTATCATAAAATCACATGTATTATTGAAGTAGATGGCTTACCACAAAACCCTCCTTCCTGCATGTGGAAGTACTCTGATATTTCATTTCAATTCTGTTCCTTAAAAAAAAAAAATCCTTAGCCATACTCCTCTAAATCAATTTCATGACACACTAATGGGTTGTGATCCCTAGTTTGTAAACAATTTGTCTGTTTGGACACTGAAGTTGCTCAGGATGATAGTGAGACTTGGCATGGAGTGGATGATTCCTTGGCCCTGAAGGCTTCAATGAATAAGGAGGGGCTAAAACAGCTTCATGCAGTTGTCTTCATGAATGGCCTATAATTTTGGCACAATCTATTAAGTAAAGGCCCAAACTATCAGTTTATTTCTGGTGTTAAACAGGATAATTCATGGAGTTGATGATTTTTTTCCCAGTGGTCTCCAGCTGGCATGGGTCTTTTGCTTTGATTTATTCACTGCCAGTGACCAGAGTACACCATTTTTCCATCATAGGGAAGAACCAAATCAATGGCCCTTCTTCATATTCCTGGACCCCCACAATCTGACCTGGGGAAGGGGCCAAGGGTAGAGGAGCCAGAGTTAGGTGACTGGGGCCTCCAGATGCTGTAGGGCTTCCAGAGGTCAAGTTGTTCCAGAGCTGCAGGAAGAATCCCCCAGAGGGAGAGGCGCTGTCCGGGGAAATGGTGGGGTGGGGTTAAGTCTCCTGGCTGGATAGTGGGGGTATGCCTTGGCAAGAGAAAGAGCAGAGCTTAGGGAATAGTAAGGATCAAGGGTCAGGTCTCCCACTGTGTGTCTGGACAGTGGGAGGAGACCAGGGACAGCTACATAGGGACAGTCTGATGTCATCTGCTGGGTCACCGCACTTCCAGCTGTTTCTGTTAAACATTAACACAAAGTGTTAATAAGGATAAAGAAGAGCTTTGTCTTCATTAATTAGCTAATCTCTGTGGTATTCCCAGAGGATGAAGTCAGAAAGATCATCTCAACAGCAATAAAAAAATAAGTTGGGACAGGGCAGGAACCGGAGGGAAACTCATATGCTGCTGTGTATTACATGCTGCGCGAACTGTTGAAGATTTCATATGAATAAGAGACGGTCTATTTTCTTGAATGCCCACCTAAGACATGGGGATGGGAATATTAGACCTAATATCCTTTTTTTTTTTGAGGGAAAATTACATAGCTATTAAGTTTGGGTTATAGAAGAATATTGAGCAGTTTTCGAGACATTTTATGTTGTGTTGATTTTAAATGGTGCACTCATGTGTATGATTTTTTAAAAAGATTTATCTATCTATGCATACATAACTGGGGTATAGGCCAGAGGTGGGGTGGGGAGGGGGAGAGGATTCACCAGAAACAGAGTGGGAAACAGAACCAGCAGACTGACTGGAGGACACTACTGAGGGGTAGGAGCGGGCAGGTCAGGAGAGGCCTGCTGTGCCATGTGGGCTGCTCCCTGGCCAGCTGGGGATCAAACTCGTGCTGCAGTGGTTGCGGACAGCTTCAAAGTCTGCATCTTAACCCCTTGCGCCACCAGGGAGGCCCCAGACCTAATATTTTAAGTTAAGACTTGTTCAGAAAAGTGGAATAGAGGTGTTGATGCCAAGAATGGACACCTGGGCAGAGAATGTTTTTGTCAAATTCTTGATGAGGTTGGGTGATTTGACCAATGAGAATCACAAAGAATCCTTGTATGGCTCAATACTTAGACTGAGTCATTTGGACACCAAAAATATACCCTGAGAGTATCTATAGAACCTTTTGAGCTGGAGATTCAACTCTACAAAGAACTTAAGCATCTTTATAAAGCATGACTACCTATTGACTTCCTGTGATACCCTACATTGTTCAATGCTCTATTATATCAGCAATTGCATTTTATGTTTATTACTTAGTGAGGCCAAAACAGCAGGCATTTGTTCATCCTACACCTCTATTCTACCTGCATGCCTTTCTTTGATAAAGGAACTGAAGATCAGAGGTAAGGAACTTACTGTGCATTAGCCAGAAAAGACCCTGGATGTTGGGACCCTGGCTTGGACTCTCTCAAGACCAGAAGAGACTCTCCTCCAACAGTTTTTCTTGCACAGTCCTTCAAGGTCTGGCTTTGTTAGGAAGAATTGCCCCAGCTAGAAAACTGGATACCTTGAGCTTCACATGTTGGTGCTCAGATGTATCACATGAGTGAAGGGCATGGAGGACTGAGTTCTCCCTTCCGCTCACATCCCATCTGGGAAGAGAAGAATGGAGCCCAGATGATAGTCATGTCCCTGTTCCCCTCTCCAAACATGCGCACAGAATTTGTCCCTCTGGGAGGAACCCTCAGATTCGGAGTGGCTGGTGTGGAAGCTTTGGTGTCATATTTCTGGGGTAGACTGATTGGCTCTGGTATTTGCTAGTTGGTAACTTGGTCACATTTTTTAGCCTTTCTGACCTCAGTCAAATGGGACAGTAATAACCACCTGGAAGGATTGTTGGTGTAATTAAGCCTGGCTCACAGGCTGACATTAGAAAAGGGAGAAGGAGCTGCTATTACAGGGAGTTAGGAAGCCTCTGTAGTTTTATCTGAGGCTCCAGGCCCTGCCTCCTCTTTGCTGAAGAGCCAGGCTCCCTGGAGGTCACTTGCTGAACCCAGGGCACCCTGAACACTGCAGACCATTGTTCTGGGATCTGAGGGGCTCACAGTGTTGCCTCAGGGCATCCTGCATCCTGACCTAATGAATTGCCTCCCTAGGAGTGGCACTTTCCCATCCTCCCTGGACTAGCTAACTTACTGCCAATCAAAAATAGCTTCAGTGAATGGAACTTGGGTCCCAGGAAGGACACTGCCAGCCCTGAGCATGGAATTCCAGGAAGGGAAGGGCCTCCAGGGGTCTGGTACTCGCTCCCAACCCTGACTCCGAGCTGACACCCCCTGCAGGGGAAGCTGTGAAAACATTGAGTATGTCAAGGAGGCTCCAGTTAATAACTAACTTCATTTTCCTTCCAGACTTCTCCCCAATCCGCCCAAGAGAGCTCTGGGACTGACCAGGAGAGTCCCACCAACACCCCCCTCAGCTTTCCTGGCTAAATGTCCATCATCTCAGCCTCTATGTTTTGCTTGCACAAATTTTATTTTTCAAATTGAATTTACTCTCATCTCTAGACCCTCTCCGAGTTTTTGTATTCTCTCCTCAGCTCAGGTGGGAGCGGATGGTAGAGACTTACCCGTCGCTGCCAGACAAAGGCAAGCCCTCAATGTTCTGATTCTGGAAAGGGAAAAGGAGGACTTAGGCCTAAGAGCACACAGTGCTCTTTCTCGGTAACCCAGAAAGACCCTCGTGTTTTCTTTGACAAATATTGAAGGGGAGTCTAAGGGTAGATGGTGGCAAGATGTGGGGTGACAGCTGGGCAGGGCTGGGGGAAGGTGAAAGGGTCACTTGAGAGGGTGGGTGGAGAAGGCAATTTTCCAGGCAGCGTGTGTGTTAGTTATTAAGGCAGGCATTTGACCTGAAATACTGACATCGTGGCCTCGGTCCTTTATTGTACCTCACTCCTGGCGCCCTGGTTAAGTATTAGGCCAAGGGATCTTGACCAGTCATTCATTCAACAAATATTTACAGATCACTTCACTGAATTAGGATTTGGAAACACAGAACTCTCTACCCTGAAGGAGTTAATAGTTAGGGGAGGATTCACTTAAGTCAACAGATGTTTAGCCAGGTCCAGGAACTAAAGGTGTTCCAGGAATAGGGAGAAGTGGGGGCACTTTCTCTACCCAAGAGAGGTAGAAAGGACTCAGGAAAATCTTCTGGAAGAGATAATTGAGCTGAACCCTGGGGCGTTAAAAGGAGTTAGCCAGTCTGGGAAGTGGGAACTGGCTTCCAAGAAGAGGGGATAATTTACTCAAAGTCCTAGGCTTTGTGACTTGAACTGAGATGCTGGGCAAACCTTTTAGTAGAACAGATGGGCCAGGGGAGTTGAGGGTGAGACTCCCACGCTGAAGCCAGGAGTTTCTTCACTGCTGCTGGAAAATGGGCATTAACAGGCAGGGGCAGGGCACAGCAGCTATGGTGGCAGTGGTGTGCCAGTTGTGTTTAGCACAGGAAGAAATAAAGGGCAACGCAGCCCCAAATGCAGTGACTATGTGGGGAGGGAGGAAAAATGAGAGCTGAGGGCGATACTGTTGGAATCTGGGAATGTGACTCTGCTGTTCTACCATGGCTGAGGCAGCCCAAGGAATGTTCCTTTCTATTACTGAAAATCTAAATGGCCCCTACTGGGTGGCAATCACACCAATCCCAAGCAAACCCCCCCCCCCCGCCCTCCCCTCAGGAGCATTCCACACACAGTTTCCCCCTGCGCCCTTCCCTGTTTGGCTCTTCAGGGTTGGGGGAAGAAGCAGCCACAGCCACGGCAGGGAATGTCCTCGTTTGAGTTTATTCTGCTTTGACCCCTGGGGACAGCATTGGGCAATGCTGCTCTCGCCTTTGGCCACCACTTCTCTCCGGTCCTTTGCTTCCTTCTCACATTTCATTAGACAAAAGGAGACCGAAATTAAGTGCTGCCTCCCTTGCCTCCTCTTTTACCCCCTCTCTTGCATTTTCCCTTCTAGTTCTCTCTCACCCAGTCTTTCCATCCCCTCTCCTCTTCCTGCTCTCAGCCAGTTCAGCTGGGCTTGGGTCCTAGAGGTGACAGAAGCTTCTCAGAGCACCACTTGTCATCTGATGGCAGATTGGCACTTCACCCACCCGAATGTTAATCAGCACCTCTATCGCCAGCTGCGGCGGGCACATCTGCCTTGTGGTTTACCACGTGCTACAGGGCATATTTCACAAACGGTTCTATGTGAGCGGTGTCTTCTGCAGGGGTATGGCTCAGCTGCCTTCACTTCAACATGGGCTTCCCTGGTGGTGCAGGGTTTAAAGTCTCAGCACTATCAAGCTATTGCCAGCCACTGCGGCATGAGTTCCATCCCCAGCCCTGGAGCTACCCACATGGTGCAGCAGCCCTCTTCTGTCTTAGCCACTGCTCCCCTCAGCAGTGTATTTCAGTAGATCTGCCTGTTCTGCTCCCCACTCTCTCTGGTGAATCCTCTCACTCCCTGCTCCTCTCACCTAGACCCCAGTTCTTATATGCATTAAAAAAAAAAAAAGCAACAAGTCTCTTAGCGGAAAATGTTGGCCATCTGATGGGATCTGGGAGTAGACATTGAATAATCCTTTGTATATGAGTCTCCCGATTACTCTTAAGATTCAAAACCTTCTGACATAGAGGATTGAAATCCCCCAGTCCTCTCTCTTCACTCTCACCATCCACAAATTCCCCCACATGCCCACATCTGAGCAGATGAGTGGTCTGGACCTGCCACGTGCCACCTGGCTGCACAGCTGCCTCCTGGGCCTCCTCCCAAGCCGAATGCCTGCTTTCTAGTTCGGAATCCTATTTGATCATCGAAGCTCAGCCCATCCCACCCTACTGAGGAGCCGTCCCTGTGCATCCGAGGCCATACTTCTACATTCTCCAACGTCCTTCAGAAGCCTGCTTCCCTCATCTGGCCCTTTACATGAGATCACAGCAAACAATGGTCTGACAGCAATGGCTCCCCATTAGGATGAAATTCACACTTGTTATATCCTTATAAGGCCTTGTGAGATTTGACCCCAGTCTAGTTCTCTGACTTTCCATTCTTACCCTCATCCACTCCCCCTTAGCAGCACAGCTTTGCTCCTAAACATACCAAGTTCATACCCATTTCAAGGCTCTGCATTTGCTGTTTCCTCTGCCTGGCGAGCCCTTCCCCCAGACTCTAGCAACAACCAGAACATAACATTTATGAGGGCAGAGGCTTTGGCTTTCGGTGTTCTGGTGGCTTGAACAGAGCCCGCCGTACGGTGGGTGACCGGTATCTAAATGTTGTATGAAATGTGTAAATAATACACTGTCCTGCCAAGCCTGCCTCCTTCCCTTTGTTCCTGCTTCCCTTTCATACCTCCCCACTGCCCAGTCCTGAGGACAGACAGAGACCTGGTTTGTAGCCCCGTCAGCATCTAGCCTTGAGCGTAGGTGCTTAAAAAAAAAAAAAAAATGCTTGTTGACAGAAAGAAAGCAGAAAGGGGTGGGACAGGGGGAGCTCTTCATGCCTTTCCCACCGGGCAGGCTCAGCAGCCACCAAAGGCAAAATAAATAAAAAATAAATAAAAAAGTAACTCTTGTCCTCCCAGGGCTGCTGACCCTTTGGTTCAGTGAGCTCCACCTCTGGAATGTTCTTCACTCAGAAGCCTGTCCCACCACGGACAGCATCCCTTTCCTGGCTGGCTGAAATCAGGAAAGGGCATTTGACCTCCGAGGACTGCAGCTGCCCCTGTCAGCACATACCTATCTTAGCAGAAAACAGGGTTCCCCCTAAGCAACTTGCTTGGTTGAAAAAGTGAAATCTAGAAAGATTTATTGAAAGAGCAAGACTCTGGCTGCTACATTTCACAGACCTGGCAGGCGCTTAGGTGATAGAGTTAAGGATTCCAACTTACCTCATCCTCCCCCTCTCTCTCCCTCTCTCTCAAGGGTGAGCATTCTGTTCCTCTTCCAAAACTCAGTCCTTCTCCATATTTGGGAATCTGGAATGGGCACCAGGGGCACAGCCCTGTCTCCTCTCGGTGTCTGCTGGGAGCTGTAGTTCTCCAGGAGTGACGGGGCTGCGTTTCCTCAGGAGGTGTCTGGAAACAGGAACCCTGTGCATGGGGGCTGGAAGGGTGCTATTAGGAGGCTTGCCTTCTATTTTCAGCACTTTGAGAGCTGGTTTTGAGCAAGGCTCTCCTCATCTGTGGCTCGGTCTCCCCACCTATAAAATGGGCATAATTATCTCTCTCTTTTCCAGCTGCCAGATTGTTTGTGGGGTGGGGTAATTAGCCAGCACCCATTAAATGCTTTGAGCTCATTCCAGCAAGGAGTGCTTTATGAATAAAAATTGTTATCTTTAAAGAGGAAAATATTAATTTTGATGGCCTAATTGCATCCACAAACCAGCTCTTTGCCACATAGTCAAAGATGCTGTTGAATTCCTGTGTGTGTCTTCCTCTCACCCTGCACTTAAATGGTTTCCCCTGCATGTCATGCCATTTGGCTTCATCATCTCCAGGTTTGTATCTTCAGAATAAGCATTGTCTTCCCCTCCTTTCTGAAAGGAAAGAGTGGGCAGACCCCTTCCGCCCTCCACCAAAAGCACAAGAAGCTGTGAAAATGGGATCATCTGAATCTATTTTGAGCTTCACAAATTTTGTCTCTTTCCAATTCATGCAGGGACGTGGCAAAGAGCATGGTCTCCATGGAAGAGCTGCCCTTTGTTCCCTCTAAATAAGGACCAAAGAGATCTCATTGCAGCAGGAAAAAATTTTTGAAAGATTTTCAGAGACCTTCCTTCTCTGGACACTTGGAAGGAGAATTTTGATACCCAACACTTTTAGTGAAAAGAGGCTGAAACAGTGTCTCGGAAACCGCAGCAGACTTAGTAGAACCAAAACAGTCAGAATTTTGACTTAGGGCCTCCCTGGTGGCACGGGGGTTAAAGACACAGCGCTATCAAGCTATCAGCAGCCACTGTGGCATGAGTTCGATCCTCGCCCAAGGAGCTACACACATGGCGCAGCAGACCTCTCCTGTCTCGCCCACTGCTCCCCTCAGCAGTATATTTCAGTAGATCCACCTGCTCTGCTCCCCACTCTGTCTCACCCCCTGCACCTCTGCTCTACACCCCAGTTCTTGTATGCATAAATAAATAAATCTTAAAAAAAAATTCTGACAGACTATTGGGGTTCAATGAGTGGAGTTCTTGGGTCCCTCTGAGAACGAATTTGGCATAATTTCCACTCTGCAGCACATGGCAAGTTTGTTTTCTTTTTTCATTTCTTCTTTAATTTTGTTCCTTTATGTTTATTTATTTATTTATTTTTTAAAGATTTATTTATTTATTAATACAAGAACCAGGGTACAGGCCAGATTTACGGGAAGGTGAGAGGATTCACGAGAGACAGAGCAGGGAACAGAACAAGCAGACTGATGAAATACATTGCTGAGGGGAGCAGTGGGCGTAACACGAGAGGTCTGCCACGAGGGTCTGTGGGACCCTCGCCGGCCAGCCGGGATCGAACCAGCGTTGCAGAGGCTGTGGGCAGCGTCACAGCGTGGTGCTCAACCACCTGTGCCATGAGGGGAGGCCCTCCTTTCAAATTTATTAAGAGAAGATGCCTGCATGACACGAACAGGCAGCAGTCTCACGGCAAGAGCTGCGCTTTTCCAGAGCAAGCCTTGTCCTTAAATATTACTCTTTGATGGAATTACTTTGTGGAATTTATTGCTTTGGGGTTGGGTTGGGTTGGTTTTCTGTAAGGACTTGATAATCCTCTCTTTCCCCACCTCTAATTTAAGAACCTATTAACCCTCCCTATCTCCTCCTTAGGTTAACTTCCACCTTCTTCCATGAAGACTTTAGGCAAATGGTCAAAACTTTCTGGTCTTGGTTTCGTCATCTATGAAATGGAGAGAATGATATGTGTTAGGGCGTTTTGTAGTGCTGCTTGAAAGATAGTTGTTATGAGAAGCGGTATGGTACAGTGGCTTAAGACAATTTTAGTGTCAGACACACTCCGACTAGAATTCCACTTGGGTTCACTGTGGAAATCTGATCAAATTACTTGATTGTTCTAAACCTGAGTTATATTATCTCCCAAGTGGGGCTAATAAGGATTACATGAGACAATGCACATTATGACTAGCACAGAGCCTAGCACACACACTGATTTCTAGAGGTATTATAGAATTATAGGTATTATTAATGTATTATGGAGATGGAAATATAGTTTTGATTACCAATGTGTTATTATTGCATTAACTACTTACCTTACTTTTGATTTCCTCAATGTGATCATCAATTAGAATCATGTAAAGGTGCTTTCTTAGTCATAAAGTACTAACACAAGTGTGAGGAATGATTAAAATTCAACACACACAAAAAAGATGGATTCCCCAGAGTTTCTTCTAGCTGTAGGTTCATATTATATCAAGGGTGGACAGCTGCTTTTTAGCTACAAAGAGCTATAAACATGCAAGCTGTCACTCACAATGGCAGGATCATTTATTTCTTGTTTTAGGTAGTGGGTGATACCAACATACGGTTGAAGAATAACAAGGACTGCATTGCCATGACATACTGTGAGCAAATCAATCAGGGTGACAGGGCAGCAAAATTACATCCAGTTATTAACACACACTGTGTGTGTTTACAGGAGGATGTTCATCAGAATATTAAAGGTTGTCATTTATACATGGCGGGATCTCAGGTGATTCTTAATTGCTTCTCTTATACTTCTTTGTCTTGTTAGGATTATTTTTACTCTGGGTATGTATTGTTTTAACCAAAATAGCTAAAAATAAAGAAGAGCAGGGCCTCCCTGGTGGCGCAGGGGTTAAAGACTCAGCATTATGAAGCTATCGCCAGATGCTGCAGCATGAGTTTGATTCCCAGCCAGCCAGGAAGCAACTCACATGGTGCAGCAGACCTCTCCTGCCTCTTGCCTGCTGCTCCCCTCAGTGTATTTCAGTAGATCCACGTGTTCTGCTCCCCACTGTCTCTGATGAATCATCTCTGGCCTGTACCCTAGTTCTTGTATACATAAATAAATAAATCTTAAAAAAAAAAAAAGAGCAGAGACTGAACAATCAAATCTCAAATTATAAACCACCAGGAGGTTCATGTGCTTGTTCTACAACCTTAGAGAATATTTTCCCAGGTATGGAAAATGGAGTTTCTGGCAACAAGAAGTTTGCAAAAATCATGAAGATAAATGCTGGTGGAGTCCCTCCAAGATGGCACTGGAAAGAGAGAAAGAGATGACCTTTCATCTCTGTTTGTTTCATAGACTGTAATAATACGGTGGTTTCAATCACAGCCTGTGTACACACGAGTTTCCGTGTTTGCTATGGTAACGTGCAATTCCTGTTTATCCACCTCTGTTCTCTCTGGTCCCTTAGACTCTGGTCGACAGAGAGAACTGTGAGCTCATCCACTCATTCATGCTGACTGCCCAGGTAATCACCTTTTGTCATGAAGGATTAGGGGATGGGTGTGGGGAGGGTGCCTGCAATCAGCTCCCACTGTACCGCTACATTTCAGAACCAGACACACAAAGAAAAAGTCACTTCCCAGTGGGACACACATGGTGACGGCATGCCTTGCCCTTCAAGATCCTCTTCCCAGAGAACTTCCCACAGGCAGATCCACACAAGCTTGGAGGCAGCATGTCTACTGGGCAGCCCCTCCCCAGTGAGGAGCAGAGGTCCAGGCTGGGGGAAGGGCAGGCTCTTTCCTGTTGCCACAAACAGCTGAGACTGTGCCAGAGAGAACTGAAAATCTTTGGACGCCAGCTTCAAAGCCTTTGTTCACGTGGAACTGAACCGGGCCTGGGGGTCCAGGAGCCGGAGTTAGGAACCCAGGGAGCTCTTGGTTCTTGTTTTGGCAAGGAAAGAATTCAACGTTGAGACCAGAATTAGGCAGAAAATCAAGACGTTTATGGACACATAAGATGAACAGGAAAGCTCTCTGAGCAGAGAAAGGGCCCAAATGGGTTGCCACTGAGGGGGCAAGAAGCAGGTGTTTATATGGGTATAGCAGGCAAGGAATGGGGGTTCTGCTATTAGGTGTCTCAGCGTTGTGTCTCTTGCTGATTGGTTGGGCCCATGGGTCTTCTGGGTTACTGAGGCCCACTGAGTTTCCCAGGTTACCCGGTCTATTTTCCCAGAACAAGCTATGGCCCATTGCATTGGCATTGTGTTATTGTGTTGGTGTTCTGAACATTCAATTTTTCACTGGGTTGACTCCAACCATCTGTTCCTCATTTAGTTTGATAAATGGACTTGGGGTGCCTGGGTTTGGGGCCTGACCCTAAATGACTGCCTGTACCCATATTCTAACTTCCTCATTCAGAACCAGAATCAAAGAGGGCCACCATGCTGGCTCTTGTAGGGTATAAGGCTACACAACACCGGGAGTCCCATTCACCCAGATTCCACGGGATGATATCTTCTAGAGCTGTGCCTTGTGGAATCCCCAGTATACTGATATCCAGAGAACACAACCTTTATAAAACCAATAGATTGGAGCAATTTTTGAAATGAATGGATTGTCTTTGATTAAAAAAAATATGCTCAGATACCTGTTTTCCTCAAGTGAGTGACTTTTTAGTGTTTCATTTGGTGCCCCGGAAACAGACACTGAGTGAGGTCTGGCATCTAAAATGGAGTCACTCATGCTAAGCCCCATGTCACCAAACTGAGATTCAACCCTAACTTAATTGTAGCCTCTCCCAGGAATGAAATCTAAGACCAGACAATCTGGCATTACCTGGTTAGCAGCAGTGAGATCATCTTCCTGACAGACTCCTGTTGTTCCCAAGGAAAGTGACCTTGGCACAACCAATCCAATTTTCACTAATCTAGCTTCCTCATCCTGACCCCTCCGGCCTATAAAAGTCCTTACTTCTGTACAGCGCCTCACAGGTCCTTTCTATCCTGAGATTCGACACTGCCCAGCTCTTAAAGTGTTCAGTAAAGGCAATGAGATCTTTAAAATTTACCCAGATGAATTTTGTTTTTCTTTTTTTATTATTATATATATTTTGAATTTTGTTTTTCAACACACTTATTATTTTTTTTTGGGCCCTGGCACATGGGACAGTGTTGGGCAATGTTTGTTTTATTTTGTCAACTGAGTGAGAAATCCAGGATTGACTAAAGTTTCTCGGACAGGACTAAAGTTCTGCCCTTTAGCACTTTTGAGGTTCTCACACACCTTTCCTACAGCTCTCACCTGGGCAAGGATAAAACTAAGATTTCTGGGGCCTTCCCTGGTGGTGCAGGCAGTTGAGCACTGCGCTGTGAAGCTGCCTGCAGCCTCTGCAGCGCCAGTTCGAGCCTGGCAGGCCAGCGAGGGTCCTACATGTTGCGGCAGACCTCTTGGGTCACGCCTGCTGCTCCCCTCAGCAGTGTATTTCTGCCTATTCTGTTCCCCACTGTTTCTGGTGAATCCTCCACCCTCCCGCAAATCTGGCCTGTACCCTGGTTCTTGTATAAATAAATAAATAAATCTTTAAAAAAAAAAAAAGAAAAACAACAAACTTAAATTTCCGGAAATCCTCCCAACATTACCCTTCCTCCGCCACTCCCCCCCCCCACCATGAAAATACTTTAACTAGGACTTGCTGACCCAAAATTCCACTTCAGGAAATAACTTGGTACAAAAATATTCTCTCAGCTGTTCTCAGCCTTTTGAGCCCTACCAACCACTTTGAATCCCCTCTCCATCAAGCCCTGTAGATTTATCCCAAATAAAATCTATGACTCCATTCCATGGTAGCATTATTTCAAATAAATATTAAAATTCTGTTGTGAACCCATCCTTCCCAATTCCCCCTGAGGGCCTGTGAGGGGGAAATGGCCTGCTTGGAGACTTGGAGGCACTCCACAGGGGTGAGGTGTGCCTGGTACAGGCAACAGCCCTGTAGGGGGCTCTTCCAGACAGCTTCTGCGTTAATGGTGACCTTTGATGCTGTAAATTACCCCAAAGTATGATTAATGGTGGGAATTTC
Organism: Talpa occidentalis; assembly: GCF_014898055.3. NCBI lineage: Eukaryota > Metazoa > Chordata > Mammalia > Eulipotyphla > Talpidae > Talpa > Talpa occidentalis. Next base: position 75,850,643 of record NW_023601653.1, read on the forward strand.
TGGGCTAGTGAGGAAAACATTTTAAGCCAAGGTGAAGTCTCTTCTCAGGCAGGTAGGGCAGGGAGTGGTGCTAAGTGATGTCCATGTACCACTTAACCTCCTGGCCTCAGTTTCCATGACTTCAGGGTGACAAGGCTTCCAGCCCTCAAATTCTCTCACTCAAGGTGACTGAGTTTATTCAATTATTTCCTAGGAAACAAGGAAGAGAGTACTAGAAGGGATCATGAAGATCATCCTGAGGCAAGAAGGCAGGTGTGGGTGTTGGGGGGTGGGGGGAAGGCGGGGTCAGTATCTGGAAACAACTTTCAGTGTTTCTCTTTTTTGGGGGTTGGAGGCTCTTCTGATCCACAGGGACACCCCAACTGGCATATGTCTTCTAACTTCCAACCTTTTCACCCAGAGCTCATCAGTGAGGTTATAGGATGTCAAGACCAGCTCAGGAGAGGTGCCTGCTCACTGTTTAACCCCATGCTACATGGCACTGGGACCCTGGCTCCTTCTTCCAAAAGAGCCCAGAGGAGTAGGGGGAGACATAAGTGTCAGGAAATTTGGAGGGACCCACAAGAGAGGCATAATTGGGAGCACAATCGGGAGTTTGAAGAAGCATCATCAGCTAGAATTAGGTGTGATCAGGAAAGACTTTGGTCAGGGGAGACCATCTTCCTACCCTTCCACCCAAGCCAGGACTGACTCATCCCCAGGAAGCATCCTTTACTTTGAGACTTTGGCATCATGAAGATTTGATGAGTCTTCTCTAAGTTTACCTTGTGACTCTTAGGGGTGAGAAAAGATGGAGGTTGCACAACAGGTCTTCATAGAGGGGCTCCCTCCGTCCCTTTAGGGTGGATGGAGGTGGACCCTGGGCTTAGTATCTGGTTATGTATCTCCAGCTATTGTTCCAACTTTGCCTTTGAAACCACATGTTTTGAGCATAAGCTGTTTCTGAGTTTTCGTTTCCATCTATAAATAGGGGTGACAATAACATTCCTGTGCTACCTTGTTCGTGGGTTTGTTGTCAAGTGCAAATAAGATGTGCAAGTATCTTGTAGAGTTGGTGTTATGTCTTAGTTAAGAAAGACGTGGAAGCCAAATTGTCTGGCTTTATTTCTTCTCAGCCTTTTGGCTAAGATCAAGTGCAAATTGCTTGACTTTGAGACCTAGCCCTGCTCTGCACTTCTCCTGTGATCTTGGGCAAGTCGCTTAGCCTCTCTGTGCCTTGGTTCATTCATCTACAAAATAGGAATGACCCGAGGACTTTTGTCATTGATGATTAAGGTAAATTAAATGCAAAGGACTGTGAACAGCACCTAGCACGTAGTTCAAACTGTATTAGGTATTGACATGAGCTAAGCCATCATTATCATTGCAAAATATTTTAGAGGATGAGTGTGATTATGGTGATGACTTCTCAGAGGCAGAAGCAAAGTAAGAGTCCTGCTGTGTCTACTGAGAAGAGCAAACAGGAAGCGATGAGTTCTGCCCTGATCGCCAAGTCCAGGCTTTTCAAAAGAACCATAAAAATGCCATCTGACTGACTAAGATCTGGAGCACAGGAGGCACACCCCTGGGCCACCCTGGAAAAATGGCATCTCCACCTTCCAGCACTCAGCTCTCTGGCTTGCATCTGACTGAAGATCACTTGAGGCTTGTTCCTCTGCATCCAAACCTTGATCACCAACATCCCTGCACAGCTGGGTGACAACTCACCCAGCTGCCCTCGAAGGGGCAGCTACGGATGTTTTCTCTGGGCGTGAAATGTAGAGTCCTCTCGGAGGGAGAGGACACATTTCCTGCAGATGTGGGTGTCTGACCTTTGTAAGGAAGCCAGGAGCCAGATTCCATGCTGGAGTGTGGGATTATAGACGGTGAGGTGGAGTGAGCGTTTCTCTTCTCCTTACTCATTCCCCAATATTTGATATCATCTTGCCTTATAGCAGCCTGAACTATCCCAGTGATTGCAAGAGTTCTTTAAAGACATCTCTTCTGGTCCACACGAACACCCCAAGTGGCAGATGTTGGCATCAATGTCCTCAGATGAGAGAACAGGCTCAGTGAACCTGGTGACTTTCCGGAGGGCACTTGCTTAGTCTCTGAAGGAAGCAAGATTCTAACTGATGTAGTTCATCTCCAGGTCGAGGGATCTTCCTGCTACCAAAACACCAGCTCATTACCTGTTCAGAGCAGGCTGAGCAAATCAGATTAAGCAGAAACAGGGATACATGGATCCCCTGCAGAATGGAAGGAAGAACCCCCCCCCACCCCAGTTCCAGATCTTGGGGAGGGCTTAGGGGATGAGGTCCTATGCGGATTTTGCATCTCATTTACTTTACAAGTATCTCCAGAACAGTTCCAAAAATACAGATATTAGCGTCGGCCAGGTCTCACGGATCTGCAAGAACTGTCCTTATTTCCAATCCTTATTTTACCCCGAGGGGAGAAGAAGTGGTTTCAAAACTTGCGTCAGGAGCCTGAGTCAGAAAGACTGGTGAGGTTTCTAGGACTCCTGCTCACGCTCCCTCATGTGGAGCAATTTGCTCTTGTTTAGGGTTGTCTTAGCTTGAGGCCATCTGGGTACACGCACACCTGGGAGGAGTGAGGTGTCGTCCATGTGGGTTAGGCACCCATTTGTGGGCATCACTGGTGACATCAGACCACCAGAGAGCTCTGTCTAGTCAAAAATTGGGTGAAAGAAGTAAAACACAGTGATATTTTTATATGATTTTTAGCAAGCCCCCTCACCTTCTCCCTCCTTAAATATGTTGCCCTCATTCTAACTGCCACCCAGTTGTCACTGGTAGGCCTGCTTCTTTTAGGGTTGTGCTGCCATCTCCTGGAAAAACTTGAGAATAACTAGAATCTTCTTGTCCTGCGTTAAGGAGGAAGCCTTTCCCAGGCAGCAATTACTGAGAGGTGGTGGTCTGGAGAGAAGTGATGGGGGCTATGCCAGTCTCAACTCACCCAGCCCGGCAAGATCTATTTTCTGATGCTCCTGCTGCTTTCCTGACTTTCAGGGAAGACTTCTAAGCTCAGCGCTGAGAAACAAGACCTTTTGTTTTGCAGTCCAAGAGCAATGTTATCTGGTGATGCTCTTCATCGTTTATGCTAGGCTGTGGCAGAACTGATAAAACATTTGTGACTCACACTTTCCACTTTCTGGAGCTCACTGTGTGGGAGTGAATATTGCCTACTGAGGAAGAGGAACACTGAGAATGTCGGTCCCAAGCAGTGGTCCAAAGAGAAGAATGATCCCCGGGCAGAGGCTAGTCCTGAGCAAGAGCCCCACAGTCCTCTGCTCAGCCCTCAGGCCTGGATTTCCTGTTAGACAACAAAGTTAAGTCCACATGCCACCCCCACTGTTGTCACTCCAGCGTCTCTTCTCTAATTTCCATATTCCTCCTTAGCATTTATTATCATGACATATTCCTGTATGCATTTCACTCGCTTGTTTTTTATTTTCTGTTTCTTTTCACTATGATGTAAGTGCCACAAAGGTAGGTCTTTGTTTCTTTTGTTCAGTGCTTAGAAGAGTGCTTGGCACCCAGTGGGTGATCAAAAAATATGAGTGGGGTCAATGAAGTCCCGGCTTCATTATGTTATATGACTCCAGAGTCCACTTCTCGTTCCTGAGTCTGATGGATGGGATTTCTTTTTTTTTTTTTTTAAGAGGCATGTATTTTTTTTTTTTTTTTATAAATTTTATTGTTATATTCCCCATACAATTGCAGCCCCCCATTCTGACCCCAATCCCTCCACTCCCGCCCCCGCCCGCCTAAAAGTGTCTCTGGTTCATAGTTTTTTGTTGATTTTGATTTTCACTTTCTTATAGTTATTCATTTTCCTGGTCCCTTATTTAAGTTTTCTAGATTCCTGCTATGAGTGAGACCATCCGGTATTTTTCTTTTTCTTTTTGGCTTATTTCGCTGAGCATGATCTCTTCCAGCGCCATCCATGTTGCTGCAAATTGCATGTGTTTATCTTTTTTGAATGCTGAGTAATATTCCATGGTATATATGTACCACATCTTCTTGATCCAGTCATCTATTTTTGGGCATTTGGGTTGTTTCCAAAGCTTAGCTATTGTAAACAGTGCTGCTATAAACATAGGGGTGCAGGTGTTCTTTGGAATTGATGTTTCTGTGTCCTTTGGGTAAATACCTAGGAGTGGAATTGCTGGATCATATGGAAGCTCTATGTTTAGTAGGTCCAGAAATCTCCACACAGCTCTCCACAGTGGTTGGACCAGTTTGCACTCCCACCAACAGTGCAGAAGGGTTCCTTTTTCTCCACACCCTCGCCAGCATTTGTTGTTGCTAGTTTTTTTAATATGTGCCATTCTCACTGGTGTAAGATGGTATCTCATGGTAGTTTTGATTTGCATTTCCCTGATGGCAAGTGATGTTGAACATTTTTTCATATGCCTGTTGGCCATTTGCATTTCCTCTTCAGAGAAGTTTCTTTTTAGCTCTTCTGCCCATTTTTTGACTGGATTATTTTCTTTGTTGTTGCTGAGTCTCATCAGCTCTTTGCAGATTTTTGTGATCAGTCCTTTATCATTAGTGTTGGGTGCAAAAATGTTCTCCCAGTCAGTGGGGTTTCTCTTTGTTTTTGTTATTGTCTCTTTTGCTGTGCAGAAGCTCTTTAATTTGATGTAGTCCCAGCTGTTTATCTTTGCCTTCACTATCACTGCTTTGGGTGATGTGTCTGTAAAGATGTCTTTGATGTGCAGATCACGTAGTGTTTCGCCTATATTTCCTTCTATATATTTTATGGTTTCAGGTCTTATGTCTAGTTCTTTAATCCATTTTGAGTTGATTTTTGTGTATGGTGTGAGGTAGTGGTCAAGCTTCATTCTTTTGCATGTAGCGACCCAGTTTTCCCAGCACCATTTATTGAACAAACTTTCTTTGCTCCAATGCATAGTCTTTGCTCCTTTGTCAAAGATTAGTTGACCATAAATCTGTGGGTTTATTTCTGGATTTTCTATTCGATTCCATTGGTCTGTATGTCTGTTCTTGTTCCAATACCATGCAGTTTTGATGATTATGGCTTTGTAGTATAGTTTGAAGTCTGGGAGTGTAATGCCTCCATTCCCTTCTTTTTTTTTCAGGAGAGCTTTGGCTATTCGGGGTTTTTTGTGATTCCATATGAATTTCATCAATACTTGTTCTATTTCTTTGAAGAATGACATTGAAATTTTGATTGGAATAGCATTGAATCTGTATATTGCTTTTGGAAGGATGGCCATTTTAATAATGTTTATTCTTCCAATCCACGAGCAGGGGATGTCTCTCCATTTCTTTGTGTCTTCTTCTATTTCTTTTAACAGTGTTTTATAGTTTTCTTTGTATAGGTCCTTTATCTCTTTTGTTAGATTTATTCCCAAATATTTGATTTTTTTTGTTTCAATAACAAAAGGGATGGTTTTTTTGATTTCTTCTTCTTCAGATTTATTGTTTGTGTATAGGAAGGCTACTGACTTTTGCATGTTGATTTTGTATCCTGCCACTTTACTGAACTGATTGATGAGTTGAATTAGCTTTTCTGTGGAGTTTTTGGGGTTCTCTATGTATAATATCATATTGTCTGCAAATAGTGATAGTTTGACTTCTTCTTTTCCTATTTGGATTCCTTGGATGTCTTTCTCTTGTCTTATTGCCCTGGCTAGGACTTCCAGTATTATATTGAAAAGCAGTGGTGAGAGTGGACATCCTTGTCTTGTTCCAGATCTTAATGGAACTGCTTTCAGCTTTTCACCATTGAGAATGATGCTGGCTGTTGGCTTGTCATAGATGGCCTTTATGATGTTGAGGTATGTTCCTTGTATCCCAAGAATTTCAAGGGCTTTTATCATGAATGGGTGTTGCACTTTGTCGAAAGCTTTCTCAGCATCTATTGATATTATCATATGGTTTTTATATTTCTTTTTGTTGATGTGTTGGATAACGTTGATTGATTTTCGGATGTTAAACCATCCTTGTGCCCCTGGAATGAATCCTACTTGGTCGTGGTGAATTATCTTATGGATACATTGTTGGATTCTGATGGCTAAAATTTTATTGAGGATTTTTGCATCAGTGTTCATTAGGGAGATTGGCCTATAGTTTTCCTTTTTAGTGTTGTCCTTGTTCGGTTTTGGTATTAGTGTAATATTGGCTTCATAGAACGTGTTTGGTATTGTCCCTTCCTTCTCAATTTTTTGGAAGAGTTTGTGAAGGATAGGCACTAATTCGTCTCTGAATGTTTGGTAGAATTCATTTGTAAATCCATCAGGTCCTGGGCTTTTGTTTTTGGGGAGGTTTTTGATTACCATTTCAATTTCGCTAATTGTAATTGGTCTGTTTAGGTGTTCTATTTCTTCTTTATCTAGCTTTGGGTGATTGTAGAGTTGTAGGAATTTGTCCATCTCCTCTAGATTATTAAACTTATTTCCATATAACTGTTCATAGTAGTTACTGATTATTCTTTTGATTTCTGCTGTGTCCGTTGTGATTTCTCCTCTTTCATTGATGATCCTGTTTATTTGTGCTTTCTCCCTTTTTTCCTTTGTGAGCCTGGCTAGGGGTTTGTCTATTTTATTTATTTTTTCAAAGAACCAGCTCTTGGTTTCATTGATCTTTTGGATTGTTTTTTTAGTTTCAATTTCATTTATTTCTGCTTTGGTTTTTATTATTTCTTTTCTTCTACTGGTTTTGGGGTTTTTTTGTTGTTCTTTTTCTAGATCTTTGAGCTTCGAGATTAGGTTGTTTCTTTGAGTTCTTTCTTGTTTCTTGATGTGAGCTTCTATTGCTATATATTTTCCTCTTATTACTGCTTTTGCTGCATCCCATACATTTAGGATATTGGTGTAAGAGGCATGTATTTTTATTTATTTGTTTGTTTGTTTGTTTGTTTATTTGTACATGCACTGGGTACAGTCAGAAGTGCTGGAGGGTGAGAGAATTCACCAGAGCCAGAGCGAGGAGCAGAGCAGGCAGAAGGACCGAAGTACACTGCTGAGGGGAGCAGCGGGCGGCAGGAGAGGTCTGCGCGCCATGTGGGACCCTCCTCTGGTGGCCGGGGAGCAGTCAGGGATCGAACCGGTGCCGCAGAGGCCGCAGGCAGCTTCGCAACCCAGCGCTCAACCGCTGCGCCACCGGGGAGGCCCGGGATTTCTTTTTTAATTAAGGTATAATTAACAAAGAACATTATATTAATGTCAGGTATCCAGCATAATGATTCAATATTTGTGTACACTCGAGATGATCGCCACATTAAGTCTAGTTAATATCCAACACTACACATCAAACATCTTTCATCTTGTGATGACAATTTTTAAGATCTACTCTCTTAGTAATCTGCAAATATGCTACAGTTTAAACTATCCACATTAACAATCTTATGTTACATCCCCAATTTATGTATTACAAACAGGAAGTTTGTGGGGTTTTTTGTTTTGTTTTGTTTTGTTTTTTACCACATTTACCTGTATTTCCCATGGCTGGCAACTACCTATCACTTAGCTATTTATTTTTTTAAGATTCTACATACAGTATTGCACATATTCATATTCCATGTCTGGCTTATTTCACTTAGCATTATGCCAGCGAGGTCCATCTGATGCGGTGACAGGTCTCTCTTTTTGCCCCACCAGTGAAGCATCCCTTACAAGTTCGTTTGTTTAACAAGTTTGTCTCCTTGCATTCTAAGGAAAAGGAAGGACACCCCTAAGAGGATGATACGTTAAACATGTAAGGAAGTTAAACAGCAGGTGTTGACAAAGCAAGCTGGCGCCCACCTGAACTCTCCAGATGCCTGCATCAAAAGGACATACTGGGGCCTCCCTGGTGGTGCAATGGGTTAAGACACAGCACCACGAAGTTATCCCTAGGCACTGCAGCACGAGTTTGATCCCCAGTCAGGGAGGTGACACACATGGCACAGCAGACCTCTCCTGTCTCGCCCGCTGCTCCCTGCAGTAGTGCATTACAGTCAGTGCTCCTGTTCTATTCCCTGCTCTGTCTCTGGTGAATCCTCTCACTGCCCACACCTCTGGCCTGTACCCCAGTTCTTGTATGCATAAATAAATAAATCTTTTTTTTTTTAAAAAAGGACATTTGCAGACCCTTGCCCACCTCCCTTTTGTTTTACTCCTTTGTATAAACACCGCTGCCCTCTGCCCAAAAGCAGGATGGTGTTCTTTCAAACACGAGTCTGCTGCCCTCCACAGTCTGCCGACAAATTTTACTACTTTTCCTTTTCTTCAAACTCTGTTTCCTTTTATTGACTGAGGGAAACTGAGGTCGGCATTTGGTATCACATCCATGTGGTCACAAAAGACAGGATATCATTCTTTTTGTGGCAGAATAATAAGCCACTGTGTTTATAAAGATAGGTATTTATCACCTTTTCTTTACTCATTGCTCAGTGGACCATGGGTAGCTTCCATGTCACGGCTGCTGTAAGTAATGCTGCAATCAAATGGGTTGCATGTATCTTTTTGTGTTGGTGTTTTAGTTTCCTTTGGACAAATATCTAGAAATGGAATTGCTAGATCGTATATGGTGGTTTTATTTTTAACTTTTTGAGAAGCTTCCATACTGGTTTCCATAGTGGCTGCACCAATTTACATTCCCACCAACAGTGCACAGTTTTCCCTTGTCTCCACATCCTCACCAACTTGCCATGGCTTATCTTTTTGATAATAGCCCTACTAACAGGTGTGAGATGATCGCTCACTGTTTCGATTTGAATTTGATTTGGTTTTGATTTGCACTTCCTTGACGATTAATGATATTGAGCACCTTTTCTGCTATCTGTGGCCATTTCTACGTAGTCTTTGGCATAATGTCTATAAGGTCTGTGGTGGTAGTGTTATAGGACAGGGAGAGGGGCAGTCCAAGCCCCGCAAACCTGCCTATTCTAAATGGGTTCTGCCATCCGCCGCATCAACACAAAACATAGGAGACTTTAATGGGAAGGAACTTTAATAAAACTAGGAAACAATACAGGTAAGGTAAAGAGTCTAGTTTCTAAATGAAGCACCCAAAGTTACCCGTCCCCTCGTGGGTAAAAGTCCATCCATATGGGATCGGCCCAGAGCAAGGCCCCAAAGCCTGCCACAAGTCTAAAGCATCTTCCAGTGGGGACCCACAGCAAAGGGTCAGAAACAACCAGACAAGCCCGGAAGGAAAAGAGCAAAATCAACATCAAGATAAAAGCTGCCATTGTCACCTCCCCACGGGTCTCACCCACATCTGTGTCACCCAGTCCACGACCAAAAGACAAGCGCAGTTTCTTCACGTGTCTCTAGGCTCCATGCGCCTCCTCCAGGTCTCCTGGCTCCATCCTGCTTCCTTCCTCAGTCTCTTCTCCAGCTTCTCCTCTTCCTGCTCAGCTCCACCCTCCCTTGGGTGGGGCAGGGAACCTCCCCCTTTCCTGGGGACCACCCTGTTACAGTAGGACATCAGAAGGAGGCCAGAGGCTAGGGAGTGAAAGATTCACCAGAGACAGAGTAGAGAACAGAAAAGGTAGATTCATTCAAACACACTGTAAGGGTCTACACTGTCTACACCTGAAAAAGGATTTGAGGGTCTCTTTTATACTCTTCTTTTATGGGCTTTCTTACTCAGGACACCAGTATGCAGTTATCTTCTTGGATGTCTGGTCTCTGGTGCTCACCTTTGACACAATATATGTCCTGGCCCTACTTTCGCATTCCTGGACCTGGGCTGGTTTTTCTGGTCAAGGAAGTCAGTCTTTTGGTCCAGTTCCCATGGTAACCTATCAATTCTCTTATCTAGTCAAATCTCCCAAACTTGCCTGAGGGGCAAGAAATGGAGGCTTAGTTTTTAACTTTATTAAATGATACCCTGACAAGATCCTCTGCCCATTTTAAAACCAGATTGTTTGCATTTTTGCTATTGAGTTTTATGAGTTCTTTAAATACTTTATATATTAATCCCTTATTAAATGTATGATTTGCAAATATTTTCTCCCAGTTTGTTGCCTTTTCATTTCACTGATGGCTTCCTTTGCTGTATAGAAGATTTTTAGGTGATATAGTCCCATTTATTTTTTTTGCTTTTGTTACCTTTGCTTTCGGTCGAATAAAAAAAATCTGCCAAGTCCTATGTCAAGGAGCTTGTGTTTCTTTTAGGAGTTAATGGGGTCAGGGTTTGTTTGGTTGTTGTTTTTTTTTTCTTTAGAACAAAAAAGGCAAATTTATTGAATTACACAGGATGAGCAGCATGGTAAGATGGGAGAGGTCTGCACTTGGGTTCAGGTTTTATAAGCTTGAAATTTGACATTCAGCTTTCCATGAGGACTTTGTGCAGAAAACAGACACTCTATGCCTGGTGATGAGAGAAGATACATCACCTGAGCAGACACTTACCCTGTACCTGGTCTGTCTTTTTAAATTAAAAAAAAATTTTTTAAAGATTTTTTATTTTTTATGCATACAAGAGCTGGGGCGTAGGCTAGAGGTGTAGGTGTGAAAGGATTCACCAGAGACAGAGTGGGGAGCTGAACAGGCAGACTGACTGAAATACACTGCTGAGGTGGGCAGCAGGCAAGGCAGGAGAGGTCTAGCCTGGGATGGAATTTGTGCTTACAGTGGCTGCTGGTAGCTTCATAGTGCTGAGATTTAACCCCTTGTGCAACCAGGGAGGTCCTAAATTTTTTTTTTTTTTTTTTACATATTACATTGGTTTACAACACTATGAAGTTTCAGAGGTATATGTGAGGGAAGTAAACGAGCCTAGAGAAGCTTTGGAGAGTTGATCAGGTAGGAAACTAGGGGAAAAATAAAGCTTGAGAGGGGTCAGTAAAGTTGGGTGGGTCTGCAAAGCTCCTGCGAAGTGTGGACTCTAATAATAAATGTCACTTATGTATCTGTCTATATCATATAGTTAATATAGTTCTGATTTATAATACCCACTCTGTTTCAGTACTTTATTATAAATTGCACTGCACACTGAATGGCATTGTTCTTCACTACCTCTATTTTGTATGAGCTAATGAAGGCTCAATGAGTTTATGTTAAGTTGTTCATGAATCCCCTGAATAGAAAAGCAAAGACTTAATTCTATTCTGCAGAACAGAATAGTGCTTAAATATATCCTTGGAGCCAAAAGAGCTTTGGCTTGACTATTTTTGTCATTTACTAGTTATGTAACTTCAGCACATTAATTAAGTTCCCATTTTGTAAAATGGGAGTGATGGCTGTCCTTAATTCCCAGGGCTGAGAGGAAGAATTAAATGAGCCAGCTCACGAGGCCTTTAGCATAGAGCCAGGCTTCTTAATTAAGCACACGATAAATGTGAGCTAGGCCTGGGAGGGCGGAACATTTTAAGAAAAAGTGACCAACGCTTGTTTCCTTCCAGTGCCTTTTCAGGTCTGCCCCCTCATGTCCCAGTTGCTATCCCTGCAGAAGCTCCGAACGAGAACCTTCGTGAAAGGAATTTCTTCTGTCCTGCCTGCGTTGGAAACGGTTAACGCAAGGACCGCCCCATCTCCTAGAACACACTGCCCAGGCTTTGTTGTCTTTCCATCCCCAGCGGGTGACAACTTTTGGGGCGCGGCACTCTGGGGGCTGTAGTCCGAGCGTCCCCATCCACATCAATGGGGCCACGGATCTGAGGGCGAGGAAAACTACAAGTCCCAGAGTCCTCCGCGCCCCCGGAGGCCGAGCGTGGGCGGGACGCTGCCGGAGCCGGAAAGATGTCAGCGCCCGCTGTCAAGTACCTGCGGTGAGGGCTCTGTTAGTCAATAGGAACTTGGAACGCGACGCCCCGAGTCCAGGGTGGTCCCAGTACAGGCAGTGGGGCCAGAGAAGCGAGCGCTAGGTGTTCCAGGGCTGCAGTCGCTCCAGATGTAAACTAGCCCCGAGATCCCAGGGTTTTTGAAGTGCCCAGCCTTCGCCTTGGACATGGCCACCCCCTTTTCCTTCTCTAGGACTCGGCCGGAGGAAGGGCTGTGGGCAATGCTGTGAGGATTCTCTCTCGATATCCCGGAGTCCCGGGGGGAGGCCGCCACGCTGACGTCCGAGGAGACAGGCCCTGAACCCAGGCTGACTATGAAGAGTGACCCCTCGGCCTCTGCAGCCCCCCTCAGGGGCCTTGTGGGGCCCCTGCGGAGCAGTGAGCCGGTGCGTGTCACCCCAACCCCGTCGGCTGCTGTGGTTCTGCTGGAGGAGGCGGCCGACCTCTTGGTGGTGCACCTGGACTTCCCTGGGGCGCTGCAGACCTGCGAACGTGCCTGGCTGAGCCTGGACAAGGACGGCCCAGCAGAGGAGCCCGCGGGCACGTAGGTGCTGGGCTTGCCGCATTTCAGGGTGATGGTGGGGAGAGACTCCAGACCACAGGAGGTTTGGCATCCCAGATTGCTCAGGCGGAGCTGTGCACCTCGCTTCCATTAAGTTCCTCTCCGAGAGGAGAGATCGATAGGTCCCCTTTGCATAACAGGAAGGTCTCCCAGGCAATTCTTTGCTGCCTGTTCCCGTGTAGAATGTGCATTCATGTTCAAGTATTTCAGTAGTCCTTTTTTTTTCGTGAGCAGGTGGTGAATGTCCTCTTCTAGGTACACGCCACTCTGCCAACTTGTTCACTCCTGATCTTGGCTGATGAATGGGAATGGGTTCAGGGCAGGAGTAGTGTTCTGCCCTGTCCTGTTGAAGGATTGGATTCAAGAATTAACTCAGAAAACCTTGGTTCTGCATTACTTTCTCTCTTTTTTTTTAAGATTTATTTATTTATGCATACAAGAACTTGGGTACAGGCCAGAGGTGCAGGGGTGAGAGGATTCACCAGAGACAGAGTAGGGTACAGAACAGGTGCATTGACTGAAATACACTGCTAAGGGGAGCAGCAGGTGAGGAGAGGTTTGCCATGCCATGTGGGTAGCTCCCTGGCCCGGAATGGAACTCATGCTACAGTGGCTGTGGATAGCGTCATAGTGCTTTTTAGTGCTGAAACTGAACCCCTTGCACCACCAGGGAGGCCCTTCTGCATTACTCTTTCTAATGCCAGCCTCTTCTGGTTTTTGAGGGCATCGTTTTTTCTGTAAAGTTGAATCAGACCACATTAAGGAGGTAGAGGGTAGAATAGTCTAAGCTGAGCCTAGAGAAGGATGAATTAAGGCTTCCTGGCTATGTTTGTAAGGGTTGTTGCAGTACTATGATTTTGGGATTTTGGGGGTACCCCCTAGTTGTGCTAAAAGGCCAGTGGGGGAGTTCCTGTGTTACCTTGCTCCATGCCCAAACTCTCCTCTCACACACCCGTGCGGCACATTGTCCCTTTCCCCTCAGGATTAGATGAGCCCTTCCTTGGCATTTAAACCTGATTTCACCTGAATACAAGGTGTAGTTCAGCAAGTTGCTTTGCCTCTAGAAAGTTTATAGGAACTTTAACTCCTGTGGAAAAGGACAGTTTTCTCTGTGCTGGGGCCCGTGATATCATTTTTTTTTTAATAAAAGATTGATTTATTTATTTATACAAGCAATTGTTATAGTCAGAAGCGCAGAAGGGTGAGAGAATTCACCAGAGCCAGAGCAGGGAACAGAACAGGCAGACTGACTAAAATACACTGCTGAGGGGAGCAGCGGGCGCGAGAGGTCTGCGCGCCATGTGGGACCCTTGCTGGCAGCTGGGGATCGAACCGGTGCTGCAGAAGCTGCAGGCAGCTTCGCAGCCCAGCGCTCAACCGCTGTGCCACCAGGGGAGGCCCCCATGATAACATTTGTAACTGTGCGGCCCACTTGAGTACTGGCCATGAGGACAAAGGTGATGCTGCCGAGCTGGGGAGGAACAGTCCTAATTGGAGGTGGGAGTGGAAATGGATGGGAACTTCTTTTAAAACTAAATTTAGGTTTTCTACTGACAGCTCCTCGGAGGTGAAATGTTCCTTGTGTGTTGTGGGCATCCAGGCCCTGGCCGAAATGGATCGGTGGCAGGAAGTCCTGCCCTGGGTTCTTCGGTATTACCAGGTCCCTGAAAAGTTACCCGCCAAGGTCCTGGAGCTGTGGTAAGTCCTTGTTGCTACTTTTTGGATTATTCCAAGAACAAGAGGGTTTTATGTCCTCTCCTGAGTTGATGCCTATTACCTTTTCCCTCTCCGGTTATTTTTTTTTTTTTCTCCAGAGCTCAAAACATAACAATAAAGGATGAGAAAGAAAGAATTTAGGAGTGGGATAGAGCAAAAGAGGGGGTATTGGGAATAGATGTGAAGTGGGATGACAGAAGTGGAGTGTGGCAGAGTAAGAGCTTCTTGCCATTTCCAGGAATTCCTAATTATGTCCGCATCCCATAGGGAGGGCCTGGAGGACACAGGGGAGGGGCTGGCTAGAAGTGTGGTGACTATGGGAGATGAAGGACTGTGGAGCTGACTGTGCTTTTTTGGGATTGGATTATTCGGGTCTGCAGTGTTCTTTTATACAGCAAAATGCAAGAGCCTGGAGCCATACTGGATGCGGCCAGAGCCTGGCTTCAAGACCCAGACAATCAAGGCCTTCCAGAGTACGGAGCCTTGGTACAACTTCACCTGCACCGAGTGCTGCTGCCTCTGGGCTGCTTGTCGGAGGCTGAGGAGCTAGCGGTGGGCTCTGTGACCTTCAGTGAGGAACAGCGGCTGGATGCACTCCAGGCCATTAGTACAGCAAGGAAGCAGCAGAACCAGCAGCTCTCCCACTCCAAGGAGGTCCAGAAGCTAAACCAGGCCCAGAAGCTAAACCAGGAAGGTAGGACAGTATCCTTGTGTGGACCCTGTAAAGTACAGTTGTGCCCTTCCCCCTGGACCTTGGGGTCCATCGTGACATTCTTGGGAGTTTGGGAGCAATTCTTTGTATGAGTAACTTCCAAATTGCAGATATAATGTTGCATAAAAAAACAAGCCTAGGGCCTCCCCTGTGGCGCAGCAGGTTGAGCGCAGCATGTTGAGCGCAGCGCTGTGGAACTGTTCGCAGCCTCTGCAGCGCGGGTTCGATTCCCAGCCGGCCAGGGAGATTCCCACATGGCGCGGCAGACCTCTCCTGTCTCGCCCACTGCTCCCCTCAGCAGTGTATTTTGGTCCATCTGCCTGTTCTGCTCCCTGTTCTGTCTCTAGTGAATCCTCTCACTCTCCTGCGCCTCTGATCTGTACCCCAGTTCTTGTATCAGAATAAATAAATCTTTAAAAAAAAACCAAAAACAAGCCCAGACCCTCTGTACTTGGTGGTAGAATCTCCATGTAGGAAAGTGTTGCTGGGTTTCAGAACCTTGACTCTTATCTCCTGAAAGTCACCTCCTCCTTGGGGTTCTCTCATTAGATCTTCTGCCTCCATCATGCTGGCCTGGGTGGGATGTTACTCCTTCAAATACAGACACAGCTGAGGTGTGAGTGGGAATGGCAAAAGAAAATAAGAAAATGACATGATAACTTGGTCACTTGACTTCTCAGAAAAAAATTATTCTAGCTTCAGCCCCTGCCCTGCCAGCCTCCTATCTGTCTTCACTCACTAGACTTCTTCGGGGGCTTCAGTGGTCCCCGTTCACTCCTTGCAGGGGCAGCTCAGCTCTCATTAGAGTGGTTTTTATGGGGAAACCACTTCATGAGCCAACACTGTAGACCCAGCCAGGATCCTACCAGGGGCACCAGAGTGCTGTTACAAAGGGACTTTAAAGCTGCTTTATTCCAGACTCTTCCCGTCATACTTGAATATTCTTCAACTTTTCCTCCAGTGTTCATCTAATCTATCCATGAATACTTCCAAAATTCACTGTCTCCTGGTGCACCTTATTCTGCTGTGGACAGTCCTGTGGGGAACATCTTCCTTATGCTGCATTTAGTTTTCCTTCTGGTAGCTTTCCCCACTGATCTTTGTTTTCTTCTCTTAGTAACATACTGTGTAGAACAGGCCTTCAACTATTAGGAGACTGTTTTCCAGAGTGTTCTGAACGGTAAGAATCTGGTGCGATAGGATCCCTTCTTTGCAGACAGGTTGTTGGCTTCAGGGATTGCCTGACTGCCCTGTCTGTCCCCACCCCCTGGCGAGGAAGGGGTAAGGGAAAAGAGTTTGTTGGGAAGTTCAAGGTCTCCTGTCAGGGCTGGGCACTTGTTTTAGGCTTGATGTGTTTATGTTTTTATTCATAATCGAAGACTTTTGAATTCTTTGTATGTGTTCAATGCCCCTCATTTCCCTGAGTTAATGTGATAAACAAGAACTATTGCTTTGTGCAACTCTGTGCCTTCTATCTTAGAGCAAAATATAAAAAATGCTATAAAATGTGAGGCTATAAATAAACACCAAATCTGCCAACTTTACCAGCTGATTAGATGCCTATCAAAGGAGATATTCCCCTCCCAGAAAATCATTGCCAACTTATTGAAAGTGGTGAGATAAAATGTATTTCTATTCTTAACATTTATTTTTTAATTAGAATAACTTTGCATTATAGCATTATATAAGTTTGAGGTGTACTTTACTAAAAATCAACATCTGTATAGACTACATTAAGTTCACCATTGAAACTCCAATTCTATCCTTCAAGCAATTTGATCCTTTCTACCCAGTTGACCCACCCCTCTCCCCTCTTCCTTTCTGGTAATCGCTAATTTGGTCTTTTAGTCTCAAAGTTCATTTTTATTTTATTTATTTCATTTGTTTCTTTTGTTGATTTATTACCATATTTTTTTGACTTTCTCTGACTTACTTCACTAAGCATAAGGTCCACGAGGTCCATTCATGTTATAAATAGCAGGATTTCATCTTTTTATAACTGTATAGTATTCCATTGTGTAAACAGCCCACATCTTTAGTCATCTGTTGATGGGTATTTAGATTGTCTCCAACTCTTGGCTATTGTGAATAATGCTGCAGTGGCAACACATATATCTCTTTGAATTAATGTCTTTGTGTTTTGGGGGTAGATGCCCAGAAGTGGGATAACTAGATCATATGGAACTTGTTTTTAATTTTTTGAGGAATTTCCATACTGCTTTCCATAATGGCTGTGCCATTTTACATTCCTACCACTAGGGTTCCCTTCTCTCCAAATCCTTTCCTTTTCTCCTCTTTGGGTAATAGCCATTCTCATAGGTGGAAGTTGGTATCTAATTGCAGTTTTCATTTGTAGTTCCCTAATTAATATAAACGATGAGCACAGAGGTGACATTTTACTGATGTACTCTGTCCTTAAAACATTTTTGGAGCTTTTGGAATTTCCTTTAGAACTGCTTTGTGAACTACAAGAGAAAACCAATCTTGTTACCTTTTGCTCAACTCTTACAGTCAAGCTCAGTCAGGGAAGCTGATTCTTGTGACTTACCTCTCTCTCCTGACCAGATTCCTTCTCCCACAAGTTCCTGTCACTACTGATGCTGCTTCGCCGACTTTGGAACTCTGCAGTGAGCCACTTCTTTTCCCTGCCCTTCAGAAAGAGCCTCCTGGCTGCCCTGATCCTCTGCCTCTTGGTGGTGAGGTTTGATCCAGGTGAGTGATGAAGCCTGTTGACCTCCCTTCCTGGGAAGGGGAAGTTGATGGGGCTGGGCCTGTGGGAGCCCTCCTGGGGATGGAGGTCCCTCCTGTGCCTCTTTTCTCCGGGTTTTTCTCTAAGGAGGGCTTGTTGGACCAGATTAAGGACATGTCCATCTAGGAGAGACCAGTCCTGGGCTCGTGAGAGGAGTCTGGAGTGAATCCACTCCCCCTGTGTGCCCTTCGACTTGAGTGCTGTCATTTAGCATCCACTTTATCTTGGGCTCAACTCGGACTAGAATCTCAGAGTTTAAAAAAAAAAATCTTCCTCCTTATCATGTCCAAAAAAGTGTGATTTGAAAACATTAAATTGTAAGTGAAGTACTCGTATATTTTAGAAAATGTGGAAAATAGAGAAAAGTATTTAAAAAAAACAAATTTTTGTTTGTTTCCATAAGACATTTAGTCTCAAACCATGGTCTTATGAGGTCTTCAAAGGGCCGTATGGGGCCATTTGACTGGGTATTTCCAGGGCTGCTCAGAGCTCCTGGGGGCCCTGCCTTGGGGGTGGTTTTGATCACTGCAGTGATACCCGCAGGAGAGGAAGACCTGGCTGTGGTTAGAACTATGATGAGTAGAAAGGATCTAAGATAGGCAGGCTGTCAGCAACTTTCTTTAAAAATGACATTTTTTTTTAAGAAATTAGTAATTCAAATAGGGAGAACACAAACCAACAACTCAGTTCTAATTCCAAAGAAGTAGATTTTATTGTATTTTCAATATAATTAACTTAGGATAAAAATAGGTAATACTGTCACATGACTGTAAAGTTAAAAGGTTCAAGGTACAAGGAGGAATGTGAAGCTTCTTTCCAAATTCATCTCCCCAGAAGCAGCCACCATTATGTTTTTTGTCTATCAGAAAGTCAGATTAAAACATAATAAATTTGGATCTTTTTCTCAGCAGATTTAAAGTCATTGTAATCCAAGTGAGGAAAACATATTCCAGAAAACACATCATAGAGAAAATGAAATTCTTTGTTGTTTGGGAGGGGAGGCAGAGCAGATAATATTAAGCACCAATATCTGCTTTAAAGAATTCAATCTTGGTCCCAGGGTGTCGGTTTCTGAGGAACGGGAGGCGGGGCTCAGTGATGGGGTGGCGGGGGGATGGAGGAAAGGCCACTGACTGCAGCCTTCCCTTCCCTGCAGCTTCTCCTTCTTCCCTGCCCTTCCTCTACAAGCTGGTTCAGCTCTTCCATCGGATCCGGGAGACCATGTTTTCTCCCTTCTACCCGCTCCCCACCCACGACTGAGTGTTCGTCTCCTTCCCCTCAACCTGTCACATCTGTGGTCACAGAAGCAGAGTAACTCATCTGTCAGAGCCTGTTTCCTGTTGCAGACTGAGCCTCTCCAGGAGTGTGGCCAACCTAGTTCTAGAAAGAGCTGTTCCAGTCAGGCGAACTACACAGTTTCTCTCCCCTTCACACCCTTGCACCTTGGCTGGCCTCACTGGGTAACATGGAGACAAAGTGGGTCAGAGGGCACAAGTCCTTGAGAACAGACCCCCTTAAGCCCAGAGGCCCTTCTTAGAGGAGGAATTTGGGAAAGGAGAGTGCATCCATTCCACCTTCTTGGCAAAGACAAGCAGTGGATTTTTCAAGTTAAGGTGTTAAAGAAGATGGAAGTTCAGAAAAACCCTGATGGAGTGAATGACCTTTGGCCTTTCACTTCACTGAAAACCTTGCCTCTGAAAATTGCTCCCGAAGGCTTACCTAGGCAGGAAGGTCTGAGAGGGTCTCTTTCTCTTCATCTGTGCCTCTCCCACAGGAGGAAAACCACCCTTCCCCTGGTTTCACAATGGGCTGGAAGCTGCTCCAGCCCTGTGTTCACTCCAGGGTTCTGCTTTCAGAACCAACCAGGTGACTCTTTAAAAAAAAAGCAAAGTGAGGCTGCCCAGCCCTTCCCACTGGGTAAATGATCTTGCTTGGTAGCTCTTGGGCTTCAGCTCAATTTTCCAGCTTGTCAGTGGCCAAGTCCTGCTCCATTACTCTCAGTATCTCTGTCCTCTCTTCCCCTCCTGCTGCCTGCAGTGGTGTTTTTGTACTTTGCCCTGTGGCCGTTTCACCAGGTTCTCCCTGTAACCTGCCCCCTTGCTTCCCACGTGACTGCTGCCCCCCTTTCTGTGTCCTGTTGTTCTAGTTATATTCCATTGTTGGTATAACGCACAAGTTTTTCTGCTCATGTGATGGTGAAAAGTAGGCCAGGCTCGGAGGCAGATGAGCTGAAAATGGAACTGGGTAATCAGGTGAGCTGGAAACAACATGCTGAGGGAGTTGGCAGCAGGGAGACAGGGTTTAGAAGACAGTAACAATTTTATTCATTGTTAAGGGGAGGAGGCTTCCCCGACTTAGTGTTTGAGTAACCAATGTTTTGGTCACTGGCCACAGGAGTCTTACACATGCAAAGCCCTGTGCTGGGAGGGCTGGACAAGCTGCAGCAGGGCGGCCTTTCTGGACCGAAGGTCAAGGAACCTGCCCCTGCTGGGCCCCGGTCACTGTTGATGCCAAGAGCACAGGAGCTGCCTATTTGCTTTTCTGTGGCACAGTCATGTGGAGTGGGAGTCAACAATTCTCTTTTAGAAAAGTGGGCAGGGTAAGGAAGTTTCACAGGCCCTTGGGAGGTTAAGACCCTAGGATGTGGTCTAACTCTAGGAAACAAATCTATGCTTTCATGTATGGGCTTTTAAACAGAGTTAAGAATCCCGGGTGCGAAGGGAGATGGGTCAGCTGTCAGTTCTCTCCTTTAAAATGATTTCTTAAAATGAAAACCCACTCTTGTTCACTATCCTAGATCAAGCTCTTTAATGGCTTCCCAAGACCAACAGGATAAAATCCAGGCTCTTCTTCATGGAATTTTAGGTCCCTTGTGCGCTGCTTTTGGCTGACACCTCCACTTTCACATGGGCCCTCTGCTCCTTATGCTCCCCGCCCTCCAGCGACCCGGCCAGCCTCAGCTTTCTGATGTCTGCGTGTTCCCTCACACCGCTGTGCCTTTCCCAGCTCCTGCTCCTCTGCTCTGTCCGGTGCCCTCCTTGGCCTGGTGAGCTCCTCGACCGAGCAGACTTATTCAAGGTCACCGCTGGGCTCCTTTCCTAATGTCGCTACTCCCAGGCCTCCATTTCGTACCCCTGCTGTGGTAGTGACCCATGGCCTTATAATTGTGAAATTCTTTATCGCCTCCGGTCTCAGTGAGCTCGTGAAGCTGGGGAGTTGCGACTTGTTGCAGTGTTAAGAGTCAGGCTGGAGCCCTGCCCGCCTGCACTCACAAGGTTTGACTGTTGGAAAGTGATTTAACCTGTCTGGCTGTTCTCAACCCTATGGCAGGGCTTGCCTCATAGGGACTTTGAGTAAAGGCGATCCTGCTTAGGAAGTCTTCAGCTTCTTCTCCTGCCTGAAGAGCTCCCAGGAGCTCGCTCTCCCTGTGGCTCAGCCGGGAGCCTGGGAGTTGGGTATTCAGAGTTGTCTAAATAAATGGGTAGAACTGAAATGCGCTTTGGGTGAGTGTGTGGGCTTTGTATTGTGAAACCCTGAGTCTAAAGAAGACCTAATTCTGTGCAACTCATTTTCCCGTCTCTCCCTGAAGTTCCCCAGCGGCGTTCTGC
Source organism: Talpa occidentalis (assembly GCF_014898055.3). Taxonomy (NCBI): domain Eukaryota; kingdom Metazoa; phylum Chordata; class Mammalia; order Eulipotyphla; family Talpidae; genus Talpa; species Talpa occidentalis. The sequence continues at coordinate 75,871,732 of NW_023601653.1, forward strand.
CTGCAGGCCTCCAGGTTCCCTGCTTTATGTTTGCCGATCTCTGCAGTGCTGCCTGCTAACCAGCCTTCCTTCCTCATCAGACAGGGAACTTAGAACCAAAACTGCTTTGACAACTTTAACCTCTTCTAAGGATGCAGGCAGGTCCTCATGTCAGTCTTCAGTTCTGGGCTTAAGAGGTCAGAAGCAAAGGAAGGACTTTTTTGTTAGACTTACAGATACTGTAAGCCGTTAGGCAGATGTGGCTTTTGAGCTCTGGAACTATGATTGGTCCAAATCAAGATGTTCTGTAAATATATAGTATACTTTGGATTTCAAAGATTCAGTACCAAAAAAGAGAAAATGGAAACTCAGTAATTTTTATAATGAGTGCTTGTTGAAATAATATTTTGGATATATTGGGTTAAATAAAGTCTGTTATTAAAATTACTTTACCTGTTTCTTTTGCCTTTTTTTGTGGGACTCCTAGCATATTTAAATCACAATATCTTGCATTATATTTCTAAGGGACATTGCTGCCCAACACATGTAGTTCAGAGGGGATGGAGATCAGAGAAGCTGCATTGCATGATCGACTACTGCAGGGTGTTAGACCCCAAAAGATCACCTAGTAGAGCCCCTTCTTTTAAGTTAGGAGATTGAGACCCAGAGAGGTGAAGTACTTTGCCCCAGTCCCACAGCCTGAATAAGACCAAGGTCTCCTGACACTCAAGTCTAGTGTTTCTTTCACTACATGATTCTGCCTCACTTGTTGTACCCTCAAATCACTCACTCTAGCTGAAGATCACTGTTTATGCAAATGTATCTGAGAAGGTGATTTCAGCGGGAGATTACAGGGTTCTGACTGCAACATGGAACAGTTTTTAAAGCTTAGGGGTGCTGAGAGTATGAACAGGTAATGCTCTTCTGTGTTCAGATTCAAGTCAAAGAGGAGTAGACATGTGGGCAATCATAGGGGTGCAGGCGGGTGGGCAGGTGGGATTCTGCTTCTAGAAAGGGCCAGAGGGACTGAGCAAGTATTTCATAGCTTTGTGTAGGCGGTTCCCACTCTTGCTTGTGTGTGTTTATACATGGGTGTGTGTAGACCATTAAAAAAATATTCAGTGTAATTTCAAGTTTTATATGGTACAGAGTTCAAAAGTTGCAAAAGGGTTTTGTGAAAGAGAAAGTCCTTTTTTCACCCCCATTCCACGTTCCCCAGTTTTTTGCCCAGAGACCACTGTGGTTGTCTGTTTATCCTTCCAGAGCTAATTTCTGATATTAAGCTTTTCTTTCTCTTACACAAATAGTGGCACAGCACGCACACTACACACTCTGGGCCATGCTTTTTTTTTTTTTTTTTTAACAATCTTGGATGTTTGTTCCTTATCAGCTCCTGTAAAATTTCATCATTCTTATTAGTTACACAGTACTCCATTGTGTGATAAAATCAGTGTATAAATCCTGCATACATTCCCTTTTTAATATCTTGAAACTTCCCCCTCTCCTGCACTTAGAAGTACTGCAACCCTGACTTTAAGATGAACAGGTAGTGATCATGGCCGCGTTACTGTTATTTCCTGGCAAACACAGAACCATCTGTTTAGCCTGCCTGGTAACCACCATGGCCACAGCCAGGAGATAAGAGCAGGCCCTTTCACACGGTGAACACTGAATTTTTTCTCTATCTGGAAGGGCACTCAAGCAGCCTCTACCATCCAGTTAAAACAGCCTGAGGTGGGCCTCCCCGGTGGCGCAGCGCTTGACCGCTGGGTGGCGAGGCTGCCCTCGGCCTCTGCGGTGCCGGTTCAATCCCCGGCTGCTCCCCGGCCACCGGAGGAGGGTCCCGCATGGTGTGCCAGACCTGCTCCCCTCAGCAGTTTACCTCAGTCTGCCTGCTCTGCTCCCTGCTCTGGCTCTGGTGAATTCTCTCGCCCTCCCGCGCTTCTGACTGTACCCAGTGCTTGTATAAATGAATAAATAGATCTTAAAAAAAAAAAACAATCAAATTAAAAAAAAAACAATAATAAAGCAGCCTGAGGAAATGACAGACAAAGGCCGGATATGAACTGTAAATAGGGCATCTACCCTCTACCTCAGACTCTTCCTTTTTTGCCTAGAAATGCTCCAGGGCTTGAAGACTTTTACCTCTGGTGCCCACAGGCCGAGGCCTGTTGTAATTCTGCCAGATTTTACTCTCAGGCTCCCTGCAGCCTGACCCTTGCTCCTCCCTGGACCCTAATACAAATGGTCTGGTCCTTAGAATGTAACCAACAGGTTCTGTCAGAGATGTAAGTTCTGGAGTGTTCATGAGAAAAATGTGGGACCCTTTTGCTTCTCTCCCTCTGGAAACCTTAGTGTTTGGGCTGGCAGGAAGCTAAGTTGAAGTCAACAGGCGCCATGTTTCCAGCCTGTGACTCCCTCTCTGTGGATCGCCTATGTCAAAGCAGGGATCCAGCTGTTGTTTGTCAGCCTCCAGTCCTCTTGATGTGACAACAAATGTTTTTCTTGTCTTAAAGTAACTGTAGTGGCCAGGAGGGCACAGATAGGATCTCTATGATCCGAGCAGACGGGTAAGGGAGAGTCCTGGAGCTCTCGGTGGCTTTTTCAGGCTTTTATTAAGCTTTTTACGGCAGGGGAGTCTTCACTCTTTCTGGGCTCTCTGCTGCTCTCGTTCTAGTTCTCATTCTCTTGTTCTCCCTTCTGAGTCACGGGGACGCCACCCTTATAAGCCCAGTCTCAATTCAGATGCGCCCAGCGATGCATGCCCACACCCTGCTCCAGGTGTCCGCCATCAGGCATGCACGTAGGACCGCAGGGATCCATCATTAATGCTAACGGTGGGAGGGTGGGAAAGCCTGGTACTTTTTCACTTACCCCACAATCCACCCCCTCAGGGTCTTCTGCCATACAACCTGTATGCAAGTTATATACAAGTTTCCCTTGGTGAATATAAACACTGCAGCCATGGCCCACAAAAGTAAATAGAATACAACGGAATATAGCAATGCAACAACACAACAAAACACAAACAGTCCAGGCAGGGCACCAACCTGGGGCAAAAGACAAGATTATTGGCACCAGCAGATGATCCACTACGACCGCTGCCGAAGGCGCTGCTCATGTGAGGGGGGAACCACTCATGGCATCTGCTGTCACACACCAGGAGCCATAAGGCTTCCTGGCCTTTTCTGGCTGTGGTCTCGGCCACAAGCCACACACCGCATCCACCCCCTGGATGCGCTCACTTTTGGATTGGCGATTCTGTACTCTTTGGGGATAATCGTCCAATCCTCAGGGTTTCTGTCTGCGGTCGCTCCAACACTCGGCTTTCACAGCCACCAATGTGACACTCAGACCCCCGCACTCAGGCCAACCCTTTGCACATGCACATGGGTCGGGGAAACGTGGATACAAGCTCCACACGCGGCCTCTTTTGGGTCCCTTCTTGGGCTGTGGGCTCCACCACAAGCCACATTCCCCACCCGTCCCCCAAGGACGAGTTCCTCAGCTTCTCCCCCTCACTCAACAACGAACAGGCATCAATCACAGGTAATTTAAAGAGACTCACTGGCCTTCTTTAACACACTTAGGCTGCTTAACAGCCACTCAGGGCTTCCCAATCTCAGCACCAGCCTTGGCCTTACCTAAGTTGGCCTTTTTGATATATCTCCTCTGCCTGGCTGCAGAGAACTTGGCGAGGGCTTCTTCCCTAAGCCAATCTTGGGGTCTTCCCATGCCTGCCCCTTCCTCTACTCTGGCCATGGCCTCTCTGGGCTGTTTCCCAAGGATTTCTGGGCAGTACACGGGCTGCATTTGGTCACCGAGGCCCACCAGACACGCCTTGATTTTCATCTCCTGGGGTTTAGAAACGATACCATCCACCCCCAGGGTCCCCAAGACGTAACACCAACCTGCCAAAGTTCCTCCGTCTTCTGGCTAGATTGTCAGTCCAAGTCCATTGTTTTTCCCTGCATCAGCACTGGGCGAGCTCTGAATGGTGGTCCTCTTTCTCCTATGATTCTGCTGCCTTAGGGGTTATGGGCTGGTCCTCCCAGGCAGTCTCCTCCTCCATGCGAGGTCTCGTCCAGCATCTCCTGGACCTTGTCCACCTCCTGTGCTCCTGCAGCATCTTTAGCTCTTCCCGCAGCTCCTGGACTTTGGTCACCACTGGTGTTGCCCTGTGCCTCCTGTGTTGTCACATGCTCACGGCCTGCCACCCCTCAGCCCCTCCTGAGGTCTTTGGAAGGCTCCATACCCGTCTGCATAGAATCATCCTGCCGACTATGCCAACTATAGAGGCAGGAAGCACAGAACAGGAACTCTATGATCTGAGGAGATGGGTAAAGGAGAGTCCTGGACCCCTTGGTGGCTTTCTCGGGCTTTTATTGAGCTTTTTACAGCAGGGGGGCTGGCAGGCTGGCAGGCCTCCCAGTCTCCTGGCGAATCTTCTCTTTCTGGGCTCTCTGGTGTTCTTTTGTGGTCTCTACCACTCTCGTTCTAGTTCTCTTGTTCTGCCTGCTGGCGTCCCCATGACGCCACCCTTATAAGCCCTGTCTCAACCCAGGTGTGCCCACCTATGCATGCCCACACCCTGCTCCAGGTGCCTGCCATCAGGCATGCATGTAGGACTGCAGGAATCCATCATTAATGCTAATGGCAGGAGGGCAGAAAAGCCTGATACTTTTTCACTTACTCTATAGTAACAGATGTATATTTTTAAGAAAATATTAAAAAGTACACAGAAGCAAAGATGGACCCTATGACTCCACCACTCAGAGAAAGCCACTGTTAATATAGGTTGGTTTTGGGCCTCCCCTGGTGGCGCAGGCGGTTGAGCACCATGCTGTGAAGCTGTCTGCAGCCTCGGCAGTGTGGGTTCGATCCTGGCCGGCCGGCGAGAGTCCCACATAGCACAGCAGTTCTCTCCTGTCTTGCCCGCTGCTCCCCTCAGCAGTGTATTTCATCAGTCTGCCTGTTCTGCTCCCCGCTCTGTCTCACCCTCCTGCGCATCTGGCCTGTACCATGGTTCTTGTATAAATAAATAAATAAATAAATAAATCTTTAAAAATAAATAAATAACATAGGTTGGTTTTCTTGTTTTCTTTTAAACTTCCAGTCCTCTTACTAGCCCAGGTGCTTGAGACTCTGTGAAACAATGGCAGGTGGCAGACGAGGGTTTGTGCACGAGAGGGACGAACCGGTCCAGCCAGGCCTCCTCCACTAAGAAGAGCAGGAATGACCTGGGGAAGAGGGGCTGAGGGGAGAGGGGGCCGGCAGCCACCTGCTCCTTTCCTGTGGTAGCTAAAGAGCTTGAGGGGTCAGTGGAATGATGGGGTGCTCACTGACATCCGCTCTCACCAACCAGGCCAGATCCAAGTAGGTGGGATTGGGATTTCATTTGGGGGGAGGGGATGGTTTGGGATTTTATGACCCACTTTTAATTTAAAAAGTGACCCAAATTTGTTATATTTTTATTTTTTGATTTGTTGTTTTACATCATTGTTCATTTTTGTGCAGTATTTGAGTTCTCCCTCAGGTGTGCAGCAGTATGTGACTATGAAAAAAGTCACTGTCAATGTTAGCATTTTTAGGCAGAAAACCAAATTCTGTGGTCCTTAAACTATAACCAGTGGGCTTCTGGTGGCCTATGGCTAAAGTCTCAGTGCTTGCACTGCTACAGCCCGAGTTTGATCTTTGGCCACCCACATGGTGCAGCAGACCTCTCCTGTCTCACCCGCTGCTCCCCTCAGCAGTGTGTTTCAGTCTGCCTGTTCTTGTGTTCCCCACTCTGTCTCTGGTGAACCCTCTCACACCCACACCTCTGGCCCACACCCCAGTTCTTCTACATAAAAATAAAATCTTAAAAAAAGAGAATATGACCAACATGTTCTCACCCTCAGAGATATATTAAATTCTAGGGGGAAATTGTACTTCTATATAAAAGCCTTGTTTCTGAATGCAGCAGAGCCCCTCTTTGGCTCCTTGCACTCTCTCTAACTTTTCTGACTCCTCGTCTGATTCTTTAGCTGGCCTTCCAGCTTGGAGAGGGTATACCCTCAGGCACAGCTCTGCTCTCTCTACATTCTCTCTCTTGGTGAGCTTTTCTACTCTGGATTCAGCCGTCACCTTTCTCTGAATAACCCCCAGTCTCCACCTCCACCCTTGATCTCTGATTATATTTCCAACTGCAGAGAAAATGGATCCATATTCCTTTCCCCTATTCTCCAAGTCCCTCATCCAGATTCTTTTTTTTTAATTAATGAGTTACTTTATTTTTAACTGAGGTAATATTTGGGTTCCCCCATCAGGTATTGCCACAGTTGCGCACACACTACCATCCAGATTCTTGACCTTCGTTCTTATTGCTGACCAGCTTCACCTCCAAACCTACTCAGTCCCTGTATATCTTCTTTCCACAGTCTCAACTTAGTTGAGATCCTCAGATCTCAGCTTACCACTCAGCCAAATCTCTCCTAGGAAGCCTTCTTGGCCACTCTCAGTCTCAAAACATTTCTCTGTTCAGCCAAAGCATTTATTTCACTAAATCAATAGATACTTGTTTTGTTCATGAGGCTAATAGCTTGTTTTTCCAACTGGATGAAAGCCTTTTGTGTGGAGTAGAGGCCGTGCTTTCTGATGATGGTGATGATGATGATGATGATGATGATGGAGGTGAAGATGATGATAGCTAACATTTGGAAGTCAGTAACATATTAATATTGTGACTATGTGCCAGGCATTGTCTCCACTTTACATATATTTGTAAATGAATCTTCTAACAAGTCATTGAGGTAGGCATTATCTCAGTGTTGGAAATGACAAAAGAGTAACTTGCCCAACTGTCTCACAGTTGTCAAAACTGGTAGAGCTGAGACCTGAACCTGCACTCGTGTTCTTACATGTTCCATAACACCCAGAAGGAGGCCGTCATGTGAGAGGCCATGTAATAAAGATTTACTGAATGAAATTAGCATTGGGAAGTAGAGGGAAGAAGAAGTCAAAGCAGAAGTTGGTGAGCATAAAGGCAAGCATCGGGGCTGAAGGTGGCAGGGAGGGTGGGCGGAGGAGAAAAGGCACCCTGCTTTGGCACTTGATTTAGCAGAGTCATCGCTCAGCTCCCTGCAGAGGGAGAGAGCAGGAGGTGTTCCTTTTCACATGTGCCAGTGCTGACAAAGACAGCCTGGCGGGCATCCTTCGTGTAGATATAAACACAAGCTGGTGGTTCTCTTAGATGACTCACACGGATCAGCCTAGCTCTTGGTTGGCAGCAGCCGCAGCTAGATGCTGAGGGATGGGCTGCTTTTCCTGAACGGAAGCCACTCTGTCTTTGATCCCCTCCAAAGTGTTGTCTGAGCGTTTTTCTAACTCTTCCTCAACCATCAGCAAGCTGGAAAGCTGATAAAGTTGCCCATTACCCTGTAAGAGTCACTCTACCTACTCTAAGTCCTCCTGAGATTCTGGGCTCTGGCAGTGGACGGAGACTCCTCCAGTAGGTACCCACTGCTCCTGTGCATCCTGAGGGTCTTCTCTCCTCCCTCATCTGTCCCATTTGTGGATTTCGTGATACAGATATCAATTAGCTGTTTCAGAGGTGCTAAAAACAGTGGCTAAAAGACATGCCCTATTAGCCCTCCTGGGATGCACATGCATTTTTACAAGGCTCTTTTTGAGAAGCAAAATCTAAACCCAATGGGGTGATTTGACTGTAAAAATAAGAAGCAGTATAGAATGGTGTTTAAAAAGACTGGAAACAGGGGTCCCTGGTGGCACAAGGGGTTAAGTGTTAGCATTATAAAGCAGTCCGCAGAGTTCAGTCCCCGGCCAGGGAACTACCCACATGGCGCAGCAGACCTCTCCTGCCTCGCCCGCTGCTCCCCTCAGCAGTGTATTTCAGTCAGTCTGCCTGTTCTGTTCCCTGCTGTCGCTGGTAGATCCTCTCACCCTCCCCTGCACCTCTGGCCTGTACCCCAGCTCTTATATGCATAAATAAATCTTAAAAAAATAAATAAAAATAAAAAGACCTGAAGTAACAAGTACTGGCAAGGTTGTGGAGAAAAAGTAATTCGAATTCACTGTGGGTGGGAATGCAGACCAGTCTAGCCCCTATGGGAAACAGTATAAGGGTTTCTGAAAACATTAAAAATAGATCTGCCATATGATCCAGCAATCCCACACCTAGGTATCTACCTAGGTGTGAAAAATGCAAAGACACTAACTTGAAGGGATGGATGCACTTCTATATTCATTGCAGCACTATTTATAGTAGTCAAGCTGTGGAAGCAAACTAAGTGCCCAAGGACAGATGAGTGGATTAAAAAGATGCGGTATGGCAATAGATGCTGAGAAAGCTTTCGACAAAGTGCAACACGCATTCATGATAAAAGCCCTTGAAATTCTTGGGATACAAGGAACATACCTCAACATCATAAAGGCCATCTATGACAAGCCAACAGCCAGTATCATTCTCAATGGTGAAAAGCTGAAAGCATTTCCATTAAGATCTGGAACAAGACAAGGATGTCCACTCTCACCACTGCTTTTCAATATAATACTGGAAGTCCTAGCCAGAGCAATAAGACAAGAGAAAGACATCCAAGGAATCCAAATAGGAAAAGAAGAAGTCAAACTATCACTATTTGCAGATGATATGATAATATACATAGAGAACCCCAAAAACTCCACAGAAAAACTAATTCAACTCATCAATCAGTTCAGTAAAGTGGCAGGATACAAAATCAACACGCAAAAGTCAGTAGCCTTCCTATACACAAACACTAAATCTGAAGAAGAAGAAATCAAAAAAACCATCCCTTTTATTATTGAAACAAAAAAAAATCAAATATTTGGGAATAAATCTAACAAAAGAGGTAAAGGACCTATACAAAGAAAACTATAAAACACTGTTAAAAGAAATAGAAGAAGACACAAAGAAATGGAAAGACATCCCCTGCTCATGGATTGGAAGAATAAACATTATTAAAATGGCCATCCTACCAAAAGCAATATACAGATTCAATGCTATTCCAATCAAAATTTCAATGTCATTCTTCAAAGAAATAGAACAATTATTGATGAAATTCATATGGAATCACAAAAAACCCCGAATAGCCAAAGCTCCCCTGAAAAAAAGAGAAGGGAATGGAGGCATCACACTCCCAGACTTCAAACTATACTACAAAGCCATAATCATCAAAACTGCATGGTATTGGAACAAGAACAGACATACAGACCAATGGAATCGAATAGAAAATCCAGAAATAAGCCCACAGATTTATGGTCAACTACTCTTGGACAAAGGAGCAAAGACTATGCATTGGAGCAAAGAAAGTTTGTTCAATAAATGGTGCTGGGAAAACTGTGTCGCTACATGCAAAAGAATGAAGCTTGACCACTACCTCACACCATACACAAAAATCAACTCAAAATGGATTAAAGAACTAGACATAAGACCTGAAACCATAAAATACATAGAAGGAAATATAGGCGAAACACTACGTGATTTGCACATCAAAGACATCTTTACAGACACATCACCCAAAGCAGTGATAGTGAAGGCAAAGACAAACAGCTGGGACTACATCAAATTAAAGAGCTTCTGCACAGCAAAAGAGACAATAACAAAAACAAAGAGAAACCCCACCAACTGGGAGAACATTTTTGCACACAACACTAATGATAAAGGACTGATCACAAAAATCTACAAAGAGCTGATGAGACTCAGCAACAACAAAGAAAATAATCCAGTCAAAAAATGGGCAGAAGAGCTAAAAAGAAACTTCTCTGAAGAGGAAATGCGAATGGCCAACAGGCATATGAAACAATGTTCAACATCACTTGTCATCAGGGAAATGCAAATCAAAACTACCATGAGATACCATCTAACACCAGTGAGAATGGCACATATTAAAAAAACTAGCAACAACAAATGTTGGCGAGGGTGTGGAGAAAAAGGAACTCTCCTGCACTGTTGGTGGGAGTGCAAACTGGTCCAACCACTATGGAGAGCTGTGTGGAGATTTCTGGACCTACTAAACATAGAGCTTCCATATGATCCAGCAATTCCACTCCTAGGTATTTACCCAAAGGACACAGAAACATCAATTCCAAAGAGCACCTGCACCCCTATGTTTATAGCAGCACTGTTTACAATAGCTAAGCTTTGGAAACAGCCCAAATGCCCAAAAATAGATGACTGGATCAAGAAGATGTGGTACATATACACCATGGAATATTACTCAGCATTCAAAAAAGATAAACACATGCAATTTGCAGCAACATGGATGGCGCTGGAAGGGATCATGCTCAGCGAAATAAGCCAAAAAGAAAAAGAAAAATACCGGATGGTCTCACTCATAGCAGGAATCTAGAAAACTTAAATAAGGGACCAGGAAAATGAATAACTATAAGAAAGTGAAAATCAAAATCAACAAAAAACTATGAACCAGAGACACTTTTTGGGGGGTGGGGGGCGGGAGGGGAGGGATTGGGGTCAGAATGGGGGGGTTGCAATTGTATGGGGAATATAAAAATAAAATTTATTATTTTTAAAAAAAAAAAGATGCGGTGTGGGCCTCCTTGGTGGCACAAGGGGTTAAGCACTGCACTATGAAGCTGTCCGCAGCCTCTGCATCACGAGTTCAATCCCCGGTGGCCAGGGAGCAACCGCATGGTGCAGCAGACCTCTCCGGTCTTGCCTGCTGCTCCCCTCAGCAGTGTACTTTGGTCATCTGCCTGTTCTGTTCCCCACTCTGTCTCTGGTGAATCCTCTCACCCCTCTGCATCTCTGGCCTGTACCCCAGCTCTTGTATGCATAAATAAATAAATCTTAAAAAAAAGATGTGGTGTAGATACACAATGGAATACTACTCAATTATTGAAAAGAAAAAGATGAAATTTTGCCATTTGCGACAGCATGGAAATATGGATGGAACAGCGTGAGGAGGATTATGCTAAGTGAAATAAGTCAGAAGGAGAAAGAAAAATACCAGATGATTTCATTTATATGTGAAATGTAGAGAAAATCAAAAGAACAGACAAAACTAAACCAAAACAAACCTAGAAATAAGACTGCCGAACCGCGGCTACTAGAGGGGGTGTTCATCTTCTACTGCTGCTGTACAGGCTACCACAAACTGACTGGCCTAGAACAACAGAAATTTCTCATAGCTCTGGAGGCCAGGAGTTCAATTCACAGTGTCTCTCTTTGAAGGTTCTAGGAGAATCCTTCCTGCCTCTTCCACCTCCTGGTGAGGTATCCTTGGCATATGACAACTTCACTCAAATCTCTCAAATCCATCATCACTGCACCATCTGTGACTCTTGGTCTTCTCTCTGTCTCTGATAAGGTTGTCATTGAATTTAGGAACCACCCCAATCCAGGACAATCTCATTTTGAAATCCTTAATTATGCCTAAAAGACCCTTATTCCAAAGAAGAGTCTGAGGTTCAGAGAGAATACATCTTTTGGGGATCACAATTCAACCCACTACGCTTAGTAGCCATGCAGTATTCCCTCCTATTAATATGTTGGCCACATCAGTTCTTCCATCTTTTTGCTAATATGAACAACTATGCTAAAAGGATCACATAAGAAAATGCTGTAGAACATCACTGTTATTTTTTTCATGGGTTGTTTTCTTGGAACAGTTTTCCAATTGGGAGAACTGTTTCTTAGTTCTCTCAACATACTCAGGGTATGGTCCAGAACAAAGGATCACTTTGCGATACTCATAGCAGTATGCGAAATAACTGGGGGGCACAGGGGAGGGAAGCTATTCAGCTCATTGTTTCGGTAGCCAATAGGAGAAGATATTTGACAAGTGCAGAATGAACTGTACACTGAAATCCAAGACCTCAGAGAGAGGAAGGTCATTATCTGACTGCCTTCTCTTCCCTATGGTACCACTGTACCTCACACGACTCCTCCGGTGCTGTTTTAGAGGCTGGCAGCTGGAGAGGATGGCTCCGGAACAGCCTCAGATACAGGGAGGCTCAGGGCTTCAGCCTCTGATCAGCTGAGCCAATTATGAAGGAAAGGAGTGTTTTCTTAGTTTCCCAGCCTTAGCTTTTCTCTGCACCTGCTATTCTAGCCTAGGCCCCCAGCCCTAAATGCCCCCGGCCTCCTTTTGTCACTGTTTATCTTTCTGCTAAAGTCTCCGTGACTCACTGAGAGGCTGCCTCCTGGCAGGCAGCGGTGAGATTTTAACCGGGATCACTGGTAACACCGCAGAGATGACACAATGTAGTGTCCGCTTGGACTGCAACAGTGGGAAGAGCAAGAGGTGGGGAAGAATAAGGGTCAGTGGGAAAACAATGACCTTTCCCAACTTAATACAACACATCACCGACCCTCCAAGGTTGGTTTTGGAGAGACTTGTCTGGGACAAGTGCCTTGTGTGGCTCCAGATTTGTCCTGAGGCTCACCCTTCCTTTGGTGGTGTCTCTGTGATTATGGCCGCCAGGACCAGGCAGGCTGCAAATGGGACCACTTCATCAGTGATTACCGTGGCCAAGATACTCGCTCTTTCTTCTCTGAGGTCCTGCAGCATTTGAGAAACAAGACTGGAATGTGAATATTTAAAGGTGAATGCGATTAAGGCTGGGGGTAGCCAAAGGTAATGAAATATGGGGTGTACTTAAATCTAGATCATCTGATTATAAGATATTTGCTTTCTGGAATACATAGGCTCACCCCAGCAGAGTGGTGGGTGTCTGGAAATTAACAGAACTTTCTTGTATCTCTTCCTCCAGGCTCCTCTTTAATATTTGGCCCCTGGAACACCTAGATATTCAGACTCTCAAAGTCTAAGCTAAGAGAATGAGGACAAGTCCTTTCTAACTAAGGTTTGTTCTTCCAGGTCCAGATCATAGGCAATGATTAAACATCTGAGCTCAACCTCTGGTGTTGGATTACTGAGCCCAAGCCTCAGCTCCACCTCTTACCAGTTATGTGATCGGGATAAAGAGTTAACATCGCCAAGTCTCAGAGTCTTCGTTTGTAAAATGGGGATAATAAAAATTTTAATTTCAGAACTTTGTTGTAAGAAACAAAAGAAATAAACCCTTACTTAGCACAGAGTTTGAACACAGCAAGTACTCAGTGTTAGGAAATACTGTGTCAGTAAGTACATAAATATCATGAAGATATCTCTTCCCTGGGGTGATTGCTAGGAATTGTCTACTTCTTACTCAAATGGGTGTGGCTGAACTTATTAGGCCATCACCACAATTATACTTGAGAACATGACCCCATAGAACAAAAATTCATGCAAGAAGAAACACAGTCATATGTAGTGAGTGGGCTGCAGAAAAGGTGGACTAGTTTCTTCAGCTCAAGGTCTAAATCACACTTGTAGGAAATTGCCTTCTTATAAATAGCCTGGGTTTGAATTTAGTCTCTCTACCAGCAAAAAGGACACTGGATTAGCCAGAGTTCTCCAGAGAAATAGGAGCCATATTAATTAGATATATTATCATGAATTAAGTTGTACATAATTATACATTGAATGGTTATATATGATAAATATATGCATATAATTAATCAATTATAAAGAATTGGCCTAATTGGTTATAAAGATGGAGAAGTCCCAAGATTTTTGTGGTTGGCAAGTTGGAGACCCGGGAGAGCTGATGGTGTATGTTCCAGTCCAAGGGCAGCAGAAGGTTCATGTCCCAATTCAAGCAGGCAAGAGTTCTTCTTACTCGACCTTTTTTGTTCTATTCAAATCTTGATCTGATTAGGCGAAGTCCACCCACTGCTGGGGAGGGCAATTATTTTACTCAGTCTACTGACTCCAATGTTATCGCATCCCATGCTCACGGACACACTCAGAATAATATATGACTGAATGGCTGGGTGCTCCATGACCCAGTCAAATTAACACATAGACTTAATCACCACAGGGACTTTAAAAACATGTCCTTCCTTGTTTCAAACTTCTACTCAGGGAGAAAGGCATGGGATGAAGGTTGTATGAGGGAATTTCACTAAGAGAACAGGGTTACTGCAAGGAAAATAATTTTAAAACACAGGACTTAAAAACCAAGATGAAGTAGGTATTTTCACTCCAAAGATTCTAAGACCACTGTCTCTGTCTGTCTAAGACCACTGTCTCTGACCACCATAGCAAAATTCTACCACCATAGCAAATTCTAGGGTGCAGGTGCCCATTTGAATTAATGTTTCAGTGTGATAAACTCATGCAATTTGCTGGGGTCTCTCTCTTCTTATAGGGGTATCAGTCCCATTGGATAGGGACCCGCTCTTATGACTTCATTAACCATAATTACCTGCCTTAATGTCTCCAAATACTGTCACATTGGGACTTAGGGCTTTAACATATTTTTTGGGGGGACACAATCCAGCTGCTCTTCTTTTTATTGCCTCAGAACCAAAAGATGGGATAGTCAGCATTTATGGGATAGTCATGGTTCCCTCCATCTCACTCCCCTAGGGGAAAGAGGATGTTCAAAGGGCATCATAATGAAAGCAATTAAATGACATCATAGTCACCATTAGCATCACTATCATCTTATCCTGGGACATTAGGAATCGGCTCATAGTGTATTTGCTGGTTCGGAAATGGAGTTTTAAAAAATCAATTTATTTTAACAATGTTCACTGAGCGTATTTGATGCACCAGATGAGCCAGTTTTGATGGGGCGGGCACCAGGAGGAATACCACAAGCCTTGCCATCAAGGTGCTGTGATTTCGTAAAAATGTGTGAATCCAAAGTAGGAAATGATGAATATAATGGAATTAAGGTACTATAGAATATGCTAAGGGAGTTTGGAAGAGAAATAAATACGTAATGAATAATAGTCGTTACCTTTACTGAGCATATCCCATGTCCTGGGCAGCTTCATCATGCTTCTAAATATTCTTATGCTACAACATACAGAAAGACTCAACCCATAATTTACTAGTTTCTGCATCCATGCGTCAGTGGTAAAGCATCGTGCTTGGTACTCACACTGACGCAGATGGTTCAGACCTGTGTTCTGTCCTCTGGAAACTCAGCATAAACAGTTGGAGGTCAGAGGCCACATCGCTACATTCATAAAGAATAAAACTTTCTCATTCTCCACAGGCCAGGGATCGGCTCCTCTTAGGCAGGGAAGGCAAATCTGGACCAGCACTTGGAAACCTGGAGAGCCATGAGTCTGGTCAAAGCAGTTCTATGTGGTAGTGTCTCCTGGAAAACCAGAGATTTGCCTGGAGTGACTTGGTGCTGGTGGTCAGGTTCCCCAGGAAAATGAGAGGAGAAGCAGGGATTGGCCTCTGGTGGGGAATTTTGCAGACTCAAACAGTTACTAGCCAGCTCCCCACCAACCTGGGGGGGGAGGGAAGTTTAATAATGCGACCTAAATCTCAAGTGTGAAGAGAGGGGCACCAACCAAGGCCAGGTCCTGTTCCCCCACCCAGTCCCCCCTACAGGACCAGCAGGGGACGCCCCTGCTGGTCACCATCACCAAGAGGAGGGCTCATTACGTGGCGAGGAGGCAGCAGAACAGTCGTATCATTCTGTGCGTTCTGGGCTTAAACATAGGGATGATAGATGGATCTAGAGACTGGAAAATGATGATGGAGGGATGACGTGCACTGAAGGGGTGGTGGCAACTGGTCCCATCATCTATTTCTGGGCATTTGGGTTGTTTCCATAGCTTATCTATTGTAAATAGTGCTGCTAGAAACATAGGGGTGCAGGTGCCCTTTTGAATTAATGTTTCTGCATGGATGGAGCTGGAAGGGATCATGCTCAGCGAAATAAGCCAGAAAGAAAAAGAAAAAATACTGGATGGCCTCACTCATAGCAGGAATTTAGAAAACCTAAATAAGGGACCAGGAAAAAGACTAATTATAATAAAGCAAAAATCAAAATCAACAAGCAACTATAAACCAGAGACACACTGGGGGTGGAGGGAAAGGCAGTAGGATCAAAACAAGGCGGGTGGGAATTGTACGGGGACTATAACCCAGATGAAAATGCACACATTGTGCAAAGGTATTGAGCTCAGGTACGGAGCACCTGCAGTGTTCCAGCCATGTTGCATGTATTATCTCATTTAACTCTCCAGTGACCAGGTAGGCCTTGACAGAGGTAGAAATAGGCTTCCTGCAGAAGCTCCACGGCTCGCTTGAGCACACGCTGATAGAAAGCTGTGAGCTGAGCTTGGAGCTGCCATTCCGGGGGCGCCCTGCACCCACCCCCAGCCTCCTGCACCTCCTGGCTTGAGGGTGACAGCCATCAGCTGCACGGCCTCCTGCCTGAGCCCGACCTTCCCGCGGCAGCTCGTGTTAGGCAGAGAAGGAAAGTTTGGGGGTACACGGCATTCCTTTTTACATTTTCCTAAATAGCCAGAATTGCAAGGAGCGATTTCGCAGCGCAGGGGTGCGCTTTGCGCGCAGGTACCCCGCGCGGTGCCCAAAACGCGCAGGCTGGACCGAGGCGGGGAGGGGCCCTGGCGGCCGGGATTTGAGCCGCGGGGGGGCGGGGAGGAGCGATTGTGACCCGCCGGGCCCTCCCCTCCCGGGCACTGTGATGCGGCAGGGCAGCTGCCGGCCCAGCATGTCTGTCCCCGGCCCCCTCCCGCGCAGAGTGTCACAACAGCGGAGGCGGCTGTATCTGGAGCAGTTGGGGTGGGCAGGCCCGGCTGCGAGGCGAGCCGGTGAGGAGAGCAGCCAGGATGGTGAGCCTCTGGGGATCGCGGGGCTGGGTTCGGGGGTCAGGGGTGCAGGGCAGGCGCGTCTTTGCCGGGACTTAAGGGTCGCGATGGCAGAGCTGGGAGCCCCAGGGTGGGGAGGGCCTGGGGGCGCGGGGAGGGGGGTGCGGGTCCAGGGTCGAGGAGGGAACTGTCCGGTGAGCACATCTCGTGCGGGTGCCCTTTATTACAGAGGAAAAGTGGGGCCGGGGTGGGTCGCCCCTCACAGGACCTGAGGGAGATTCGCAGGAGCAGGTGCGGGGAGGGACACGGGCGCTCGGTGCCGAGGGGGTGACATTCCCAGGGACGCCCGAGTGGGGGGAAAGGGGCCGCCCCGTGTTCCGGATGCACGGGCTGTGCTAGGGTAGCTGGGGGGTGAGGGCCGGCGGGCCCCCAGACCCAAATAAATGTGACACAGCCCCAGACTGAGACAGGGGCGTGCAGAGTCCCAGTGCTCCTGGGGCTGGGCTCTCTCCTTCCCCTGCCTGGCCGCCTGCTAGGGGTTGGGGCGCTTGTAACTCGAGCGCCGGAGGCTTCCCCCGACCTGGCACCCGCGCTCACTCCCCGTGTTCCCCCCAAAGCCAGAAGGACTTGGCGCACAGCAGTGCCTCGCAGAAGGCCCGGGACTCACGGTCCTTGTTTTTCACCCTGGCTTAGTGGGCTCAGGAGGGAGGGAACAAGTTCCCCAACTCCTTGTCTTACATGCTGGGGAGACACCTTCAAAACAAGGTCCTCTTCCACCCTCTGCACCCCTCCAAATCGCCAGGTGGGGAAAATATGCATTCAATTCACTTCCCTGAAAGCCTGCGAGCCCAGACATTTATCTGACCCGGTCCTGGTATTTCAGGTCACTGGGAGGTAGGTTGGAAAGATTGGGTGGGGGAAGGGACAATGAGCACGTCTCAAAGGCCAAGGTCAAGCTCTCTGGCCACTCTAGCTCCAGGTGTCAGTGACAGAGCAGGCCCCGCCTCCCTGGCCTTGGAGAGTGCCCAGGGCCTTCGGGCTCTGGCCCCAGCTCTGCCCTCCCCCCAGGGCTGTCCAGCAGGCTCCCTGCCCCGTGCAAGCTCGCAGACACTGGAAGAATTTGGGAGCTAGTAGGGACAGTGACCAGAGGAACCCACTCCTGCCTGAGGTCTCCCTGCTATGGAACCATAGAAGGAGCCCAGAACTGGGGGTTCAGAATGTTGGTGCTAATTTCTGCATCTAGCTGTGTTACAGCAAGGAAGTCACTTAACCTCTCTGAAATAGCTTTTCTCATCTACAGAACAAAGATGCGTTATAGAGAAAATTCAAGCCTCCACCTTGCTTTAATATTTTAAATGTTTTGCAAGGGGGGTGGGAATTGTAGGGGGACTATAACCAAGATGAAAATGCCTACATTGTGCAAAATGAAAAATGATGTAAAACCATAAAGTTAAAAAAATTAAGGCATTTCACTTGTAAAAGAGCTTAAAATTCATTTAGTAAGTTGACATATAGAAGTAAAAATGTTTGACTGTAGCCAATAATTTTAATGAGCACATTATTAAAATCAAGTATTAAGTATTAGTAACTTTGAATAAATATCCAGAGCATAATTTTTGTTTGAAAAAATAAATTTCTGATAACTAAAAAAAATATTTTAAATGTTTTGATAAACAGAATTTCAAACATACACAAAAGGAGAGAGAATGGTATAGTGAGCCCCTCTCTACACCATCCAGTTTCAACAATGATCTCTCTATTCCCTTTTATCTCTCTCCCCATTATTTTGAGGTGAATCAAGATTTGGTGTTTAATATTTATATTATCTAGCATGTGGCTAGTGCTTTATAATTTTCAAAGTGCTCTCTCTTGCATGTTTTAACTTTGCCTTGAGCCAGGGCAACTCTCAGGGTGGAGCTAGGGGGCCATTTCTAGTCTCCCCCTTCCTTCCTCCTTCCCCTGCCCCCCGAACCCCCATGTGCACTCAAATGCAAGTTTCTGAAAAAACTTATGAATAAATTAGACACTAAACTCTTATGGTAAATGTGCTAAAGAATCTGAATGGGTAGCGAACACCTGTGGTTGAGTATTTTAAAAAGAAACCATCTTTCATTTGCTGTGAAGTGCTGAATTTGTCAAGTAGGTTCTACTTAGAACATTTACATGCTGCCTGGACAGCACTGCTGATGGGGAACATTTTTTTACTGAACATTTCCCTCTCACAGAACCTCTTTTTTTTTTTTTTTAATCCCTTGACTTATTCCTGAAAGACTAGGATGACACGTCTATAAACAAAGAATCCCACACCTGCAGAAAGGACTTTACTTTCTCCAGAAGGTTCAGTTTCAGGCAGCCATCCCTCTAAGCTCCCACCCCCAACTCTGGGTTTGGAGGGTGCTGCCACCCCTGTGTTAAGGAGAATTAGACTTAACATTTCTGTTGGTTCTGGGTAAGAAATTAGAGCTGATTTTGTAACCGAACATTCTCATCTGTTCCCACTGTCCCTCTAGTAAGCAGTTCTCCTGGGACCTGAGACTATGATACCTTCTAGGTGACAATCCTGGTCAGGTACCCCCAAGCCAAGCCTGTGCCCATGACAGCAGGGCACAGGAAAACATATGTGGTTTGGGGGAAGTGAGAGCCCCAGCAACACAACCTCCTGCCTGCATTCTTTCTGAACTGGGGAGCCCCAGCTGAGAGTGCAAGGGACTAGGCATCAAATGGCAGCGCAGAGGCCATCTCCCCACAGAAATGGGCAGATGGAGGGGACTGTGGGGGGGGGGAGGCGTACGGACACTGCTCCTCTGTCTGTGATCCTTGGGCACTGCCCCTGCGTGAGTGGCCTGGCTGAGCCCTGAAGGTTCGTACTTGCGTTCTGACCTCAGAGGACTGCTTGGTGTTCCTAAGGGGTTGCAAGTCTCGGCTGCACCCCCCTCATCTCTCAGTGCAGGTACCCCAGAGCCACCGGGTACCTTTCTCTGAACCCCGATGTACACAACTCCCCCAGGCAGCAGCTGGGGCAAAGGTCCTGGGTAAACCAAAGGAACTTGTCAATGCCTTGCTATACACAGCAGCCCAACAGATATGTGTTGTGGGCATGAAGAGAGCAGGTAACTTTTGTGTTTACACCAACACGAGGCTTGTGGAGGGGCTGCTGTGCTTTAGGAAGCTTTCAGACTCAGCTCAGGCGCATACAGAGCTGGAGGGTGAATGTTGTTGCTGAGGGACCTTTCTTCGGGGACTCCTGTTGACCTTGAAAGGCAGATGAAATGTTAAAAATAAATTTTGAGGAGGAAGTAACTGGTGAATGCAGGGCCACTGACGGGGGGTGGGTGAGAGGATGCAGAGCTGTTGGGGGTGGAAACGTACCAACTGCTCTTTTCCTTTTGGCCACCAAGGGACTGACGATACCAAGGGACTGATGATACTGTCTGTGACTTTTGTGGTTGACATTTCCCCTGCTGGTGTCTTCCTGTTAGACTTTCTCCCAGATGATGAGCTGTGGAAAGAACGGGAAAGAGTGGGCACTGTGCGATAGGGTTAAAAGCTCAACTCTCTCGTTCTGGCCCACAGTCGCAGCCAAGGCTCAAGGGCCTTTTGAAATCATAGGGTCTCTGAAGCTGGGAGTCTACTTAAAAAACACCCCGTCATTCCTGAAGCCGGTCTTGGACATTCCTTTAGCTGCAGAACTGCAGCACCTACTATCCGAGCCCCTCTCTCAAGCCGCCTTCACTCAAGGATGTTAATTTAGGTCATCTCTTTGTTCTCGCTGTTTCTAGCATGCTATCTAATCTTTGTTCCCAGCGATTCCAGCTGTGGTGTAATTGAAGGGTTCTGAGCAAAGATAACTCCAGCAATCATGAATCACGTTTGTTCTTACTTTAATTATCCCTCTGTTACTGTGGATCTACTTTATACTTGTCATCTCTGACCTAGATTCTAAAATATATGGCATTTATTATCCCACCCTGACAACTAGACATAATTTGGTGTAATAATCTGCTTCCTGAAAGCAATTGCGTGGCATTTGACCACACCGGTGACCACACAGGACTGGGGTATGTGGACTAGGGACTGGTCTCAGATTTTCTTGGGACAGACACTCGGACCTGTGTCACTTCCCTTCCTAGGCAATATGCCAATTTTACTGTTTTGTGATGCTTCAAAAGGATTTTGAAAGTTACAAAGCTTCCTTCAAGAGGATCATGATTAGTTGATCTTAGCCCTCTGAGAGCAAAGCAAAAGGAAATAACTAATATTAAAACAGAAATAATCTAAGGTTGACACAAGGAAGATTGCTTGCAGTGGAATTACAAGAAAGCTGTAAAGTTCTAGAAACTTTTTTTTTTTTGATGTTCTGCAGCATGTAGGCTCCCCTCCCAGGAGGGTCGTAGGTGGCACAGATGTCTCTTCTGCCCTGTCCTTCATGAGCCCACGCCTGAGACACACCGAGAAGTTTGTGAGACTAAATTTCCCTGCCTCTTGTTCGCACTACTCCTAAATCCACCCCAAATGCCCTGAGATCAGGTTGGCATGACTAAGTTGTCCCAAGTCTCCATAAATATTACCCCCTACCAGGAACCACACCAGAAGTAGTTTTTCTCCTTTGAATTCTTATTGCTTCCCAGGTCAAACAAAGGTGAGCCCTCCCACCCTCCAGCACAGAATTTTCATTCTAACCATCTTGCTACTTTCAAGCACCTGCTACTTTCAAGCTCTGTGCTTGAGGCTGGGGGTTCAGTGAATAAAGCAGGGCTCCTGGCCTAGAGAACTTACACTCTCCAGTGCAAAAACCAGAAAACCGCACAAACAACTATAACGTGGTGTGGTGAATGCAATGGTAGAGCAGAAGGGGACTGTGGGAGCACAGAGTGGGGGCCCCTTGATGGCTGTTGGTCTTCCAGGCTTCATGCAGGAAGTAACTTGGGGACACAGGGAGGGTGAGTAAGAGCCAGCCCGGCACTTGTCAATGCCTGGCTGCACGTAATAGCACAACAGATGCTTGTGGGAACGAACAGAGCAGGTAACTGTTGCATTTACGCCAACACTAGGCTTGTGGAGGGGCTGCCATACTCTTCTAAAGGAAAGGGATAGACCTCTGTGAGGTCCATCCATCTCCCTCATATTCACCCACTGGGCTCCTGGGCAGAGGCTCCAGCAGCACACAGGGGACCCCTTACCTCATAGGGCCCAGGAGCATAGAATTGGTCTGAGCTCCATAAACCCAGATTAAAAATAAAACTGTGAGAGGGGAGCATGAGCGCTCACTGGCCAGAGAAGGGACTCTGAAATAGAGCGCAGAGCAAATGTATAAATATTGTCTGCTGCGTCAGCTTTCTCTCTGATCACCATCTTCCCGGCTATACCAGCCTCGAGATAAATAATCCTCGTGCTGCCAGAGATAAATAATCCATTTTCAAGGAGGCCACCACACTGAGTCATCCTCAGTTTCTTACTGGAACTTTTTTCTGTTTGGGTTTTGCTCTATAAACTAGGCCTTTGTTGACGTAGGTGTGGGCACATTCAGGCCGTGCAAGTTCAGAGTGCAGGGGAGCAGGCTGCGTCATGCAAAGGAAAGGTTGAGGTTGGCTTCACAAGACCTGGGTTCTGGTGCAGCCTATTCTGCTCCAGAGCTGTGACATCTCGAATGTGCCTCTGGAACTTTCCGAACCTCAGCATTTTCATCTGTAAAATCATGAGGGAAGTGAATTCTATTCAATGGTCCAAGAGGCCAGTCCTACTCCAATATGCTAAACAGTCTGAGCCAACATAATGTCCCTGGTTATGATGGATAAATGCAGGCCCTTCTTGGGTGTGAGGACTGTCCTCCCAGGTCATCAGCATCAGATCGCTCAGTGCTTGTCTATGTTGAGTTCCCAGGCAGGAGGCTGGGGGTGAGGGCCGGGGGGTGATCACAGAGTGGCTGGAGAAGGGCAGCCTGGAGAGGCCCACGGAGGAGCTTTGCACTGATTCTTGTTCCCTGTGTCCCCCAGGGTTGCTGAGGATGTGCATGGATCTTAGGGTCCCCTGGGGGTTCATGTAACTTGTAATGTCACTTGTGATTTCTTTATGTAACTTCAAAATTCTTGTTCACGCTCACAAATTGGACTCTTAGTAAATGTCAGTTGAAACAATGACTAAGTCAAATGGAACAGGAAGATCCTGGGCCCTTCAGGATAAGGGAATTATGGTGAGTGGAGACTTGCTCCCCCTCTCCTGTATTTCTTTCAGTATTTTTTTATTTTAGTATAAAAAATTCAAACTTTCCTCTCTCTTCTCGATTAAACAGAAATTACTATTTTCCTGCCATGTTTACTTTACCTGCTGTGTTTGTTGAAGTAGTTTAAAGGAAATGACATCATGATCTTTACCCTAAATGCTTCACAAGTGACCTTACAACATGACATTTTCAGACTTAACTCCAATTTCAACATCATGCTTGACATACTAATCATTTTTTTCTATTTGTCGCCCAAATATTTTGATTTGTTCAAACCAGAATTCAAAGTCCATATACTACATATGGATGTTATGTTTCTGAAGTTTCTTTTGACATGAAACAGTTCCTCCCATCAACTTTATTTTTCATGAATTAAAATGATTGGTCTGTAGAATATCCCATTTATTTTGTTGTTTTTTTTCCATGATGTCCCAAACTTTTCTTTCTGACCCCTGTATTTTCTGTAAAGTGTAGACTAAATCTAAGGGAGTATTAGATTATGGCTGCAATTTTTTTTTTTTTTTTTTTTTTGCATAGAAGAACTGGGATGTAGGCCACAGGTGTGGGCGTGAGAGGACTCACCAAAGACAGAGCGGGGAGCAGAACAGGTGGATCAACTGAAATACACTGCTGAGGAGAGCAGTGGGCGAGACAGGAGAGGTCTGCTGCACCATTTGTGGGTTAGTTCCCTGACCGGGATCAACCCCTAGGCCTCCAGGGAGGGCCCCAAGGCTGAATATTTTTGACAAGAATTCCTCCTGGGGGGTGTTGTGCATGACACAGTGCACCACATCAGGTGGTTTCCAGTGTCTGATTTTTCTCACTGTTAGTGTTAACCTTGAGCCTAGAGGTGGGCTGGTAATCATTGTGGTTATCTTTACCTCTTCTGACAGTGAGGCACTGATTTTTTGGCACTGTGTGAACATCCAGTCCTCTATCAACCTTTCACTTTATAATGTTAGGCATCCTTGTCATAATCAATCATGTTTAGAAACTTCATTTGACAGCATTTCTCAATAGATCACTCATTCTACATTGATAAAGCAGACATTCTTTTGTTAAAAAAGAATTTTCTTTCATCCATAAGGCCCTTTGGATAAGGAAAAATAAGGCTGGTTTTTTTTTTTCTTCTTCCTGGGCCTTTTCTCTTAATATTATTCACTAAGAACTTGTGGATTTTTCCATATACACCCTATACCAATCTAGTGTTATTCTTTTTGATGCTCAGATGGTCCCTCTGGCAGTAGGATCCTCTTCAAGGAGATTTCGAGGATCTTTTGCTATTGTGCCAATCTGTCAGCTTCTGTGCTTTCAGGTGCTATAAGATAGTATATTCCTTGCCCCAGACCTAGAAACATCCACTAGTGGGGCTGGTGTTGAGAGAACTTCCTTTTATCTTGATTAATATAGCCATCGTGGGCTTTTGGGAGCATCTATGAACCAAACAGTTACTTCAGAATCTACTTTATGTCTCCATTTCTTTTGTCAATTCGCTCACCGCTAGCGTGTAGGGGTTGGGGAGAGCAGGTTGTGAAGGCTGGCATGAGATTAAAAGGAGTATGGAAAGAGGCCCAAAGCATTGCTCTCACCACAAAACTGGTGGTTTTCAAGTCCCCAAGAGCCTTTACTCTTCTTCCTATGGCCTTTGTTTTTCCTAAAGCATCCCTACCTCCTTGCCAAAAATGCCCAGAACATTCCAGAAGAGAGGACTGACGGGAGACCAAGCAGCCCCTCAGATAGGCCCAGCAAGTGGTTGGGTGTGGTGATGAGGGGGCGCAAGACTCAGAAGGGTGAGGGTCACATTGTTACCTAGAAGGAGTTTCCAGTACCTTATCAGCTTCAGACACCACAGCTGCCTGCAAGTCACGCGGCGTGCTGGGTGTGGAGATGCAGTCCACCAGTGATCCAATTGTCGTGGGGGGCTTGCTAGATAGGACGTTGCTTTCCTAGGTCTGAACTTGAGTCCTAAGGTGAAGGCAAAATAGACCCCAAAGTAAAGGTGAACGGATTAGCTTCCTGAGGCTTCTAACTTTCTAAGTGGAGAATAAAGCTTCCAGGTGGAAAATAAAGCTATGAGGTAGTTTCATATTGAAAATGATAATGATGAGGACAACAACAATCACAATAGCTTATTATTTCCAGCTGAAGGAAGTTGGTCCATTAAGCCAACAGCGCACAGCACAGAAGTCCATTGAGAAGCTATGACTCAAACCCCAGGATGTGGGCGACTCACGCATGAAGCCTTATCCTGGCCACCAGACTCTTGGAGATGACGTGGGTTGTAGTCCTGACAAGGGCGTGTCACACACCGGCTGCTCTAACCGTCCACCTACGCTCTGACCTTCCCAAAAGCCAGGGCACAGAGATGGGGAGATTGGGTGCTCGTTCTAAAACCGAAACAGGGAATGGTTGGTCTTGACATCTCACCTGCGAGTTACTTAGGGCAGCAGCCCTGCTTCCATGCCCTGAGAATCTTCCAGTCCCCAGCACGCCCTACTCCATTGTGAACTTGAAGTGTTTCCACGCCCAGCCACACTCTCTGGAGACTCTGCTCTGACTTAGGTTACCCAGAGCTGGAAAAGGACAGGTCAGGTCCTGGATAAGAATAGAAACCCAGAGGGCAGGCAAATTCTTCCCTGCTGGGCTCTGGCAGGTGCACCCGAACAGCTACTTTGCACCACCCCTGCTTCTCATAGGTGGGCTGTGGTGGGGGTGAGTCATCCTCCTAGTAAAACTCCATGATAATTTCCACACATAGACACACACGCACACACACACCCGCGCTCCCCATCCTAAGCTGTCATATCAGGACCAATCAGATAACTGTGGCTTCACACCAGAGTCACACAGAGATAAAGGGCAGCTTTATTTAACACTTGGCCTGACGTAGGTAAGGGAGAAGGTTATGGTATGCAAAGAACTTTCCCAACTTCTCAGAAGAACCTAACTCATACCCTCCGGCCCCTCCTTTGCTGCACTGCTCCTTTCCTGCCTTTGTAACAGATCAGTAACATTCAACTGATCTGTTGAATTTCAAAGTGTATTTCAAAGTGTATTCCTGCCATAGTGTTTATCTACTCGGTGATGTTCTGGAATTGTGTGTGTGTGTGTGCATGTGTGTGGTCTAGGAAGGCAGGGCAGAGACGTGAATGTGAATGCTCCCCTGGGTGTGCCCCTGAATTAGGAAGAGTTTCTGTGTTATCACAGGTTCTTCTTGTGAGCTCCTTCATCAGAGCAGGAGTCTCCTGGTCTGGAATTCCCCCCTGTATCATTGCCCTCCCCCCCTTTTCTTGGCACAGAGGATTTGCCCTCAAAAGTAACCGTTAGAGCAAAACATAAAACTGGTTCTTTGAAGCCAAATCTTGGTGCAAATACAAAGGTGCCCAGATTCTGGAACCTCCAACCCCTAGTCCCATCCCCTCACCCCTGCCCGAGGTTTGAGGGGGGCACGGCTGGAGGGATAGACAATAGCCTGCATGTTGAACGCCGCGGGAGGGACAAGCCCTCGGATGTGAGGGCTCTAGGGCCGGGGCCACGCTGACCTCTCTGCCCGTCCCCGCAGCGGGAATGCATCTCCGTCCACGTGGGTCAAGCAGGAGTGCAGATCGGCAATGCCTGCTGGGAGCTCTTCTGCCTGGAGCACGGCATCCAGGCGGATGGCACCTTTGGTGCCCAGGCCAACAGGATCAACGATGATGACTCGTTCACCACCTTTTTCAGCGAGACGGGCAACGGGAAGCATGTGCCCCGGGCGGTGATGGTAGATCTGGAGCCCACTGTCGTAGGTGAGCAGGGACGGCGGGGTCGTCTGCGAGAGCCCTTCCACACCAGGTGGCTCAAGCTCTCTAGTATGGGGGACACAACAGGCGACAGGAATTTCTGCTTCCCACATAGCCCTAAACTATGCAGAATCAAACACCTTCTACTTAAAACCTGTAAGCCAACTGAGACAGACAGAAATGGTCAAGATCGTCTGCTAGATACTAAGAGTGAAAAATGCAAAGAATTTGAGAAATCAGAGACTCCCAAATAGTTTCCCAAAGTATAGGTTTCTGAGTCTATAATAACTCCGGGTCTGGTCTAAACTTGCAGTATCTTACACAGAGCAGCCATATTATCTTCCGGTCAGAGGTCCTGGGGTTCTAGAATGAACCTCCTCTGGATTGTGGAGAACAAGCACCCTGACTTGTGCCAGGGCAGGATTTGTCATTCCCTTTTCCCACATGCCTGTCAGTGCCACTCCCCTGCTCTGACCCCTGGATCCACCCACAGCCCAGCATTAGGGTTTCCTGGGCTTCTAGGCTAGCCCAGCAAGCAAAGAACGGACACATTCCATAGAGGCATCTGGGTAAATGCCTGTAGCGCCTAATTCCTAGGGGTGCTAGGCCACGGTACTCCATTCCTTGGATACTTTGTACAAATACCAAAAGTGCCCTCAGACCACTGTGAAAGGCTGTTTCCCTGGGAGAAGCAGACGGACCTGAAGAGGAGGGATGGAGTCGGGCCCCAAGCACCCTGGTCTGCGGTGTGTCCCCTGTGTGTCCCTGGAGGTGTGCGGAGCCGAGCTGGAGCCCCCTGACAGTCTCCCTAAGCCTCCTGCTGCTCTAGAACCTGGAGCACAGCTTTGTTTCCAAGTCATCTGAAGAGCCCTCTAGTGCCTGGAATTTATCACTACCACTTGGTGGTGGAGGTTAGAGTTGAACAATTGCTGGGAGTCTAGAAAGTGGGTAGATCATCCTGAAACAAACTTTTCTCTGTGTTCCTAGAACATTTTAATGCTAGGGAAATTGGGTTAAAATTTCGAGTACCCTTGCAGCATGAAAGGAAAAACAAAAGGCGGTCCTCAACGAGGGCAAGGCAGAAGGAAGGAGAGACGGTGTTTTGGGGGTTTGGTGAGCCTTGTAACTAAGGGTTTGTTTTTTTTTTTAAGTTCCAGCCAGCAGAGCAACTGGCTTCTCCTTGTTCCTTCCAGAGTCACAGACTTGGCTTTGCTAGTCCCTGTTGCCTGGAAATTCTCTTAGCTTTTTGCAGGGCTTGTGACAGGGTTGTCTGTCTATAAACACTCAGAGGAGCTTGACAGGTATGGAGGGGGCTTGACAGGTAGGGAGGGGGAAATGTGGGGTGTTGTTCTCACACAGTTGTTCTCACGGGGAGGGAAGCAGTAGGAAGCCAGGTGGAAGCTGGGTAGTAAGACCTGACGGCTCTTTTCCCGGTAGATGAGGTTCGGGCAGGAACCTACCGCCAGCTGTTCCATCCGGAGCAGCTGATCACGGGCAAGGAGGATGCAGCCAACAACTACGCCCGGGGCCACTACACAGTGGGTAAAGAGAGCATCGACCTGGTGCTGGACCGCATACGGAAGCTGGTGAGTGTTCACGGGGGCAAGAGGCCTGCACGTCAGGTTAACGTGGGCGCGCTGTAGAGACACAGGGCTGCTGGCTCGGGGTAGACCCTAAGATTCGGGAATTTCTGGCTATGTGGGGTCAGAAGCATTCACAGGAAGGGTGCCCCTGCCTCTGCCTGGACAGCATGGACGACCCTACAGGCTGAAAGCTGATTACTGCTTACTGGATACTCTGTGGTGGTGTCTGGGGAAACTGCGGTGTAAGGAAGGCTCAGTGTACCGCAGTATAAATATACAGGGCAGGGACAGGAGCACCCCGAACCTCCCCCTTTCTTGGGGACCACCCTGTTGCATAAGGAAGCAGAGGTTAACAAAGCATTTAACGTGGAAGAGGAAGAGACTGTTGATGCATTCTGTTCTTACAAGCGCCTTTACAAATGTCAGTTCAGCACATTCCTATCAAAAGACTGATAGGAAGGAGGTCTCTTCCCTGGAGTTGACAGATGAAGAAATTGAAGGACAGGATGGTTCAAGAACAGACCAAGTCCCATAGCTAGAAGTGGCGGAGTTAGCATCTGAGCCAGGTGGACTTGATGTCAGAGCTCCAAGTTGTAGGGCGAGTCGCTTTATTTATGTGAGCCCTTGTTTCCTCATCTGTGCAATGGCTCAGGTTGGACTTGATCTTGACTTTGGAGCTAAGGATGCCACGTGTCTGTATATGTTCACTTCTTCTGCTCAAAACCACTGGACAGAATGATCATAGCTTATACCCAGTGGGGAGATTCTGTGGTTCTATGAATTGCTTTCGTTCTGATAAGGGGTAATATTGGGCTGAGATGGGTAGCAGTTCCCATGAAATCAAATGACACATTTTTTTCATTAAAAAATTTCTCCAGTAGTTAATTGTTTGAATTCATTATAAAGGCATCATAGAAATGCAAAATTGGGGTCTGGGGGGAAGAAATCAAATGACAAGGGCAGGGGACATAGGCAAGGAACTGGAGCTCTCAATGGGCAGAGTCACTAACCCACTTGGTTCTGAAACTCCTTCCTGGTTCAACCAAGTCACTGGGCTAGAATTTTCATGTACTGTCCAGGTGCAGTTTGCCACCCCCTTGTTTTTAGTCTTCCCAAGATCACTGAAATTCTTGCACTTCCTTACTCCTCCCAGGCTGTTTGATTTTACTCACATGAAAATTTGTGGGTTGCCTGCCTTTGTCTTCATGGTTTCTTTTGTGCTACTGCCCCCAGACAGATGCTTGCTCTGGCCTGCAGGGCTTCCTGATCTTCCACAGCTTCGGGGGAGGCACTGGCTCTGGCTTCACTTCTCTGCTGATGGAGCGCCTCTCCCTGGATTACGGCAAGAAGTCCAAACTAGAGTTTGCTATCTACCCAGCTCCCCAGGTGTCCACTGCAGTGGTCGAGCCCTACAACTCCATCCTGACCACCCACACCACCCTGGAGCACTCCGATTGTGCCTTCATGGTAGACAACGAAGCCATCTATGACATCTGCCGCAGGAACCTGGACATCGAACGCCCCACCTACACCAACCTCAACCGCCTCATCAGCCAGATCGTGTCCTCCATCACTGCCTCTCTGCGCTTTGATGGGGCTCTCAACGTGGACCTCACCGAGTTCCAGACCAACCTGGTGCCCTATCCCCGCATCCACTTCCCACTGGTCACCTATGCCCCTATCATCTCTGCAGAGAAAGCCTACCATGAACAACTCTCTGTGGCTGAGATAACCAGCTCCTGCTTTGAGCCCAACAGCCAGATGGTGAAGTGTGACCCAAGACATGGCAAGTACATGGCCTGCTGCATGTTGTACCGGGGGGACGTGGTACCCAAGGATGTGAATGTTGCAATTGCTGCCATCAAGACCAAGAGGACCATCCAGTTTGTAGACTGGTGCCCCACAGGCTTTAAGGTGAGAGCTGATGACTTCAAGAAGAGGTAGACTGGAGAGGGAGAGGTAGATTATCAAAAATGGGGGAGATTGAGATGTAAACTCCAAGGTCCTTGGGTGATAATTCCATGGGAACTTCATGTTTTATAAGAATATATGGGAAGAGAGGCTTAAACCAAATGTATCATTAATTTCATTCATTCATTTGCTTTAGGTGAGGAGAAACTCTATTGCATAAGAACATTGAAAGATAGGAAGGAGGACCATTCATTTCTTCTGTCACTCCTACTATAAGATCTAAAAATATCTCAAAGGTCCTGCAGCAAAGATCTCTTTTATAGAGAGGAGAGGATGATGCTGGAAAGAACCAGCTGTGGGCAAGTGGAATGAGTGGGTGAAAGTGGCTGTGATCTCACAACAGTTCAGAAAATGGAGTTAACCACATATGTTCAACTGCCAGGGATGTATAATTCCCTCCTCTAAAGAAGGATGTGCCTTTCTCCCAGTTTATTTTGAAAGATTAAATATCCTCCCTGTAAGATTTAATCAATTTAGAGTTAGGATAAACATTTTATGGTGGTTATATGATTGTGGGCTACTTATACGATGAATCTCTGACGTTTTCCATTAACCAGGAATGAGCAGAAGCTAAAGAAGCCAAGTGGCCTGTTAAAGATCAGCTGCCCATAGTCTGGAAAATGCTAAATTCTGGGGAGATAGACAGTAGCCTGGATCCCAGGGCTAATGAATGTTGAATGTTAGAAGCCACACCTTAACCCTAGCCCTTTCCATGTGCACTGGCAAGGCACGCAGCCGGCCCTGCACATGGAACTGCTTGACCACCTCGCGCTGTGCTCCTGTGGTCTGATTAAAGACCCCTCCATCAAAACATCTACCACCATTTACACTGATCAGTACCCCCACCCCCAGTTACGCCTTTAATAATTCAGAGGTATACTGAGCCCCAGGAATGGTTGTAGCAGGTGCTAGAGATACAGAACATCTCTTTTCCCTGGTGGAACTTACAAAAATAAGGCACCATATACCTGCCAACCTCTTGGCTGACTTATTTGCATACGATGCTTTGACCCAGCTGTTCTGCTGAGTAAGGGAGGCTCGCATTCTGCCTCACTGCTCGGCTCCGTGCTACATAGATCATCTTTGTTTTGGACTATGCCTATTTTTATGTGGCAGTTCTGGTCATTCTTGTGAAAATAGGCAAGAGCTTTAAAAATGGAAAAAACAACAAGAAGCTAGCAGGAAAATGAGTAATAAAAAAGTAGAAAAAAAAAAGAGGTGAGGGTGATTAGAAAATTGACAGAACAGGAGTTGCCTCCTCATTTTGCCTCTTATTTTAAGCTGACACTCTGGGGCTAGTCCAGAAAGATAAAACAGCGCCAGCCTCTTTGGCTGCCTCTCAGAAAGGCACATGCTATGGCCGGGGGGTGGGGGTGGGGGGTCATCCTCTTGCATCCTTCCCAAGGATATCTGTCCCCACTTGACTCAGGTCAAGGCAAGATCTGTTCAAAAGAGGAGCGGTGACTCTAGGCACCTTATTTATTCTCACCTCCTTTATTTATTTAAAAAATTGTATCATCTTTTATGGAGGTGACAGCACTGTATAAAATTTAGGGATACAAGTGTCCTTGCTTCAGATATATGTTACACCCACCACGCCCACCACCAAAACCCCAATAATCCCCCACATAGTCCATCACGCCTCCCCCCGGCCTCCACAACCCCTGGCCCACTTTGTTTCCCACCCTCTCCCTCTGGCAGCCTCAGGTCTGCAGTCCTAACGCTAGGGTTTGTTTTGGTTAAGTATTATCTGTTCATTTGTTTCTTTATAGTCCATAGATGAGTGAAATCATCCTACTGGACGATTTGTCTTTCTCCTTCGGACTTACTTCACTTCGCATAGTTCCCTTTAATTCCTTCCACATTGCCGCACACGGCAAGAGTTTGTTTTTTTTTAATCCCCAAGTAGTATTCATTGTGCACATATGCCACACCCTCTTCAGACACTGCTCTGTGGTTGGACACGTAGGTTGTTTCCATTGGGGGTGCATGTGTCCCTCTGAATTAGTGATTTCACATTCTTCACGTAGGTACTGAGGAGTATAATTTCTGGGCCCTATGGTAGATCCATTTTTAATATTTGGAGTAATCTTCATGCTGTTTCCCACAGGCTCTGGATCAGGCTGCATTCCTACCCACACTGTAGTGTTCCTTTTTCTCCATACCCTTGCCAATATTTGCTGTTTAGGATCTTTTTGAAGCAGGCCATTCTCACAGGATTGAGATGGTATCTCATTGTGATTTTGGTTTGTATTTCCCTGAGAATAAGTGATAACATTTTTTACAATCACCCCTGTTGGGCAACTGTATGTCTTCTTTGGAGTAGTGTCTATTTAGGGTCTTCTGCCCATTTTTTGGCTGGGATATTTGTTTTCTCGTTGTTAAGTTATATGAGTTCTTTCTAGATTTTTATAAGAGTCCCATGTTGGACATAAGATGTGCAAATGTTTTTTCACACTCTCCTGGAGCTCTTTTTGTTTTAATGATGGTATATTTACCACGCAAAGTTTTTGAGTTTGATGTAGTACTAACACTTATCCCTCTGACCTTTGGACCTTTTTTTTTTTAAAGATTTATTTTTATTTATACAAGAACCAAGGTACAGGCCAGAGGCGCGGGAGGGTGAGAGGATTCACCAGAGACAGAGTGGGGAGCAGAACAGGCAGACAGAACAAAAGCACTGCTGAGGGGAGCAGCAGGCATGACAGGAGAGGTCTGCCGCGCCATGTGGGAATCTCCCTGTCCGGCCGGCAATCGAACCAGCGCTGCAGAGGCTGCAGACAGCTTCACAGCACTGTGCTCAACCCACTGTGCCACCAGGGAGGTCCTGGACCTTTTAATTTAATGCTCTGGGATAATCCCATGAACTTTCAAGCAGCATGTCACCTTTGGCAGAGAAAGTTCCCTAAATTCAGGAACAAAAGAGGAACTACAGGCTGCCACCCAGCAAAGAATACACTTTATAAAAACTTCAAGTCTAGAAAGTGAGTTGACTTCCCCTTCAGAGATAAACATGTATTACATAATTCCCCTTTGATAGTTGTATTCATTACCCTTATTTGTCCCCAGTAATATTTCTAATTATCTGCCCAGTTCCCCTTTTCTCTTCCAGTTCTTAGGTATCCCAGGCCTTCCTCTTGAATTTGCCAGTATCCAGCCCACTTTTCTCTTCAATACTCACCTCTGTCTACCTGCCTGCTCTCCCACCTCCCGATATACCCTCTTTCCACATTCAGTCCTGCGATCCTGTCCCTGCACCCACGACCATGTCTTGCCTTCATGCTATGTCACCCAGGCGGTTATCTGCCTTCCATCATCTCTTATTGCTCCATTTCTCTGTTCCTCAGGTTGGCATCAACTACCAGCCTCCCACTGTGGTCCCTGGCGGAGACCTGGCCAAAGTGCAGCGGGCTGTGTGCATGCTCAGCAACACCACGGCCATCGCCGAGGCCTGGGCCCGCCTGGACCACAAATTTGACCTGATGTATGCCAAGCGGGCCTTTGTTCACTGGTACGTGGGTGAGGGCATGGAGGAAGGAGAATTTTCTGAGGCCAGAGAGGACCTGGCTGCCCTGGAGAAGGATTATGAAGAAGTGGGGACTGACTCATTTGAAGAAGAAAACGAAGGGGAGGAATTTTAAATATACACGATCCCCTTGGCTGTGTCTCTTTATTTCCGCTGCTCCATTGCAAGCACATTTCACACCCAAGAGTAACCCTGGGCTGACAGGAGGGAGGGTATCCTACGCCAGCACCCATGGGTGACTGGGTCAGAACTGGGGGCTCAGCTCTGGGAGACCCTCCCTTGGGGAAGAGCAGTTTTGTGTCACTAAAGAAAATGAGAGTCGTGGTCTCTGGATTGGGGGGGAAGCCGAGTTACATGTGGGAGGAGGCATCATCAGGGTTTTCAATTCCAGATGAGGCTGTGTCCACCTGAAAACATAGTCTGCGGCCGGGGAATGGTAAAATACACAGGGCAGGGAAAGATCTGGGCTTCGGGGAGTCGCACTGTGCTGAGAGTGGGAGCGAGAGAACCAGTCAGACTCTCCCCTGCCCTTGTGAATACACAAACATGAACTTGATCACTTCAGGTGATGCCAAGTGACGTGAAGTAAAATAACATCGGTGACGGGAGGAAGGGCCTGGCAGCCCCTCCTTTACTGCAGGGGTCAGAGATGCCCTTGGGGAGACCCGACAGGAAAGTGCTGACACGTGACGTTCTGGGGTCGTGGTGTTAGGAGAGGGGCCAACACAGAAGTGGGGACAAGCTCAGAGTGTCTGAAGGACAGAAAGGAGGACACTCGTGCCTGGAGGACGGTGAGAGACAGAGAGGCCGGAGCCTCGCAGGGCCACAGCCTGTTCCGCCTGACAGGCCAGAGTCAGGAGGCTTTTTCTAAGTGAAACAAGCCTTTGGAAGGTTTTATTAGGATATCGGCTACCCTTTCTCTCTATAAACACACACACATACCTTATCGCTACTCCTTCCAACAAGCTCAGAATGGACATTCTGCAAATTTTCAGATGAAGAAACTGAGGCCTAGGGAGTTTTGTGGGAGCAAGAGGAAGAGTTGGAGCTCAGACAGTAGGGACCACTAATCCCGTTCTCCTGTCCACCCCGTACTGTATCCATCCCCTGGTACCTGTGGTTCTAGCAGGTTCTAGCTACTGAATGAGGGATAAAATGACAGACGGGGAGAAACAAAAGTCTACATCATTTACAAATGAGAGGATGAGTTAATAGATTTCTTCCCTGAAATGGGCAACTCTCGCAGGATTTAAAAAAAAAAAAATCAGAAGTCTGTGTTTCTCACTCTATTGGCAAGATAGGCAAGGTTGGGCCCATTGTGGGTCCATGTGCATTAAATGTGCATCTTGCTGCGGACTTTCCCTAAATGTTTCTATCCCTTGGAAGATTCCTTGGACACCTTGAGAAAAATGGAATAAAATATTCCAAGAAAAGACTAGGTAAGAAGTGATGCTAATTACGTCTAGAGGATTGTTGGCAGAGACCCCACACGTTCTTGCTCTCCCATGAAGGAGATCATAGTACTAAAATGAATGGCCCAGATCTCCTGACCTTTGTGACCTCCCTTCTCTGTAATCACCGTTGAACCAACTTAGCTGTGTCAGATTAAGGGTGAGGAGCTGCCAGCCCTATCAGGAAAGGACAAATATCCTCTCGATGGAAATTAGAGACCTGCCGGTGGATTTCAGATAAGCCTCAAAGGACTTCCTGAGTATATAACTATGACCTAGTTAGGGAGAGAAAACACATCCCTTGGCCAAAGCCAGGGCCGGGTAAATCACTTATGGCACATTCCTTTCCTCCAGAAATTTGTGAATTTGGTTAAAACAAAGTCACAGAAGTAAAGTCTAAGCGGGGTGAGGAAAGAAGGGTGTGAGAGAGAAAGATAAAAGGGCCTGGGATGACTTTCACCCCCGTTTCTCCCATTTTTCTTCATTTGGCTGGTCTCTGTCCAGTCACGGGGTTGGGTTCCTCTACCCTGTTCAGTGCGGGGTAGACAGGAGAAAAGAAGCTTCTTGGCTTTGTTCATGAAATGCAGGTAGTGAATTCCAGAACTGGGATAAGGGTTGCCAGAAAGAGGATGAATAGGAAAGTGGGTGATTCCCTAAAAAAAACAAAGTATCCTAAAAAAAGTATCCTAAAAAAAACAAAGAACCAGACAGATTCACTAGTGCATTCTACCAAACCTTCAAAGATGAGCCACTGCATGCCCTTTTAATCTCTTCCAGAATATGAAGAGGGAAAGTATTCCCTCTTCCAGGCACATTTTATGAGGCCAACATTACCTTAATACCAAAACCAGATGAAAAAAAGGAAAGTACAGACCAATCTCCTTGATGAACATAGATGGAAAAATTCTAAACAAAATCTTCGCAAATCAAATCCAGCCACGCATTAAAAGGTTCATACACCATGACCAAGTGGGGTTTATTCCAGGGACACAAGCAAGAGAAGAAAAAGTCTAATTCACAGTATTGGAAACAATACTGTATCTCTGTGTAAAGATAAAAAGAATGGCAAATAAATCTTGAACTTTATATATTTGCTGTTGGTAGGTGTGGCTGTAGCTCTTCTGAAATTACTGTGTGTTATCAGGTGGAGCAAACAAATAAATTGATGTTAATGGCAGCAAGGGTTCTCCCAGTGAAAGAAGGGACCTACAATTATGGAATGGAACAGAGCAAGGAATAACCCTGTAACATTGAATAATATTGCAAAATTGGAAGGGAATTAAGAGACTTCAGTTTGAATTCATGTTATTTAAAAAAATAAAAATTCTACCCGCTAGCTCTTCTTTTGAAAAGAACTGAAGCAATGAGCCCAGGAGCAATCAGAATCTCTAGTGCTCAGTACAAATCTCTTGTTTTTTTCAATACCAGTGCCATCTATAGGAAATCATGACTTGTTAGAGAACTGGCTGATTTCGGGAATGAACCTGACACATCTTGTGCCAGACAGTGATGAGGAAATCATGAAATTCTCAAAAAATGAGGAGGAAATATCACAGGACATAGAAACCAGGTTGAAACAATGTTCTTAACTCATCCTTATGAGAGTCAACTGGAGTGATGACAGTCCACATTGAATGAAAAAGAATGCTGAGCTCATACTGACACAAAGAAACAAAAAACCAAGGGGTTAGGAGAAGGAAATGTTCTTTTTAGTAGAACACTAATTAACAAATATAGATGGAGCAGGATAGGTCATTCGTGGATCCTAAAATCATTGGGTGAATGTTGTTGGGGATCAAAGATAAACAAAGCCAGATATTAATTAAAGCCAAGCAAACAGATTTTATTCAGTAACTACTGACAGTAAGAGAAAGAATTGAGCTCTATTTTGATTGGCACAGAGGTGGCTGGGTATTTCCAAGGGAGAATTTGTAGGCAGGGGGAATGAGGTGAAGCTCAAGCAGAAATTTACAAAGGGTTGGTCAGTGTGTATGTGACTAGGCCATGAATCTACTAACTGTTAATTACACAAGTGGGAATTCTATGTTCCCACAAAGAATGGGAGTCCAGAGGTCTGAGCCTCCCTGATGGTTACCAGGCAAGGAATGACTCAGGGTCTTGAGTTGTAGGAGATACAGACACATTTCATAGGGACAGAGAAGGGAGTCATTGTGGTAAGCCCTTTTTAGTACATCCTCTAAGAAAGGGAGGTCAGGTGGCCTCCCTGGTGGCGCAAGGGGTTAAGACGCAGCACTATGAAGCAATCCGCAGCCACTGCAACATGAGTTCCACCTCTCCGTCTCTCCCGCTGTTCCCCTCAGCAGTGTGTATCAGTAGATCTGCCTTTTCTACTCCCCACTCTGTCCCTGGTGAATCCTCTCACCCACTGCATCTCTGGCCTGTACCCCAGTTCTTGTATGCATAAATCTATAAATCTTTAAAAAAAAAAAAAAAAGGAGGGCAGGGCCTATCAGCAGGTGCTGGCTTGAACAAATAAACTATTTGACTTAATAAATTATTGACAGTTCAATAATATTGACCTAATGTTTTAATTTAGCTTAATAAATTATTGTCCCAAACTTTCCCAGACAAGAATTCCAAAGCCGGATGATGCAAATCTCTTTGCATTAGTTCTTACAACTGTGATATGCAGTTTTAAGAACTAATGCAGAGAGATTTTGAGTTTTCCCAACACTATTTGTTGAAGAGACTTTGATTTCTCCAGTTTATACTCTTGGTTCCTTTGTCATAAAATAACTGTCCATTTAGACAAGGATTATTTCTAGGCTCTCAGGAAATTGCCAAATTTTTTTCCAGGGTAACAATACCACATTACATTTCTACCAGCAATATGTATGTGATTCAGTTTCCCTACATCCCTGCCAACATTTAATTATCACAAAATCTCAATGAATGAGATTATGACTTGAATTCTGTATGTGTGGTGGGGGAAAAGGTTGATATAAAGGACATTATTAGGATAATTAGCAAAGCTTGAATATTGACTATTAGAGATTTTTAAATACTGAGTATTAGAAAATTGTTTCCATATTAAATGTCCTGAATTTGATAGTAATTGCACTGGGGTTAAGTAATATCTCTGATCGTAGGCCATACATTGATTTAGGACTGCAGAATTCTGATCAATTCTGTCACGAAGTTAAAAAAAAAAAGTGATGTTCATACAAGTGAGAGAGAGAGAGAGAGTGTGTGTGTGTGAAAGAAAAGTGACAAGCAATTGTGCCAAGATGTTAATAATGAGTGAGGAGTATAAATGATGGTTCTAATAATTGTGTACTTTTCTGTATGTTTCAAATTTATTGGCCAAAACAAAGTATTTAATTTAAAAATGATTCTTCTTTAGGATAACAAATTGCCTGAGGAATGGCTTGGGGAGATAATACGGCATTTTACTTCTCGGTGGACTCCCAGTCCAGGAAAATGAAACTTAAACCTAACAGCTCAACTTGTTACTGCTGTGTCCTAAGGAGAATGTGTTTATTCACATAAATACTGGGAGGAGATATCCTTTACACACTTCCCAGGAAATTTATTATTTATTTATTATTTATTATTACTTTGCTTTCCAAAATAAATAAAACTTCAAGTAGAAAAAAAAAAAGCATGTCTTGACAAACTCCAGACAGAAAACTAGGGAAGAGAAAAAAAAACTTGCGTAGAGGTAAGTATCCAAGTCACCTGAAACCACATGTGTTTGTGGAGAACTGAGCTTTGGAAAAGATACTAATGCTTTGTTTTAGCCACTGATTTTTTTTCTTCTTTTCCTTAAAACACCACTTGCCTTTATCCCATGCAATAAAGCCCTGCCCATTTCCTAGAATAAAAATTAGTATCATTTTCGATGGCTCCTCACCTTGGACAAATAGCTTTTCCCAAAAGTTATTTTCTACTGTGAATGGGAGCAAGATTATGCCCCAGAGGCAGTCACGCATCTTCCATGACCACATTTTTTATGCAGAATCAACTAAGTGAGTCTGTTAGAGGTGGCTCCTTGTCTCTCCCACTTCAAATTAAGGAAAAAGAAGGAAATAAGAAAATTGATGAGATTTCACTGAAAAGATCCCAAACAGGCAGACATACTAAACAAGCAAAGAAAATGCTTCTGGAACCCACACTTTCCTTTGAAATGAGTATCATGCAGTTTCAATTTCAATTCTTTCTTATGTGGTTTGAAAACTCCTTCAGCACAGAGCACAATTTTATTAACAGTCTTCAGAAAAAAACTAATGGACCGTGTTATTTTTTTACATTAAAAAAATTTGCAACATTAACCTTTCAAAAAGTCAATATAGGGCCTCCCTGGTCACACGAGGGGTTGAGCACAGCACTGTGAAACTAGCCACAGCCTCTGCATCACGAGTTTGGTGCCCGGCCAGTGAGGGAGCTACCCACATGGCGCAACAGACTTCTCCTGTCTTGCCTGCTGCTCCCCTCCCCTCAGCAGTGGATTTCAGCCAATTGGCCTGTTCTGCTTCCCACTGTCTCTGGTGAATTCTCTCACCCCCAGCCCCGTGCCTCTGGCCTGCACCCCAGTTCTTGCATGCACAAATAAATAAATCTAAAAAAAAAAAATCTTTTAAAAAGTCAATATAGTACAAATTTTTTTTCTGGATTATTTGAAAGTCTTGCACATGATGCTTCATTTTTCCCTGGCTGCCTGCTTTCAGAGTATGAAATTACTGCTCGTTAATCCCCAGACCCCATGAAAGTTCCCCCAATTTAGTCCTTTACAGCAAATGGATGCAGTTTGGGACGTCCTGTTGCATCTCCTAAATTTTGTTTTTGGTCTGGAACAATTTCTCAGATCTTTCTTTGATTTTTATGACCTCGGCCCCTTTGAAGATTATAGGTCAGCTAGTCTGTAGAATGTTCCTCAATTTGGAGTAGTCTGCTGTTTCTTTACGAATGGATTCAGGTTTTCCATCTTTGACAGGAATTATACAGATATGATGCTGTGTTACTTTCATTTCATCCTAATGGCATATAATTTCAACTTTCCCATCCCTGATGATGTCCACTGTGTTGCTGTGAAAATACTTATTTTCCTTTTTGTTATTAATATTTTCATTAATTATAGTGATAACAATATTACATTCATATGTAATATTAGTAAGTAATAATATATTTTGTGGAAAATGACTGAAATTTTGTAAATATCCTAATCCTCATCAAATTTTGAATTTATTCAACTGTTTATTTTTATAGGGATGGACTACGGTTTCCTTTGTCATTTAATATCCTACAATCTTACTATCGACAATCTTAGTATTGTTATTTATTTTAATGCTCAAATTGTTCCAGATTTGGCCAGAGAGAGCACCTTTAGTTGGTTTCTGCACACTTCTGACATGTGCCCATCATTTTTTAAAAGCATTTCTTTACTTTCTGGCAAAACAAGATATCCTAGGCTCATCTTGTATCTGACCCTGGAAGCAGCCACTTCTCCAGGGCATTCTGGTCCTATGTACTAGACAATGACTATCATTAAGCCGATATCTAAGTGTTAGATGGGCTTATAGCTGTTGGGCCGTCACTGCTGCCTGGTTCTCTCAGTGAACAGAGTTAAGGAAAATCTATGTGCACAATTACCTCTAGATCCTTTCGTTGCCTGTTTCTATACACCCACTGCAAAGAACGAAGCCACACTGATTAACTTGAATTCCCATTCAGCATTTATGGAACCAACTGCACAGACACCCAGGGGTGATTGCATGTGTAAAAGAGGTAACAAGCATTTAACATGTGCATGTTACAGGACCTCTAACCTTCCATATCTGCACACACCCCTGGTGAGCTCTGAAATTCCCTGATCTCTTATTTTACACTAAAAGGGGAAATTAAAGTAAGAGTTGAAGGCAGCATTGGGTAAATTGAAGCTTGTAGAGTCAGACCCCTTGGAAATCCTGGCTCCAGCACTTTGAAATGTAACATATATGAGCTAGGATCTTCTATACAGAAATTACTTGGATTAAATAAGGTATAGAATGTGGTAGAGCCCCTGGCATACCTCAGGGACCCAGTCCATGTTAGGTCTAAAGGACAGCCATGCCACTGTAAGACCTATGGAGGCGCGTGTTCTGTCATGCACCAGCTGGCACCCTGCCTTTCTGCTAAACCCCAGAGCTGCAGGGCATTAGAATAAGCATCCTACCCCAACACCATATTTTATGGAATCTATAAGGCATCGATCTTAAGATGGACCATTTAAGAACTTACAGCCTTAAGAAAGAAGCGGTTAGCGTACTATGAATGCTAAATGATTCTAAATGCATCCTAATTAAATGTTAAATAAAACATAGCAGTGTGGGCAACTTGGACGAAGAGCAGGTATTAAAAACACCACACAGGGCCCCCCTGGTGGCGCAAGGGGTTAAGACTCAACCTATGAAGCTGTCCGCGGCTGCTGCAGCATGAGTTCGATCCCCAGCCCTGGAGCTACCCACATGGTGCAGCAGACCTCTCCTGACTCGCCCGCAGCTCCCCTCAGCCGTGTATTTCAGTCAGTCTGCCTGTTCTGCTCCCCATTCTGTCTCCAGTGAATCCTCTCGCCCCCCCACACCTCTGGCCTGTACCCCAATTCTTGTATGCATAAATAAATCAATCTTTAAAAAAATAAATAAAATCACCACACATCTTTAAATGCATCAGCTGCCGACGTGGCCACTCAGGAAACCGGGTGTCCAGTACCTGCGAGCGGGAACGCGGGCGCACCCCTCCTCCTACTCTGCCTCAGGCGCTCCCCCCGCCCGCGCCCGCTTCCCTCGAGTTTCACTTTCCATTCAGTAGGAAACGAAAGCCGGCGGCGGGGCGGGGCGGGGCGGGGCGGGGCGGGGCGCGGGCGGGGCGTGGGCGGGGCGTGGGCGGGGCGGGGCGGGGCCGGAGCCGGCCCAGGTGACAGGAGGACGCGGTCGCGGCTCGCGCCTCTCGGTTCCAGGCAAGGAGAAAGACGCCTCTTCGGAGCTTCCCCAGCAGCGAGCTCAGCGGTGGAGGTTGGCCTCTTGCGTGGCACTTGAGGCAAGTCTGGTGTTCATTTTGGAAGCCTTTTCCCCTAGGAGGTTCATGCAATGGGGCTCCCCTTTTATGCCACTTGAATGATCTAGGAGTTCGTTTGGGCTCTGCAGATTAATAGTGGTCTGTGATCCATCACGAACTTAGATTGGACCAAAGCTGATATATTTATATATTTATTATATATTTATTTATATATTTAGTTAGTTACATATTTATTTATATATAAATATATATAAATTATATATTTATATATTTATTTGGACTTTTTGCATGACTTTGTGGTTGGTTAATTTAAAAAGAAATCACGAAAGTGTTACAAGCATGTGTCATGTTCAAGCAATGCAAACAAATATGTAAAGTAGCAACGGATGTTTATCTTAATTCTCAGCTCAATGTCATTTTTGTGTAGACCTTATCAGAAATTTTTATATGTACAAGTCTTTTAAAAATTGCTTTGTAATTCGCTCCCTCCTCTCCCTAAGATAATAGTATGGGCATTTTTTTCCATGGCAGACTCATTTTAAAAGTGGTATGTAATATGCGAAGTATGTTATTGAAGTAATCTGTGGACATTTGTTTCCACTTTTTGCTGGAACAGAGGATGGAGCAGTGAATATCATTTGATGTACACATTCATGTGAACAGGCAAATATATTTGTGGAAAATTTCTAGAAGTTAGATTGTTGGATCAGTGCACATACAGATTGAGAAATTTTAAAGATTTCTGTCAAATTGTGCAAGTCACAGTATCTTAGTTTTACCCCACCCTTTTTGTTTCTGATGGGTGCTTTTTGCTTGTGCGTCACTCTACTGCATTAAGAGAAGAGGGTACTCTTCTGTACCCTCCTGCTTAAATCTCTGTTTTACTTTTTTCCTGGAAGAAAGCTATATTTCGACCCTTAAACATAAACTCCATTCTGTGATCTCTGAAAATCTGAGTTCAACATGTTTGAAAATTAAAACAGAGGCTTTAACTGAATGGGTTACAGAATTGAGATAATTGTGTACTTTGGGATGGTTTCAGAAAACAAAGTATATATGTTAAAATACTTACAAACATTTCTTTTAAGTGTTGTATATAGAGTGAGGCTGGTGGTTAAATCTAAATTTGCTTTGTTTTTTTTTTTTAAAGATTTATTTATGCATACAAGAGCTGGGGTAGAGGCCAGAGATGCGGGGGGTGAGAGGATTCACCAGAGACAGAGTAGGGAACAGAACAGGCAGACTGACCAAAGTACACTGCTGAGGGGAGCAGTGGGTGAGTCAGGAGAGGTCTGCTGCGCCATGTGGGCTGCTCCCTGGCCGGCCTGGGATCGAACTCGTGCTGCAAAGGCTGCGGACCGCCCTATAGTGCGGTGCCCAAGCCCTTGCACCACCAGGGAGGCCCTAAATTTGCGTTTTTTAATGTGTTTATTGGAAAACAGTGGGTGGGAGAGTATCCAGCTGTACACACCACCCTGGTTTATGGAACACCATCAAAGAACTTAACAAAAGGCTTCTTTTCACTATTAAAATGCGTTGCACAGCTTGGCATATTTCTATAATGATGGGCTTACAAAGGGGAAAGTTTAACATGTATACAGCCTCAAAGAATAAAAGCCCTAGCCCCATCCACATGGACTGTTTCTTTGGCGAGAGTAGCATTACGACTTCTTGATTTGGATTTTATCTGGTGTCTTCTAAGCTGTGGGCCCAGCACCTGACCATTTTCCAAGAAACCCACAATAAATGATTAAAAGTGGGGTCTAAATTTGTTGCTACCTTGCTTGGTTGGGTCCAGAAAACCGTGTGGCAGCTTGTACTGTGTTCCTGGCCTGTTAACTTCCTTCTGCTTCAGACATTTAAAGGTGAGACAGTTTTTCTTATGGTGAGTCTAGTTGTTAGTGAAGAGCTTAGAGAGACCCAGACCAGCCCAGTTTTCCTGTATCATGTTTTTTTGCTGTTTCTCCGAAGACTGCAGTTGATTCTGTGGCTCCTGTGGTGCTGAGCTTAACTCAGCAGTTTCTGTCCTTCATCTACCCTTATTTTAAGGGTAAACATTCCAGGAAGTGTGGGAGCTAACTAAGTTAGTTTAGTACTTTGGAACAAGGAAAAACAATAGATTTTATTTTTTATAACAATTTTAGGTCTACAGCAAAATTCAGTGGGAAATACAGAGATTTCCATCAGGCCTCTTGCCCCATAAGCATGGCATGCCCCTACTCTCAATATCTTGCCCCAGAGTGACTGGTTGTTCCATTGATAAAACCACACTGGCACATTGTTATCATCCAGTCTTCATATTTTACCTCAGGACTCACTCTTGATGCCACTGACAGGTGTGTAGTAACATTTGTCCATCATGATGGTGTCATTCCAAAAAGCTTCCCTGTTTTAAAAATCTTCTGTTGGAACCATGTTTTTGAGTCTGGGGTTGAGTCTGAAAATTCAACT
This sequence comes from Talpa occidentalis, assembly GCF_014898055.3. Classification (NCBI taxonomy): domain Eukaryota; kingdom Metazoa; phylum Chordata; class Mammalia; order Eulipotyphla; family Talpidae; genus Talpa; species Talpa occidentalis. The sequence goes on from NW_023601653.1 coordinate 75,916,372, forward strand.
TCCGTGGAATCGAGCCATGGTGGGTGCCTGGTAGGTGCTTTTCAGCCTCAGCTTGGTCCTTTGCGTCCCCTGCACCTGTTTTGCTTGCCTCGTTGTCTTAGAGCTGTAAGTTTCACTTTCCTGACTCTTGTCTGCTCTCTGTGATTGGCTCTAACTGTAACTACCTTTTTCTGCTGCCTCGGGAAAGCACTGGGGGCCCTTGCTACTTACTAACAATAGTACTTTGTTAAAATAAATGAAAATCAAAAACAAAATAAAGGGGGGCACTGGGGAAAAAAGAAAATGAATATTTACTAAGAAAAAAGTTGCTTGTTATGGGAGCTATTTAACATAATTTAAATAATGTAAGGCACTGATATTTTGGTGTATTCTACCTTTAGATGATCTCCTTTCCATTGCATTTTTTAAAAGATTTATTTATTTATGCATACAAGAGCTGGGGTACAGGTGAGAGGTGCAGGGGGAGTGAGAGGATTCACCAGAGACAAACGGGGAGCAGAACAGGCAGACTGACTGAAACACACTGCTGAGGGGAGCAGCAGGTGAGTCAGGAGAGGTCTGCTGCACCATGTGAGTAGCTCCCTGGCCGGCCTGGGATCGAACTCGTGCTGCAGAGGCTGAGGATTGCTTCGTAGTGCCGTGCTTAACCTCTTGAGCCGCCAGGGAGGCCCTCCTTTGCATTTTCTAAAAGAATTAAGAAAAATTCTAACATTTTGTCTCCACCCTAATTCATTAAATTTTGGATCTAAGAATAGCAACATTATTGCCAACAAAGGCTCCTTTACAAGATATTAAATCTAGCCCCTAAATGAAGTAACAGGAAATTTGGAAATTAAGAGAAATTATCAAGGAAAGGAAAAAGTGATTTGTAATCGCACCAAAAAAAGTAATTTGTCACCCTTTAATGATATTTTCTGTGTATATTTTATTTGTGTGCTTTTTAATTTTTGGTGTCTGTGTTTATATATATAAAGTTAGTATTATAAAATAACATTCATAGTACAATTTCTTTATACTTTTTTATTCAATGAATTATCATAGTCATTTCCCTTACCTTATTAAACAGTCTAAAATTTTTTTCCCTAAGATTTATTTATTTATGCATACAAGAGCTGGGGTACAGGCCAGAGTGTGGGGAGTGAGAGGATTCACCAGAGACAGAGTGGGGAGCAGAACAGGCAGATCTACTGAAATAACTGCTAAGGGGAGCAGCGGGCAAGTCAAGAGAGGTCTGCTGTGCCATGTGGGTAGCTCCCTGGCCAGCCAGGGAACGCACTCAAGCTGCAGTGGCTGTGGATTGCTTCACAGTGCTGTGTCTTAACCCCTTCCACCACCAGGGAGGCCCCAACAGTCTAAAATGTGAATTTAACCAGAGTATTCCATTTATGAGAGTATTCCATAACTTACTTAACTCTTATTATTGCATTTCTGTTTTGGGAAGGCCATATGAATAGTGCTGCAGATCTTGAATTTGAGAGGATACTTTTATTTTCTGGCAGCTGGCAACAAGAAACCCCCCTTTTAAAAAAAAACATTTAATGTTTAT